>NC_084924.1:19171818-19796818 GCF_958298935.1 Phragmites australis | reverse complement strand
TTCGCAGGTAGCTAACAGCATTGAATGGAGGGGGTGAAGAGGTATTTATACCCTTCCCCAAAAACTAGCCGTTACAATGCTTTTCGAACAGACCCGGAGTATCCGGATTCACCCAGAGACTCCGGGTAGCATAGAAACACATGCACCAACCCTCTCAAAAAGTAGCCATTACAGGACTTTTACACTAACCCGGAGTATCCAGGTTCATCCGGAGACTCCGGGTAACACTTGTGAAAGAGCCAAGAACTCAGTCCGAAGGATGCCTGGAGGGTCTGGAAGCATCAGGACCCGAAGACTCCGAACCAATTCGGAGACTCCAGACCAACCCAGAGACTCCGGCTTTAGCACGTTCGATAGATAGAGATTCTTTCTCGGAGTCTCACTCGGAGATTCCGGGATACTGACAGCATCTGGAGCATCCAGGCTAACCCAGAGGCTTTGAGCTCAGGCTTTTATGCTAGACAGAGACCTTCGCTCGGAGTCTCACTCGGAGACTCCGGGACACTAACAGAATCCGGAGTATCTGGGCTAACCCGAAGATTCCGGGCTCAGACAACTCTGCCCTTTTTCTTGGTGTCTGTGAGTGATTGTGTCTCTCAATGTTTGGTTCTAAGATGATACTTTGAGCACTGAGAGACCAGCAAGACTATCAAAATGCATCCCTCTTGATAGTACGACATTCCTAAACTCAAGTTCGAAAGTAAAATTAATTAAACCCTACTGAGTTTTTTTTTATGCCGCTTCTCTTTTCTTTTTGAGGGACGCCTACTTCTTTTAACATTTCAATGGGACTAAAACCTGTTCATAAACTCGATAAACTCATTAGTCCCTTAATTGTTTGTCATCAATTAGCTAAAAACCACAAACTGGCCTAGATGCACTTTCACATGGTAAAATGCATTTGGGTTCACATCCACCTATTACCATCGTTATGACAAATACACCCGGTCAACTTTTGCACCTTGATACTGTTGGTCCCTTTAGAGTATAATCTTTTGGAGGTAAATAGTATGTACTTGTTATTATTGATGATTTCTCTAGATAGTCTTGGGTTTTTGTGGCATCTAAGGATGAAGCTTTTGATCATTCAGACTCACTTAAAGCTATTAGCAGTGATAATGGAACTGAATTTAAAAATTCTTTTTTTGATCATTTTTGTGCCAAGAAAGGTATTGAACATCAATTTTTGTCACCTAGAGTATCTCTATAAAATGGTGTTGTTGAAAGAAAGAATAGAACTTTGGTTGAGATGGCTAGAACCATGTTAGATGAATTTTCTACTCCTAGAAAATTTTAGGCTAAATTTATATCTACTGCTTGTTATGTTTCAAATCGTGTTTTCTTGAGATTTAAATTGGGTAAAACTTTATATGAGCTACGGTTTGGACATTGGCCAAGCGTATCTTGTTTTAGAGTTTTTGGTTGTACGTATTTTATGCTGATAAGTTTGAGTTCATATCAACTGATAGAGTTTTTCTTGGATATTCTGCTCTTTCTCGTGGCTATCGTGTGCTTATTTTGGAGACTAACAAAATTGTTGAAACCTGTGAGGTTACTTTCGATGTAGTCTTGGAACTAGATCAAGTGATGCAGGTACAGGTACACATGTTTAGGGGGAGTCTGAGAGCATTTTTGTGGATGATGATGATGATGAGGAGAATGAGATTTTAATTCCTCTGACATAATCAATTGTAGATCTCTTGACTCATTCGATTACTTCAGCTACAGTTGGATATCCTCAAGCTACTACATCATCTGCGCATGCTGAAGGAGAAGAAGAGAATTCTTCTGGAGTCAATGCTCCTTTACACATTCACCAGAGTCGTCCACCTGATCAGATGATTGGAGATTTGCATGAAAGAGTCACACGATCTAGGTTTATTGATTCCAATTTTCATGCTCAATCAGCTTTTGTTGCTTCTTTTGAACCAAAGATGTTTCATATGCATTAACTGAGGAATCTTGGATCAATGCCATGCATGAGGAACTTAAAAAATTTAAACACAACAAAGTCTGGAAGCTTGTCGCACCTTCTTCGGGTCATACACTTATCAGTACTAGATGGATTTTCAAAAATAAAAAAAGTGAGGATGGTGTTATTGTTAGAAACAAAGCTAGACTTGTAGCTCAAGGTTTTACACAGGTAGAAATGCTATATTTTGAGGAAACTTTTGCTCCAGTTGCTAGACTAGAAGCCATTAGAATTCTTTTAGTTTTTGCTGCATCTAAAGGCTTTAGATTATATCAATGGATGTCAAAAACGCTTTTCTGAATGGCTATACTAATGAAGAGATTTATGTTAAGTAACCACATGGTTTTGAAAATCCTATATATCTAGATCATGTGTAGAAGTTGTCTAAAGCTTTGTATGGTTTAAAACAAACCCCTAGAGCATGGTATGGTAGGTTAAAAACTTTTTTACTTAAAAAGGGTTTTGTAATGATCAACTATTTGTTTAGATTTATGTAGATGATATCATCTTTGGTTGTTCTTCTCATGCTTTGGTGTCCCAGTTTTCAGAAACGATGAGCAGAGAATTTGAGATGAGTGTGATGGGTGAACTAATATATTTTTTGGGTCTTTTTTTCATCAAAGTAAGCAAGAAGGTACTTTTGTTCATCAAAGTAAGTATACACAAGACCTGCTACAACATTTTGAGATAGAAAACAGCAAGCCGATCATGACGCCTATCGGAGCAACAATGACGCTTGATCCTGATGAAGGTGGTGAGTCAGTTGATCAAAAAGAATATAGAAGTATGATTAGATCACTTTTGTATCTCATCGCTTCAAGGCCAAACATACAATTTGTTGTATGTTTGTGTGCATGATTTCAAGCTTCCCCACATGCTTCACATCGACAAGATCAAACGGATTATCAGGTATCTTCATGGCACTCAAGACTTTGGCATATGGTTTTCTGCTTCTTCTTGTATTAGCTTAAGAGTTTTTTCTGATGCAAATTTTGGAGGTTGTAGAATTGATAGAAAAAGTACATCTGGTACATCTCATTTCTTCGGTAATTCTCTTGTTGCATGGTCATCTAGAAAATATTATTCTATTGCATAATCTACTGCTGAATCTGAATATGTAGCTGTCGCTAGTTGTTGCACATAAATTCTTTGGATAATTGCTACACTTAAAGATTATAGGGTTAATTTAGAGAGTGTTCCATTTTTTTGTGATAACACTAGTGTTATAAGTATTTCTAAAAACTCTATGCAATATTCTCTGACTAAACACATTGACATCATATTTTATTTTCTTAGAAACAATGTGAAAAAGGAACATTGAACTTCTCTGTGTGGATACTGAACACTAATTGATAGATATTTATACAAAACCTTTGGATTCTTCTCATTTTACTTTTCTTCAGGGAGAACTTGGTGTTATTCATCTTATGAGACTGTTTTTAGGGGGGGGGGGGGGTTCTTATGTCTTGAAGCTTGTTGGAGTTTAAAAAATGAGAAAATAATGAAATATGATGAGCATCATACATGATACATATGTGACTTTTGAAGCCAATGCTTATGCTACATGGGAGTTTTTGCACTTTCATATCTATTCATGTAACTATGTAGTTTATGTCATGATTTTTTAATCGGAATGAAAACTTAAATTAAATCTTGTCATGGTTAAACTCTGTCGGAGGGTGAACTCCTCAAGCGGGGATCCGGAGGGACCCCCTTTGAGATTCGGCCAGGGGGATGATTTTGAATCCGCTTCGTAGGTGAAATAAATGGGAGTAAATGAGATGCAGGTGGAGGTGGAATGATAGGATGCAGGAAGGAGTAAATGCTCAGGGGATTTTTAGAAAGGTTCGGGCCGCACTGAGCGTAACACCCTACTCCTGTGTGTATGCTATAAATGATCTGAGAATGTCCCTCTGAGGATCTGCTGAGTTACAAGAATATTTGTCTAAGTCTAGAGCTTTGTGCTCCTTATTTTTCGAGACTTGTCTTCTGGTTCGTCCTCTGTTGTCTTGATCTCAACTGCCTTTCTCCGGGGAGCTCACCCCACTTATATACCCGCTGGGGCGGTAGCATGCCCAGAAAGGATGGCGCGAGTTCCAAGGCACCATAAATGGAAAGCAACCATCATGGGCTGCTATGCGAGGTGACGGGGAGGGTTGAAAACGCGCCCCCGTCCGGTCTTGTTCGTCATCATCCCGTTTTTCAACGGGCGCTGCGGGGAGGGCCCACCGGGTAGCCACCGAGCGGCCCGGCATGCCCGCCCGGTCAGAGCAGACCTGACACAGCAGGGCGGCTGGCGGTGTACCTCGAGCTCTGCGACGTTATCCCGAGGCGCGCCGGATGACGCGCGATGGGACCCATGCATTAAATATCCCCACGCCTCCCTGCCAGGCCGTGGCAGGGATTGACAGCAGGTGTGGGGGGAGTGGTTGGAAGTGACAGGCCACGCACCCTCTTAAATGCGGCATTGGGCCTCTCATCACATGACACCTTACCGCTGAGCCCTTGTGGGGACCACCGGCGAAGGACTTCTCAGGTCCTTGGGGAACCAAGTGATCGGGGGCCACTGTTCGCAGCCCCGAGCACTCTCTCCCAGATATGCCCTTTCTTGGTCCTCGGGGGCCACTGTTCACGGTCCCGAGCACTCTCTCCTGGAACTGGTTGTTCGGATCCTCGGGGAACCGAGTGCTTGGGGGCTACTGTTCACGACCCCGAGCATTCTCTCCCGGAACTGACTTTTCTTGTCGCCGGGGGACTTGGGTGCTCGGGGGACACTGTTCGCAGCCCCGAGCACTCTCTTCCCGGTACTTAGTCTTCTCGGGTCATCGGGGAACTCGGGTACTCAGGGACCACTGTTTTTGGCCCCGAGCACCCTCTCCCGGAACTTGGTCTTCTCGTACCTCGGGGAGATAACCCCTGAGGGAGGGTGCCATGTGGCACTCTGCTATTCTGGTCTCGGGACTCGGGGACCCCCGGTTCCTGTGTCACCGACAAACTCTCTTGATGGTTTTGATCTTTGATAAAAATACTATATGTGAAAGACTCAGAAAAATAAAAAGTGCTGAATAATAGTTGATAGGTGAAAGATCAAGAAAGTATGCATTGTCGCACTTCTTCTTTACGAGACTGCTTATCATTGCACTTTGATATGAACTTGGATGAAGTTGTGTATGACCTTAATCATTATCTTAAGCTTCTAATTGTCTTTTTGATATAGACTTGGCATGGTTGGATAGAATAAGGCTGATGATGCATATAATTTCTTGCAAAAGATGAGAAGTTCTTAACAACACAATTGGTATCTTGTTACATGTGATTTTAATCAAAACAATGATATACTTTTGATATCCATGTTTTTAATAGCATATAATTTGAGGATTCGGGTAGTAGAGATTGAGAGACCATGACATTCAAATAAATTATTAATTATACTTGATAAGTTATGCTTACACTATGTTGTGTAGACGGGTTGATGCAGATATTTTTGATAGTGTGGCTTGGTCGAGTAATATGTTATATATGTGGCTAATCTATGTTGCTCATTATGATAAAAACAACAAAAAGATTTGATTATCTCTTTTAATTTTTTTGATGAAATCATTTCCAAACTGGGAGAGAGTTTCCCATTTCGAGAGATTTTTTTTTCCTAAAAAAGGGGAGATATTTTTTAAGATTTTTTTCTTCAAAGGATTTTTTGTTGATCTTTTGATTTCACATTGAATTTGATTTTAAATTCAAATCATGTTTTTTAAGAGGTTGCCAATATTGACATGAGGGTTGCCAATGTTTTCATCAAGGGGGAGATTGTGAGATATGTGATAAAAAATTGGTTTGAATAATGAAATTAGCATATCAAAGTGATTTCACATAATGACATTAGGATAATGTTCATGAATTGCTAAGATGCTACATATATATTATTATACACTAGTGTTAGTGTAGAGATGTTGCAATATACTCGTTTGCGTGGGTTATGTGGACTGATTTTGAGTCAAGTTGGGAAGGAGTTGTGATTGTACAAGTTTGTTGTTTGATTCATGCGCAGGTGCTGCTCGAAAGCGAACGTGATCGATGATGGATTGACGAACTAAGTTCAAGGAAGAACTGAGGTCGTAGTGATCGAGGATTTCATGCGGGACATTTGGGCTAGAGAACACTGTACGTGTAGACAATGTTGCATGTGTGCGACTCGGTGCATTGTGAAGAAGGAAATATGTACGTGAGGTCGTGGGCAACCAGATTGTGTGTTCAGATGATGGAGCCGTTCGAGTACATGGCAAGGTCAGACTGTGGTCTGATTGGTTAAAGAGTCCAGTCCCACAAGGAATCAAGTGCTAGTTTGAGTTAGACTCGAGCACGAATTGGATTCGGTTATGGGTGGATATGTCTTGGTATGGTTTGTGTCCAGGTAAGATACGACCAGGTTGTTTCCAAATCAAGGACGGTTTGGAGGGCTATATATTGAGAGGGTCTCAATCAGGGTAAGGTGCGTCAAGAATGAGATCATATTTAGACTTTTGATCTAGAGAGTAGATCTGTCTAGAGTTTTGGGATTTCGTGGAAATCCTTGTTGGATGCATTGGAGAGGCATCTTGTAAACTCATCTATGCAGTGAAAATCAAGTTTAGTATGTTGATGGGTTGCTAATTCTAAATTTTCTCTCTGTTCTATATTCTACGTACTTGGTTTTGGTTTTTGATTAATTTCATGTTTATATCAAGTTTCATCTTGGTTTAATTTATCCAAAACCTTGATAGAATATTTAGTGTTTGATTTGTGAAAATTTCGAGTGGATTTGGTTTGATATCGAGTAGCTTTTTGGTCTACTTGACTAGGTTTTGATCTACTCAATTCTAGTTGATACAGTCTGCTTCGACTAGGCATAATCCTTGATCCACATATCTGAGTGACTCAATTCTTGTTTGTTTAGTTTAGTATTTGAATATAGTTTCAACTATCCAACTTTGAGAGCAATCGTACCAGTGGATCTTTCTCTACATTGTTTTTACTAGAGCTTGTACAATCTGTTTCGAGTGGAATACCGAGTTTAAATCGATTTTTGATTTGGGTAAGTTAAACTTTGAATTTGGTTTCCGCAATCATTCATCCCCCTCTGATTGTCTTATTAGAGTGTAATCGATCCTACAAGTTCTATCCATTAAATTTATGAAGTTGTGCGCACGTGTAGAGAGGATTCCAAGGAAAAACAATATTGATATTTGGAAAGGATGCCAAGTCTTCTTTCCAGCGAATCAAACGGTTTGAGATTTGGAGTTTTCTACTAAGAGATATGGCTCTTTAATTGGAAAATGAATGGGCTATCAAGATGACACAAAAACATGGCCGAACATAGAGAGTTGGCAGTGGCGGATCTTCCGGGGGCCGGGGCCGAGGCCGCGGGGGTGGGGGGTGGTGCCCCCTACTGTGTCGACACACTCGGGAGCCCCCCTAAGCTCCCCTTGATTTTATTTTTTGGTTGGCAGTGGACGATGAGCGCCCCTGCATCGAGGTCGAATAGAGGAGGGAGGAGGAAGACAACTAGAGGTCCGAAGCTTGGCTTTGCGAGTTTGGGTTGAAGGAAACTAAAGGTCTACTCGAGCTAAATGCCCAATCGACCTGGCCTTTTGTCTAGTTGTCCTGGTGTGAGGAACCGTCCAAATAGTATTCGGTTAATCATTAGAACAATCATTTGATAAGATAAGAGCTAGCACATGTCCATCTCTCAACAGGCCACGTGTTAACTCACATCTTACCACAATATTCGTAGCCACTAATGATTAATACGAATCCAATCCTGGTAGTCCCAACATGTGTTTATACCCCAGATCGGAACCCATGCCCTTACAACAAGCTTCATCACATCAAGGCATAACAACGAGGAATGTAAATATATTACAGGTCTTTAAGTTATTACAAGTTCAAAAATTTACAAAACAACAAACCCTAGGAGAACAACATACAACAATTTCATCTCCTAGCCGGTGAGAGTTACTACATAGCGGAATTAAAGTTTATAAAGAGTAAAAGATACGTGCAGCCATTTGCCCTGGGGCACCACTAAAACAACACGAGTTGCCCATACTACTCTTTCCCATCACCAACATCAGCATGCATGAAGTAACCATACACTATTTCTTCTTCACCTGCAAAACTCAACAAAATCAAGGTGAGTATGAAGGTACTCGCAAAACTTAATTCATATTGGGTATATATAATAACCCGACTCTAAGGGTCATGTATTTGGGATGTATAGCAAGGAATCAGCCACAAGTTTAAATAAATTTATTTGCAAAACACTATGTTTGGTTAGCCAATTCATTCCTAAGATGACATCTAGTCCTCTAGTATCAATCACAATCAATCTTGCAGAAAACGAAACTTCTTCAATGAGGACCTTGGCTATAGGAACAACTTGATTGGTTTGTAGCTTGGTATCGGGTGCATTGATGTGAAAGGAGGAAGATAGTGACTTGGTAACAATATTGTGATGCAAGATATAATCTTTATTGATGAATGAATGAGATACTCCAGAATCAAAAAGTACGATCGCAGGATGAGAATTCACGAGTAGAGTACCAATGAGTACGCCGTCGTCATCTTGAGCTTCTTCGGCGGTGATGTGGTTCACTCGGTCATGTTTGGGAACTTGTGTAGTCTTGGAGACTTGACGAGGGGGTTCCACAGCTAGTGGTGGCCTTAGAGCAGTCACCACACCTCATGTCTTCAAGAATTGGTAATCCCATGCGAAGTGTCTGATACGTCCATAGTTGAAGCATGTTCCTCTAGGGCCACCAGTTACACTCCATTGTGTTACGACAAGTCTTGGAGCTTATCCTTGTGATGAGGGGTACAGACGTTGCGCCACCCACATCTGTCATGGGGTAGCCAAAGTTGAAACTTGAGGTGGAGGAGGATGATTCTTCGTGCGCGGACATTGAGATCTCCCACCCACATAAGGAAACATGACCCTCTTGCGCTTCTTCTCCTCCTGATTGATCTTAATATTGTGCTCGATGGTGAGGGAAGTGCTCACCAACTTGTTAAAGTTGGCAAACTCATGAGGCAACAAATGATATTGCATTTTGGAGGAGAGACCGTCCATAAAGCAATCTTGCTTCTTTGCATCGGTGTTGATCACTTCCGGCACATATCGGGCCAGATGGTTGAATTCTTGCACATACTCCTCGACAGATTTGACTCTCTACTTGAGGTCCAGGAATTCCTGCTTCTTGATATTCATCACACCCTTGGGGATATGGTAGTCGCAGAAGGCCTCGTGGAACTCTACCCACGATATGTGGTGGTCGGTGGCGTGCATGGTGAGATAGTTGGTCCACCACACGCCAGCAGCACCTTGAAGTTGATGGGTAGCAGAAAGAGCCCACTCGTGGTCCTCGCACCTGAGAAGCATGAGCTTTTGCTCAATGGTATGGTGCCAGTGGTCTATGTCGAGGGGTTCCTCAGCATGCGTGAAGGTAGGCGGTTGAGTTCGAAGGAAATCTGAAGAGTCATCATGGCATCCAACTCCACCTCCTCCTTGAGGGGCGGTGTTACTTACGAGAGCTTCGAGAAGGGCAGTTTGAGCCTGACGATTTTGCTCGATTTGCATTAACACATCCACCATGGTCGGCGGTGGGGGTAGTGGTGAATTATTCCCGTTGGAGCCCTTGAGAAGGTCACTCCCGAAATTGTTGTAGGTCCTCATCCTGTTAGTGACGACAAGGATGCTAGAAATATGAATGATCAATCTGCAATTTAGCAGAAACGACATCAGTCAGACCAAGGCAAGTGATTCTCATGATAGCATCCTATAATAGGGAAAAATGCATGTTCAAAGATAAGGTGCAGTGTGGGCATGAACGTAGACTAGTTCACTGCTCTCAACATGTTCTGCGCAAGTTAGACTGTAGGACTATCGATCAGACTGGTGGAACTGATGGTTAGACCGCTGCCATTGCGGTTAGACCACCGGAAGGTTTGGCACCAGACAACAGCCTTTCCACCACATTCCACACAACATAATTTTCAACAATGAAAATGTACTATATCCAACAATCACGATCATTCTCTTAATAATTTTTACGAATACATTACACTTAGGGGCATAACATTGCTAATTAATCATCCAAAAATTCGCGGAAAAGAAGCTACGTTGTATTACATTTTTCTTAACTCCAACTAACCTAGAACCACACGCGACACGGAGTTCCAACAAAGTCCTTCGAAAATTCATATAAAGATGAACTTGATGGAGCTCGTGTCATCATGAGCACTTAGGTGTGTAAGATGTTGTGATTCGCCTAACAACATTTCTCTCATGACATCTGAATTATGGAACTAGGGCAACAATTCATTGAATGCTCTCGTACCTTGGCCACGGGGATGACATACCCGTGTGCCTAGCACCACCAGAAAATGGTGAGACTGAAGTGCTCTCCCATGCAGCATCATATAATCTCTCCATATAACACCTCGTGGTTCACCAATCCGCAGTGCACTTGTACCTCCATCTCATGTTGCAGCCTGTTATAACGCATTCATGTCTCCCACAGTTCAGTCACCACACAATGATATGAGCGATCCAAAGAGCGAACCAACTCTACCATGTGGTGTTCACTTAGTGGGGTTGCATCTGGAACATCTTCAATGTTGCTGACATTGTTGCCTCCTCGAAAGGGAAAAATGGATGAATGACCACCTACTCAAGACTGGTAACTCGCCGAGAAGGGCGGACATCGCCTTGTATGCTATCACTTGAACTGCCATCTCTTCTGAATGTCCACGGTCGCTAAGTATTCCACTACGTCGGGTCCAACTCCTTGAGCATATACTGCATACTCTAGCACAAAGGTGACGTTTGCGTGCCAAAGCATCTCGCACAGGAGCGCGGGAAAACCTTTCACACCCTCAGCATGAGTGGCCATCTTTAACCCATTAAGAAGGAGATGGGTTAGAGGTCAAGATTAAGCATATTAATAACGAGAAAAGGTCGAAATAACTCTAAGACAAGGTAAGGAATAAAATAGAGCATATACTTAGGATATCAAAATAAACTTTATGGGTTTACATTAGTGAGGTTGACATGTTTTATTAACATATATCCTAAGTATTTTAGGCTACTTCATTAAACCTTGCTCTGATACCACATTGTGAGGAACCGTCCAAATTGTATTTTAATTAATCATTAGGATGATCATTTAATAAGATAAGAGCTAGTGCACGTCTATCTCTTGACAGGCCACGTGCTAACCAACATCTCACCACAACATTTGTAGCCACTAATGATTAACATGAATTCAATCCCGGTAATCCCAACATGTGTTTTATGCCCAAGATAGGAACACGTGCCCTTTTAGCAATCTTCATCACATCAAGGCATATAGAGAGCGAGTAATGTAAATGTATTACAAGTCTTTAAGTTATTAGAAGTTCAATAATTTACAGAACAATAAACGCTAGGAGAACAACATACAACAGTTTCATGTCATAGCTGGTGAGAGTTACTATGCATTAGAATTAAAATTTATAAACATCAATAGATAGGTGGAGCCATTTACCTTGGAGCACCACCAAAACAACACGAGTAGCCCAACTACTCTGCCCATCACTGACATCGGCATGCATGAAGCAATTGTACACTATTTCTTCCTCACCTGTAAAACTCAACAGAAGCAAGGTAAGTAATTAATCCATATTGGGTACATATAATAACCCGACTCCAAGGATCATGCATTTAGGGAAGCATCACAAGGAATTGGTCACACGGTTAAATGAATCTATTCGCAAAAGCTATTTGTCGACTCAAGAGTGTGAGCATCTACACCACTTAACATCTCGTACCCTCTTATCATGAGATCATAACTATGAACATAACTATTACTTGATCATACTCTTCTCAACAGAACTCACCACTAGCCACTTCCCAACATACCACATACATCCCAACATCGGAACTCTACGATTGATGCAGATGGATATAAGCATGCTCATAATGGAGAGCGTGATAATTCAAATTGATCTTACACCCTACAGGGGATACATCTTTATCCACATGACTCAGATCCATCCTCTTGGCCTCTGAGACAACCTTTATCATACCCGAAACTACCCATTTGCATATGCCCCTAATGCACCAGGGTTACTGCGAGCGTGTCCCGAACACCTTTGGCTCCCCGCCACTTTGTTTCTCCTCATTATTTTTCTCTTACACATCAAAGGACTGCAAGTCAACTATTAGCACAATGTATGGTAATCGGTTCATTCGTACATTTATTAAATATGTGGAAGTACATAAAGTGATTAAGCCAACAACATTTATTAAATAGCCCGCTTAATCGATGCAAACGGTCTATGGCATTCAAGTTCCTCTCCCGGCCTACTCCTAGCACCACCCACATCTCATCTCATCCTCACCAACTTTTCATCCCAACATCATTTTTATTGTGAAACAATAATTAAACACTATAGCTCACGAATGATGGTTGAACCACCGCTCGACTTCTACCGATGACCTATGCATTGCTAAGCATCTCATATAACTTTTAAGTTAGACATCAACATTGTTATAACTAGATTACAAGGGTATGGATCATTAATAATTCAAGGTAGGAATAATGCAAAAACATAGGTTCTACCCACAAATCCTGATATTGACTCGCTAACATGAAGAACATACCTAAAGCGATAACTTATCAAATTAGACACCACAAGATCCAAAATAAAAAGGTAAAATATGCTTAGATGCTTGCCTTGTCTCTCCAGTGCTTCACTTACATATAGACGTGTCACACTCTAAACAATGGAAGAACACATCGAATGAAATGAATGATGAAGATGTATGCTTATGATCCATGATCATGAACGAGATGTAATGCGCCATGTTACAAAAGTATTTGCAAAAGAACGCCTAAGCGATTGGGTTAAAAGAGGTTTGAACCTCATATGAGACAACATAAGGTCACAGGGTACTAAGTATTTAGCGGTCAGACTGGACCAGGTGGCAGTCAGACTGTGGGGGTGGAACAGAGAAGAAATTGGTACTGAGTAGACTTGGTGGTTAGACTGGACCCATGACGATCAGACCACTGGGTCTCGTGGTTTGACTAGCCCTAGTGGCGGTTTGACTCCTGATTATGGAGTTTGACTAGAAGTTTGATCGACCAAGTCACAACATGATGGTCAGACCGGCCTAGTGGCTTTCAGACTGCTAGACCTGGCCGACGACACCTCGGCGAGTTCACTGGCAATGGCTCCGGTGATGCCTTTGACCATGAAGGTTAGAAAAACACTCTACAAGACTAGAGAAGTGTTTCTTTTATGGTTTGGGCAACATGCACACGGCCAAATTGGAAGACCCCGTGGATGAAGTCCATGGCTAGGGTGGAGCTCAGGTCTATTACAAAATGAGGACTGGTTGGAGCTCGGGAATGATGGGAAAATGGCAGGAGAAGTCTCACCTTGGTGTGGGGAAGCTTTCTAGGGGGTTGGCCAACTCTAGGGAAGCTTCAATTTGAAGATCTGGCTCCAGGGTGGTGATTGGCCTTGAGGTGGAAGAAATCATGTGGAAGCATCTCCGACGAAGAAGATGGCAAGACAGAGCTCAGGGAAGTCCTCTCTGTAAATCTCCGACCGTTGAGGTTATCGATGAGGTCTCCTCTCTCTCTCTCTCTCTCTCTATATATATATATATATATATATATATATATATATATATATCGATTTGGTGAGTGTCACACCCGGTTTTAACGGCCTAAACCAGATGCGGCTTATGTGTGCCCAGGATATTCAACACACATAAGGACGTCACAGGTGAAGTAACAAAAGTAATACTTTTATAGAATAAACGTTAAACTCTTACAGCAATTGACATATATTGTCTTCTACGAAGATATCTGCAGCGGAACAGAAGCACTGGTGCCCAACAACACCGCAGGCAACCGACCGGGAGACACGCGCCTAGAACGTCATAACCTCGCCTTGATAGTCTTCAACATCTTCACTCACTTAGCAGCAGTACACATGTCGCATGGTATAGGAAAAATAGTAAGTGTGAGCACATGATACGCTCAGCAAGTGTGGGAAAAATAATGATACGCAGGCTTTTATCAAGAATAGGCTAACACATGGTATATTTGCGTAAATGCGAGTAATGAAAACATATTTGGACTCAAAAGCATTAAGCAATTATTAAGTGAATATAATCCATACAGTGCAACATCCAGCATACAAGGCTTCCCACCTTGCATACCATAACCGTTCAGTACTCCATGTACTATAACCAAAACCACAACCATCTAGTACTCCCTGTACCAGAACCATAACCACAACTATCTAGTACTTCATGTACCAGAACCATAACCACAACCAAACTCATAACCACAACCCATAATCACAACCCACTAATCATGTGAGGATCCAAGTCTCCTATAACCGCGAGCATGGCTGTTATAACAGTTTTACACTCTACAGAGGTTGTCCAGCTTTCCCTACAAGTCGTGATTTCCATGTTGCCGTGTTAGCTAGACACTTAACACACACCAGTGGTATGTCGCCCGGAAAGTCACTACAAAGCCGTTACAAAGTTTCATCCAGTATGTACATGCCTGCTAGGTTTCACCGCTGTCAAAGTGGCATTCACACCACCCAGAAGCTCCCTTTTGCGCCTTGTAGCTCCGGAAAGTTTTCACCCTTTCCTTCCACTACACCTCTCATACCACTAACCAAATAGTTCTGGCCTTTGCCGTCCCCACACATCCACTCTTCCGTTTGGCATGCACAAACCTAGAATCCACTAATTAATAGGCTAGGCCTATCCCATACCAGGTCTCGTGGTTGGTACAAAATTTCTTGGGTTGTCGCTCCATGAACAGGTCCTTTCTTAGGTCACTTGAGCAAACACTAAACCAACAACATAACCATCATCATCCACAACACAACTTTGCTCAAAGCCTAAAGTTTCATGTTGCTAGACTATTAACAATTTAACCACCATTGTTGCATATGTTCATTAGTCAAGCTTATGACACTTCCCAGTATTCCAGAGCATGGCTAAGCAATCTACCCAACAAAAATACCTAACCATAGACCATCTAGGTTCCAAGGGATGATAAGGGAAAATCTAAGGAAAACCCTAACATAGGTGACTACCCATCATATTGACAGACACTGCATGCAATTTTGTAAAACAAAATATTTAAAAACATAGGTTCAAGATGATCAAGGACACTTGCCTTTTACCCATTGCTGCTCAGTGTTGTTGAAATCTTGGTCTTGAAGTCCGTCGAACTGCGCCAGAACGTTATCGACTAATTGCGAGAACTACCGACAAATAACACAAAGGAAAACACTAAGAGCAACATACCAAACATCATCAAAATACTTTAAAAGCACTATGGATGGATAGGGATGATTTTAGAAACATTTAGACACAAGAATCGCCTAAATCAGAATTAAGATGAAAAGAGAACGGGCTTTCGGAAGATGAATTAGACTGAAAGGAAATACTGATTTTCTGGAACTATCTTCCTATGGGAAAGGTTTTATCGCACAATCACTGTGTCAGGCTTGACAACATAATTGCGCAAGATTCAAGAAGTGTAGGGCAGACTAGACTTCACTGACTAGGCTAAGGATAATGATGTGGCGCTGACTTGGCATGCTATGCAAGTACCATCTTGGATTAAAGAAAGGATACGCGGATATCTAGTCTCGACCACCTATGATGGATCAAAAAGGCCAAATATTGTGCTTATGGGTTAAGGATACTATTGGTGACTATGTAGCGGCGGTGGTTCGGGTTTCATCGAAGGTAGCGATCAGGCATGTGGCCACAGACATCAATGTCGGCTTCTGTGGTGTTTCAGCGAAATGAGGGAAGCATAGCGTAGAACGCGGAAAGACTAACTCAGCGGTATGGTTGGTTTTGGAAGGGGTCATCCGAGGTAGCGGCAAAACAGCGATGACTGCTTCTAGGTTTGGTGGTGACCTCGAACAAATGTAGGAATGAAGATGCTCGCGTTCTAGGAGATTGGCTATGAAATTTGAGAAAATGTTTGAATAGAGATGTTCATATATCCTGGGAACACAATGCTACGGCATAGTTTTGGGTAGATCATCCATTGAGAGGAAGAACGATAAGGGGAGATGAGATGGATGATGGCTGCGACGTGCTGTGGTTGGCAATGGCGTACTGGTCGTGTCACTACACAAACGTGGATGGGCTCCTAGGGTAACGTAGAATACTCCATGGGACACGCCGTGACGCGGTTGGTGCATCCATACGGCTTTCGGATTGACGGGGAATGCGAATGCAAATCCGGTGCGCGTGCAGAACACGTCCAGAAACCGGACAGTGGGTATGTCGACCTTGATTTTAATAGTTTGGCTAATCTACTGGCTGACCTGGTGAAAGAGCTTGGTGATTTGACCTTTGGTCGGTCGGGAACATCGATGCCAATCGGCTACAGCGTGGCTGTCTCGCGGTTGTCTACGACGGCGACGACCGTGGCGACGTAGATCGTGCTTTGGCCGGGGCTAGGGCTTGGCTAGGGACTTAGTTTGATGCTAAAACAGTAGTAAGGGAGGAGAAGAAGGGGTCCTCACATTGCTTTGATGGTCGTGGAAGGAGGAATCGCGGAGAAGATGATGTAGTGCATCACGGGTGGCGGCGGCGGTGACTCTGGCGAACGGCGGCGCTCCGGCGACATATGGACAGGGCAGCAACGACTTCTAGGGTTTGGTGGTATGGAATAGGGGTAGGAGAGGGCTTGCAACTCATATTTATAGGGCTAGGGCCGGCTGGTTGAGGTGGAGTCCAAACCGAACACGAATCAGATTCGAGTTCGAGTCGGTTATGATTTCCTTTTCCACAGCTCTCTATTCTGAGGATGATATCTCTATCGTCCGGATACCAAATTGGATGTTTCTTGATTCTAAATTTTAGTACTAAAAAAGATCTACAACTTTGGTAGTCATTGGAACTTCTGAAAACGTCATCTTGATTTCCAAAAATGTGCCACAAGATATCGGGGGCCATAACTCCTAGCTTCATTATCCAAAAGAGTACTTCCATAGGTTCAAATCGAAGCTCTCGACGAGACCTATAACTTTGGTATTTTCAAGATTTGCATTTGAGGCCGTTTTGAACTCCGAAACGTCATGCAAAGATGAGGCTGTCCAGGACTCCGCAAAAATTTACAAATTTCGTGGATCCTTTGTTGGGCCATCTAGAAGACTTGGCTAAGGGTTTAAACTTGAGCAAGATTGAGCCCAAAGATACTTTAGGTATATCTAGGGTTTAGAAAAGAAACTTTTGCAGAGAAATTTGAATATGGTTTGAATTTGAATTGAGCTTAGAGTGAATTTAAGAGAAACGAAAAAGATGAGGTTGAACAAGAATAGGAGTAGGTAAGGAATTTGAATTTGGATTTAGGTAGAATTTGAGAAAGAAGAGAGATTGACTTTAAACAAGGATTTGAATAAAATTTGAGTTGAATTGGAGAAGAATCAGATATGATCAAGAATTGAATAAATGATGAATTCAAAGATTTTGAATTCTAACCATTAAGATCCTTAACTTATTCACTACTGAGTTTTGTAAAAACCTTTTCGAAATCTTTTTCACTCAAAACACCAAAGAGAAAGAAAAGGAAAAAGAACTCTAATGCATTTACCTGGCTCCTAACAAAACTCAGCATGCAATGCACACAAAACAATACACTATATTGATTGATTGATTAAGAAAATAGGTTTTAAACTTATTCTACTGGTTAAGCTATTCAATAATCTTGAAAAATTTTAAATAGTTGTAAATTCTGAAAATCAGGGTGTTACAGTGAGAAGGAGTGAGTGAGGGAGAAAATGAACGAGAGAAAGTGAGTGAGAGTTGGTCGATGGCTTTAAGTGGCGCCTTTGCACTCTGGTGATCAGATCATGGGGAATCCCGGTCAGACCGCAGGTAGGGCCAACGTTCGTTGTTTCCTTGTTTCTTCCTTTTCTTTTTCTTCTCCTTCCTAAATGATTTTGGGGTCTTCCTAACTATCTCTAAACAATTTCTTGTCATAAATATATATGGTGGGAACTCGTATTGACTGATTATGTAATGTTTTCTAAATATGTTCAGATACTTAAAACAAAACCAACAACATGAAGCATGATGTCATGATGCGTATGCATGCTTAGTGACTAGATTAGGGTTTTAGGGTGTGACACCCGATCTGACTCAACTAAAACGGCCTAGCATTTTGTTTGGCTGTCCCGAACCAAACTCTAGAAGAGACGATCTCGATCTGATCCCTAATTGTGGGTAGCAGCGTGGCCTCGTGGGTGGGCTGCTCGGTGGGCAACGGTGGGTGGGGAGCGTTGAGCATGGGTGGCTGGTTGGCCGGTTGCTATGGTAGTGCATCTTCACATGTGCAAGTGAGTCTGTGAGTGTGATGTGGCCGGAGTATGGAGGCCGGAAAACACAGCACAACACTAGGGTGGGGAGCTCATCCTTACATTTTTTTTCCATGTGCTCATGTTTTGCTATTTCCTTTACCAAATTAGCAAATGCACCCATTGGCCATTCCTACTAGTCTTCCTACTATTTTGTGGTAAGGTAGTCATCTAGTCGATCTTTAACTAGTTGAAGGAGTGCATGCTTTGTCTTGATGGATATGTTGTATTATTGTTGATAAGCTCGATCATTGGCCGGCTATTGCATTTGTGCTCTACTAGTAGGATTTGGAGTGTGAGCATTTGATGAATTGATGATTAAGCATATGACCTCCTTTCGATTGAGCAGAGTAGCATTTTCTTGTAGCACTTGGACACTTGGTTTACTTTATTTACTTAGTTCAGTTGAATCATATGCAGGGATTGTAGGTTGCATCTCAAAATGAATAAAAGAACACTGCTCATGTATTTTTCAAGCAGTTCCAATGCTAGTAGCACTCCCACTCAAAACACTGGTCAAAGCACAAATCAACCATGAAGCCCAAGGTGGAATTTAGATTTTTGGATATCATTGGGAACCTAGGGGGCAAACCAATTAATGAGTATCCAATTGAAATTAGAGACCAAGTAAAGAGGGCATATGTTCTGAAAGGACCAACTCAACCAATGAGTCAAGCATTTCCTCGCAAATGGCAACAAGGTGAATGGAGATCCCTGAGAAGTGTTGCACCCCCTTGAGTGTAACACCCTAATTTTCAATTTTTGTCAATTTATAAAATTTGCTAGAATTTATTTTGAGCTTAAACAATTTCAAAAGGTTAATTGCTATTTTATAAAAAGGAGATCTAATTTGACATAGGAAATATTTGTATATTGTGCATTCATGCTGTTTCAGGCACATAGGTTTTCTTTTGTTTGATTTGTTTTGTTTAGTGGTTGTAGGTTTGATTTTGGGTGCTAGTTTGAATTAAAAGGAATTTCAAAAGCTTTTTAAAAAGGAAAACCAAAAAGGAAAAGAATAAAAACCTAACCGGGCTCCCTCCTCTCTTCTCTCCCTCTGGCCCAGCCCGTCGGCTTGCTTCCTCCGCCCGCTCCCGCTCCCTCCTACGCTGCCCAAGCCGATCCACCATCCTGTGCAACTGCCCGCTCCTATGAACGCGTCGCCTGGAGTCCGTGTTCCCTCGATCCGTCGACGTGTGGGGCCCGCCTATCATGTTCGTCGTCTCCGAGTTGAACTCGGTCGGCCATCGCATCCGAGTTGATCTCCACTGCCGCCTGAGAGTCATGGTCCTCCCTGATCCCTCTTGAGCTGCCTATAAAGATCCCTGTGACCCCCTCGATCTACTCCCATCCCAAAACTCGTTGAGTTCCAACACAATCGTCGAGATCCGTAGTTTTCCGCTGCCACCGTCATTGCAGCCTCAGTCGAGCTCATCGACTCGATGTTCCAGAGCCTTACGCCCTAGCCGGAGCCGCTGGAAGAACGATCTGCCTTCGCTGATCATGTTGGAGCCTTCACCATCGCCGATTGACCGCCAAAGCATCGCCGTCGACAAAGATCCGAGACGTTCCGCCGCCTCTCCCGTTGCTAGCCCTCTTCTCGTGCGTCATAGCCCTTGGTAAGGCCCCCATCTGATTCCCTATGAGCATGTCGTCGTGTTCCGCCGCTCGTCGTTGAGATCCGACCCCAGCGATGAGATTCTGGCGATCTTTCGGTGGGCGCGCCGCCTCGACCCCCTCGGTGCCACCGTGCCTCGCCTCCCTGGCCACCGATCCCTTCTGAGTCGTTCAATCTAAGGCCGACTACCCAGATTAGATCTCAACTTACCCGTTCGGCAGCCAATCATAGCGTACTGCATGTCGCCTCTTTGACCTAGTTAGCAAGCTAGCCGAGTCAGCCGCCACGACAGCGTCACATCGCCGGTTCTGCCAATGTGTCAGCCTAGTCATGTCCAGTCAGCAAGCCACGTAATAATTCAAGGTTTTTCAGTATAAAGATAATTCCAAATATTCTTGGAAATCGATAATTTTGCAAGGAAGCCCCTGAACTTCTCTATTTTTACAAAAAGAGCACTATCTTTTTACACTTAGGCCCCTAAACTTTTCAATAATTATAGATAGGTCCCTCTATTTTTCCAAAAATAGTCCCTAGAGCTTTCTGTTAATTGCAAAATAGTCTTTTCTTTTATAAAATCAACCCTAATCTTTTTTTAGCGTATCTTTTTCGCCGTAGCTCTGTTTTAGGCGATTCTTGCGCCGTTAGATTCGTTTCTCCGAGCTCTATCTTTCTAGATAGGTTTTGTCTTGTTGTTATTTTATTTTGTGCTCTGTTCTTAGTGTATTTTATTTGTGTGCTTTGCCAGTAATTGTGCGATTAGTCGACAACATTCCGGATCAATTTGAGGAATGCCAAAATCAAGAGCTAGGATACATTGAGCTGTAGCAAGAAGAAGACAAGTGTCCTTGATCATCTTGAATCTATGATTTAAACTTTTTTTTTACAAAATTGCATGCAGTGTCTGTTAATATAATGGTTAGTCACATATGTTAGGGTTTTCCCTTATCATCCCTTGGAACCTAAATGGTTTATGGGTAAGTATCTTTGTTGGGTAGATTGCTTAGCTATGCTTCTGGGATACTGGGAAGTGTCATAATCTTGACTGATGAACATATGCAACAATGGTGGTTAACTTGCTAATAGTTTAGCAATATGAAACCTTAGGCCTTGAGCATAGGGATGTTCGTGATAGTGGTCATGGTTATGTGGTTGGTTTAGTGTTTGCTCAAGTGACCTAATTAATGATTGGTTTGTGGAGCGACAACTCGAGAAGTGCTATACAAAAACGAGACTGATATGAGTAGGCTTAGCCGATTAAGTAGGGTTTTTTCAGGGTTGTGTGGGCCAGATGGGAGGCATGGATGAGGGAAATTAATTATCAGAAACCACAGGGCACAAGAGGGGGCTTCTAGGTGCCAGCACCTGGCAGTGAAACTTGGAGTGTTGGTGACACATACTGGGAGGATTCCTTGTAAAGGCTTCATAGTGATCTCCTGGCAACACACCACTGGCGTGTGTATAGTGCTTGGCCGGCATTGCAACATGGAGACTTTAGCCATCTGCTTGCAGGTGATGAAATCACGACTCGTGGGAAAGTTGTACAACCTCTGCAGATTGTAAAATCTAATATATTAGTCGTGCTCATGGTCATGAGAGACTTGGACCCTCACATGATTAGTTGGTTTTGGATATGGGTTATGGTTATGGTCATGGTCTTTTTGGTACAGGAGGTACTGAATGGTGATGGTTTATGGATGGTTACCTTTGGATGGATGGTTGTTGGGTGGTTTGGGTTACATTCACTTAACAACTTCTTAATTCTTTTGAGTACAAATATCTTTTCTTTACTCGTATTTACGCAAATATAACATGTGTTAGCCTGTTTTTGTTGAAAGCCTACATATCATTATTTTCCCACACTTGCTGAGTACTCCATGTGCTCACCCTTACTATCTCCCACAATACATATGCTGCTCAGTGGAGGACTTTCAAGATTTCCAAGACGACGACATGGTGTTCTAGGATTATGTCTTTCGGTCGGTGCCTATGGAGTGCTTGGTCGCTGATGCTTTCGTCCTGCTGTCGTCATTTAGTCTGCTGTCGTTTAGCTAATAGAGTTGTTTAGGTAAAGTTTTTAATGTAAAAGTTTAACAGTAGTAAGTTAAAGTATTGCTTTTGTTACTTCACCTATGATGTCCTTATGTGTGTTGAACTTCCTGGGCACACATAAGCCGCATCAGGTTTTATCCGTTAAAACTGGGTGTGACAGATGTAGTATCAGAGCCACACTGACTATAGGACCGCAAGCCTAGATAAAATGGTCGTGCTATAAGGTTATATTTTAAAAGCCTATTTTGAAAAAAATCCGTCCTCGTGCTTTTCTGACCTCTTAGTTTCTCTCCACTTACCTACTCCAATCTATTGAGAAAAATGAATTTCCAATGCTTCCCCTTTCAAAAATTTTAGTTGTTGAACCATCCCCGTTACTTTGTTGGGAAGGATGCACTTGAAGATCTCACTTACGCTTCTACCTCGTATGAAGATTCTGATGATGAAGCTGAAGACCCTTCGCTACAAGGAAGAATCATCTACCATGACACTGAAGATATGAAGATTCCCACCCCCGTTCTTCTATCAATTTTGGTTTCTTGAGTTATAGGAGGACCTTCCCTTTTTCTTCAGGAACGTTAGAGTCGAGCGGTTGAGGTAATTGTTAAGGATAATAATGTTAGTGTGAGAATTGTTATTGTGCTAAGTGTGTGTTTTGGATCTTTTGTTTGAGTGTTGGTGTGTGCTGTGGAATACTTTGGCACCTTATCCACAGTCGCATCTTTAATATCTACGGTGGTTGCCAAAGCTCCCGGCCCGCGTTAGAGGGGAAGATTAGAAAAGTAGTACTGGAATCTTTTCAATATGAAAATAGGTGGTATCCAAAAGGACAAAAACTCCAACAACCATGGTTCGAGAAATATAATTGGTTGAAGTATAGTGCTTCAAAGGATGCAATATTTTATTTGTATGCATGACTTCTCTTAATCCAAGCCACTCTTTCTCTAATTTTGATGTGGATAAGCTTGTGAGACTAGCTGAGATTTATGCCAAAGATTCCACAACAACTAATTGTTTAATGATAAAACAACAAATTCAAAACTTCATTCTCAATATTAGGAGAAGTGAAGAATTTCGTGGATGCTGTGATCTTGGAAAGGTTGCTGAAAAGATGGTTCAAACTGGGAAGAATATAACTTTTCCACTAATTTATCTCCTCATCGAGCTAACATTGATCCTTCCTATGGCAACAACATTAGTTGAGAGGATATTTTCAGTGATGTTAATTATCAAGATAGATTTGTGCAACAAATTGGATGATGAATGTCTTAATGACTTGATGATATACTACACTAAGAAGGAGATCATTAGAAGCATTAGCTATGATAAAATCATAAAATAGTTTGAAGACATGAAAAAACGTCAGATGTTAGCGCCTCAAACTAAATTAGTTGGACGCTCTATTCACTTTTCTCTTATAATGTTCATCATTATTTGAAACTAGAAAGAAATTATTATATCGCTAATTTATCATGTTTCTGTAGATCTCTCCTCATGAAGATTGAAGAATATTGTCGTGATTGAAGAATATAGGGCTCAATTAGTAGTGTGTTTTTTCTTGATATGTTTTGCATTTTTCTTAACGCTATGCTTGTGTAAAATATTATTTCAAAGTTTGAACTAAACAATTGTTTGTTTAGCTTGTCGAGGCCCAGCTCTCTCCCCTAAAATTTTGTACTGGATCTGCCACTGAGAGTCTGTGGTTTATAAGGCACTTCTAGATGAGATCCAACTATACTATGACTTTTCATAGGTTTATTTTTTTTAATTTTTAAGTTCTTCATGGATTCAAGTCGCCTTAAACATAGAGCTTGAAGATAATAATGTTTTAAGTCAATTTAGATTCACCTCGTCGCAGCCTGGCAGACTTGGATTAAAAAGTCCATATCTTCCACATATGGAGTCTATTTTGGACATGTAAGTATCTGTTGTAAAGCTTATGTGATGGCCCATGCAATGCATCTAGTTGCAACATTTGTTTCCTTTCCCTTTCAGTTGTACCATGATATCAAATACAATATGATGATAGAAAATTTAGTCTTTATTTCAAGTCCAATGTATAAATAATTTGTTTTCTTTTTTAGATATCTTAAGAGACATTGACCCTATTTATTTTGACTTCCGACCGTGCATTGGAGGCCAAAAATATGTCTATGGTTGCACTACCACAACACCCCTAGAGTTCACCTCTATTTACCCACCAATGCCATTGGATATATACATGTTTCTTTGTGCATTCTCTCCACCTATAGCTCATTCAATCCCTTCCCCTCCCAGCGACCTATGAAGAACGAAGAGGTGACTGGGCAGATGTTGTTGCCACCGTTTGGCTCCTCTGGCAGCGGCCCTCTCCTTCCCCACGTTGCTAAGGTCACCCACATTGTCAAACTCCTCACCTCTCCATCCGCTAGATCCAGTGACACCCCAACCTCCCACATGCCGCCATGTAGATATGGATATCTGTGCTCTCCCAGATCTGGATATCTAGTTACCGGATCTTAGCAGAGGATGGATCTGCCAAATCTGGATATCTATTGTCTCCCAAAGATTGTTGTCCCAGATCTGGATATCTATTGTCTCCCAAAGATTGTTGTCCCAGATCTGGATATCTATTGTCTCATTTGTTGTAACAAGCATTAACGATTTTTAACCACTGAAGAACACGAACTCATGATGTTTTCTTGCTTGCAGGCGGCGATGGCTACGGCAGTAGCCGCGGGCACGACAACTCTAACGGGAACTAGAGGAACTGAGCAGTGGGGCCCTCACGGTCTAGTTATCTTGTTGCTACAACTACCCGAGTTATCTTGTCATGCCGTCTATTGTCCTATGTTGTTTGTTTCGTGTGTGTTTTTGATCACAAGCTCGCTCCTTTCATTACTTGTGTTTCGATGAAGAAGTCAAATGTTGTTGTTGATGCTATCTGGATCCTCATCGATGAACTGAGTTGGATTGGGATGTTGTTATCGTCGTGAAACCTGTTTCCATTTTCAATTAATCAGACAAGAAAAAAAATGCTACTTGGTGCTGCAAATGATTGTCTTATCACTGTCACTGGTTCAGCTCCTTGCTTAGTGTGAATGATCTTCTGATTGCCAAAGAACACTGGAAGTTGCAGTACTATGCCATAATCATCACTAATCTAGGGAAGAAAGTGCTGCTAATCATGCTCACAGATTCACGTTACTGAACTGGTGGCGCAGATGGGTTGTAGAAATCTGTTATGTATGCGGTGAAAAGTTGGCATCGTTCATCCAGTGAAATCGAGATGCCACCAGAAAAACATAATCTGAAATGCCTCTCCTGGAAATGCAGTATGCAGATGCACACCTTGAGTGACAATTTTCTCGCTATTTTAAAACAGTCATTATATAAAGGTGTCATGTGTAACAATGTATGCATTCAGGTGTAGTAATATTGAATTATACTCAGGTGTTCAGGTGTAGAAATTCTATTCCATGTTTCATGATAGTAGCATTTTTTATTTATTTTAGTTACGTGTATAGAACAACCATAATTTCAATTTCTTATTTTAGTTACATGAGAGACTATCTCCTTGAGAGATGTGGTCAAAATGAAGAGTACATACCAAATGTATTCACTCCAAATAGTCATGGTCATTACAAACACTACACACTTCATTCAGCTCAAAAGTCATCAGTCAGGCCATTTGAAAGCAGGGTAACCAAACGGTCACACCTTTTACAAAACCAGTTTTTGGAAAACCAGCCCCTCTAGGGTCAAAAGCTAGAAATAACTTTTGCAAAACCCTGAGTACAAACAAACAGATCCTATATAAGCTAGAGATGTGCATCCATGTAATTAAGACTCGGCATTATGAATGTATTTTAACTACAAGCTACTTCTATGATGAGAGTATGATTGTGCTTATGACTCGGCATTATGATTAGACACAATCAACATAGAGGGGAATATGACATTCTAATCAAGATTGTGCTGGCTTTTCCACTGGAAATTGAGGGTCAATAGTTACCTTTGAGCGTGTGATTCAACTAATCTAAAGAGGTGCAAGTCCCTTCAATGGCATTGGATGAACGCCTATGATTTGGCGAATTCCACATTCTATCTTTGGTGAAATAAAGAGCGCAAGCCCTACAATGGTAGCGGATATATGCTTATGATTCACCAAGTATCTTTTGTGATCCTACATTGACAAGATTGGGCCGTCCCTTGTATCACATGATACATACAAAAATTTTTGGCAGTGACACCAAACCATTGGCCAATGGGGATTTCTGGATTTGCTCTTCAATGTTGAAAGCAGCCTCTCACAACCAAAGATTCAAGGTTTTGCAATTTGTAGGATCTAGGATACCGACTAGAGGGAGTGGTGAATATGTGATTTTAAAAATTATTGCCTACCAATCAATTCTAGTTGTGGAATTTAATAAATTGATCACTAAGTAAGATAAATATGATCTCACATAAGTTGGCACAAGAGGAGTTATGCAATCTTAGGGTGATATATGACAATTCAATCTCTAGTAATGTAAATAACAAGTATGTGAATTGGCACAAATATAAATTGATCTTTGAGAGATAACGCACAAGGAGACAATGAATTTTGTCCCATGGTATTGATGACTTGCCGGTCATCCCTAATCCATATTAAGGTCGGTTCAAGTCTCTAACTACTCCTCTATCAAGTTATCGATTCTCACAAAGAGAACTTGATCTTGAACCAGATTAGTCCAATAAACCACTCAACATCAGTTTCACTAGTGTTGCACTTTACCACTCATATGAGGTGTGCACAAGACCTCTTACAATCACCATCGGGGCTCCTTCACAACCTTCTTGAAGGGCTCACTGATTTCACCACCTCCAAGCTGTCTAGGAGTTGGCAACCTCTAAAAGTAACAAGTTGATGGCACACGCTTAAAGCATCACTAGTGTCACAAAGCTCAAACTCTTGAAACTATGCACTACAATGCTCCCACTCTCACAAAAGATGCACAACTAATCAATATGAGGGAAAGAATGACTCTAGGTGTTCAATTATTCAATCTAGATGTCCAAGAGCTTGTCCTCACATCTGGTCAAGGACTATTTATAGGCTACACTTCGAATTGTAGCTCTTATACATGAATTCATGACTTATGAGTCTCCAACAGCCAGATCACTGTTAGGCCCTACGGCTAATTTTGAATTTGACATGTTCTGGTAGTCAAATTGTGAGACCCTACGGTCAGACCGCAAGCCATTCGAGAGAGCTTTTGCTCTCTGTGTGCTCTGGCAATGAGTTTTGCCCTTTGGCAATCAAACCATCAGACCTTTTCAACTATCAAGACTCAAACCACCACCCTGTTGGTCACTTGGTTAGATCTTCCAGAATTTTTGCCCTTTCTACGTAGGTGATAGTTAGACCGCCAAACATTCAGCCCTTAATCTTTTCTAGGGCAAAACTTTACACACTCTTGCAAACTATTTTTTTTTGTCTAGTATGCAATGCAAGTTAGAGTAAAGTGATAGCTATAGATACCTTAGGTAAATGGACATCAACCCCTCTTAATAGTAAGCCATCTATCTTTAACACTCCGATCATTCTCTTCTCTCATCACCATTTGACCGGTAAAAGAAAATTCTCTATTTTATACTTTGCCTTGAGCTAATCATCTTCATATATGTCAAGGGTAATCCTTGATACTGATTTCGGGGTATGTTAGACAGTGGGTGCGTGATCTTTGTTCGAAATGTGTATGTTCGATCTGGCTGTGTATGTTCAACTCAAGACACTGAGGTTTATCTAGGTTCAGGCCCCCCTTCGGGTAATAGCCTTACATCCTGTGTATTCTTCTTCTTGTGTTCTAAGCCAGTTACCGATGATGTTCTTGCCCAGCCTTCTACTTGTTGGGCCCAAAAATCTCCCCCCAACAAGCCTGGTACTCCTCCCTTTATAAATCAGAGGTAGAGATGACTTACACGTGAGTCAAGACATACTCTCAGGCCTAGCTAGAACTTCTCACCTAGGCCTATCATTACTAAGATCAGACGTATCCCATTTGCTCAACCACGCCACAAAGCCTGTCCCATTGCTCCACCACCTGCGTCATCCCGGTCGCCCGAACTATCCTGTCCCGTCCCCACGCGCCGGCTGCACACCTACTAAAGAACTCCTGCCACGCCTGTCAGGCCATCCCGTAGTGATTAATGCTACAGGACAGGTCACGGCCGCTCTGCGCTGACCACGCCATGGACGACTGGAAAGGGGACCTGGAAAAGGGAACTACTCAAGTGAAAAAGCATTTATTGTGATTAGACTATTTGGACACATACCTGCCCCATGACCAGTCTGGTCACGGGGTTTGCTCTTGTGACCTGGGGACTGGTCGCGGAGCTCGGTCGAAGAGTCTGGTTGCGTGGTCACTGGCTGTTCGCGCGGTTGTTGATTGGTCATGTGGGAGAACCATGGTTTCGGACAAAACATGACATGCGGTACCTGCTGATATCTTACCGGTGTGGGCCCACCCACGAGGGACCCCACTATTCTTTACACCAACAATATACATGTTATCTCAAGTCCTCTATACAATCCATGTGTGTTCTAGCTCTTTCATTATTTTCAGGACTAACCTTTCACAATCCTTAATTAAACATGTTAGTCCATGAATACAAATTGTTGGGGGGAAATAAACCAGCCTGAGGATAATGGTCGAAGATTACTATCCAGGTCCCTCCGGAGCCTTGATCTCCGGACCCTCAGCTAAAGGCTCGACTTCCGAAGTCATCAGGTCCCTTCACGGTACCTCTTCATACCTGCGACCCTTCCCTTGGTTTAACCGGCTCAGCCTCCCGAAGGCTCAGCCTCCTAAAACCTGGCCTCTTGAAGCCCGGCCTCCCTGAGACCTCGGTCTCCCGAAGCCTCGGTCCCTCGAAGCCTTAGCCTCCTGAAGCCCCGGCCTTCCGGAGTCTTGCCTCCTGAAGCCTTCACCTCCCGAAGCCATGCCTCATGAGGCTCCCGTCTCCAGCTACTCAGGCCGACTTCCCGGAGGCTACAAGGTGAGTCAGTAGGCCTTAGGAAAGATCTGCTGAAAGGGGAGCACCGGAAATGCTTCGCCTGCAAGGAAGTGATCAGCATTAAGGTTGATGGACACCGCTCTGACACTTTGGCATAATGGAGTCTATCCTAACACCCCTGACAGTGCGGCACCAGGCCGCAATTGGCGACCGGCTCGCCGCCTTCAAGGGGCAGGCACCACAATAGTTATTACGATAGATATTTGTCTCCCTGATAGGGTAGAAAGTAGTTATCTGGGATAAGGCCCAGTAATTCGATCAAGTCCCGGATATTTGTACATTATGATAACTTGTACGCCAAGCTACGCATGACCCTATAAATAGGGGGCCATGGTCGCCTGGGAGAGGGGACGGGCAAGACAACGAAAAAGACACAGAGTCCAAAACACACCAAGTCATGCTGTGATACTCCTCCCAGAGTGATCTATTTTTTCTACCATCAATACATTCGTGGTGTTCCTTCCTCTTAATTTTGTCTCCAAGCTTGAGTCTCCTCCTTAGAAGAAACTCTCGCTGTACTTGCTGGGGCAAGACTAACTCTTGTGCCAACAGCACGCCGTCCGTGTGGACTCGAACAAAGAAGTGCTAAGAGAGGTAGGAATCCACCAGAAAAACCACCAAGGTGCTAGCCAAAACTGCCATACCCACCATTGCAAGCATGCAACCATATGCATGGCTGTCTCAGCCATACGCACCGTATGCATGCTCCAGCCCCAATGCCGTGTGGCACGGCGTTCCTCCAATTTTGGCCAACCCAGAACCTTGGGTCGGTACAGGAACTCCAGACAGCGTGTAGGCCTTCCAACCTCTGCACGATGAAGACCTCACCACCTCAGGAGAGGCCGCGGCCGAAGCCATAGCCAAGCATGCTGCCTTCCAATGGTTCTGCCTGGAATACCCCGAGTGTTCCCACCTGGGCTTGGTCCCTAGGTATCCCCTTTGACCACACCTGGGATACCCCGAGCGAGCCAACATCTTTGGAAAGTCTGTCCATCCAGCGCCCTCCTTAGGTCCATCAGGCGAAAGAGGGTTCCAAGGAGACGGAGGGCTCCAGGGTGCGCGGACCCAGCAGCGCCTCTGATGCCGCGCTCGCAACACCAACTGCACGCAAGGAACCCCAAGCCCACCTCGTCCGAGGAGGTATAGTCAAAACCACTTTGGCTCCGAAAGCTGGTTCACTGGGCAGCTTTGATGGTCTCCCAAAGGGGAAGGAGACCCTGGGGAAACCACAGGCTCCGAGGCACACCGCCATCGGCAGCGACCCCAATGACAAATCCAAGCTCCGGTGCCCCCGGAGGCACACGGGTGAATCCTGCACAGACCAGGGTGCGGCCACAAGACCAAGGACTGCCGCACCCTCATGACCTTCTGGGAGGAATACCTCGGAAGGCAAGCAGAATACCTAGCTGTAGAAGGAGCCAGCGAAGGGCGACGTAGAGTTCGGAGGCCTAGTGCAAACTCCTGGGCAAATCCCTGGCCCCCTCAACCCTGCACCACCACTACCGACCCTACTACCAATGGTACCATATCCAGCAACGAGAACTGAGTCGGCGACACGCCTCGCCAGGCTCCAGACGGAGTATCTCCGGAGATGAGTAGTGGCTAAGGTCCGAGGTGATCGAGGACTGCCTCTCCCGACTAGCCTTCGACTACACCTCCAACATGCCATCGCCAGGCCCTGGACAAATTACCTCTGGGGCCGGGCAATGGCTAAGGGCTGAGGGGGTCAAGAACCATCTCTTCCGGCCTAGCCACAGGCTTCGAGGCCTCCAAGCCTCACAATAGAGGCCTTATTCCTACAAAGGTACGCCCACTGTTAACTTTCAGTAGTTTACCTAGTGATCTGTCTTTCATACGGCAAGGTTAGAGTATGTTGGAGGCCTCCAACCTTATTGTTAGAAGTCTTTTGCAATAGGTAGCCACTAGGTAGAAACAGTAGAACTTAAGTTACATCCTCATTTAGCATGAATAGTTATATAACCTAACTATGTTTTATACTACAACTAGCTTCTTATTGCCAACAGTAGACTGCAAAACTTAGCTAGTATAACCATGCAAAATCCCTACACTCCCGCAGATGCATCGTGCCTAGCTCGCTTGGGGGGCAGGTCTACCCAGGTTTCCTAGAAGGCACTGTGCGGCCTCGGAAGTGTAGTTGCCATGTATCAAGGGATTTCTTTGATAGACCATGTTGCGGTGCCACCCGTAGGACATTTTCGGGTAGCGTGACAAGCCCACGTACTGCGGACGTAGCATGCCTAGGTCACCTAGAAGGCATGACTACCTACATTTCCTGAAAGGCATTGCGTAGTCTCGGTAGACAGTGAGGCCAACACACTGTAGGCGCCGCTTATGCCTAGGTCACCTAGAAGACAGATTATGCCTAGGGTGCCCTGGAAGGCATTTGCATAGCCTCGGGTGTCGAAGCCACGCCCCGAGTGATGTCCTCAGTGGCAGAGTTATGGTGCTCCAAGGAATGCTGTCGCAAGGAATCCTAGTAGCATGACATACCTACACACCGCGGGCGTAACATGCCTATGTCACGTGGAAGGTGAGACTATCTAGGTTTCCTGGAAGGTATTGTGTAGCTTCGATAGTGTGTAGATATTGGTTATCAAGGGGCTTCCTTGGTAATATTGTTGCGACTCCCCCAGGAGATTTCTTCAGAAGCGTGACAAGCCCACGCACCAGTAAGCATTGCTTGCCTAAACCAAAAGGTCATATGAAAATGTTTCCCAGAGGGTAAGCTTTGCCCTGGTAGGAAGTGGAGCCCACACACCGCGGGCATAGCATGCCTAGGTCACCTGGAAGGCAAGAGTGCCTAGGTTTCCTGGAAGGTATTGTGTAGCATCGATAGTGTGTGGATACCACATATCAGGTGATGAGGACATCACTCCCTCGGATACATACAATGATCCTCCATTGAACTTTCAAGGTCCAATCACAAGAGCTCGCGCACGACAATTAAATTTAGAGGTGAGCTCGTTCCTAAGCAACTCTTTATATAATTTTGAGAATAGATTACTACCTAATGATTATGTGTTGCTTAGGAATCATAAAGAGGACAAGGAGATACATAGAGGAAGGCTTGGAGGCGTGGAGGAGCAGCTAGGACGTCCAACAACAGCAGGAGGTCCAGTCCAACTCGAGTCCGAATCAGTCTCGACCTCCAGGACCAGCGAGCAGTAAAACGGACGCCCAGGACGCATCCGGACTCCGTTTTCGACGATTCACATATGGTTGTAAAGATAATTTCATAAGGAAACCAATGGCGTTGGTTTGAGGTCCAAATTCCTTCTGAGTCAACAGGAAACTTCGAAATAAGTCAGCGTCCAGAATCTGTCCCGGTGCTGCGTCACCGTTTTTGGTCCGTTGGGCCGTGTATCGTCGTTGAGCCCATTAGGGGGGCGTGACCAGGGGGTGTGACGAACCTTAGACCCTTATTATCAGCCACCGCCGCTCTCGTTAGGGCGGGTTTTTGCTTAGATTATTCTGTCAAGAACAGTTTCGCCGTTTCGTCAGTTTGTGAGACCCCAACTCGTGAGATTAATCATTCATCCGCAATTTGGTTGTATTCTTCCTTGTTCTTGCTTGTGTTCTTCGATTCGCAGGCAAGGACTTTAGCCTTGTTGGCGAGGTCAACCGTGCAACGCCGGTTGATAACCAGAGGAGACGTGGTGCTGCGATTGCGGGGTTTCGGATCGTGTTGTTCGGAAGCCGGATCGACTTGTGTCTCGTTTCCACCAAATCGAGAGTTACCAGAACCTTTCGGAAGATCGGGAACCCTTGTTCATACTAAGTGGTATTCAGAGCTTTAGGTATACCGTCAAGTTCATATCTACCCTTAGTTTCGAGTGTTTTCGCCTTCGTTCCATAGTCCACTGCCATATCGTTTTTTTTTCCTGTCCTACAACCCTTCCGCGCCTTTAGCTTTTGCATATTTCAGTTTCAGAGTCCGTCGTGTTGAGTTTGTGTCCTGGTCAAGGTCTTGTTGCTGGTTAGGTCGTGTTAGAGTCCAGTTCGTGTGTTTTCCCCCACCGTTTCCATCAAACCCTAGCCTCCGTCGCATATTTTCCCCACTTTCTTCCCGTTTTGTCCTCTAATTCGGAGTCGTTTCTCAAATCGGGCATAACTTTCGCGTACGAACTCCGTTTTCAGAAAAGTCACAGAGTTTTTCGCATTGAAACGGTGTTTCGGATCCGTTCGTCCCCTGCTTTGCTAGGTTTGGCGAAATCAGAATTCCCAAATTCGCCTCCGAAGTTTGAGTTTTCAATTTCCAAATATTTTTCTCATTTTCTGGCTGAACTTCAGAAAATTCTACAGGCCACGTCTTTCACTTGTTTAAGCTCAAATTTTCTGTGGTTCCCTCTTGTGTGCTCCTAAGTGAAAAAAAAATATCAAAAAAATAAAAAGAAAAAGTCGAATTTTCCCAAAAAAACAACGACAGCCCAAAAAAATAGAAAAAAGAGAGGGGCAAAAGAGGAACAATATCTAGAGTAGCACATAGAGAAGGGCAAAGTGAGCTGTGTTAGCGTGTGCTGTTTAGTTCTTTGTTTCTGTTGCTCTTGCTATCCATCATACTTGTTTCTCCACCTTGTTTATCACACATACTTGGTACTTGCAACACTTTAGGCCAGCAACGAGAACAAGTACTTGGGACTATAATTCAGTATTACTATCTGTTTCTGATTTGTGTTCCACATATACATATTTGTTCTCTTTGTGTGCCTTCCAAGCTCCACAGATTCTTCTGGACAGCACTGGTTTGCATCCCTGCAATCGCTCGCACGCCTTCCAGGTATCCTTTGCTTTGCTCGTAAAAACCCTGGTAAGAGCTTGGTAAGGTGTCTACCTTTGCTGATCTTGATTGAGAGACACCACTCCACCTTTGTAGTACGATTATTATGGATAACCTTCACTGTTTGTTGTTGTGTTTGTTTCCACAATGTCAGTTGATGGAGATAAAACGCCAAAGGACTTCAAGGAGTGTGTCAGTCAAGAGCAGCTACAAGCTGTTGTAGACAATGCTCAGAAGGAGATGAAGGAGACAGTCATCAAGGCTGTCACTGAAGCGATAATTGAGATGAAACTCGCAAACGCGGTTGAGCGGGTGGACAAACGGTTATCCGAGCTCACCGACAAGGTAAATGCTTTAGAAAACCGTCCTGTGCACAACGAAGATGTGAATGGAAGCAACACTGGTGATGAGTTGTATGATGACGATGGTAATGTTGATCCAACGGCGACATTGCAAAACAGATTACGGCGTCGTCTTCGCACTAACACCACAGGTATGGGTGGCGTTCCACATCACCACCACCATCGAGGTATGTATAATCGAGCTCCTGAAGATCCTTATGCTAAGGTTAAATTTACTATACCTTCTTTTTCGGGACATTATGATGCTGAGGGATATCTTGATTGGGAGATGACAGTAGAGCAAAAATTTAGTGCCCACCAAGTACCTGAACAACATAGAGTTAGACAAGCCACTAGTGAGTTTAAAGATTTTGCTATTATTTGGTGGACTGGTTTAGCTGCAGATGGTGCCACACCTCGTACATGGGAAGAGCTTAAGGTTGCTATGCGTGATAGATTTGTTCCCCCATCTTATCATAGAGACCTGCGTAAGAAATTGATGCGCTTAGAACAGGGAGATAAATCTGTGCAGGATTATTATGGTGAGGTTCAAAAGGGCTTGATGCGTTGTGGCATAGTAGAGGGAAACGAAGATTCTATTTGTCGATTTTATTTGGGTTTGAGACGTGAAATCCAGGATATTATTGATTATAAAGAATTTAACAATGTCAACCAGTTGTTTCAGTTTGCTATGCTTGCAGAGAAGGAGTTGCAGGGGCGTGAGCAGCAGGGCAAGTACAAGGCCAGCACCACATACACGCCGCGCACAGGACCATCCTTGGGGCTGTCCAAACCATCCACTTACAGGGCTCCCTCACCAGCGAGCAAGCAACAAGCAGCTACGGCACCAAATCCGGTCACTACACGACCTTCAGGCTCAGGTAAAAATTCTATTTTGCAGGGACCTTCCAAGAGTGCTTCCTCTATTGCATCAACGGGACGCACCTCTGGCATTCAGTGCCGTCGCTCCCATGGATTCGGTCATGTGCAGAAGGATTGCCCAAGTCAGCGGGCATACATTGCAACGGAAGATGGGTACATCAGCGCCTCTGACATTGAGGAAGAAGAAGAAGAAGAACCAGTTGTTGAGGAGAGCAACGAAATCTTGGGCAGTGATGACACAGCGACCTATAGGAGCATCATTGTGCAGCGGGCGCTCAGCACAAAGGTACAACAACCAGAGAAGCTGCAACGCCATAACTTGTTCCAGATTTTCTTCGTCATCCAAAATCGGCGAGCACGTGTCATCATCAATGGAGGTAGTTGTAATAATTGGTGAGTTCAGATTTGGTCAAGAAGCTTGGCTTGACCACACGCCAACACCCCCATCCATATAACCTTCAGTGGTTTAATGATGCTGGAAAAGCTAAGGTAACACAAACTTGCAGAGTTTCTTTTTCCATTGGTTCCTATGCTGATTATGTTGACTCTGATGTGGTACCTATGGAAGCTTGCTCACTTTTATTGGGTCGACCTTGGGAATTTGATAATGATGCTATACACCATGGTAGAAGTAATACATATACTTTTATGCATAAAGGAAAGAAAATTACTTTGGTTCCTATGACCCCTGCTGAAATTGTACAAGCTGATAAAGAACGAGCTGCTAATTTGCGTGATACTCAATCTGAAAATCAGCAAGTTGCTAATTCTCTTTACCCACCTAAAAAGGATAAGTCTGCACCTAGTTCTAAGGTAGAGGGCATAAAATTGAAGGGTGGTGTTATGCTTGCACTAAAAAGTGACCTTGCTGAAATTTCTAATAATGATATTTGCTACACCTTGGTTTGCAAACGAGTTTTGTATTCGCTGGATGATGTTATTAGTTCAATACCTCCTGCTGCCACTAACCTTTTGCAGGAGTATGAGGATGTTTTTCCAGCTGAGATACCCCCGGGACTGCCACCTATGAGAGGGATAGAGCATCAAATCGATTTGATCCCGGGAGCAACATTGCCAAATCGTGCTGCGTATCGAACCAATCCCGAGGAGACTAAGGAAATTCAGCGGCAAGTCCAAGAGCTTTTGGACCGCGGGTATGTACGTGAGAGCCTTAGTCCTTGTGCTGTTCCTGTGATTTTGGTTCCTAAGAAAGATGGTACTTGGCGTATGTGTGTTGATTGTAGAGCCATCAATAACATTACTATTCAATATCGCCATCATATTCCTAGACTTGATGATATGCTTGATGAGTTGTGTGGCTCTGTAATTTTTACAAAGATCGACTTGCGTAGTGGTTACCACCAAATTAGAATGAAACTTAGAGATGAATGGAAAACAGCTTTCAAAACTAAATTCGGATTATATGAGTGGTTAGTAATGCCTTTTGGTTTAACTAATGCACCTAGCACTTTCATGCGTTTGATGAATGAGGTTTTAAGAGCTTTTATTGGACGATTTGTGGTGGTTTACTTTGATGATATATTGATTTATAGCAAGTCTTTGGATGAACATATGGATCACTTACGTGCTGTTTTTAATGCTTTACGTGATGCACGTTTATTTGGTAACCTTGAGAAGTGCATCTTTTGCACGGATCGAGTCTCTTTTCTTGGCTATGTTATTACTCCACAGGGAATTGAGGTGGATGAGATGAAAATTGAAGCCATAAAGAGTTGGCCGGTGCCCCAAACCATCAAACAGGTGAGAAGTTTTCTTGGACTTGCAGGTTTTTATCGTCGTTTCGTGAAGGATTTCAGCGCCATTGCTGCCCCCTTACACGAGTTGACAAAGAAAGGTGTGGTGTTCCATTGGGGTAAGGCACAAGAGGAGTCCTTTGACACTTTGAAGGACAAGCTTACGCACGCGCCATTGCTGCAACTTCCAAATTTTGGTAAGACCTTTAAGCTAGAATGTGATGCTAGTGGAGTTGGCATTGGAGGTGTTTTGATGCAAGAAGGTAAGCCCGTTGCATACTTTAGCGAAAAATTGCATGGCCCTGTTCTTAATTACTCTACGTATGATAAGGAATTGTATGCACTTGTACGTTCTTTAGAGACGTGGCGTCATTATTTGTGGCCTAAAGAATTTGTTATACATTCAGATCATGAATCGCTTAAGTATCTTCGTTCTCAAAATAATCTGAATCGTAGACATGCTAAGTGGGTTGAATTTATTGAATCTTTTCCTTATGTTATCAAACACAAGAAAGGGAAGGATAATATAATTGCTGATGCTTTGTCTAGACGATATGCTTTGTTGTCCCAACTTGATTATAGAATTTTTGGACTTGACTCAATAAAAGAACAATATGTGCTTGATCCTGATTTTAAAGATGTATTGCTGAACTGTAAAGAGGGACGTACATGGAACAAGTTTGTGATCAATGATGGATTTGTGTTTAGAGCTAACCGTCTATGCATTCCAGTTGGTTCCGTTCATCTTTTGTTGTTGCAGGAAGCACATGGAGGAGGATTGATGGGACATTTTGGTGCTAAGAAGACGGAGGATATGTTGGCCACACATTTCTTTTGGCCAAAGATGAGGAGAGATGTTGAGCGGTTCGTGGCACGCTGTACCACATGTCAAAAGGCTAAGTCTCGCTTGAATCCACATGGTTTGTATATGCCTCTTCCTGTTCCTTCTATTCCTTGGGCAGATATTTCGATGGACTTTGTTTTGGGATTGCCTAGGACTAAGAGGGGGAGGGATAGCATTTTTGTTGTTGTGGATCGTTTTTCTAAGATGGCACATTTTATACCTTGTCATAAAATTGATGATGCCGTTTATATTGCTGACCTCTTTTTCAAAGAGATTGTTCGCTTGCATGGTATGCCTTCTACTATTGTTTCAGATCGCGACGCTAAATTTTTGAGTCACTTTTGGCGCACTCTTTGGAATAAGTTGGGTACAAAACTATTGTTTTCTACTACTTGCCACCCACAAACTGATGGCCAAACGGAGGTAGTGAACCGCACTTTGGGTACCATGTTGAGAGCTATTTTGAAGAAAAATTTGAAGATGTGGGAAGAATATTTGCCCCACGTGGAGTTTGCTTATAATCGGGCAACACATTCTACCACCAAGGTAAGTCATTTTTAGGTAGTGTATGGTTTTAACCCTCGCGCTCCTATTGATCTTTTGCCTTTATCTACCACTGAAAGAACACATAGTGATGCTAGTGCACGTGCTGATTTTATTCGTAAGTTGCATGAAACAACTAAAATAAATATCGAAAAGATGAATGAAAAGTATAGAATTGCTGGTAGTGAAGGTAGGAAAGAAGTCAAACTTGAACCGGGTGATTTAGTGTGGTTACATTTAAGAAAAGATAGGTTTCCAGAGCTGCGTAAGTCTAAATTAATGCCAAGAGCTGCTGGTCCTTATAAGATAATTGAGAAAATAAATGATAATGCATATAAACTTGAGTTGCCACCCGAGTTCGGGGTTAGTCCTTCTTTTAACATTGCAGATTTGAAACCTTACTTGGGAGCCGATGATGAGCTTGAGTCGAGGACGACTCCAATTCAAGAGGGGGAGGATGATGAGGACATCACTCCCTCGGATACATACAATGATCCTCCATTGAACTTTCAAGGTCCAATCACAAGAGCTCGCGCACGACAATTAAATTTAGAGGTGAGCTCGTTCCTAAGCAACTCTTTATATAATTTTGAGAATAGATTACTACCTAATGATTATGTGTTGCTTAGGAATCATGGAGAGGACAAGGAGACACATAGAGGAAGGCTTGGAGGCGTGGAGGAGCAGCTAGGACGTCCAACAACAGCAGGAGGTCCAGTCCAACTCGAGTCCGAATCAGTCTCGACCTCCAGGACCAGCGAGCAGTAAAACGGAGGGCCTTCGGCATTAATACATGCCAAGGAACCTTACCAAAACCTCCGATAAAAATGGAGAGCTTTACCAAAACCTCCGGTAAAAATGGAGAGCTTTACCAAAACCTCCGGTAAAAATGGAGAGCTTCACCAAAACCTCTCGTAAAATGGAGAGCTATACAAAACCTTCAGTGAGAACAGAAAACCTTACCAAAACCTCCGGTAAAAACGAAGAGCTTCACCAAAACCTCCCGTAAAAATAGAGAACTTTACAAAACCTCCGGTGAGAACGGAAAACCTTACCAAAACCTCTAGTAAAAACGGAGAGCTCTACCAAAAACCTCCGGTAAAAACAGAGAGCTTTACCAAACCTCTGGCAAAAACGGAGAGTTTTACAAACCTCCAACAAAAACGGAGAACCTTACAAAACTTCTGGCAAAAACGGAGAGCCTTTCACAAACCTTCGCAAAACGGAGAGCCTTTCCAAACCTCCACATAACAGAGAGTTCTTACAAACCTCCGACAGAAACGGGGAGTCTTTTCAAACCTCTACACAACGGAGAGTTTTACAAACCTCCGGCAAAAATGGGGAGCCTTTCCAAACCTCCACACAACAGAGAGTTTTTAAAAACCCCCAGAAAAAACGGAGAGCCTTTTCCAAACCTTCGCACGATGGAGAGCTTTCACAAAAACCTCCGCACCATGGAGAGACTTCCGAAAACCCCCGCGATGGAGATGTTTCTTCGAAAACTCCGCTGGGCAAAAAGATTCTAAAAAGACTTAGCGGGAAAGGTACCTTGGCATCTTGAAGGCTAATGCCTCCGTGCCGAAGGGGTACGAAACCTGCTAGCCTCTAAAAGGGCACATCAGACCAATCAAAGGGGTATAAAAATCCCCCTCCCTACAGGGAAAGGTAAAAGGTAACATCATTACCCATCCCTTGCTTGAGGTCCAAAAACTCATGCCTCTGGATCTTCATAAGGCCCTTAGGAATGTGGAAGTCACAGGATGCTTGGCAAAACTCCGCCCAAGACACCCGGTGATTGGCGGGGTGCATGGCCAAGAAGTTAGACTAGCACGCGCCTGCCGCACCCTGAAGCTGATGGGCGGTGAAGAGCGCCCTTTCGTGGTCCTCACATCGAACGAGAGCGAGCTTCTGCTCGATAGTTCGGAGCCAGTGGTTGGCATCCAGAGGATCCTTAGCCAGCGAGAATGTGGGCAGCTGAGTCCGTAGAAAATCAGAGAAGTCATCTCAGCGCCCGGCCCCACCTCCTCCATGAGGGGCCGTGTTGTGCACAAGAGCCTCGAGAAGTGCCATCTAAGCCTGACGGTTCTACTCAATTTGCATCAGCACATCCACCATGCTCGGCGATGGAGGCAGCGGAGGGTTGTTCTCTTTCGAGGCCTCAGGAAGCTCACCCAAACTACCGTGGGTTCTCATCCTGTTTTGGCGCTAAGATGAAGAAAAAGAATGGTCAAACTCCGACATAGCATACTAGCGTTAGGGGGACAACAATTCCAAGTGACACACGCTAAGGCACATCAATGAAAAAAATGCACGCTCAAATGTGCGAAGAGTCCGCAAAAACTTGCGGAGTGTCCGCAGAAATGCGGAATGTTCGCAAAAATCTCCAGAGTCTCCGCACTTTTGTGGAGGATCCGCAAAAATGTGTGAAGTGTTCGTAGTTTAGCAAAATTTCAGACTTAGATTTTAACAAGGAAAAATGCATGCTCAAGTGTATGGTGCAAGATGAACAATGAAACATGAAAGTATGCTCGATCCTTATCTTTATGTTTCTTTCCTGAATGCATCTCTCCCCAAATAATCATCACAGCACATACATCACCTTTCGCATGAAGAGAATAAGTATTCGCGCGAATGGTGCTTGTGCAACTCGCCGCAGAAGCGATGTTTCATACGTGGTTGCCCACATATTTACTATTTGTACCATCACCGTACGGGACTCACGGCCCCTACCTCGCACCAGTTGAGGCCCCGATACTAGCCGCTATCAGGATGCGCCAATGCAACATGATTAACAATAACATGATGATAAGGAATAACACAATGCAAACACAAATAACTTATGTGCAGCAACCAAGAACACATTATACTTAGGAGCATAGTATAGCAAGTTTATACATATTAGTATGAAAGGGTATTTTAGTGGGTTGCTTTAGTGGGTTGACACACTAGCTAACCTACGTCCTAAGCATTTTTAGGCTACTTCATTAAACCAAGCTCTGATACCACGCTGTGAGGAACCGTCCAAATAATATTCTAATTAATCACCAGGAGAATCACTATTCATAATCACAACCTCGATGATTATCTAGAATATCATCCTAGTAGTCCCGGCATGTGTTTTGTGCCCAAGATCAAAACACATGCCTTTACAACATATAGCATCACAACACAACTTAAGAAAGAGCAAGTGATTAACATTATATTACAGTTCTTAAGCATGCAACAAGTTATTACAATTTACAACAAAAGGAAGCTCGGAGGAGACTAAAACATGCTCAACTCCTAACCAGCAAAAAAAATAAGCAGTGGAAGACTAAAAGCTATACAACAAAAGGAGGATGGAGCCATATACCCTTAGGCTCCATCACAAAAGCACGCAAACAGAGCAGGATGCACTACTCAAGTCCGCCACCACCCTCGGCATGCGTGAAGTAGTCAAATACCAACTCTTCCTCACCTGCAAAACCTGTAGAGCATTTGAGTACGAAGATACTCGCAAGACTTAATCCATATAGGGTACATATAAATAACCCCATTCAAAGATCATGCATTGAGCTATTAGCAAGGAAACAGCCACAAGGTTAAGTACATTTAATATGCTTACGCAACCTAGACATATGTGTGAGCACCTATACTTAACCAACATAAACTGAAATCCAACAACTGGTACATGAGTGTAAAAGGAACCAAAGTAATACATCAGAGCCAACATCAGCATTTTCCAACCATCACCCATACCACCATTAACCCACAAGAAACTCTATGACGGTGCGCATGGATTGAAAGCATGCTCATGACCAAGAGCGCGGCATTTCGAAGTGTTTTTACACCCTGTAGGGGGATACTCCTTTACTCACACGATACAAGGACCATTCGGCTTGTGCCACCCGCTAAAGTGCACACAAGGGGTGCTCGTGACAACCTTTCCCAATAAGCTCCAACCATTTGATACATGTATCGCTCGGAGTGGCGGTATTCAGAACTAGTCCCAGAGCAAACTAGATACCTCTATAAGCCCTCTCGCTCACACAATCGATGTTCAGGCCCAAATGATCACAGCTATAGAGGTATTCGGCTTATCTTACCCTTAGATCACCATGTGGTGAGTACGGTAAGTGCTTAAGCCAACGACAGCTAACGGTCAATGCTTAACCGATGCAAAGTGGTCTATGGTATCCGGACTCCCTCCCCAAACTACCCCATGAACCTCCTCCAAGGCAGATGATACCCCTAACACCGCCCACATCTCGTCTCATCCTCACCACTCATCCAACCATCATCAATATTTGCAGTATGAACCATAAGTAAACCAATAGCTCACGAGCGATAAAACTGTCCACTACTCGACTTCTACTGGTAACCTATGCATTGCTAAGCATCTCATATCACTTTTATATTAACAACATTATATGAAGCCTAGGTTACAAGGATACGGATTCATCAATAAGAAAGGTAGAGATCATGCATCAACATAGGTTCTACCCACATCGACCTGACATTGACTCACTACACATGCAAACATGCATAAAGAATAATTTATCAATTTAGACACCACAATTCATTCAAAGGGTGCAATATGCTTAGATGCTTGCCTTGCTGCTCAAGTGACCACCTGATACTCCCCGCACAACACTCACAGAACTCGGGAAGGTTGGTGTCGCCTTCAACCACAACCGGGTGACACGTCGGTTCTTTGTTCACCAAACAAGAATGCGTGCAATGATGAGCATGAATGAAGTGTAACAATGTATGCTACAATATGCTTAACAACAAGCTAAATGGATAAGACATAAGGAAGAACACGAAATTCGCGAACTAGCAATGCCGTAGAAATATAGAAGACCGAAGACTCTGGAAATTTCTTTGGACTCTCAGGAGATTTGCGGAGCCTCCGAAGATTACTCTAGACTCTCTGGAGATTTGCGGAGCCTCCGGAGATTTCTACAGACACTCTGGACCTTGCGTAGAAAGAAATTTCAAGGGGAAACTTTGGTTGATTTGATTCCAAAATGAAGAGCAAGATTTTGCAATGGCTCATGGGGGTCTAGAACTCACTCACTAATCCATCAACTCGATTCATAACTCAATTTCGTCCATAATCCTCCAATTTGCTCCAAAACTCAAGAACTCATGAACTTCACAACCCTAACTCCAAATTCGAAATCTATCCAACCAAAACATAGATTATTACCATGGATACCTAGGGGACTCACTAAAGATGCTTTGCCGAGCTTGGGGACCATCGGTTGAAGGAAGAAAGCTCGGGTAGAGGAAGAACATTGATGGTTCTTTTGCTTCAACCTTGAACACCAAAAAACATCAAAATCCGCTCGAATCCTTTGGGAAAATGAAAATGAATTGTAGTGATGGATAGCTTATGAGTTAGTGATCGCGTAGACACCACATGCGCACCTCGATTCCTTCTCTTGCGGTGGGATTTTGAGGGAGAAGGAGAGAGGGAGCTTGAGAGTGAGTGAGAGGGAGCACGATGGGGAGAGAGTGAGATGAGAGAGAGGGGGGGGGAGTAGGTGGGTGTTGCTCCTTTGGATGGTTGGGGTGCTTGGCCCATATGTTGGGCCCACATGCTTGAGAAAGCATCCATTTTAACTGCGATTTCTATTCTTTTCTCTCCCGAATTTCTTTCTCTCATCCAAATGACTCAGAACGAAGTGCTCTAGTGTGCCAAAATAATTTACCACAAATTTAATTATGACACTAATGATGCATGATTAAGCTTAATCACACTGTCGAGGGTAAATCCCTGATAGTGATTCCGGGGTATGTCGGACAGTGGGTGCGTGACGGCGTTTCAGGGATTGAGTGTGTCTGTGTGTAGATGAAGGATTCGGGGACACCAGAGGTTATACAGGTTCGGGTCTATCGGAGGATAACAACCCTACGTCCTGTGTTTTGTGTTATAGTAGATCTCACTTGGTTACAATGGTGTTCTAGCAGTTTGCCAGAATTGATCTATCTTGGTTACAAACACGGTCCTCATCCCTTTATATAGGGAGAAGGAGAACTTACAAGCGGGCCCTATACAGATGACCTCTGCTCATTCTAATATCTAACTCAACTCATCATTAGGGAGTACTGGCCATGCCAACTTGCTCTGATGGCATTGTATATCGTGCTGCCGCGCGCTGTCTTTGCTTAGCCCGTAGAGCCTTATCTTGCTGTATTTAATGCGATGGGACGGAACGATGCCCTTCTGCACTGCCCCCATCAGCTTGCCTCTGCGCTATTCCCGTCCACATGCCTCTACGCCATTTCTGTCCAGTTGCCTTCTGCGCCGTCCTTGTCCACTTGCCTCTCTGCGCCATCTCCGTCCACTTGCCCTGCCAGATGGCTAACAACATCCCATCTGTCATGCAGCGTTGCGCCGACCGGTAGAGTTTCACACCATAGCCTTTAATGCTACAGGATGGGACAATGCCCCCCTGCACCGCCCACGACCTTATCTGTCGGGGCCGGTGCCTGCTGAAGAGAAGTGTTCGGACGAGTGTCCAATCGAGTCCCGCAACCAGGGGGGCTGGTCGTGGGTTTGTGTGAAGGCGTAGCGAGATCGGTCGCTGGAGGTCTTTCACTGGTCGGGGTAGCTCATCGACCAATTAGCGTTTTTATGAGATATTCCTCTGGCTGTTTGCACCCTTTGTGGGGCCTGTTAGCTAGGGTACCCTTTTACTTGATACACCGACAGTAGCCCCCAATCTCCCTCGTGATCGCGGTTCAACCTCATCCTACCACTTGGGTCCCAGGCCAAACGTAGTTCGTCCCAGGGGTGGTTATTGACGTCGTCTGTCCTCAAAGTTCAACTTTTGAGTTCCGCATCACGGGGGGAGGTTTCAAGTGCTATGGGAGAGAAGAAAGAGGGAGGCACAGTTTTCGCCATTGGACCTGAAGGACTCTTGGCTCTTTCTGCGTGCCCCCTCGGGTTTTGAGCGATTTGAATGCTATGTTGGTTGGGATGTCGCTGGGAATGGGTGTTTGAGGGATCTTCGAGTCCTCCTTTTGCATTCTTTCTTTCCTTCAAGCCAATTTGTGCCCAGAATCCACTTCCTTTATCACGTCTTGCGCTCGGCTCCGTAGTGTAGACAGACCCAGAGGTCACAGCGCGCTCCCCTCCCTTATCACCGGAGAGGTTGACAATTTTGGATGAACCAGCGGAGGGGGATTTACTTCCCACCTAGGATCCACCTATCGTGGTGCTTCTGACGAGGCTTTTGTCGTGGTCGTGATTGCAAGATCGAAGCCGATACTTGCCCGAATGGCTCCCGCGACCAGCAAGCTTACGCTATTCAATAGAAAGCCATCCTCTACAGGGCCGTCCCGCTCTCCTGCTCAGGTGGATCCTCCAGCTGATGTCATCGATATTTCTGATGATGGGGAGAGGATTGATTGGAGCCTTAGGAGATTGATGAAGAGGAAGAGTTGGAGAAGGGGAAGGGAGGTCTTCGGGGTGCGCTGGAACCGGTCAACAGCTCCAGCAGGGCCTTTTCGTCAGCTGCGTATCCTGGCCCTTACACTGGTCACCGTTCGATCCCTGAAGTGGTGAGCCGCCGTCCCATGGAGGAGTATAAGAGGTTTCTTGACTTGTTCAGGGGCAAATAGAGGCGAGTGTTCGGTGGGCTTTATATGCCAACCTCACGCTGGTCACTAGAATTAGGGAGGATAGGGCTGGTAAGTATTGGGATAGCTAGCCCGAGTGGGTGTAACTAGTCGGCTTGTAACCTATCCTCCTCATGAATGGAATTTGTCAGGGTCATACGGTGTCCATCTTCATTTCGGCCCCCTCCCTGACCCTTGCCGATGGTCAGAGGATAAAAACGGAGTTCAACGGTTTCTCAGATGGATTGGCCTGGACCACTGCTTGGAGTTTTTCGGGAAAATTTTCCCGGTGTTGACGCAGAGAATTTGGCTCAGCTTGTCCCATCTTGCTCGCTAGTGGGGTTTTTGGTGGGTACAATGGCCATAGCTCGACAGGTCCGTCGATGGCCACCAGCGCTCATCCCGAGTGAGGACTTGTGGCCAGGTCGTCGTATTTTTGGCCGCCCGTACCCCTATTATCGTGTGAGCATACGGGATGGGGCTTCGCCCTATTCGGGAGTCTATGGGTGCTTTATTGTTTGTCACCCTGGTCACCAGGTTCGGTAGTGGTTGTCAAGCGTGGTCGGGCGTTGTGGTCGGAGGACCAATTTGCGGGGAGTCCATTTTTGGTCGGGAGGTCCTGCAAAATAGGGAGTCTAGTTTTTTAATTTGAGAACTTACAAGTCGTATTCCATGCTCGTCCGGAAGGTCCTACAAAATAGAGAAAACAGGCCCATTTTCGAGCGACCCTACACATAAAACTTGCACAATAGGACAATGTTCCAAGAGTTGTGTAATTCACGGCCGTCCTCCATGGCTAACTTTATCGCACCAGGTCGGGTGACATCGACCACCTTATAGGGTCCCTCCCATTTGGAGGAGATTTTATTCCAACCGGCCCTATTCTGAATTTGCCTAAGGACGAGGTCGCCTATGACCAGTGTTCATTGTCATACCCTTCAGTCGCGGTAGCGTCTGAGGCTCTGCTGATACCAGGCGGCTTGAATCAGAGCACAATGGCGGAACTCTTCAATCAGGTTTATGTCGTCCTCTCATCGCGCCACATGGTTGTCGTCCGAGTAGTTGCTGACTCGGGGTGACTGGAGGGCGATTTTGGAGGGGAGCATGGCTTCCGTGCCAAAGACCAAGAAGAAAGGGGTTTCGGTCGTGGCCCAGCTGGGGGTCGTCCGTAACGACCAGAGTATTGTGGGGAGTTCTTCCACCCAATGTATTGAATAGCTTTTAAGCCGATCGAAGACCCAGGTTTTGATCCCTTGCAGTATCATCCCATTTGCCCTCTCGACTTGTCCGTTGCTTTGGGGGTGAGCCACAAATGCATAGCAAACCTTGGTCCCAATTTCCTTGTAGTAGTCTAGAAAGCAGTACTGACGAATTGAGTTCTGTTGTTTGTGATTATGCGATTTGGACTGCCAAACCGCACTACTAGCCCTCGTATGAACTTAATCGCTGCTGCGGCGGTGATCTTCCTGACAGGTTCAGCCTCGATCCACTTAGTGAACTTGTCGATTGCCACGAACAGGAACTCAAAACCACCTGGGGCTTTAGGGAACGGCCCCACGATATCGAGCCCCCAAACAGCAAAAGGCTAAGATAGTGGTATGGTTTGCAGTGCCTGGGCTAGTAGGTTGGTATTTCGGCTGTGGTACTAACACAACTCGCATTGTTTCACCAACTCGCGGGCATCCTGGAGGGCAGTGGGCCAATAAAATCCTTTCTAGAACGCTTTTCTGACCAGGGTGCGGTATGAAGCGTGGCTACCACATATGCCTTCGTGGATATAAGAGAGCATTGTGCTCCCCTCTTCCTGAGTGATGCATTTCAATAAGAGGCCATTGCTCCCTTGATGGTAGAGGCATCCCTCTACCAGGGAGTATCTGCAGGTTTGCCGTGAGACCTTTTCTGCTGACTCATCATCATCAAGGACTGCTCAGTTCTGAAGGTAGTCCAAGATTTGATCCATCCAAGTTGTACCCGAACCGAGCAGGGCGACCATATGATGGTCGCCCGAGATCGATGACACTGAACGAGGCGTTGCCTCCAAAGATGTTACCTCGGGTGCTCCATTTTCAAGCGGAGCATCCCCTTCACCTTAGCCCGAGACTGCAGTGGATGGTGGTGAGAATCTTTGTTCAAAGACTCCTACTGGGACAAATTCTCGAGAAGAAGCTAGACGGGCCAGCTCATTAACTAGGAAGTTCTCCTTGCGAGGGACGTGCTTGACCTCAAAGCCGATGAAGCGTCGCTCTAGTTTTCTCACTTATGGGAGGTATGCCGCCATTGTCGGGTCAAAACACTGAAACTCCTTTTGCACCTGGTTTACAAATAGTAGCGAGTCCCCTATCACTAACAGTCGTTTAATCCCAAGTGTAGAGGCTGCTCGCATTTCGGACAAGAGGCCCTCATATTCAGCAGTGTTATTAGTGGCTGGAAAATACAATTGAACGATGTACCTGAGGATGTCACCAGTGGGTGAAGTTAGAACCACCCCAGCTCTGGTTCCCTTTAGCGTGAACAACTCGTCGAAATGCATGGTCCAGTGCTCGTCCGCCTCTGGTCGCTGCACCTGCTCTAGCTCAAAGGATGACCATTCAGCTACGAAATTGGCCAACGCCCGAGACTTGATAGAAGTTTGGGGGATGAACTAGAGGTCGAATCCCCTGAGCTCTATTGCCCACTTTGTTGTTCTCCCTGTTGCATCTCAATTATGGAGAATTTCCCTAATTGGGAATGAGGAGATCACCTTGACTTGTGAGCCTGGAAGTAGTGTCTGAGCTTGCGAGAGGCTATCATGATGGCGTACAGTAGTTTCTGAGCCTGCGGGTACCGAGCCTTGGCGTCGTGTAAGACCTCGCTGATGTAGTATACTGGTCACTGGAGGCCCTCTCGCTCGGTGATCAGGACCGCGCTTGCGACCTGTGGTGTCACGGCAACATAGAGCAAGAGCTCCTCGTTGGGCCGAAGCGTGGTTAGTTTGGGAGGGGTGGAGAGGTACCTTTTGAGTTCTTGCAATGTTGTTTCCACCTTCGGTGTCCACAAGAAGTGGTCGTTTCTCTTCAGGAGTTTGAAGAGTGGCAGTCCCTTTTCCCCCAGCCTTGAGATGAACCTGCTCATAGCAGAATACATCCCGTTAGTTTCTGAACTTCCTTTAACCTGGTCGGTGGCCACATCTGGTCGATGGCTCTAATCTTGTTGGGGTTTGCCTCAATCCCTTAATGAGATTCGAGGAACCCCAGTAGCTTTCCTGATGGAACCCTGAACGTACACTTCTCCGGGTTCAGCTTCATGCGATACTTCTGGAGATTAAAATTTTTCTTGGAGATCGGCGACCAGGTCCGTCTTAATCTGACTTTTGACGACCACATCATCCACGTATGCCTCGACGTTTCTCCCGAGCTGTGATAAGAGAATGAGTTATGCACCGTTGGTAAGTGGCGTCGATGCTTTTCAGGCCAAAAGGCATTTTTACATAACAAAAGACCCCAAAGGGTGTAAGAAAAACCGTTTTTTCTTCATCCCCCCTACACATGCTAATCTGATGGTACCCCGACCGAGCATCTAAGAAGCATAACAGGTCACTATTGGCGGTTGAGTCAACCAGCTGGTCGATTCAGGGAAGGGGAAAAAGATCTTTTGGGCATGCCTTGTTCAGGTCGTGAAGTCAATGCATATCCTCCACTTACCATTGTGCTTTCGGACCATGACTAGGTTAGCTAGCTATTCTGGGTACTATATCTCCTGTTGAAGTGCTTCCTTCTGGTCAGTCACGAACTGACGTGCCTTCTCCCTGACGGGTCGTGCATCCGGTAGCACAGACAGTTTGTGCTCGATCACATCCCTGTAGACTCCGGGCATATCAGACATACCCCATGAAAAGACGTCTACGTTCACCTGGAGGAAGGTGATGAGAGCGAGTTTCTATTTGGGGTCTAGTGAGGCCCCAATCTAGACTGTCTTTGTCGGGTTGGTGTCATCCAGGCTTAGTGCTTTGAGTCGATCGTCTAGGCTGGCGATGACCTGGACTTTTACTAGCCGTCCGCTGGGTTCAACAGTCTCGGGCTGCGACCCGGGAGTTAGCTCGACTATGTCAAGGCTCCTCCCTTCGTAGTGCATGGCCATCTTGGCATTGCCAGCAATGTTGATGGCCCCTGTTGGCCTAGGGATCTTGATTGCTTGGTACGCATAGTGAGCGATGTCCATGAACTGGGCCATTGCCTATCGCCTGAGGATCGTGTTATACGCAGTCCCGAAGTTGGCCACATCAAAGAGGATCCTTTCGGTCCTGAAGTTGTCTGGCGAGCTGAAGGTGACCGGCAGCTCAATTCATCCTAGCGGTTTGGCTGAGGAGCCCGGGGTGATTCCGAAGAAAGGTGGGGATGGCTTTAATGAGCTTCTCAGAATTTGTAGGGCGTCCAGTGCATCGGTGAAGAGAAGGTTGATCGAGCTCCCACCATCGATGAGCATGCAACCTAGCTGGATGTTTTGTACCGTGGGTTCAACCACGATGGGTAGCGACCATGGCATTTGACGCGTGCCGGGTGGTTGACGTGGCTGAAGGTGAGCAGGACCTCTAACCACTTGAGGTGCGGGCTCGGTTCTAATGCGATTGGCCACACTTCTTGGACCATCGACTTGTATTTCCTATTAGAGGAATATGTCGTGGCCCCATTGAAGATGTGATGGACCATGTGGTCGGCCTGCTGGTGCCCCAACACCGACTAGCTGGGGGCAGCCTGATCTTCATCGTTGCCACAGTGTTTGTGCTTGCGTTCTCCAAGCTCCGGATCGATGATGCCTCGTACTACCTTGCATTCGGTTAGGTCGTGGGCGTCCGTGTGGTGGATCGGGCAGTGGCCCTGACCTTTTTTCCCGTCCTTCTTTTCGAAGCGTCAGCGTGTAAGGCCGGCTTGTTCAACTGCCAAGACTTCGAGGGGTCTAGCCTTTCGCTTGCTCTTCTTGTCTTTTTGGTCGGCTGTTTTTGAGCTTGAAACTCTTCACTCTGTTTCTTGAAGAGGCAGGCCGGTCAGTTGCTGGGCACGACTTGGAGTGGATCTACTACTCCCAGGCCTCGACGGACTGTGCGCATTTGTTCGTGAGCTCGAAGAGCTTAGTGGTGTTTTGAATCACCCGGGTGGCCAGCTTCTAGACCATTTTTTGGTCCTTGACCCCCCACTTGAATGCTATGACCACGGATTCTCCCGTGATCCTTGGAATGGTGTTCCGGTGCTCAGTGAAGCGCTGAATGTAGTCTCATAGCCACTCACCTTGTTGCTATCGAACCTGATATAGGTCATCCTCGACACCTGGTCGGGCGTAGGTTCCCTGGAAGTTGGCGATGAACTGGTCGCACAGGTCTTCCCAGGAGTGAACCAACCCGTGGGGGAGATACATCAACCAAGATCGGGCGGAACCGGTCAGGGCAGTAGGGAAGTAGTTGGCCATAACCTTCCCATGTCCTCCGGCGGCCTGCACCATGGTGGTGTAGATCTGTAGGAACTCTTCCGGGTTGGTCGAGCCTTTCGGTGGCGACCAGCGCTTGGCTCGAGTTAGGGCTTGTGGCATTGTGGTCATTAATCCTCGGGTACCATCCCCTAGTAGTGTGTGAGTGGTCAATTTTGGATCATGTCCCAGCAATCATGACCGAGTGGGCTAAACAGACCTAGATGCAAGAAAACAAAACACATATCCCAATAGTTTTAGCCCTTGACTGTCTAGTCGACGGAAGAAGCTGCCGACCAGGCAGTCAAGTTCTTGAAACGGAAATGCTTACAATTTGGTGGGAGGTCGCGTTTGTCCGTGAAGTCCTGCAACACAGAAAGTTTGGTTTCTTGGATTTGAAAACACTTACAAGTCATGTCCTCACTTGTCCGAAAGGTCCTACAAAATAGAAAAACCGGCTCATCGTCGAGCAGCCTTATACACATGACCGTCATTTTGCGGGTTGTGTAATTTACAGCCGACCACCCTGGCAAACCTGACCCCGTTAAGCCTGGGAATTGTAGGTCGCTTTGGGGCACACCTCCCTCCCCGGGAGGAGCCTATTATGAACTGCCTAGCCTTGGACTGAACCCAGGTCAAGGTCGCCCATGACCAGTGCTCCTCCCACGCCTAGTGGTCGCGGCGGCACCTGAGGCCTTGTTGGGACTGGGCTGCTCGAGCCTTAGACCATGTTCACGAAACTCTTTGCCCAAGTTTTTATCTTCGTTCCCACCCAACCACTTGGTCAGGCCTAGATGTCTGACCGTTTGAGGAGGCTAGCGTGCGATTCCCAACTGACGAATCAAGTTCCATTGTCTGATTTTATGTGAGTTGGACTGCCAAGTCGCACTACCAGCGCTCGTACAGACCTTAATCGCTGTTGTGGCAGTGATCTCCCTAACGGGCTCAGGTTCGATCCACTTCGTGGACTTGTCGATTGCCATGCGTAGGAAATTAAAACTGCCTGGGGCTTTATGGAACGGTCCCACGAGCCCCCAGACAACGAAAGACCAAGAGAGTGGTATGGTTTGTAGTGCCTGGGCTGGTAGGTTGGTATTTCGGCCGTGGTATTGGCACGACCCGCACCGTTTCACCTGCTCGCAAGCATCCTGGAGGGCGGTATGAGATTCGGCCTCCACGAAGCCTCCGAGGATGTCAGGGAACGTTGTGCTCCCCCTATCCTGAGCGAAGTATTTCAGTAAAGAGTCCCTTAGTTACAGAGGCGTCCCTATACCAAGGAGGATTCTCACGGTGTGCCCGCGTGACCCTTTCTGCTGACACATCATCATCAGGTTCTACTTGATTCTAAATGTAGTCCAAGATCTGATCCATCCAGGTCATACCCGAACCGAGCAGGGCGACCACATGATGGCCACCCGAGGTCGACGGCACCGAGGGAAGCGTTGCCTCCAAAGGTGTTGCCTTTGGTGTTCTGTTTCCTAGCGGAGCATCCCTTCACGTTGGCCCGTGACCACGGTGGGTGGTTGTGTGAATCATTTTCACAAAGACTCCGACCGGGGCGGGTTTGCAAGAAGAGGCCAAACGGACCAGCCCATCGGCCAAGGAAGTAATCCTTACGAGGGAAGTGCATGACTCCTTGGTCGATGGCGTGTCGCTCTAGCTTTCTTACTTCGGAGTGGTATGTTGCCATCGTCTAGTCCAAGCACTGGAAAACCCTTTGGTGTTAGGGTCACACCAAGTAGCGAGTCCCTCATCGCTAGTAGGTGTTACTCCCTCCGCGCGGGTGCTGCTCACGTTCCAGGTAAGAGACCCTCATACTCTGCAATGCTATTACTAATTGGAAAAACATAATTGAACCATGTACCTGACAATGCAGGGTCATGTGCTCGTTCGTGGTCGATGGAAGCATGTCTCGCTTTAGGGACCAGTACTGCACCTGTGGCGTCTTGAAATCCTACAAGGTAGGACAAAGATTCCCCCTTCCTATCGATGGGTGGTCAGTACCGGGGGAGGAGAGGGTTACCTTTCTGAGGTCCTGGTCCCCATCAGGGAGTGGTTGTTACCCATGTCAGAAGTGCAAAGTGTGGACCCCTTGTCCATCCTCGGGTTGAACCCACCCCCGATTAGTTTCTGGGTACTCTTTTACCTGATCGGATCATACCTGGCCGATAGTATCGGTTTACGCCACAGGGTTGGGTGTGGACCGTCCCGATGCGGTGAGCACTCCTCCAGGTGGGACTGCATTGATGAGGCTGGTTCCCCCGGGACTTGCAGTCCGTGAGCCCCCATCGGCACCTTGAATATGGATGCTTCCTCTACTCTTCGTTGAACCCCGAGGCCCTCTGATCCCGATCCAATGTGCTAACTCTAGAACATGTTGGGTTTGTTTGGGTCGTATCCCATGAAGAACACCTCGCAGTGACTCGGATCCTCCGAGCTAGACTCATCGGTTGTCAGGGATTCGAACATGGATAGCCCAAAAGAAATTAACGCCACTTACCAGAGCTCAAAAACACACTCCCTACCTGGCGCACCAAATGTCAAGGGTAAATCCCTGACAATGGTTCCGGGGTATGCTAGACAGTGGATGAGTGATCGGCGCTTTGGGTGTGCCAATGGAATGTGTGTGTGTTTGCTGCTCAAGAACACCAGAATTATCCGAGTTCAGGCTCCTCGTGAGGTACTAGCCCTACATCCTGTGTATTCTTCTTCATCCTCTTTTTTTACAAAAGATATCCCCTTCTTTATATTACAGGGGGAAAAATCTTACAAGTGGGCCCAACAAGAAGACACATGCCTATCCTAGAGAAATGATATAAGCAATCATTACAAACCTACATTCGTTGTGCTTGCCCTAGGTCCCTGTGACGCCAGTCCCGTCCATCGGTCGCACCCTAGTTTATCGCGCCAGAAGCGCTCGACCTGCCATGTCCTGTTGCAGGCTTCCCATGCGCACCTGTTGCACCTCCTGTCACGTCTACACGCCTGTCCCACAACAATTAATGTTTGCGGGATGGGATAAGGTAACTCTGCGTCGACCATGCCGCCTTAGCTAGAGTGGATTGCCTGGGGAAGGAAAATGGCGTGAGTAGCGGCATTAAATTAGGTTTGACTGGCCTAGACGAGTACCTGCTCCGCGACTAGTAAGGATTGGTCATGGGGAACCCTGCGAAGGCCCTGGTCGTGGTCGCGTTGGCGTCGACTGGTCGCGCGGGGTCATGGGCCAAAGAACGAAAGTGGATACTGCCCAAAGCTGACCATTGCGGGCCATCCAAGTGGGGGACCCCTATATTCTTTACATCAACACAACCCATCAATGGTTCGACGATATAATTCACCATCCAACATTACATATTTTAAAGCTTGTCGCATAATCTTTCTATCTACCGATGAACTAAGATTTTCTAAATACTCAATCATCCGCTTTCTCCAGTAACTAAGTGTAGGCAAATCTGATTTTTAGGGCAAACCAAACTCCCTTCTTGCTATTCGGCCAAATGAACACTAGCACAAGCTAATAACAGTCTTTCTAACACAAATAATATCTCTCTACTTACTCTATAACCGGATGCTTGCTACGCTAAACCATTTGCCCTCATATTATCTTCTCTAGATATGTGAGTGATGGTGAAATCATCTAAATTTGCTATGATATCCAAACATTTATTAAATAGCTATTCACTGACCAATCAAAGCATTGAAAAACCTTAGAAACCTGCTACACCACTAATAATGAATCACCAAATGCTTATATATGTTTAACACCCATGGATTCTAAAATTTACAAACCTAACAAAAGAACTTCATACTCAGCTGATTGTTGGTACACAAGTACTCTAAACAAGCTGATGTTTCAAAACAGCACCTCTAGGTGAAATTAAAACAATACCAATACCTTGACCTTCCCTACAAGCTGAACCATCAAAATATAGTTTCGGTGGAGACAAACTAATAACACTAACCGATGCATCATTATCAATACGATGATCAACAATAAAATCAACAACAATTTGGCCTTTCATAGATCTTAATGGTTCATAAGCCAAATCATATTCCATTAATGCATACGCCCACTTTCAGATTCCACCAGTCAACATCAATTTTTGTAACATGTATTTAATAACATCGGTTTGACACGCAACCACACAAGTACTAAAAACCAAATAATGTCTCAACTTTGTGCATGCATAATACAAGGACAAACACAATTTTTCAATAAACACGTACCTCATTTCCGCATCCAAGAGATGTCGGCTTAAATAAGTGATCATATACTTCACTTTCTTATATAAGAACATCACCTATAACCATCTCTTGTGTAGCAGCATATAGCCGAAACGGAATCCCAGCTTTGGGCGCCCTCAACATGGTGGTGATGACAAATTTTTTTGATCTCATTAAAGGCTTTTTGCAGTTCTGCCCCCAAGTAAAATTGGCTTCTTTCTTTAACCGAAGTATATGAGTAAAGGCACTAACCTTGTCAGATAAGTTAGATATGAACCTCCTTAAGTAACTAACCTTTCCTAGCAACCTTTGCACATCCCTTTTTGATTTTGGTGCCCCAAAATTTTCTATAGATGCTATCTTATTGGGATCTATCTCTATACCTCTCTCATGTATTATGAAACCAAAAACTTGCCCACCGATACACCAAATGCACACTTGAGTGGGTTCATCTTTAAACCATACCGACGCATGCTTTCAAAAGCTAAACATAAATCAGCTAAATTACTATCCATAGCATCTGATTTGACAGCAATATCATCAATATATATCTCTAAGATAACACCAAGTAAATCATAAAAGATCAACTTCAATGCTCTTTGATAAGTAGCGCTGGCATTTTTAATCCAAACGTCATAACAACCTAATCAAATAAACCAACAAAACTTGGGCAACGAAAAGCCGTTTTGGACATAGCTTCTTTGGCCATGAAAATTTAATTATAACCCATGCTGCCATCCAAAAAACTAATAACTCTATGACCCGAAGCATCATTAATCAACATATCATCGATAGACATAGGATATTGATATTTAGGAGTAGCTTTATTTAAATATCTAAAATCAATGTATACTCTCAACTTACCGGTGTTTTTCTTCTGAACCAGGACAATATTGGATATCCATTCAGCATACCTACAAGGACAGATAAACCCCGAAGCAAGCAACCGGCTTATTTTTTTCTTTGATCTACCCATACATGTTGGGATTAAACTTTCTAGCCGGTTATTTGTGAGGTCTAAAACCCAATTTTATGGGAAGCCAATGCTCTACAAGCTCACGACTAAGTCCCGACATCTCGTGATACTCCCAAGCGAAACAATTGATATATTCATTAAGCAATGCAACCATTTTCGCCTTTTTGGACATCATGCATTTTTTTTGTTCACAAATATTGGCCTAGGAATAGTACTATCTCCTATATCTACCTCTCCTAAAGGATTGACCGATGAAAAACATTTTCCTAGCTTTTCTACTTCATCAAAATCATCAATAGTTTCACAAATATCGTTCTTTTTGGACTGATATTGTTCCACATGCCATTGTAACGAATCTAAATTACTTTGTTTATCTATTTATAACATTATATTGCTAAGTCGAGATGAAGAAATTGGTTGTACGGACACAAATACAAGACCATCTTAACCAAGAAAATTATTTCCCGAGAGATCTTGACTGGATAAACATTGAACATTCCTGTGTTGTCAATCTACCGAAGCATCGGCTAAAGCAACAAAAGCCGATGTATCCACATGGAAAACCTCCATTTTATCATCTACCCATTGAATCAAGAATTGGTGTAAACTACAAGGTACACAATGATTTGCATGGATCTAATCACGTCCTAATAACACATTGTTAATTACCTTGCACATCGGCAACGAAGAAAGCTATAGGCACTGTCTTGCACCGAATGATGAGCTCCATAGAAATCATTCCCTTAGGCGCCGTAGGATCACCGGTGAAGCCATTAAGCACCAAGTTCGTCTTCTCATTGTCCTCCTTCCCTAGTTTCTTGAAACCGAATATGGCATTAAGGTCACGGTAGCTCCACCATCCACTAGCATCCTAGAAATTGGCCTTCCATCAATATATCCCTTAATATACAATGGTCTCAAATGTTGGCTCAATTCTTTAGGCTTCTCAAATATGGCTTCCTTCGGACCAAGATTTAGTCAAGTAACCTCTTCATCAATGGATCGAAACTCCAAAGGCAAAACAAAAACTATATTGACATCTATGCCATCATGTGACGGAGTGTCATCTCTAATTACTGGAGAGTCATCTAGCATATCATCCTCATCATCACTAGGTGCCACAATAGGCGCTATAACTTGCTTCACTCTCCATTCTTGCCGAATAGGCAACATCAACTTGATTTCATTGAGCACTTGATCCCTCACCTTTTTGGCTTGCACTTCTCCCATATCTTGCTTCCATAATCTTTGTAGACTTCTTTTTTGGAGTGTGGGAGACCTCTAGGAAACCATGGAGATCATGGTTTAGTTCCGGGCAGCAAGGACATCTTTCTTTCAATCTTCTGATTGCCTGAACTATCAATCAGCTTATCACTAGAAGTGGCTTCTTCAACCCTTGGTGCCATGGGCTGTGATGCTTCTATAGGAGAAGATAATTTGGTCCGAAGATCAGTACCAACCACCTCTACAACTTCCTCTTTGTTGCCACTTACCAAACCATCACTAGCGATTGTTTTTCGACTTTGTTTTCATCAACAACCAGCTATTTTTCCTCTCTGTCCAATCTGATTTCTCATTAGAAACACTTGTATTCTTCACACAATATACCTTTTTAACTTCCTTTCTATCTGTCCCATCGTTTGACTGATTGTTTGAACCAAACCGGTCTTGTCTAGAATGAGATAACCGGTCGAATGCCGAAGGTCATGGTGTTGTCCACCCCAGATGAAATGGTGCAAACTGCATAGGAGGTAGCGCCCAAGGTCCACACCAACCCCATGGCGGACACGAAGGAAGCACCATAGAAGGAGACCCCCACATCATAGGCATCGGTGGCTCGAAAGGAGGAAACGAAGCTGCTGCAATATTATTCTCCTATTGCCTCTTCCTCCTTTCAAACTCACGTTTAAGAGTATTTGGCCAGTTGCCTCCTTTTTGGCCGACCTTCACTCTTATATTTAGCCAAAAGTGCACTAAATGTAGGTTTTGGCTTTTCAAGCTTCATATTGGCTTTGCTCATGCTTTCATTGACCTTTCAATGACCAACCTCTGGACTTTTAGGATTGACCATATTTGGCCTCACATTATCCTCATTAATGATCACATTCATGCCTTTAGTTGATTCAATTTGAGATGGCCGAATCAAGACTTTGTTCCCCTCAAAGTTTATCATGTTAACAGGGAATGGATCAATATCAAGCTTCATCTTAGAATTTTTAGCAAACTTCAATCATCCTTCATTAATGGCCGATTGAACCTTTCAACGGAAGACCGTGCAATCATTAGTAGCGTGAGAATACAAATTATGTCATTTACAGTACGCACGCTTCTTAATCTCCTCAAGTGGTAGAATGACATGATTAGGAGACAAACTAATTTGTTTTTCTTATAGCAAGAGATCAAATATTCTATCACACTTAGTGACATCAAATGTAAACTTCCTCTTCTTGCTGATTCTTTTGTGGAGTTGGCTTCAAAGCGGAGCAGACAAACGGCATAGACTTAGGCTTTGTCATGTCCCAAAATGTTAATTACATAATTAGGCGTGCCTAATCATAATAGCATTATGTTTTGTGCGATTTATTATCAATTTGAGTTTAAGCGCATTTCGAAAGTTATAAGTTTTGAACCTTCATGTGTTTCCCCCACATACACGTGAGTATTTGAGAGTGAAAATGACTTAGAAGTTAATTAGGAGAAACCCCATAGATATTAGAAAAGAAAAAGAAAAAGGAAAAGGAAAAGGAAAAAGAATGAGTCTTTTAACACCAAATTGCTCCCGGGGTCTAACCGAGGCTCCCCACGGTCTGACTATCAGTACATAGAGTGCCCATTAAGGGGATCGATCACACTCTCTCTTGCTCTCTCTTTCTTTTGCCCTCTCACTCTCTCCCTCACTCAAGCCGTAGACAGAGAAGAAGAGATCACCTCAACGACTTCGATGATTGGAGATTGATGGAGGAACCTTTCCCGAGCTTCTTGAAGACTTCCCTGAGGTCTTCACCCTTTTTTCTCGCTCGCCGGAGGCGCATTCTCCCCCCCCCCCCAAGCTCCCTCAACCTCTTTGGGGGTCCAATCGGTGGATCGAAGCTCCCCCAGAGCATTCCAATCCAATAGAAAGTTCCTCTACATTGAGGTGAATCTTCCCATGCCATCTTTCTATCGTTTCCTAGCTCTAATCATCTGTTGTTTGGATTTGAACCAAGAAACCCATGTATACCCTAGATCTAGATCTCATTCTCAGGGTTTTACGTGTACGGACCATTCAAGTCGTCCAAACAATCATAGAAAATGTTCCCCTAGTATTATAGAGTACTTTGGTGTCCTTCGTCGTCGAAGGTTTCGTTGGAGTCCTCACCGGTGACCCCGCAAAGGTGCTGCTGGTAAGGTCTGGTGGTATGAACGCTGCAAGGACCGGTTTGACCGCCAGTTAGGACCTGAACATCCAAGTTCAAACCCCTATACAGGAGTCAGACCGCCGCTAGGGTCGATCTGACCATTGGTCGGGTGTCAGACCGCTAGGCACCAAAGCTCTTTGATGGCTGCCGGTTAGACCATGTAACACCCTGATTTTCAGAATTTACAACTTTTTAAAAATTTCCAAGATTATTGAATAGCTTCACCAGTAGAATAGGTTTAAAACCTATTTTCTTAATCAATCAATCAATATAAGTTATTATTTTGTGTGCATTGCATGCTAAGTTTTGCTAGGAGCCATAAATGCATTAGAGTTCTTTTCCTCTTTGGTGTTTTGAGTAAAAAAGATTTTCAAAAGATTTTTACAAAATGCAGTAGTGAATAAGTTAAGGATCTTAATTGTTGGAATTCAAAGTCTTTGAATTCATCATCTATTCAATCCTTGATCATACATGATTCTTCTCTAGTTCAATTCAAATCTTATCCAAATCCTTGTTTAAAGCCAATCTCTCCTCTTTCTCAAAATTCTACCCAAATCCAAATTCAAATTCCTTATCTACTCCTATTCTTGTTCATCCTCATTTTTTGTTTCTTTTAAATTCACTCCAATCTCAATTCAAATTCAAACCCTATTCAAATTTCTCTGTAAAATTTTCTTTTCTAAACCTTAGATATAACTAAAGTGTCTTTTGGCTCAATTTTGCTTAAGTCCAAACCCTTAGCTAAGTCTTCTAGAAGACCTAACAAAGGATCCATGAAATATGTAAATTTTCGCGGAGTCCTAAACAGCCTCATATTCCCATGAAGTTTTGCAGTTCAAAACGGCCTCAAATGCAAATCTTGACAATACCAAAGTTGTAGGTCTCGTCGAGAGCTTCGATTTGAAACTATGGAACTCCCCTTTTGGATATTGGAGCTAGGAGTTATGGGCCCCAAAATCAGTGCCGAACAGATAAGTCCGAGTTCAAACAGTTTATATTGTGGTGCATTTTTGGACATCAAGATAGCATTTTCAGAAGTTCCAATGAATACCAAAGTTGTTTATCTTTTTGGGTACTGCAATTTAGAGTCAATAAATGTCCAATTTGGAGTCCGTACAATAGAGATATCATCCTTGGAATAAAGAGCTGCGAAAAAGGAAACCGTAACTGACTCGAACTCGAATCCGATTCGTGTTCGATTTGTACTCCACCTCAACCAGCCGCCGCTAGCCCTATAAATGTAAGTTGCACGCTGTCAGAGGGTGAACTCTTGTCGCAAGGATCCGGAGGGACCCCTTTTTGAGATTCGGTCGGGGAGATGATTCTGAATATGTTTGCGGGAGAAATAAATGGGTGTAAATGCGATGGCAGGTGGAATGGAAGGATCGAATGCAGAATGCAGTAAATGCACTGGAGGGATTTTTAGACAGGTTCGGACCACGGTGAGCGTAATACCCTACTCCTGTGTGGATGCTATAAATGCCCTGAGAATATCTATCAGGAATGTTGCTGGTTACAAGAATGTTTGTCTATCCTAGAGCTTCAGGCTCCTTGTTCTTCGGTGGTCTCAGCTTCTGTGCTTGTATTGAGTGTTCTTGAGAGTTTGTCTTCGCTCTGGATTCTTCAACCTCCAAAAGTCCCGTCTTTGTCCATGCCCGCCGGCTCTCTTAAATACCCGTCGGCGGTAGCGTACCCCGAAAGGGAGCGCACGAGTTCCAAGGTGCCATAAATGGAAAAGCGGTCATCATGGGCTGCTGCGCGAAGTGACGGGGGGGGGGGGTTGAAAACGCGCCCCCCGCCCTGTCTTGGTCATCATAATGGCATTGGCAATGGGCGTCGTGGAGAGGGCCCACCGGGCAGTGACAGAGCAGCCCGGCGTGCCCGCCCGGTCCTAATCGCCTGACACAGCAGGGTGGCAGGCAGGGCGCCTTGGGCCTTGCGATGCTATCCCGAGACGCGCCGGATGACTCGGGATGGGACCCATGCATTAAATGTCCCCACGCCCTTCTGCCAGAATATGGCAGGGACTGACACCGAGCGTGGCAGGAGCAGTTGGAGGTGACAGGCCACGCAACCTCTTAAATGCGGCATCGGGCCTTTCACTGGCTGACACCTCACCGCTGGACCCCTGTGGGGGCCACCGACGAAGGACTTCTTGGACCATCGGGGAACCGAGTGCTCGGGGGTCACTATTCATATCCTCGAGCACTCTCTCCCAGAAACGCCCTCTCTTGGCCCTCGGGGAACCGAGTACTCGGGGGCCACTGTTCGCAGCCCCGAGCGCTCTCTCCCGGAACTACCTTCCTTGGGTCCTCGGGGTACTTAGGTGCTCGGGGGGCCACTGTTCATGACCCCGAGCACTCTCTTCCCGGCACTTGGTCTTCGCAGGCCATCGGGAAACTCGAGTACTCGGGGACCACTATTCATGATCCCGAGCACTCTCTCCTGGGACTTAGTCTTCTCGTACCTCGCGGAGATGAACCTCGCGGGAAGGCGCCACGTGGCAGATTGCTGGCCTGGCCTCGGGATTCGGGGACCCCTGGTTCCTAATTCACCGACAGCAGCCCCCGGGCCCATTGGCAGGCGATGGCCCAGAGACTGCGGATGGGGCCTTTGTCTTTATCGAGGCTGAAACTAGCACCGACGCCATGTAGCGTGTTTTTAGGCGCTGGCCCCTCCGGCCCAGGCTTCTGGTACGGCCCAACGGGGAGCCGAACGGACGCGCGTCCAGCCAACTCCCGAGGCGCGTGATAACGAGGCAGGCGGAGTGTAATAACGAGGCAGGCGGCGCACGTGGCAACCACTTAGATCAAGAATAGTGCGCCTGGCAACCGCTGACAACCGCGCCGGTCGAGGGAGATTCGCCTGGCGCTCGCGTCGGTTGAGGAATTTTGCCTTGCCGAATGCGCCGCGGCAGGTGTAGTTTGAATTCCCAAAGATATAAAAAGGAGAGGGGAGCGAACCGCCCCCCTTTTTACGCCATCTTTGCAATCAAGTCTTCGCCTTCTTCCTCCTTGCTCTATAGAACTCTCGCCTCTCTCCGGCCCGCAACACATCCTTCCCCCCCCCCCATCGTCCCAACATGCTCCCCACCCCAAAAACAATGCCGAGGGCAGGAAGCAGCCACCGTGACAAGGGGGTCGACAGCGTACTATCGGAGTCACGATTCGTCAACGAGGAGGGGGCAGACAAGGTGCGGAAGATGATTGTGCCCGAAGGCCAACGGGAGGCCTCAGTGGTGACGCCGACGAACTACCCGCCCACCACGAACCGGCTGGGGCGCGTCGTCATCTTCGTCTCCTTCGTGGCAGCTGGACTGGTGCCACCGTTCTCAACGTTCTTCCTCCAGATCCTCGACACATTCGGAATTCAGATGGCGCACCTCAACCCGAACTCGGTGGTCATTCTGGCGATCTTTGCACATTTCTACGAGATGTTCATCGGAGTGCAGCCGTCGGTGGCGCTGTTTCATCACGTCTTCATCCTACGGCCGGCAGGGAAGAAGAGAGGCTTCTCCACCGCGGATGTCACTGACTGCTGCAACTTTCGGCTGTAGGACGGCTTGACAGAGGTGTACATCCCCCAGGTGCTGCGGAGCAAGCGAGATGATTGGCGGCGCGACTGGGTTTACGTCTACATTAGCCCCCACGACTGCCTCACGCTACCGGAGGAGGTGGCGGAACCCCAGAGGTTGATCTGGGAGACGGCACCGGCGAATGATGAGCGGATGCGGCCGGTGCTGAACCGTATCGATGACCTGAGCCAAGCGGGGTTGACGTCGGTGATGGTGGTGGTGGATTACCTGCGCCACCGCCTGGTGCCTCTGCGGGAGCAGGCCCGCCCCTGTTGGATGTACACCGGGCCCCATGACATCACCAGGACCCAGATCGGCGAGGACTGGGACCTGGACGAGGTGGCGTTGTCGGGCTTGCTCCAGGTGGTAATTGGCGTGGAAGACCTAACTCGGGCGGTGCCACCCCGGGAGCAGTTGGCGCTCAGCGTGGACCCGGGGTGGGTGGCGCTGCAAGTGATGCTGCCCGAGTTCGACGCCCAGGGTCTGGTCAACCGGCCGGGGCGCTAGAACCCTGGGACCATCCAGATCCCCGGGGTGGACGAGGAGACCAGCGGTGCACCGAGGACCAGCGGCCGAGATGCCGCAGGTGGTAGGCCGCAGGCGAGCGGCAAGGAGGCCGCGGGCGGCAGGCGCAGGCCGGCCGTGGGGCTGCCGCAGGCAGCAGCCATCAGGCCGGTGGAAGAGGCACCGTCGGTAGCGGAACGGTGGCCCCGGGGGACAAGGGAAAATGCCCCCGGACGTTCGTGCCTCAGCCGTCATCCTCATCGTCGCCGTTGCCTCAACAGCCATGGCCGTCGACGGGTGGCGCGAAGGAGGGAGGCCGGGGCGGCCAGTCGTCTGGCGCAGAGTCTACGACGGAGGTGAGGTCCAGGGCTCGGGAACCCGGAGACCAAGGCCAGCGCTAGAGTGGGTCTACAGCGAGTGCCCAAGCCGACCCGCCGCCGGAGACGGGCTCCACGGCGGAGGTGAGGCCCCGGGCGCCAGAGCACAGAGACCAAGGCCAGCACGGGAGCGCGTCTACAGCGAGTGCCCAAGCTGGCCCACTGCCGGAGATGGGCTCCAGGGCAGCCCCTCAGAGCCCCCTGCCGAAGAGGAGGAGGGCAGATTCTGGGCCAAAGCCGTCGGGCCCGGAGTTCAAGATCCCGGAATCACGATGGCAATACCAAGGACCAAAGACTGCGTAAGTTTCTTTTCCCCGAGCATGTTTCGCCCGGGGTAAGTTCGGGGACTAACCTGTTTTTGCTTTCATGCCGCCCAAGGATGCCACCGGAGACCAAAGGCGACTGGAAGCGCCAAGGCCGGCTCCCGCCCCAGGGCCAAGTGCGCCTGAGCCGAGCGCGCCGGATGAGCCGGAGCCGCTGGCGCCACCGAGCTCTGAGCCGAGGGCAGCGGCCGCGCCAGAGCTACCGGCGCCGGCCGAGCCCGCCCCTAGTGCTTCGAGGGTGGGGCAGATGGCCACGGCGAGGGCGGCGTCGTCAAGGCAGTAGTCGGGGACCCCGCAGAGAGGGCTCGCAGGGGACCCAGCGCCCGGCTGCCGTCCAACTAGGCCGCGGAACCCCTCCTGGACGTACTAGGAAGCACCCGGGAGGTGATCGAGCGGCTGGAGGCAGCCGTGGCAGGGGAACGAGCATAGCCCGAGGCCGAGCGCTCCGCCCTCGTAGAGGAGAGGAGGCGGCTGGAGGAGGTCAGCTGTCTTTTGGAGGCCCGCATCGCCTCGGCCCGCACTGCCCATGAGAGGGAGAGGCGCGCGATGGCCGAGGAGCGGGAGACCCTGGATGAAGTGTGCAAGGAGGCCATCGCCGCACAAGAGGAAGCCACCCGCTTGGGTGAGATATCGCGGCGGCACACCGCAGAGCTGCTCGCCAGGGAGCAACTGGTGCGGGCTCGGGAGGATGCCATCCTGCCACGCGAGAAGGCAATGGAGGCCTCCAAGGCAAACTTAGCCTGCCGGAACAACAAGCTTGAGCGGAGCCACGCCGAAGTCCTCCGTCGGGAGGAGGAGGTCGCGATCCGCGAGACTGACGTTGGAGTCACGGTGACGGCTCTGGATGCCTGGGAGGAGCAGCTGACTCGCAGTGAAGCGGAGGCTACCTCGGCGTCGGCGGCTTTAACTGCTCGAGTGGAGCAGGCCACCAAGTGGGAGGCGGAGCTGACTGCCCGGGAGCAGGCCCTCTCTGCCCTCGCCAAGCAGGTGAAGCAGAAGCAAGCCGAAGCCCCGGCGACCAGCGTCGTCCCGACCAGTGCAGCCGAGGAGATAAGCCTTGAGGAGCAGCTACAGATCACGAAGGATGAGCTCGAGACCATTATCGCCGAGCGGGCCAACATCAAGCTGATGATGTGAGACATCCTTTGGCAAGCACAGAGGTCCGTGAGGGTGGCCGGGCTCGGGCGAGTGTACGTGGGCGAGAAGGGGATGGAGTGAACGACCATCGGCCACATCGTCCTCGGCTTCGAGGAGATCAGCCGGCGACTGAAGGCGCTTCCCCAGGCCATGCAGGAGTTAGCCTCCCGAGAAGGGCGTGGTCTGGCCCAAGCAGTGGCCGAGCACGTCCTGGCCTGTTACCGGAGTCAGGACCCCAACTTCTCGCTGGACCAGGCCATGCAGGAGTTAGCCTCCCGAGAAGGGCGTGGTCTGGCCCAAGCAGTGGCCGAGCACGTCCTGGCCTGTTACCGGAGTCAGGACCCCAACTTCTCGCTGGAGCCAGCCCGACAAGGAGTGGTCGAGGCCGAGGATGGGGCCGCCCGAGAGGTTGTCTGGGGCGTCGCCGCCGAGGTGGCAGCTTGGTTCGCGTCGGAGCCACCGCCGGTGCTGAGCAGTGGCAGCAGCAGCGAGGACTCCTTGCCACCACCAAAGCCCGCCGACCTAGATTAGGCTTTTGTTTTTTCTTTTCTTGACTTGATATAAATATGGGAGTGATCCCTCTGAATAGCTATCCTTTTTTGAATATAATGGAAGCCTTTCCTTGGGATCGCAACTCCAGTGTTGTCTTGATGCTTGATGAAGTCTCTGCTCTTTTCACTTGATGTCCCGAGGAGTACTTAGTCGGACCGAGCCCGACCTTCCCCCCCCCCCCCCCCGCCGAGAACGAAGTCGCCCCGACCACTCATCTCCCGAGTAGTGAGGCCTTTCCACGCGTTCAGCCCCCGAGTCCTCGCGAGTCCGTAGCGGCTAAGTCAAGAGACAAAGGCACGAACTTCCTTGCTCGGGAGATAGGTCGATCCAGCACGGAGCACGCCACGACCAGTGAACGCTTTCCCATTTCGCGACCAGTCAAACAAGCAGACCGGAGACACGTGTGGGTGGAAATGCGACCAAGAGTCCCCACGGTTTGGTGGTGCCCGGGCTAGGACGGATCGGACCGAGCACCGATAGCCCGCCCCCAGGGTCTAGGCTCCCGACCACTCTTTGCTCGAGCGGTAGGATTACCCGAGAACCCCAGAGGCTCGGTAGTGCCCGGGGTACTTTTAAGCGGGCCGAACACCACGACCACCATGAAGGACTTCGGTCAGACATTGCCGTTCGTACGGTACACCTTTCTACTATCTGTTTTGTCATTCCGAGAAAAGTGAACACATGGGCAGGGTTTTGTGCATGAGGAGACCATCTCGCCGAACAGATTAGAATGCGAGGGACCCAAGGATAACTCGGGGAAAATAGATTGCTGAATATGTAAGGATGTAAATTCTATGACCTTAACCACTCACCAGACAGCTGTCAGCCTTTTGGCCGACCGATCCAGGAGTGGTATGCGCTCAAAGCTCGGGGTGCCCGGGAACTTGGTTCCTTCGGTCGGAGCGCCCGAGCACTAGAAAGCATGAGAGGGAGCCCGGGACCAGGCGGTCTCGACCACTCATGCCCGAGTGGTAGGACCACCCGAGGACCCCCTAGGCCTGAGTAGCGACCTGGGTACTGAGGCCCTTGCGGTCGAGCTACTTTTATTCTTGGTTGTTGATCTATAACTTAAGAAAATAGGAAAAGATTCTTTGTTTGGTGGGCTCTGTTAGTGCGGTACTCATTATAGACTACTCTCATTTTTTACCCGAGATCCCTCGAATACCCGGGCCGGTGAAATATGCAGACAGAGGCATAACCCAGAGGTCCTATGGCTTGGTGGTGCCTAGGAAGGACTGACCAGGCCGAGCACCGACAGCCCGCCCCTGGGGTCTAGGCTCCCGACCACTCTTTGCTCGAGCGGTAGGATTACTCGAGAACCCCAGAGGCTCGGTGATGCTCGGGGTACTGCCATGACACCAAACACCACAGCCTACCACAACAGACTTAGGTATGCGGCAACTGCCTACGCACATACCGATCGGGATTCTTTTATCAACGGGGAAAATGAGAAAGAACATTTTTCTCGCACAATCGAGCATCTCACCAGACATATTAAACATATGGTTTCCAGAGAAAAAATAAAATTTGAAACAAGAACTAGAGAGTGATAATATATATATATGGACAATTTTTGTACAAGACAGGGTGACTTACATAGTTAGTGGTAGGCCCCGACCAACTTGGGCGGGGGGGACCCCCGGCTTGGTTGGCTCGAGCACAAACATGCCACCTATGGATAGAACTTACACAGATGCTCGATGTTCCACGCGTTGGGGAGCGGCTTCCCATCCTCCGCAGCCAGCCGAAAAGAGCCTTCTCGCGGGACACCGATCATGGTAAAGGGGCCTTCCCACATGGGGGACAGTTTATTCCTTCCTTCGCGTGATTGGACGCGTCGGAGAACTAGATCCCCCACCTCGAGAGACCGGGCCTGGATGTGACGCTGATGATAGTGCTGCATGCTTTGCTGGTAGCGGGCTGCTCGGACGGCGGCACGCCGTCAGCGCTCTTCCAAGTAGTTGACGTCGTCGTGCCTTCGCTATTCCTGTTCGCCTTCGGAATAGGCATGCACCCGAGGGGAACCAAGGGTGATTTCGAAGGGGAGGATCGCCTCAGCGCCGTACACAAGGAAGAAAGGGGTCTCCTCGGTGGCGCAACTTGGCGTGGTCCGATTGGCCCATAGCACAGCAGGCAGCTCATCGATCCACCCTTTCCCATGCTTTGCGAGCATGTCGTAGGTCCCAATTTTGAGCCCCTTCAGTATCTCAGCATTGGCACGCTCGACCTGCCCATTGCTCCGATGATGAGCAACAGAGGCGAAGTAGAGCTTGATGCTGAGGTCCTCGTAGTAGTCCCCGAACAGGGCACTTGTGAACTAAGTGCCATTGTCGGTGATGATCCTGTTCGGGACACCGAAGTGACTTGTGATACCACGGATGAACTGAAGCGCCGTGTTCTTGGTAATCTTGATGACTGGAACCGCCTCCGTCCACTTGGTGAACTTATCAATGGCGACGTAGAGGTACTCACAGCCTCCGATTGCTCGAGGGAATGGACCGAGGATGTCCAGCCCCCAGACCGCGAAGGGCCATGACAGGGGGATGGTGTGAAGAGCCTGAGCTGGCTAGTTAATCTGCTTTGTGTGGAACTGGCACGCCCTGCAGTGTCGAACCAACTCGGAAGCATCCTGGAGAGATGTAGGCCAGTAGAAACCTTGCCGGAAGGCCTTCCCGACCAGCGTGCGGAACGATGCATGGCCACCGCACTCGCCCTTGTGGATCTCAGCGAGAAGCTCGCCGCCTTCTACCCAGGTGATGCACTTCAGGAGGACACCGTCTGTGCCGCACCGGTAGAGACCCCTGTCTACTATGGCATAGCGTTTGGACTACCGCGTAATTCTCTCGGCAGAGGCATCATCCTCGGGGAGGAACTTTTATTTCAAGTACCCTCGGATCTCGTCCATCCACGAGGCATCTTGAGAACCACCAGCAAGCACAACGTACTCGCCGGGCGGTGGCACCCTGATGGGGCTTCCCATTGAGGGCACCGTCGGGGTCCCCTGAACTAGGCTCGAGGGTTCCCCTTCGTCCTGGTCGGCAGGCAGGACGGAAGGACGTGTGAGCCTTTCTTCAAAGACTTCGGCAGGGACGTGCGCACGGGAAGAGGCCAGGAGAGAAAGGTCATCAGCCAGAGCATTGTCACAGCGAGATATATATTGCAGCTCCAGGCCGTCGAAGTGCCTCTCCAGCCTCCTGACTTCCGCCACGTACGCCACCATTTGAGGATCCGTGCACTGGTACTCTTTTGATACCTGGTTGACTACCAGCTGGGAGTCTCCCTTGACCAGGAGGCGATGAATCCCGAGGCCCACCGCGGCCCGGAGGCCGACGATGAGGCCCCCATATTCTGCCATGTTGTTGGTTGCTCGGAACTGTAGCTGCACGACGTACCGGAGTTCTTCACCTGTTAGGGAGGTGAGAACCACTCCGGCCCCTGCGCCTTTCAGCGTGAGAGAACCATCGAAGTGCATAATCCAGTACCCGGGCGCGTTGTGCCCGGGATACGCGGAAATCTCTTCTTGGTCGATCTCGGGGATGGGCGTCCATTCTGCCACAAAGTTAGAGAGCGCCTGGCTTTTGATCGCCTGGCGGGTGACAAAATGCAGATCAAACTCCGCTAGTTCCACCACCCACTTGACGATACGCCCAATGCCTTCTCAGTTCTGGAGGATCGGCCCCAGTGGGTATGTGGTAACCACCGAGACCTTGTGCGCCTGGAAGTAGTGGCGCAGCTTCCGGGAAGCGACGAGCATGGCATAGAGCAGCTTCTGGGCTTGGGGATATCTTATTTTGGCGTATCAGAGGACTTCACTGATAAAGTACACCGTTCGCTGTACACGGCGGGCCCTGACTGCGGCCTCACCCGAGGGCTTATCACAGCCCCCGAGCTCGGCGGAGTGGTCGGGGCTGGCCGAGTGCTCGGGCTCGACTCCCTGGTCGGGAGGAGCCGAGTGCTCGGGCTCAAATCCCTGCTCGGGAGGAGCCACGAGGACTGGGGAGTGCTCGGGGGCAGCCGGTAGCTAGGACCCATCACCTTGCCCCGAGCACTCATCACGCTCCACTACCAGTACTATGCTCACGACCTGAGGAGTGGCCGAGACGTAGAGCAGTAGTGACTCACCCTCGGAGGGGGCCACCAGTACGGGCGGCGAGGTGAGATATTTCATCAAATCGCGGAAGGCCTGCTCGGCCTCTGGTGTCCAGTCAAAGTGATCGGTCTTCTTTAGGAGTTTGAAGAGGGGGAGTCCTCGCTCCCCGAGCTTGGAGATGAAGCGCCCGAGGGCCGCCATGCAGCCGGCGAGGCACTGAACTTCCTTGAGTCGAGCCGGGGGTCGCATCTGCTCGATGGCCCGGATCTTCTCTGGGTTGGCCTTGATTCCTCTGCTAGAGACTAAGAAACCAAGGAGCTTGCCCGTGGGCACCCCAAAAACACACTTCTCAGGGTTGAGCTTCAAGCGGGTAGTGCGGAGACTGTTGAAAGTCTCGGCTAGATCTTCAAGCAGGGTGCGCGCGGTCTCGGGACTTGACCACGAGATCATCTATGTAAGCCTCGATGTTGCGGCCAACCTGTGAGTCAAGGGTAATGCACACAACCCGCTGGAAAGACGACCCAGCGTTGCGCAAACCAAATGGCATCGATACATAGCAATAAGTCCCCACCGGAGTGGTAAAAGAAGTTTTTTCTTCATCCTCTATGGCCATGCGGATTTGGTGATAACCAGAGTTTGCATCTAGAAAACATAAAAGATCGCACCCCGCGGTTGCATCTACAATCTGATCTATGCGGGGTAAAGGAAAAGGATCTTTTGGGCAAGCCTTATTTAGGTCGGTGTAGTCGACGCACATGCGGAGCTTGCCGTTGGCCTTCGGGACGATGACTGGGTTCGCCAGCCACTCGGGGTGGAGGACTTCTCGGATGAAGCCGGCGTCAAGGAGCTTACTTACTTGCTCCTGGATGAATTCCTGGTGCTCGGGCGCCTGTCGTCGGACTGTTTGCTTCACCGGCCATGCGTCCGGGTGCACAGCCAGGTGGTGCTCGATCACCTCCCTAGGGATCCCGGGCATATCGGACGGCTGCCATGCAAACACATCGACGTTAGCCCAGAGAAAGGCGACGAGCGCACTTTCCTATTTGTCGCCTAGGTCACCATCGATTCGGACGACCTGGGAAGCATCTTCGCCCACCACCACCTCCTTCGTTGGAACGGAGGTGTCGGTAGCGAGTCGGGGCTTGGATGAAGAGGGTCCCGGGCCCCCTGGATGACTTTGGACCTCGGCCCGAGCTGAGACCAAGGCCGAGGACAACTGCTTGGCACAGGAGATGGTGCTGCCGGTCTCGGGGGACACAGAGATGGGGCCCGCGGGGCCTGGCATCTTGACCGTGAGGTATGCGTAGTGGGTGACCACCATGAACCGAGCGAGCGCCGGGCGCCCGAGGATGGCGTTGTAGGGGAAGGGGAGTTCCACTACGTCGAAGATGGCGTTCTCCGTCTGGAAGTTATCTCGGCTCCCAAATATCACGGGCAGCTCAACCTGCCCAAGGGGCAGGGAGTGCCCAGGCATCACCCCGTAGAAGGGGAGCGACGGCTTTAGGCGCCTGGAGGGCACCTGTAGCCTCTCGAAGGCCTCCCAGGAAAGGAGGTTCAGGCCTGCACCCCCTTCGATCAGCACCCTCTTGTCCTTTACGTTGTAGATGGTGGGGGACACTACCAGGGGTAGTCACCCCACGCCTGCAGTATTTGCGGGGTGGTCGTCTAGGCTGAACGTGATCGGGGAGTCCGACCACTTCAGGGGCCTTACGGCTTCTGCAATCGGGGTCGCCGAGCACACCTCATGCCACATGGTCTTGATGATGCGGTGGGAGGAGGGCATGTATGCACCTCCGTCGATGAAAGCGATGGTGTGCTCAGGCTCCTGGAAGCCGAGCTCTTGGTTGTCGAGGGCGGCTCTATCGTCGCCGCCCCTGCGGGGCTCCTCACGGTCCCTCTGGCACTGCTCGATGAGACCTTTGACTGTGCGGCACTCCGTGAGGTCATGCCACTTGGTCTGGTGGATCTGGCACCACTTCCCCGGCTCACGCCTCGCAGGAGCGGGGGGCCCTTGCGGGAACGGGAGCCCTCGCGAGAGCCGAAGCCCAAGGAGGGGCTTGGGCCGGAGCCCTTGCGGGCGTGGGCCTTCGGTCGGCGGCCGCCTGGTGAGCTGGCCGGTGGTCAGGTTCCTGGGCCGGCCCATAGGCGGGGGCCTGGGCTGGCTCGACAGGGAGAGCCTCGCGCCTCCTTCTCTTTTTCTTTTCCCGCCTGTCGGAGCGGGAAGGACCTGGTTGATCGGCAGCGGGATGCTCAGGGTGCGGAACATGTCATGCCCGAGCCTCCACCACCTTGGCGCACTTGTCGGCCAGCGTGAAGAGTTCCGCGGTGGTTTCGATTCGTGCGTGCCCAGCTTCTCGAGGATCCGCTTGTCGCGGACACCCTGCCGAAACGCGACAATGATAGCGTGGGGGGTTATCCACGGGATGGTATTGCGGACCTGGCTGAAGCGCTGTATGAAGCGCCACAGTGTCTCTACCTCTTGTTGTTTGATGGCGTGGAGGCCGCACTCCAGGCCGGGGCGCGTGAATGTGCCCTGAAAGTTTGCCACAAACTGGTGACAGAGATCATCCCAGGAACCGATGGATCCTGGGGGTAAGTTCATAAGCCAAGAGCGGGCAGAGCCCCTGAAGGCAACATGGAAATAATTGGCCATCACCTTTTCACTGCTGCCAGCCGCTTCGACAGTGGTGGTGTAGATTTGGAGGAACTCAACAGGTTTGATAGACCCGTCATACTTTTTCAGTAGTTTTGGCCGGAACTTGGTGGGCTATTTGACCCGGCGGAGCTCGCTGGTGAAGGAACGACAGCCTGTGCCGTACCCTGCAGCGCGGGCAGCGCCTTTGGGCGGTGAACGCCGGCGAGTCGGGGAGCCCCGGCGGTCATGGGTCGGCATGGAGGAAGCCTGGTCCTCAGCTTTGGCTTCGTGCCGGGACTCCCGTTGGTGCTCAAGGGTAACACGCGTGTCTTCGACAGCCCTCCGCTCGTTGAGATGCAAGCGGAGGTCCTGAGCTCCGGTAGTGGCCAGGGGGGTCGCACTCCGCTTGGAGGCCCCCTGGCCAGTTCGGCCGCCACCCGAGGATGGACCGACCTTGGTTGCGCCGCGGTGGGAGGTAGCGCGGGAGCTCTCGACCAACACCTGATGGTGAGCCGTGCCGACCAGGGCAGCCACCTCCTGGAGCCAGCGGCCTTCTGGGGTTTCCCCCGCCGCCTGGACTGCTGGGTGCCTGAGGAGAGCTTGCGCCGCAAGCAGCGCACTCCCGGGACTGGCCTCGCCAAAGGCGAGCCTACACCGTAACGACGCCCGGCGCTGTCCAGACGTGGATCTAGCAGCAGGAGTTTCTGCCACCTGCTGAGGGTTAGGCGGTGTGCTAGCGACGGCGGCGGCAGCCCTGCTGGGCCCAGCGCCATGGCCCCCCTGAGAGGGGAGCGCCGTGCGTGCGGACCGTGGCTGCTACTGAGGAGCAGTAGCGACTGGGGCCTCCTGCGCGAGGGGCTCCATTTCCTCACTGGAGCTGGAGCCGGTGCACCGGAGACGATGGCGACCTGCCATTTTTTCTGTAGGAAAAAATAGACAAATTCAGGGATGCAACCCCCCTACCTGGCGCGCCAGCTGTCAGAGAGTGAACTCCTGTCGCAGGTATCCGGAGGGAGCCCTTTTTGAGATTCGGCCAGGGGGGATGATTCTGAATATGTTTGTGGGAGAAATAAATGGGTGTAAATGCGATGGCAGGTGGGATGGAAGGATCGAATGCAGAATGTAGTAAATGCACTGGAGGGATTTTTAGACAGGTTCGGGCCACGGTGAGCGTAATACCCTACTCCTGTGTGGATGCTATAAATGCCCTAAGAATGTCTCTCAGGAATGTTGCTGGTTACAAGAATATTTGTCTATCCTAGAGATTCGGGCTCCTTGTTCTTAGGTGGTCTCAGCTTCTGTGCTTGTACTGAGTGTTCTTGAGAGTATGTCTTCGCTCTGGACTCTTCAGCCTCTGAGAGTCCCGTCTTTGTCCGTGCCCACCGGCTCTCTTAAATACCCGCCGGCAGTAGCGTGCCTCGAAAGGGAGGGCATGAGTTCCAAGGTGCCATAAATGGAAAAGCGGTCATCATGGGCTGCTGCGTGAAGTGACGGGGGGGGGGGTTGAAAACGCGCCCCCCGCCCTGTCTTGGTCGTCATAATGGCATTGGCAACCGGCACCGTGGAGAGGGTCCGCCGGGCAGCGACAGAGAAGACCGGCATGCCCGCCCGGTCCTGCTCGCATGACACAGCAGGGTGGCAGGCGGGGCGCCTTGGGCCTTGCGATGCTATCCTGAGGTGCGCCGGATGACACGGGATGGGACCCATGCATTAAATGTCCCCACGCCCTTCTGCCAGAATGTGGCAGGGACTGACACCGAGCGTGGCAGGAGCAGTTGGAGGTGACAGGCCACGCGCCCTCTTAAATGCGGCATCAAGCCTTTCACTAGCTGACACCTCACCACTGGACCCCTGTGGGGGCCACCGACAAAGGACTTCTTGGGCCGTCGAGGAACCGAGTGCTCGGGGGTTACTGTTCATATCCCCGAGCACTCTCTCCTGGAAACACCCTCTCTTGGCCCTCGGGGAACTGAGTACTCGAGGGCTACTGTTCGCAGCCCCGAGCACTCTCTTCCGGAACTACCTTCTTTGGGTCCTCGGGGTACTTAGGTGCTCGGGGGCCATTGTTCATGACCTAGAGCACTCTCTTCCCGGCATTTGGTCTTCGCAGGCCATCGGGGAACTCGGGTACTCGGGGACAACTGTTCATGGTCCCGAGCACTACCTCCCGGGATTTAGTCTTCTCATACCTCGCGGAGATGAACCCTGCGGGAAGGAGCCACGTGGAAGATTGCTGGCCTGGCCTCGGGATTTGGGGACCCCTGGTTCCTGATTCACCGACACACGCCCTCTCCTACCCCTATTCCATGCCACCAAACTCTAGAAGTCACTGCTGCCCTTTCCGTGTTTTGTCGTTCGCCGGAGCCATCGTCGTCGCTGCCTGTGATGCACTACCTCGTCGTCTTCTCCGCGAATCCTCCTACCTCGACCATCAAAGCAAAGTGAGGACCCCTTCTTTTCCTCCCTTACTACTGTTTTAGCATCATAATATGTCCCTAGCTAAGCCCTAGCCTCGTTCAAAGCCCGATCTACGCCGTCACGGTCGTCGCCATCGCGGACAGCCGCGCTGTAGCAGATTGGCATCGACGTTCCAGACCGACCAGAGGTTAAATCACCAAGCCCTTTCACCGATACATGTCCCATGATGTTCCCCACACCCTCACCAACCAGGTCGGCCAGTAGAGTAGACAAACCACCATAATCAAGGTCGACATACCCGTTGTCCGATTTCTAGATGCATTCTGTGCGCACACCGGATTTGAATTCACGTTCCCCGTCAATCCAAAAGCCGTATGGATGCACCAACTGCGTCACGATGTATCCCATTGAGTCTTCTATGTGACCCTAGGAGTCCATCCCTGTTTGTGCAGCGACACGACCAGGACGCCATTGCCAACCACAGCACGTCGTAGCCATCACCCGTCTCATCTCTGCTAATTGTTCTTCCTCTCAGTGGATGATCTACCCAAAACTATGCTGTAGCATTGTGTTCCCAGGATATATGAACATCTCTATTCAAACGTTTTCTCAAATTTCATAGCCAATCTCTGGGAACGCGAGCGTCTTTGTTTCTGCATCTGTTCACGGTCACCACCAAACCTAGAAGCAGCCATCGCTATTTTGCCACTACCTCGGATGACCCCTTCCAAAACCAACCGTACCACTGAGTTAGTCTTTCTGCATTCTACACCATGCTTCCCTCATTTCACTGAAATACCACTAAAGCCCGACATCGATGTCTGTGGCCACGTGCCCGATCGCCATCTTCGATGAAACCCGAACCACCACCACTACATAGAGTCACCGGTAGTATCCTTAACCTAGAAGAGCAACCTTTGGTCTTTTTGATCCATCATAGGTGATCTATACTAGACCTCAGCGTATCCCTTCTTTAATCCAAGATGGTACTTGCATAGCATGCCAAGTCAGCACCGAATCATCCTCCTTAGTTTAGTTAGCCCTATACTTTTTGAATATTGCGCAATGATGTTGTCAAGACTGACATAGTGATTGTGCAATAAACTCTTTCCCATATGAAGATAACTTCAGTAAACTAGTCTTTCCTTTCAGTCTAATCCATCTTCTGAAAGCCCGTTCTCTTTTCATCTTAACTCCGATTTAGGCGATTCTTGCGTCTAAATGTTTCTAAAATCATACCTATCCAACCATAGTGTTTTTAAAGTGTTTTGATGATGTTTGGTATGTTGTTCTTAGTATTTTCCTTTGTGTTGTTTGTCGGTAGTTCTCGCGATTAGTCGATAACGTTCCGGAGCAGTTTGAGGAACTTCAAGACCAAAGTTTCGTCAACACTGAGCAGCATTGGGAAAAAGGCAAGTGTCCTTGATCATCTTGAACCTATGTTTTTAAATGTTTTGTTTTACAAAATTGCATGCAGTGTCTGTCAATATGATGGGTAGTCACCTATATTAGGGTTTTCCCTAGATTTTCCCTTATCATCCCTTGAAACCTAGATGGTTTATGGTTAGGTATCTTTGGTGGGTAGATTGCGTAGCCATGCTTTTGGGATATTGGGAAGTGTCATAATCTTGACTAATGAACATGGAACCTTAGGCCTTGAGCAAAGTAGTGTTGTTGATGATGATGGTTATATTGTTGGCTTAGTGTTTGCTCAAGTGCCCTAAGTAAGGACCGGTTTGTGGAGTGACAATCCAAGAAATATTGTACCAACCACGAGACCTGGTATGGGACAAGCCTGGCCTATTAATTAGTAGATTCCAATTTTTGTGCGTGCCAAACAGAAGAGTGGATGTGTGGGGATGGCAAAGACCAGAACCATTTGGCTAGTAGTATGAGATGTGTAGTGAAAGGGAAGAGTGAAATCTTTCTGGAGCTATAAGGCGTAAAAGGGGGCTTCTAGTTGGTGTGAATGCCACTTTGACAGCAGTGAAACCTAGCAGGCATGCACATACTGGATGAAACTTTGTAACGGCTTTGTAGTGACTTTCCAGGTGACACACCACTGGTGTGTATTAAGTGTCTAGCTAACACGGCAACATGGAAATCATGACTTGTGGGGAAAGCTGGACAACCTCTGCAGAGTGTAAAATATGATATATCAGCCGTGGTTATGAGAGACTTGGATCTTCACATGATTAGTGGGTTGTGATGATGGGTTGTGGTTATGGTTCTGGTACAGGGAGTACTAGATGGTTGTGGTTTTGGTTATAGTACAGGGAGTACTAGACGGTTATGGTATACAAGGTGGGGAGCCTTGTATGCTAGGTGTTGCACTGTATGGGTTACATTCACTTAATAATTGTTTAATGCTTTTTGAGTCCAAATATGTTTTCATTACTCGTATTTACACAAATTTACCATGTGTTAGCCTATTCTTGATATAAGCCTTCATATCATTATCTTTCCCACACTTGCTGAGCGTATTATGTGCTCACACTTGCTATCTTCCCTATGCCATGCGACACCTGTATTGCTGCTCAGTGAGTGAAGATGTTGAAGACTATCAAGACAAGGTTGTGACGTTCTAGGTGCATGTCTCCCGGTCGGTTGTCTGCAGTGTTGTTGGCACCAGTACTTCTGTTCCGCTGTAGATATCTTCATAGAAGACAATATATGTCAATTGCTGTAAGAGTTTAACGTTTATTTAATAAAAGTATTCCTTTTGTTACTTCACCTGTGATGTCCTTATGTGTGTTGAACATCCTGGGCACACATAAGCCGCATCTGGTTTTGTCCATTAAAACCGGGTGTGATAGACCACCACTTCCCCGTCAGTCTGGCAGCCAGCCATTCAAGCTTGTATGTACTTAGGTTACCTTGTCTAATATTTCAAACTTTCAAACCCTAATCTTTTGGCGGTCTTTTGCAAATGTTTTCAAAACATGGCACTCTATTATTGTTCAAGCACGCATCATATGCACACGTTTTCATTGTTTGATTATTTATCGATGCATTCTTATTTTTTTAGAGAGTGATGCGCCGCCATTCTTCATGGTCAACATGGTCAAGACCGACACCGAACTGGTTCTGAACATGAGCGAAGCACCTAGAGTAGCAAGGCAAACATCTAAACATATTGCATCCTTTTGATTTGAATCAAGTGGAATCTAAATTGATGAGTTACTGCTTAGGTATGTTTGTATGATTAGTGAGTCAATGTCGGGTGATATGGGTAGAACCTATGTTGATGCATTGCCTCAACCATAAATTATTGATGATTCCTTATCCTTGTAACCTAAGTATGGTTTTGTTAATGTCTAACTTCAAAGGTTAATTGAAATGCTTAGCAATGCTTAGGTCCTCGGTAGAAGTCAAGTGATGGTGTGGCCGTTGTTCGCGAGCATAGGGCTTACTTAATGTTCACACTGGTTATGATTATGATGTTGGTGGTATGAGATGTGAGGATGAGGTGAGATATGAGCGGTGCTCGAGGTAGATCAGGAGAGCCATAGACCACTTACATTGGTTAAGTACTGATCGTCAGTGTTGTTGGCTTTAGCACTTTTCCGTACTTACCACATACTCAGATATGGGACGGGTAAGCCAAGTACCGTAAGTCATCGTGTTCATTTGACCTATGCACCCAGGGTGTGAGCAAGGGCTTGTAGAGGCACCGAGAAGCACCAGTAAATCTAGTACGTTCGGGATCTCAGTGGCCTCCACATACATCGAGCATAGGGGCAAAGGTTCAGGGTGGGTACGTGAATCATCACTCGCAGCTAATGGGCTATGTGGGCGGTGGTCTCATGTCATGTGAGTCCAGGAGTACCCTTCTATATGGTGTAAAATAAATTCAAATTGCCATGCTCTCAGTTATCGAGCAAGCTTTTGTCCATCTGCATCCATTGTAGAGTTCTGACTTTGGGGTTTTGGTATGGCATGTTGGTTATGATGGGTGATGGTAGTTATTTACATGAGATGGTTCCACTTACTTTGATGTACAAGTGGTTGGTTACAGGCTAGAAAGTTTGTTGTGGTTTAGTGTAGGTCCTCACACCTAGGTGTTAAGTTTGTTTACGCATATGAATTTACTTAATCGTGTGACCTACTCATTCCAAATGGCTCAATTGCATTATCCTTGGACTCCGGTTATTACATGTACCCAATATGTATTAAGTCTCACGAGTACCTTCGTACTCATGTTGGTATTTCAGGTTTACAGGCGAGGAAAGGTTAGTTGTTGGCTACTTCATGTCTGATGACGCTAGTGGCGGGCAAGAGTAGTGTTGTCTACTCGAGCGGCGTGCTTTTGGGTGGAGACTAAGGGCATATGGCTTCACCTAGTTGTTGTTGTTGTTCATAGATGTTACTTTTCGCTTTGTAGTATCTCTGTAAATTGTTGTAAAAGATAATCATCTAAATGCTTGTAATATAATTTAATCACTCGCTCTTTCTTATGCTTTGTTGTGATGTTATCTGTTGGAAAGGCATGTGTTTCAATCTTTGGCACAAAACATGTGTCAGTACTACCGAAATGGTATTCTGGTTAATTATTGTAGTCATGATTTTTTTTAAATAATTGACTTAATTATTAATTAGAATACTATTTGGATGGTTCCTTATAGCGTGACATCAGATCTTGGTTTAATGAAGTAGTCTAAAAACACTTAAGATGTGGGTTAGTAAGGTGTCAAATCCACTAAAGCCACCCACTTAAGTTTCTTTTTACCTCTACATGCTAATATGTATAAATTTTTATACTATGCACCTAAGTGTAATGTACGGTTGGTTGCTTCATTTAAGTTGTTTGTTCCCACATTGTGATGTCGTTATGAATCTTGTTGCATCGATGAAAAAGGTAAGGAACATATCTTGATGGTGGTAAGTATCAAGGGCACAACCGGTGCGAGGCAGGGGCCTGGTATGTTCCGTACAGTAATGGTACAGAAAGTGAATATGTTAGCAATAACGTATGAACATCCACCATATGATGATAGATATGGTTGTCTACCGTTGTGGTGATTACATGGTGTGTCCCGTAAGGCGACGATACGGGAAGTGAATATGTTGGCAACAACATATGAAATGTTACTTGTGCAGCGAGATGCACAAGCACAGTTCGCGCGAGAAGTAAAAGGTAGCGCGAAGGGTGATGATTGGTAGTCATTGTATATATGAATGCCTATGGTCTTGATGTTTGTTGCGGAGTGATGTGCTCGAGAGAGAAACGTGTTGTCAGTTGTGAGCTAGGCTACATTTTCACATATCTTGCACTACTATTTTGATCATTTATTCTACCTGTTATGTGATGCCTTAGTGTGCATCGCTTGTTGGGATCCGGATAACACCGTTTTGTGAAGTCAGAGATTGACCATCCACCTCTTTATCATTTTGTCATCTCAAACAGGATGAGAACCTGTTGGGATGCCCATAAGGACAGTCTGAAGGGTTCGAATGCCCGTGATGGAGAGTCATCCCCTATGGCAGAGGTGTTGGATCTTCTTAAGATTATTGCTCAGAACACGGCCCATCCTATTGGAGTTGGAACTGGCCTACATGGAGGTTTTTATGAGTTTCTCTGTACTCAGCCTCCTATCTTCTCCTGCGTTGAAGATCCCAGTGACACTAATGATTGGCTTTGCACCATTGAGTAGAAACTTGCCCTCATGCGGTGCGATGACCATGAGAAAGTCAGATATGGCACTCATCAACTTCAAGGTGCCGCCGGGGGTGGCAGAGCTACCTCGTCATGTAAGCCCCTAGCCACTCTATCACTTGGGCGGATTTCCACACAACTTTCCGTGCTTCCTACATTCCTAAGGGTGTGAGTGACATCAGGAGGCAGGAGTTCCTCAACATAAAGCAAGGGGACAACTTAGTGATGGATTATGTGCAGGAGTTCAACGAGTTTGCACAGTAGGCTCTGGAGTTCGTCTCCATTGACAAGCGAAAGCAAGAGTACTTCATGAACGAGCTTTCCACAAAGATGCAAGAGAGACTCTCCGCACATAATTTTGATGATTTCAACTTGATGGTGAGCAAGTCTATTATGCTGGAGTACAAAATGAAGAAGAGAGGAACAATTTTTTGATGGAGATAGTGAGCAACAATTATGCGCACATCCGCTGCTTTTGTCTCATACAATGATCATGGTGGATTCATAGTATATGTGTTTGAATCATTCCTCTCCTTCCCAAGAGCAATCCCAAGAAGCCTGAAGGATCAGAGAAGCAGCTCAAAACATGGGAGGGAGCCCATGCTTCAATTGGAGTCAGTTGGGGTACTTTGCCCAACATTGTCGCTATCCAAAACAAGATGGTGTGGTAAATACCCCCAATTATACCACCACCTCTTGGGCCACAGAAGGTCCCTGCTCTAAAGCTTGGGAATATCCACATCATCACAGTTAAGGAAGCCCAAAAGGAGATCAGTGTGCCTTTAAGCATGCTCCCCATCCAGTGGAGTTGTACCACGACCCATGCTTTTGCTATTGAAGCTATGCACACTTCCTATCTCATAACAACACCCAATGGGAAAATATTCTCAATGGATTTCGTTTGGGATGCTCAAATTCTCATCAATGGAGCCACTTTTCCAGCCAACTTGATTGTGATTGACTCATCGGGTTTGGGTGTCATCTTGGGGATGAATTGGTTCACCCAGAATGGTGCGGTTATCAAGTGTGCACCAAGATCCATTTCTCTTGCAAATTCATTCAATGATCGTGTTGGGGGTCATTGTTAAGGACCCCCAATGCCCCCTTGGCTTAACTAGCCCAGCCTCCTGAAGCCTTGGCCTCCAGAAGGCTCAGCCTCCCAAAACCTGGCCTCCCGAAGCCCAGCCTCCCTAAACCTCAGTCTCAAGAAGCCTCAACCTCCTGAAGCCTTCACCTCCCGGAGCCATGCCTCCAGAGGCCCCCATCTCCAGCTGCTCGGGTCAGCTTTCCGGAGGCTACATGGTGAGTCATCAGGCCTCAGGAAAGATCTGCCAGAATGGGAGCACCGGTCATACTTTGCCTGCAAGGAAGTGACTGACATTAAATGCCTAGGCTGGTGGACGCCGCTCTGACACCTCGGCATAATGGAGGCTATCCTGACACCCCTGACATTGCAGCGCCAGGCCGCAGTTGGCGACTGGCTCACCCCTCAGGGTGCAGGCACCACAATGGTTACTAGGGTAGATATTTATCTCCCGTGTAGGGTAGAAAGTAGTTATCTGGGATAAGGCCCAGTAATTCGGTCAGATCCCAGATATTTGTACATTATGATAACTTGTATGCCAAGCTACGCATGGCCCTATAAATCGAAGCCCTGGTCGCCTGGGCAAGGGACAACAGAAAGACATAAAGGTGAAAAAACATCAAGTCACACTGTGATACTCCCCCCAGATCGATCCATTTTTTCTACCATCAATACATTCGTGGTGTTCCTTCCTCTTAAACTCCGTCTCCAAGCTTGAGTCTCCTCCTTAGAAGAAACTCTCGCCGTACTTGCTGGGGCAAGACAAACTCTTGCTCCAACAGCACGCCGTCCGTGGGGATTTCGAACGCAGAAGTGCTAAGAGAGGTAGGATGCCACCCAAGAAGAAGACCACCAAGGCTGCATCGACAGCGATTGACCCCCCCCAGTCATGCCTACCCGGCAGTCCAGCCGACTATACGCAGGCGGCGCCGACGACGGCTCCCCAGCCGGTGGGAACAGGAACCTTACGGCCACCGCTAACCCAACCATAACCACAGTTGTGGGTGGCACCGAAGGGTTCTCTACCCCGGAGACCCAACAGCAGCAAGGCGAGGCCCCTGCTGCGCCCCTAGGGGCTATGGTCGGCGCTACCGCCGAAAACAATGTTCCGCCCGAGCGGCAATCACGCTTGGTAGCACTCCTAGCCCAGATGGAGGAACTACAGATAACCCTGCAGGTCGAGCAGCAAGCTGTCCACACCTTCGTCGCTGATCTCGGGATGGTCGGCGTGGTTCTGACCCAAGCTCCACGAACCGACGAAACCTTCGACGCAAGGACCCGACCCGTTCGATCTTCGAAGCCTCGGAGCCGATGTCGTGAGGACCCCCTACAAGACCACGACTCTCCCCTGTGGGCCGACCTGCAGACCACGCCCTTCCCAGAGGGTTTTTGACCCTCGAAGTTGCCCAAGTTTAAGGCGATTCAGACCCTGATGAGTTCGTCCAATCCTACACCCTAGCCACAGAGGCCAGTGGGGGCGGACCGGCCACCATGGCAAAATGCTTACCCCTTGCCTTAGAAGGGTTGGCCATACGCTAGTTCTGGGCGCTGCACCCTAGCACCATTCACACCTGGTCCCAACTCTGAGACCTCTTCCGCAGTAACTTCCAGGGCACCTTCATCAAACTAGTAGCCTCTGGCAGCCTGTTCACTATCAGGCAGGAGCCAGACAAAACCCTCCAGGACTACTTCCGAAGGTTCTCCTAGACCAAGGCCCAGATTAGGGGCATATCAGACTCTTCAGTCATCGACGCCACAACCCAGGGCCTGGCTGAAGGCCCCCTATATGATCGGCTCAACCGACATCCAATACGCACGGTAGAAGTCTTCATGAGCAAATTCGAGGAGTATGCGCCGGCGGAGGAGGAAAAACTCTGCCGGAGGCACTCACAAGCTAGCAAGGCTTCCCATGCCAATTCTGAGAGGCCGCACTCACAGGCCAGATCATCACACACCCCCGCTCCTCCAGCAAAGAGGGGCTTTGAGGAGGCTCTTACCGCTGGGTCCCAAAGGGCGCAGCAGCGACAATGCCGAAACATCAACAATATCAACCCAGGCCCGAGGCTCCAAACCAAAGCCACCCCAGGGGATGCAGCTGGGGACGCTCCGGAGGCCTCCCGGAGCAAAGCCATGCTCCAAACCAGCAATTCGAGGAAGAATCCTGGTGCACTCTACACGGCGCAGGGCGAGAACATAATACTGACAACTGTCAAACCCTCACCACCTTCCAAGAGGAGTACCTCGGGAGGCAAGCAACCTTCGCCTCAACTGATGGGTCTAGCAAGGGGCGGTCTGAAGATTGCAAGCCATCGGCCAACTGACGGGTCGACCATCTGGCCCTGCAGAATCCTTTGCAGCTGGCCCTACCTTCGCCACAACAATCATCCCTAGAGCGGTACAACGACAAAAGGGCGTGGGGCAAACAGATTGTCGTAACCATAACTGGCAGAGGGAGCTCCAGTTGCACTTCAAAACGATAGCGGTGAGACTACACACGTGGGGTACACCACATCGGAGTGACTAGCATCCATCGATAGGCTCACAACTGAACTGACGCCCCAGTGGCATTCACCATCTATGACTCCGAGGGGGTGAAATTTCCCCACTCCGATGCCCTGGTCATCTCAGCAAACATCGCCGAAGTTGAGGTCCGAAGAATACTGGTCGACGGAGGCAGCTCGGCGGACCTCCTATTCATGCATGCCTTCGACTAGCTCCGAATTCCACGAAGCTGGCTCTCACCAAGCAGCAGACCCCTCCAGGGATTCAATGGGCCCCCCTCAACGCCCTAGGCCAGATGGAACTCCCGATCATCTTCGGCGAGGGCTCCGCATCATAATCACCTTCGATGTCGTGGACGTACCGTACGCCTACATTGCCATCATGGGACGGTGAACTCTGAACAAATTCGGAGTTGTACCCATCACAACTACCTCTGCCTGAAAATGCCCGGACCCCAGGGGCCAATAACCGTCCATGGCAACCAAGACCTAGCTAGACGCATCGAGTATGGGCACCCTGCTCTGCTCCCTAGTCGCCACATCCACGCTATGACATAGGAGGACTCAGAGGACCCTCTGTCGGTGCATCCCGAGCACTGCTGCCCTTTGAGGCCACAACCGGAGGGGGATATAAAGCCAATCCCTGTTCACCAAGACCAACCTGACCGGACCTTCTGAATAGGGGCGGACTTCACCTCCGGGCAAGAAGCCTAACTTCTAGCTGTCTTATAGGGTAACCTCGACACCTTCGCATGGTCAATGCAGGACCTCCCAGGAGTTGAACGCAGCATTATCGAGCACTCACTCTAGGTCAACCCGAAGGCAAGGCCCATACGCTAGGGGCTTCGCAAGCTCTCTCCGGGTGGGCAGAAGACACAAAGGAAGAAGTACAGAAGCAACTAAAAGTCGGTGTTATCCGAGAAGTCATCCACTCTGATTGGCTCTCCAACACCGTCCTGGTCAAGAAACACAGCGGAAAATGGTGTATGTGCATCGATTTCACATCACTGAACAAAGTATGGCCCTAAGATCCATACCCCCTTCCTCGCATCGACCAGCTAGTGGATTCCATTACCGGTTGCAAACTGCTGAGCTTCCTCGACGGCTACCCCGGGTACCACCAGGTGTGGATGGCAACGGAGGATGAGAGCAAGACTAGCTTCATTACCCCATTCGGAGTGCACTGCTACGTCCGAATGCCCTTTGATCTTCGGAATGTGTCACACCCGGTTTTAGAAAGGGGCAAAACCAGATGTAAACCACATGTATGCCAGGATCAAGTTTCATACATGCAGCGACTTCATCAGTGTAACACATCCAGTGTCATTATTACAACGCTTTAACTATAATAAATAATGAGACCAAAAGTCTTTAATAAAAAGCACACAGCGATACTCCGCGAAACTCCAACTTCCACAGGCATTTGACCGGGGGAAACGCCAGCCTAGCAGTCTTCCTCTTCATCATCGAAGTAATTTGTATCTCCTTCATTGTCTGAGCAGCGTTTGAACATCATTTGGGGTAAAAACAACAAGTGTGAGTACAACTAGTACTCTGCAAGTGTGGGAAATAAAATGCTATGCAAGCTTAAACAAGGAACAGGCCATAACAGTTATAGTTTTGCATAAAAACCAACTGTACTAATGAAGTTTTATGAAAGCAACCTACTTAACTAGGTTCATCATCATTAGACCTCCAGCTCCTAGAACCATCTCCACAGTTTTTCCCACCACCTGAGTTCCCTCATCAGGCTCCCAACAGACCAAAACGACCCAACCCTCTTGGCTAATCATGTGAGGATCCAAGTCTCTCATAACCGTGAGCACGACTGTTATAACAGTTTTTACACTCTGCAGAGGTTGTCCAGCTTTCCCCATAAGTCGTGATTTTTCTTGTTGCCGTGTCCGCGAAATACTTAACACACTCCAGTGGTGTGTCGCCCGGAAAATAACTACAAAGTCGTTACAAAGTTTCATCCAGTATGTGCATACCCGCTAGGTTTCACCGCCGTCCAAGTGGCATCACACCACACAGAAGCCCCCTTTTGTGCCTCGTAGCTCCAGGAAGTTTTCACCCTTCCCTTCCACTACACATCTCATACCACTATCCAAATGTTCTGGCCTTTGCCATCCCCACTCAACCACCCTTCCGTTTGGCATGCACAAAACTGGAGTCCACTAATTAATAGGCTAGGCCTGCCCCATACCAGGTCTCGTGGTTGGTACGATATTTCTTGGGTTGTCGCTCCACGAACCAGTACTTACTTAGGTTACTTGAGCAAAGACTAAACCAACATCATAACTTCATCATCACTGACCCAACTTTACTCAAGGCCTAAGATTCCATGTTGCTATTGCCATCATTAATGTTCCCAACTCATAAATGCATTGATTAGTTAATCATGTTTAACCCTTAACCCTTCAATCCCTTTTGTGCGAAGCTAAGCATGACTACCCATCATATCCTCTACTATCAACATGGCGACAAGGAATTATATGGAACAGGGTACTACACATACATACGATTCAGGATTAGCAGCATGCATGTTTGAAAAGAACGCATTTTAAACAAACCGGGATCAAAATGTTCAAGGGCACTTGCCTCTCCCAACTTGCTACTCAGACTCTTCAAAAACTTGGTCCCGAAGGTTCTCGAACTGCTCTTCGTCTGCTTTTGACACGTACCGGAAAAGCAAACAACAAAACCAACTAAGAACAGTACACCACACAGTAACTAACATCTATGAAAAAGGTACTACAAGATAGTACACGTTGCTACGAACGCGGGAGCACGAAAATCGTCTAAATCGGAGCTAGAACGAGAAAGTTATGCTAGAAACAAGTTTTAGGGTTATTCTGAAAAAGAAAAGGACCTAATTTGAATTAAACAGAAAGAACATGGGCCTTTTTGCAAAAATAGAGGGACCTAATTGTAATTATGGGAAAGATCAGGGACTAAACTACAAAAAGACAGGGGCTTTTAACTAATTTCAGAAGAGTTCAGGGCTTTATTGCAAAAGTACCAATTTCTGGAATTCTTGGAATTATTTTTGTATTGAAAAAGGCTGATTTTGCTGACTGGGCTGCTGCGGTTGACGTGGCATGATGACTGGGATGACACGTCGGCATGGTTGCTGAGGTGGCAGGCTGACGTGGCGCTGACTGGGTTTAACTGGTGACACGTGGCGGCTCGGGATGGGGTGGCCGAAGGGGTATCGGGATCTAATCTGGGCCGTCCAGAACAGATCCAACGGCTACCAGCGTGGGGGGGGGGGCTTTGGCTGACCGCGCTAGAGGAGAACGGTGGCGGACCGTTCGGCGCGGCGGTGCTACTCGCCTCTCGTTGCCAGCTACGGGGGGCGACGGCGAGTGGCGGCAGAGAGAGGAGGGAGCATGGGGATTCCGTTTTAGCCACATACTGACGACGGCGCGGCTCGGGTGGTGTGCGGTGGCGGGGTAGACGTCAGCGAGCCTCGGGCAATGTTGAGGAGGGAGTTCCGGCGGCCAAAACTCGATGAAGAAAGCTGCAGCGGACGTGGTAGACTACGAAGATGCTCAAGCGCGGCTCGGCTACGGCAAACGGGTGTCGGAACAGCGGCGGCAAAGCTCAGGTGGCTCAGCTATGGCGGCGGTGGGGCTAGAACTTGCGCACGCTTTAGATGGGAATAAACCGAGGGGGGGTCCGGGCTTTATATAGGCGGAAGGAGAGGATAGGATCGAGCGAATCGGATATGGCTTGCTTCGGTTGGGATACGGACGCGGGAGATCGGTGAACAGTGTCGGCTTCGATCCGGACTCGGGCGGAGTCCTGCGTAGGCGGGAGAAGGAAGAAGGCGCGGGCCCCACTTGGCAGTTTCTGTGGGTGAACACGGCAATTGGCCAGGCGCCACTTGGAGAAATATGCCCCGGCGTCGATGGGCCGCGGCCTTCGACCGGCCCAAGCAGGGAGGCGGAAAAGAAGCAGGCTGGCCCGGGCGGGGAGGAAGGAAAAAGGCCGGGAAAGAAGATTTCGGCCCAGAGAGAGTGAGGAAGATTTTCCTTTAAAAGCATTTTCCAATTTCCCCTTTATTTGTTTCTTCATTTGATTTTCTTTTTAATTCCAAATATCGTACTCGGGGTTTTTCAAAAGGGACTTTCCACACAATCAAACCCTAATGCATCTATTCCAACATGAATGTGACAAACAATTCCTAATTAATTATTTGCTTTATAAATTAATGTTTTTCTCTCTAGGGTTTTCAAGATCTAGCACAACACTTCTAACAAAAATTCTTTACTATTAGGAAAAAGTTAAAAATTAGTGTGTTACAAACCTACCCCCCTTAGAAGGAATCTCGCCCTCGAGATTCGGAAAGATTGGCGAAAAGATGCGGAAATTCTGTCTTCAGATTTGCTTCTCTTTCCCATGTTGCTTCCTCTTCGGAATGGTGTCTCCATTGTACCTTGCACATGCGCACCTTTCTGTTCCTGGTAACTCTCTCTGATGTCTCTAGTATCATGATGGGACCCTCCAGATAGGTGAGGTCCTCTCCAACTACTACCTCCTCTAGGGGCATCTGCTCTTCGGGAACTCGTAAACATTTCTTCAACAGTGATACGTGAAAAACGTCATGAACATCTGCCAATTGAGGCGGTAGTTCCAACTGATATGCCACTTCTCCTCGCTTTTCCAATACTTTAAAAGTTCCTATAAACCTAGGTGCAAGTTTTCCTTTTACTTTAAATCTACAGAACCCCCTTATCGGTGACACTTGTAAATACACAAAGTCGCCTGCTTTGAAGGACAACTCACGACGTCGGTGATCTGCATAATTCTTTTGCCGTGATTGAGCTGTTCTCAAAATTTCCCTAATCTGTTGTACTTGTCTTTCTGCCTCTCTGAGAATTTCTGGGCCAAACACTTGATTCTCCCCAGTTTCATTCCAGTACAGCGGCATCCTGCATTTCCTTCCATACAAGGCTTCAAAGGGTGACATTTTCAAACTAGCCTGAAAGCTATTGTTGTAGGAGAACTCCGCATAGGGAAGATTTTTATCCCAACTAGTCTTATTTTGCAAGGCACAAGCTCTCAACATATCTTCCAAAATTTGATTTACTCTCTCGGTTTGCCCATCGGTCTGCGGGTGATACGCTGAACTGAAGTTTAACCGGGTGTCTAGTGACTCATGAAGTTTTTGCCAAAACCTGGAGGTGAACTGTCTCCCTCTATCAGATACTATCCTCTTGGATACCCCATGCAGACGTACAACTCAAGCAATACATAGCTCAGCAAGTCTAAGGCCTATGAAGGTGGTCTTGAATGGGATGAAATGAGCCACCTTTGTCAAGCGATCCACTATCACCCAAATAGAATCATATCCATTTTGAGTTCGGGGCAATCCAACAATAAAATCCATACTGATCTCTTCCCATTTCCACTCTGGTATTTTCAAAGGTTGAAGTAAACCTGCGGGCCTCTGATGTTCAGCCTTGACCCTTTGGCATATATCACATCTCGCTACATATTCTGCAATTTCCCTCTTCATTTCATAGCACCAATATCGATCCTTCAGATCTTGGTACATCTTGGTGCTCCCGGGGTGAATTGAATATGCAGACTCATGAGCTTCTCGGAGTATAGTTTCTTTGATAGGCTTAATATCCGGAACACAGATTCGTTTCCCAAACCATAACATCCCATTCTCATCCTCGGTAAAACCTAAGGCTTTACCCTCTTTAATACGCTGCCTGATTTCCTTAACATTCTCGTCCTCAAGTTGCCCTTTATGAATTTCTTGTCCCAAAGTCGAATCAACCTCCATCACCACGGCTTCTGCACTGTTTACCAACCCCATATTAAGTCTCTCAAAATCTTTGCTTAGCTCAGGGTGTCTATCTCGTATGGACATTAATCGAAGATAAGTCTTTCTACTTAAAGCGTCAGCGACTACGTTCGCCTTTCCGGGATGATAGTTTATTCCTAAATCATAATCCTTGATAAGCTCCAACCATCTACGCTGTCTGAGGTTGAGATCAGGCTGAGTAAAAATATACTTCAAGCTCTTATGATCCGAATATATCTCGCACCTCTTTCCAATTATATAGTGCCTCCATATCTTGAGTGCGTGGACTACAGTGGCTAACTCTAAGTCATGTGTAGGGTAGTTCTCCTCATGCTTCCTTAGTTGTCTCGATGCATAGGCAACCACATGGCCTTCCTGCATTAGCACACACCCTAATCCCTGACGGGAGGCATCACAATAAATGGAGAACGGTTTCTGCGTATCTGGCATGACCAGGACTGGCGCGGATGTTAGTCTTTCTTTCAACTCTTCAAAACTTGCCTCAAAAGAAGGAGTCCATTTAAACGTTTGTCCTTTCTCCAGTAATTTGGTGATGGGCTTCGCAATCTTGGAAAATCCTTCTATGAATCGGCGGTAATATCCCGCCAATCCAAGAAAACTACGGATCTCGGAGACACTCTGGGGGGATTTCCAATTCAAGACATCTTCTACCTTTCTTGGGTCGACTGCTAGTCCTCCGGCTGAGATGATATGACCGAGAAACGAGACTTGATCTAGCCAGAACTCACACTTGCTCAACTTAGCATACAACTGATTATCCCTGAGCTTCTGTAGGACCAACCCTAGATGTTCTTCATTCTCCTTTTTATCCTTTGAGAAGACTAGGATGTCGTCAATAAAAACTACTACGAACTTATCCAAAAACTCCATGAACACTTTGTTCATTAGGTACATGAAGTAGGCAGGGGCGTTGGTCAATCCGAAAGATATAATTGTGTACTCATATAATCCATAACGGGTGATGAAGGCAGTTTTAGGGATGTCCGAAACTCGAATCTTCAGCTGATGATATCCTGAGCGTAGATCGATCTTGGAGAACACACATGCACCTCTAAGTTGGTCAAATAAGTCATCTATCCTGGGAAGAGGGTACTTATTCTTTATTGTCACCTCATTCAAGGCGAGGTAATCTATACACATTCTTTGGGTGCCATCCTTCTTGGGTACGAAGATCACAGGTGCACCCCATGGTGACGAACTAGGTCGGATATAACCCTTATCTAACAACTCTTGCAATTGCTCCTTAAGTTCTGCTAGCTGATTAGCAGCCATTCTATACGGCCTCTTAGATATAGGAGCTGTACCCGGTACTAGTTCTATAACAAACTCGATGTCACGGTCAGGTGGCATACCTGGTAATTCTTCTGGAAAAACATCCAGATAATCACGAACAACTGGAATGCTCTCCATCGGTGTTCCATCAGCTTGATTAACCGTTCCTTTGTCCATTGGGGAACCTTTTGCAACGTATTCTACTTCTTTTCCTCCTCTCACAGACAGACGAATGGCTCTTCTTGCACAGTCAATAACCCCATTGAACTTGGTTAACCAATCCATCCCTAGTATGATGTCTATTCCTTCGGATTCCAAAACGATAAGGTTTGCCGGGAAATCTACCCCCCTTATCTCAATACTAAGGTTCGGGCATACATGCCTTGCTTTTATTTCTCCACCCGGAGAGCTAACAACCATTCTATTCTTCATAAGAGATATAGGTAAATTGTGGCTTGCTACGTACTTGGTTGATATGAAAGAATGCAATGCTCCAGAATCAAAAAGTACGGTAGCGGGGTTGGAGTTGATGAGAAACATACCGATCACCACATCTGAAGCATCATGAGCTTCTTCCACTGCCACATGATTCACACGGCCCCTTGCCATATTCTGCTTTGTTTGGTTCTGGGGTTGATTCCCATTGCGGTTCTGCTGGTTTGCACCTTGGGTGGGTATATGATCCGAACGCTTATGAGGGCATTGATATGCAAAATGTCCCTCTACTCTGCAATTGAAACAGGGTTTTCCTTTAGTGGAGGCTTGAGGATTGTTACCAGTGTTGTTGTTCCTTTGAGGGATCTGACTTGAATTGCGGGGAGGTTGAAAATTGGAGCGCTGGTTCTGTCCTGCATTCCTGGATGAGTTCTGATTTGTTGACTGGACCCTGGGTTGATTGTACTGCTAATCGATATGATTTATAGATCCAGACTGAGGGGTGTCATAACGGGGCCTAGCATTACTGCCTGACTGACCCGGGCGATCCATCTTGCGCTTGCGCTCAATATTGTTTCTCTTATGTTACAGGATAAGAGCATGATCTACCAGGGACTGAAAATTCTTGAAATCCCGAGAAGCTAGAGAATACTGCAGTCCATCATTTAGTCGTTCCAGGAAACAATCTTGCTTTTTCTCATCGATATGTACATCCTCTGGTGCATACCGGGACAACTGGGTGAACCTAGTGACGTACTCACTCACGGTCATTCCTCCTTGCTTGAGTGACAGGAATTCCTTTCTCTTAATTTTGATAGCTCCTTGGGGTACATGATGAGCTCGAAAAATGTTCTTGAACTCCTGCCAGTTGATGCTGTCAGGTTCTTCATGAGCAGCGACATAGGCATCCCACCAGTCCGCAGCAGGTCCCATCAGTTGGTGTGAAGCGAACAGAACCTTCTCCCTGGCATTGCACTGGGCGACTGAGAGTTTCTTTTCAATGACCTTGAGCCAATCATCAGCGTCCATAGGTTCAACCGCATGAGAAAAGGTAGGCGGTTTAGTCCTTTGAAATTCTCCGAGCTTGTCACGGGATTGGTGTGGTGGTGCTGGTGCGGTGACGAGTGGATTTTGCTGCATTTGGGTCATGGTTCGAGCCACTCCTTGTAGAATCTGTGTTTGCACTGCCAAAAGTTGCTCGAGGGATGGCTGTGGCGGTGGGGAAGGATTATCATTGCCTTGCCCGTCAGAAGTATTGCCATTAGCGTTGGCGCGGTTCCTTAGGTTCACCATCTGAGATCAGGGCAGGTAGATGAGGAAACAAGGAATTTATGAAGAACAACAGAAGGAAAACAGAGATAGGCCCCTAATATAACTATTATATTAATTATAAAGATGCATTCGTGAAGAGAAACTTCACAAAACATCACTCACTCAAACAAAAATCCAAATCATTACATATCACACCACCAGATCAACCTACTCTCTAACACACGATTTGCTAACGACTCATAACCACAAAGGGGCAGCCTCCTAAACAATTACTATTTCTGCCGAAACCTCAAGGGGCTGGAGTTGGACGACACTGTGCCTGAAGACGGTGCGGGGAACAGGGAGTCTCTTCCTCAGATCCAGAGTCAGACGCAGAAGATTCCCAGCAGTCCGGGTGGTGACGCTTCTTGTTGTGTAGCTCACTCTGAGCTTGAGCTAACTTGCCTCTAACGTACTGCAGCTCCTCGGTGGTTCGATCCAACTCCGGACTTAGCTCCAAGGCCAGTGCTGTTTGTTCTCCCAGCCTAGTGGTTCCCTTCGCGATGACGGGTGTAGCGGTGATGTCGGTGAAGCCGCTGACGCACTGAGGGTAATGGCTGAATTGCGTGAAGATCAGGTCATCGCTGTGGCAGTGGCAGAGGACTAGCAGGGCTTGGTGCGCGGCGTCACGTATTCCAGCCTCGAAGGTAGCTCTTGGTGAGATGGCGTAATGGATGCTCGTCACCTCATAGGCTCCATGCTCTGGTAGCGAACTGTAGATCACCACTTTGACTTTCCACTCAAGAGGGGCATCGGCATACTCCGTCTTCACTCCGGCATATTCTGGTGCCTTCTCGGATCCCAAATAATGAAGTATCTCCCAAAGCTTGGTGGGAATCCATCCGACGCGACATCCGTTAGAGTGGTAGACACGGCTCCATCGTTGAACTCGGGGTGGCTGCTGTCTGGTCTAGGCCATAGCATGAGTTGGGGTCAAGGGTCGAGCAGGAAGGTAGCCGTTAGTACTCTTTCGCGCTGTCTTACGTGTCCGGGCCATCTACAATCATTTTAAAAATAAGAGGAGTCAGCAGCATGGTTTTAAAATAGGATCAGCAGGGAAAGTATGAAATAAGACGGAGCAGAGATTTCAAAATTAGTTTGCTTTAGCAAAATAGTCCTTAGAAACTCGTCCCTTCTAACTAGGCTTGCGACCTACGGTCAACACGGCTCTGATACCACTTCTGTCACACCCGGTTTTAGAAAGGGGCAAAACCAGATGTAAACCACATGTATGCCAGGATCAAGTTTCATACATGCAGCGACTTCATCAGTGTATCACATCCAGTGTCATTATTACAACGTTTTAACTATAATAAATAATGAGACCAAAAGTCTTTAATAAAAAGCACACAGCGATACTCCGCGAAACTCCAACTTCCACAGGCATTTGACCGGGGGAAACGCCAGCCTAGCAGTCTTCCTCTTCATCATCGAAGTAATCTGGATCTCCTTCATTGTCTGAGCAGCGTTTGAACAGCATTTGGGGTAAAAACAACAAGTGTGAGTACAACTAGTACTCTGCAAGTGTGGGAAATAAAATGCTATGCAAGCTTAAACAAGGAATAGGCCATAACAGTTATAGTTTTGCATAAAAGCCAATTGTACTAATGAAGTTTTGTGAAAGCAACCTACTTAACTAGGTTCATCATCATTAGACCTCCAGCTCCTAGAACCATCTCCACAGTTTTTCCCTCCACCTGAGTTCCCTCATCAGGCTCCCAACAGACCAAAACGACCCAACCCACTTGGCTAATCATGTGAGGATCCAAGTCTCTCATAACCGTGAGCACGGCTGTTATAACAGTTTTTACACTCTGCAGAGGTTGTCCAGCTTTCCCCACAAGTCGTGATTTTCCTTGTTGCCGTGTCCGCGAAACACTTAACACACTCCAGTGGTGTGTCGATCGGAAAGTCACTACAAAGCCGTTACAAACTTTCATCCAGTATGTGCATACCCGCTAGGTTTCACCGCCGTCAAAGTGGCATCACACCACCCAAAAGCCCCCTTTTGCGCCTTGTAGCTCCAGGAAGTTTTCACCCTTCCCTTCCACTACACATCTCATACCACTGTCCAAATGGTTCTGGCCTTTGCCGTCCCCACTCAACCACTCTTCCGTTTGGCATGCACAAAACAGGAGTCCACTAATTAATAGGCTAGGCATGTCCCATACCAGGTCTCGTGGTTGGTACGATATTTCTTGGGTTGTCGCTCCACGAACCGGTCCTTACTTAGGTTACTTGAGCAAAGACTAAACCAACATCATAACTTCATCATCACTGACCCAACATTGCTCAAGACCTAAGATTCCATGTTGCTATTGCCATCATTAATGTTCCCAACTCATAAATGCATTGATTAGTTAATCATGTTTAACCCTTAACCCTTCAATCCCTTTTGTGCGAAGCTAAGCATGACTACCCATCATATCCTCTACTATCAATATGGCGACAAGGAATTATATGGAACAGGGTACTACACATACATACGATTCAGGATTAGCAGCATGCATGTTTGAAAAGAACGCATTTTAAACAAACTGGGATCAAAATGTTCAAGGGCACTTGCCTCTCCCAACTTGCTGCTCAGACTCTTCAAAAACTTGGTCCTGAAGGTTCTCGAACTGCTCTTCGTCTGCTTTCGACACGTACCGGAAAAGCAAACAATGAAACCAAGTAAGAACAGTACACCACACAGTAACTAACATCTATGAAAAAGGTACTACAAGATAGCACACGTTGCTACGAACGCGGGAGCGCGAAAATCGTCTAAATCGGAGCTAGAACGAGAAAGTTATGCTAGAAACAAGTTTTAGGGTTATTCTGAAAAAGAGAAGGACCTAATTTGAATTAAACAGAAAGAATAGGGGCCTTTTTGCAAAAATAGAGGGACCTAATTGTAATTATGGGAAAGATCATAGACTAAACTATAAAAAGATAGGGGCTTTTAACTAATTTCAGAAGAGTTCAGGGCTTTATTGCAAAAGTACCAATTTCTGGAATTCTTGGAATTATTTTTGTATTGAAAAACGCTGATTTTGCTGACCGGGCTGCTGCGGTTGACGTGGCATGATGACTGGGATGACACGTCGGCATGGTTGCTGAGGTGGCAGGCTGACGTGGCGCTGACTGGGTTTAAGTGGTGACACGTGGTAGCTCGGGATGGGGTGGCCGAAGGGGTATCGGGATCTAATCTGGGCCGTCCAGAACAGATCCAACGGCTACCGGTGTGGGGGGGGGCTTTGGCTGACCGGCGCCAGAGGAGAACGGTGGCGGACCGTTCGGCGCGGCTGTGCTACTCGCCGGAGAGGCGGCGGACCTCGTCGCCGGCTACGGGGGGCGACAGCGAGCGGCGGCAGAGAGAGGAGGAAGCACGGAAATTCCGTTTTATCCACATACCGACAACGGTGCGGTTCGGGTGGCGTGCGGCGGTGGGGTAGACGTCGGCGAGCCTCGGGCGATGTCGGGGAGGGAGTTCCGGTGGCCAAAACTCGATGAAGAAAGCTGCAGCGGACGCGGTAGACGACGAAGATGCTCAAGCACGGCTCGGCTACGGCAAACGGGTGTCGGAACAGCGGCGGCGAAGCTCGAGTGGCTCGGCTATGGAGGCGGCAGGGCTAGAACTTGCACACGCTTTAGATAGGAATAAACCGAGGGGGGGTTTGGGCTTTATACAGGCGGAAGGAGAGGATAGGATCGAGCGAATCGGATATGGCTTGCTTCGGTTGGGATACGGACGCGGGAGATCGGTGAACAGTGTCAGCTTCGATCCGGACTCGGGTGGAGTCCTGCGCGGGCGGGAGAAGGAAGAAGGCGCGGGCCCCACTTGGCAGTTTCTGCGAGTGAATAGGGCAATTGGCCAGGCGCCACTTGGAGAAATATGCCCCAGCGTCGATGGGCCGCGGCCTTTGGCAAGCCCAAGCGGGGAGGCGGAAAAGAAGCAGGTCGGCCCAGGAGGGGAGGAAGGAAAAAGGCCGAGAAAGAAGATTTTGGCCCAGAGAGAGTGAGGAAGATTTTCCTTTAAAAGCATTTTCCAATTTCCCCTTTTTTTTGTTTCTTCATTTGATTTTCTTTTTAATTCCAAATATCGCACTCGGGGTTTTTCAAAAGGGACTTTCCACACAATCAAACCCTAATGCATCTATTCCAACATGAATGCAACAAACAATTCCTAATTAATTATTTGCTTTATAAATTAATGTTTTTCTCTCTAGGGTTTTCAAGAGCTAGCACAACACTTCTAACAAAAATTCTTTACTATTAGGAAAAAGTTAAAAATTAGTGTGTTACAAAATGCTAGGGCCACTTTCTCTCGCCTAGTGCACAAGGTGTTGTAGCGGCAGTTGGGCCGCAACATCGAGGCCTACATAGATGATATCATGGTAAAAATCCAACTAGAAGCCAACCATGTTGCCGACCTACAAGAAACGTTCAACAGCCTCCGGGCTGCTAGCATGCAACCGAACCCAGAGAAGTGCGTATTTGGCGCTTGGGGCAGAAAGATGCTGGGATATCTCATCTCCCGAAGAGGCATCGAGGCCAATCTAGGCAAGATTCGTGCCATCGCAGAAATGTCGCCTCCCATCAATCTGAAAGAAGTACAACGCCTGGCCGGTCGCCTTGCAGCCCTCAACTGCTTTCTCGTAAAATCTGCTGAGTACAGCCTCCCCTTCTTCAAAACGCTGAGGGGCTCCGAACCATTTAGCTAGACGCCGAGATGCTAGGCGGCATTCGAAGCCCTCAAGGCACACCTTTCCCACCTCGAAACACTCGCGAAGCCCTTCCCCGGTGAAGGACTACTCCTATACTTATCCGTCTTTGCATCTGCCGTCAGTGTCGCCATGGTACAGGGGGAAAAGAGTAACGGTTGCTCCACTCAAAGGGCTGTATATTACGTGTTGGAGGCCGTAGCCAGGGCCAAGACACGCTACACCGAGATTGAAAAATAGCCTACGCTCTGCTGATGGCCTCACGTAAGCTCCGGCACTACTTCCTTGCCTACGACATCACTGTCCCAACCTCGTACCCACTTGGCGACATGTTTCGCAATCGGGAGGAGACGGGACGCATCGGCAAGTGGGCAGTAGAGTTAGCCCCCCATCGTGGTAAGGTTTGTGGCCCGCACCACCATCAAATCCCAAATCTTGGCAGACTTCATCGCCGAATGGACTCCGGCACCCGCCGAACCCACCACTACACCCTCCCAAGACATCTGGACTATCTACACTAACGGAGCATACGGCTCCATGGGTGCTGGAACCGACGCGGTCCTCATCTCTCCCACAGGCTAACAAGTCCAATATGCTGCCCGCCTAGATTTCAAGACAACCAACAATATAGCTGAATACGAGGCCGTCCTCTTAGGCCTCCAAAAGGCCCGAAGCCTTGGGGGCAGCTAGAGTCATCATCCGTACCGACTCTCAGATCGTCACCAGTCACGTCAACAGGAGCTTCCAAGTTTGGCATCCGGACATGACAAGATACCTCGAGGCCATTCGCAAGGCCGAGGCACACTTCCGCGGCATATCAATACGAAGCATACCGCGGGCGGACAACAGTCAGGTAGACGCCCTGGCAAAGGCCGTAGCCACGGGCAAAGACCCACCAATAGGCACCTTCCTCAAGACCCTACACTAGCCGGCTGCCAGAGCTCTTGATGAGACGGCTGCCGTCATCCTCCCCATCGAAGCCACGGACTGGAGGGCTCCCCTCCTATCCTTCCTAAGAGGAACAGAAGAACCGAACGACCCAATTATGCTCTGCCACATTCAGCATCGCGCTAGGGGCTACCGCCTCATAAATGGCACCCTTTACAAAGCAGGTATCTACGCTCCCCTCCTTTGCTGCATTACTAAACAAGAAGGAGCCAACCTCCTCCAGGAGATACACGAAGGCCTTTGTGGCAATCATCTGGTGTCTCATGCCCTAGCCTGTAAGGCACTTCGCCAGGGGTTCCATTGGCCTACGATCATGTCCGATGCAGAAGACCTCGTCCGCACCTGCCAAGGATGCCAATGGATGGGACGCCGAAGCCATAGACCCCCAACTCCCTTGCAACCAATCGCCCCCGTCTGGCCCCTACCTCGTTGGGGTATGGACCTCATCGGTTCATTCCCCCGTGCCAAAGACAACCTTCAGTACGCAGTGGTGGCATTGAAGTACTTCTCCAAATGGGTCGAGGCTGAACCCCTCACGGCAATCACCTCAAAGAATGTCCAGAAATTCTTCTGGAAGAACATAATCTGCCACTTCGGTGTCCCACGACAGCTCACGGTGGACAACGGCACAAAATTCGACTCCGGGCCTTTCAGGCAACTTTGTGACAACCTCGGGATCAAATTATGCTTCGCAGCACTTTGACACCCTTAGTCTAATGGGGCTATCGAAAGGGCTAACAGCAACATCCTCTTCGGTCTAAATCGTCGCTTCATCAGCTTCGCTCGAGGCCTATGGGTCGAAGAACTTCCCAAGGTTTTGTGGTCCCTCCGCACCACTGTCACGCAGGCCACCGAGTTCACACCCTTCCGCCTCCTGTATGGAGAAGAGGCCATGACCCTCACCGTGGTCAAGGGGTGCTCACTCAGGGTACAACTTCCACAAACTGACGGAGAAAGGGAGCTCTCCCTCGACCTCACCGAAGGCACGCGGCTCCATGCCATTCAGAATCTCGATCACTATGTCAACAAAACTAAGGCCTGGTACGATCTGAGGGTTGCGCCGCGAAAATTCAAACCCAGCGAACTAGTACTTCGACGTGCCCTAGATCTGGGAAAGCTACGCAACAAATGGGAAGGCCCATACCTGGTCCTCAAGTCTAACAGGCCCGGCTCCTACCGCCTAGCTGATACAGAAGGGACCCCCTTCATACATAGTTGGAATGCGAAGACCTTCCACATGTACTATGTGTAGGGGGCCCTAGGCTCAGTCCTCTCCGAAGGCATAGGAAAATAAAAAACCATTAAAAAAAACTCCACATAAAACCCACGAAGACCCTCCAGCACCTTGAAGCCATAAGTCTCCGTGCTGACAGGCATTCCGTCTGCCATCTTTAAGGTCTCGCTAACCTACGTGGTGGATAGGCAAAGACTGCTCCAGCATCTTGAAGGTGTAAGTCTCCGTGCTGGACAGGCATTCCATCCGCCATCTTTAAGGTCTCCCTAACCTACGTGGCGGATAGGCAAAGACCGCTCCAGCATCTTGAAGGCGTAAGCCTCCGTGCTGGACAGGAATTCCGTCCGCCATCTTTAAGGTCTATCTAACATACATGGCGGATAGGCAAAGACCGCTCCCGCATCTTGAAGACCTACACCTCCGTGCGGGACAGGCATTCCGTCCGTCATCTTTTGGGCCTAGCAAACATAAAATGGCGGATAGGCAAAGACCGCTCTAGCATCTTAAAGGTAGTGCCTTCATACCGAACATGCATAACACCCTCCGTCATTTCTAAGGCCTCGCTGACCTAACATGGCAGAGGGATAACCCCCCGGCACCGGTAAGACTAAAAGTCTCCATGCCAAAATCATCTGACCCTTCCGATATCTTGAAAACCTAAAACTCCGAGCTCCCCACTCACACCTACTGCAACGCAATGCCCCTCGAATCTCGCACCCCGTGGCCACTAAACAGCCGCAGGATGCGAAGGGGCTGGGATAAGGGGCACAGGCGAAGCGTCGATGCGATCAATCATAAAAAAGAGAGAGAGAGAAAGAAACAAAACAGCAAGCTAACACAACAAAAGTTATATATACATAACATACAAAGAGTTTTTGCATACAGTTAGCCGCTGTACATCGAATCTATGCCCAACAAACTTGCTAACCTATTGCACCTCCATGTAACACTACGGGAGGACGAGGGTGCTTGACCGCCACACCTCCTGGGAACACCGCAAGACCTGGAGAGTCGTCCCCGATAACTACGCACAGGAGGCCGACATGAGACCCCTCTGTGAAAAGAGGTACTGCCCAAAACGGAGACTCGGCCTCGGGAAGATGAAGGATCCGTCGGGAAAGGATACGAGTCGAAGGCCAAGAAATCCAGCTCTTCAACCTCCTGTCCCTTCGGTGAGGCCTCTGTGACCTGTACCTCCTCCATCTTCACCTCGTTCAGAATAGGCTCAAGAATTTCCGAAGTCACTCTTCCGTCAGAACCCTGGGGAAGGACAAAGCGTTGTAGGAAACATGAGTCGGCAACCTCCCAGGCTGTTCGGGCTGCACACCAGTCATCCCTTGCAAAAAAATATACATCCAGAGCAAACACAAGGGGATCCTCTGGCTCGACCTTGACCAAGACATCAGCGGCCACCTACGGATTAATACACCCCTCGGAATCGCGGGGCATAACAAAATGACTCCACCGTCGAACGGACGGAATAGCCCCCGACGCTCCGGACGCACTCGATCCCTCCCCGGAGGCACTATCCAAGATACAGACGAGGCCTCCTCCGGCCTCGGGCCGCCATACCTATACACGTAAATCGGACTCCAGTTAACCTCAAAGGCACAAACATTCCAGAAACAACACAAACAAACCACAAGAAGACAGACGTGGTTCCATCAAATAAGAAAAAGACCAAATACATGAGGCAGAAGGGGGTAGTCAACATGCTAAAACTTTGCCCCCCTCGGGAAAGAAAAGAAAACAAAAGACAGTCTGTGAGGAACCGTCCAAATGGAATTCTAATTAATCATCAGGAGGATCATTATTCATAATCACAACCTCGACGATTAATCAGAATACCATTCCGGTAGTCCCGGCACGTGTTTTGTGCCCAGGATCGGAACACATGCCTTCCAACTCAAATATCCCAACACAGTTTAATAGAGAGCAAGTAATTAAACTGAATTACAATTATTAAACATGCAACTGCTTACACAATTTACAACAAAAGAGGAACAACAACAACTACGCAGCGGAAGAGAAACCTATACAACAAAAGAGTATGAAGCCGGATGCCCTTAGGCTCCATACCAAAAGCGCCGGAGTTTGGAGTAGAATGCGCTACCCCTGCCCGCCACCCGGATCGGCAGGCAAAAAGTAGCCGAAAACAGCCTCTTCCTCGCCGACCTGTGAACCTGAAAGCAACTTAAGGGCAGCACCCTTAGTACGAAGGTACTAGCAAGACTTACACAGTATGAGTATATATATTCTCGACTCCAAGGATCATGCTTTTAAAGCTGTAGCAAGGATTAAGACATGTTTAAGTTCATTAAGCGGTAAGCAACCTAGACTCTAAGTGTAAGCAACTGACTTAACCACCCACCGACTCAAACCCTGCCAACCAACTGATCAGAACAGATATATGAACACCAAGTGTATAAAAGCAAACCATTCGCACCAAACCACCAACCACATACCGACCAAACCAACCCAATCCAACCATGCCACAACCCACATCGAAACTCTACGACCAAAACATGGTCGCTCGGTGGAGATAAGCGATAGCGATGCTCATGACCGAGAGCGCGGCAATTCGAACTGATTATACACCCTGCAGGGGGATACTCCTGGACCCACACGACACAGGGACCATACGGCTTGTGCCACCCGCTAAGATGCGCACAAGGGGGTACCCGTGACAACCTTTCCCAACCAGGCCCAACCATGTGGATCAACCATAGCTCGGCGAGACGGTATTAGAACTACTCCTCGAGCAAACTAATACCGCTAAAAGCCCGGACTCAAACCGGACTCACACCGTCTATGACGAGGCCCACATGACCACGTCTGCGAAGGTAATCGGCTCGCCTACCATTATATCAGCATGTGGTGAGTAAGGTATGTGCTAAAGCCGACTACACCGATGATCGGTGCTTAACCGGTGCAAGCGGTCTACGGTATCCGGGTTCCCTCCCCGAACTGCCTGAGGACTCCTCGTGAGCAGATGACACCCCTAACACCGCCCACACCTCGTCTCAACTCACCACTCACCAAACCGACTCATCATCAACACAACCATAAGTGTGAACAAGTAATAAGTCCTAGGCTCGCGACAACGGTGGACGCCGTCGTCGACTTCTACCGGAAAGCCTAAGTACCACTAAGCATAGCGAACTAAAATTAGACCGCGACGACACCACTAGGCTCCAATGGAATAACTCATGACACGTGACCGAAATGGAAGAATGCATAGGCATAGGTTCTACCCAACTCGGAACCCGACACATGCAATGTATACATAAGCGTAGATAACATATTAAATTTTCAAGTAGACACGGTGCAATATGATAGATGCTTGCCTTGCTGCCCTAGCTGCTGCTCACAGCTACCCGAGTCACGATCACCACTGCGGGAACCTCCAGGAATAGCCTCGCTCGCCTCGGTCGTCGAATCGACGTTCTCTATAAGAATAATCGCGTGCAATGATGAGTATGAAAGCCATGCAACAACGGAGGTGACATGCATTATGCCTTGCACTTAAAACATCAAATATTTCCTAATTGCAATTAGCGTTAACCATTTAAACATTTCCTGAAATACTTTAAAGCATAAACCAAAGCTTAAACCAAACTGGAAAGTTAATTATGCTTAACATGAGGGTGTATATTTTTACTGAACAGGAAACAATTTAGCAAGATTCACAAAATTGGATTCATCAATTTTGGAGCTACCAAGATTTAATTATGAATTATCAAAGCTTAAACATGCTTCATTTATTCAATAATTCCCAGAACACATTTCATGGCTGCTGGTATTTTTAACATGTAGATAATGATCATATAAACCTAACAAAACTGGTTTCATGAATTTTGGAGTTATATACATTTTTCTACGCATTATACAAGCTATCAGCCGATTTACCAATTAAACAAATATCCAATTTCGCATTTTCCGATTTTTCCGAATACTTAAACACCCTAAAACCTTTTTCCACTCGGGTTCGGCCAGCCGCTGTGACTGACAGTGGGGCCGGCGTATTTTGACCCGAGTCAAAATTGACCCACGCCCGGGACACTGCGCAGCGCGGCCGGCCGGGGCTCGGGTGACGTCGCCGGCGGCGAACGGCGGCGCAGCACGGCCAGCGGAGAGCACCGGCGACACCAGCGTGAAGTGGGGAGTCCATTCAAGGTACTCACGGCCGGTGAGCCCGACCGGAGCTGGGCCGGCGACAGGCGGCCATGGGCGGCGGCGGTCGGTCCGCGCGGACTGCCGCGCTGTAGACAGGCCAACGATGAACTAGCGCGGGCAAAAGTGCAAGGAGGGTCCCAAGAAGCTCACCGTGCTCTCAGTTGGTCGGGGGATGCACTGCGGTGGCGGATCGACATGCGACCGGATCTTGCTTGCCGGAGTTGGAGAAGATGACGGCGGTTCGGGCTCACATAGGCGATGGAGGAGCTCTGCTGCGACACTGGGCTACGGGAAGAAGGTCTCTAGTCCGGGCTGCACGCATTGGCTTGAGAGGAGGAGCGGCAGCGAAGCTCTCTGCGTTGATGCCGGCGCGGGGAAAACGAGCGCACGCGCGGTGGTTGCGGAGCTGCGAGCCGAGGCCTGGGCGTCAGAGCTAGACGGGGGCGTGGACGTGAGGGAGCCGTAGGTGCTGCTCTAAGCTCAGCTAATGGAGGAGCAGAAGCTCTGCTGCTACTGATTGGACGAGAGAGAGCACGAGAGAGTGAGCTATGGCTGCTGCTGCTGCTGCTGCTCTCTGTGCTGTGCTCGGCTGAGAAGAGAGAGAGATAGCATGCGGCACATGCAGTGCAAGAAAACATCAGAGAGAGAGAGAGATCCGGCAGCTGGCCGGCTAAAAGGGAAAACAGCACTGGCCATGAGGTGGCCGAACCCACTGGAAGGAAACTCGGTGGCAGCCGGGATGAAGTCTCTTGAAGAATAGCCGTGGCCATGAACAGTACCAAGAAGGAAGAAAGCTAGCAACTTCTGGTGTTAGTTTACTTTGTACGTGTGTCTTCATTTTCTCATTTATTTTTCTTGAATTTCTCTAGCGGTCGAAAAGTCATCATAAAAATTGAGGATCAATTTTGTTGGATTCTATAATTCATGTGCAACCCATTTTAACTTGTTTAACCCATAATGCTTGAGCCAATTTCAAACTAAAATTCTCTAAACATGCAACCTTTACTAATTTGTGGTAATTTTTATGCCTCCAAAGTAATTCCCAAAAATTTTGGAAAATTCATTTATATTCCCCACATGCCATGTACTAATTTCTAAAATTGTTTCCAACCCTATGTTGTATAGCAATATTGTGAGTTGCTTAACAACACATCAACTAATATTGATTCTTACAATTTGTTTAATTAAAAATTGCATGCCTAAAATTGCTCAAAACCATTAAACAATGATGTTAATGATACTCATGATGCTTAATTATCTAATTAAGGATTTTGGGCTGTGACACAGTCTGCGGCAGAGCTACACCTCTGGGGCATCCACGCGTGGAGACTACTCTGGCGGGACAATAGCGCCAGACGAAGAACCTCTAGAGGGTCGCGGTGCGTCTGTAGGCTACGGATGAAGGGCCGGACCTCTCAATGAAGAACCCGGGCGAAGGCCCCCTGAGGCACCAGGAGTCCCCTAACCTGCCATGTAGCGCAACGTCACGCTCCGGCCATACTTTGCCCATACGCCACGGCGAAACCTCTCCAGGGCTGCGTGAATCTCCGCCGAAGGCACCCCTGGCCGAAAACCCTCAACCACGGAGTCCGGCACCTACTGCTCCACTGCTTCGAGGGGACCAACCCCCGCTTGGTGCAGCATGGTCAGCTAAAGCACAATAGCCACATGGGCGCTGGACCTCGCATAGACCACCGCGGCTCTAACCATGACCTTCACAGCAGACCGAAGCCAGAAGAGCGGTATAACCAACGCCTCCGAGTTGGAGGGTAGTGGCAGGCACCGAGCCCCAAGGCCGCTCAAAGCATCAGAAGTAATCTACGCCACCTCCGATGCAAGTACAGTTAACTGCTAGCACTCTGAACGCATTGCTCCCTCCGATGCCCGAGCCTCCTCCAGCTCTCCCTGCACATTACCCACCACCGCTCGAAGGGTGTCAACATCGCCTTCGGTAGACACATGAGTTGCGTTGGCCGCATCGGTGAACTCCCTTTCCTCTCGGAGGTCTTCGGCAGCCTTCCCTGTCTCAGCCTCCGCACGCTCGCGAAGCGCCATCTCCTCCTGAAGATGACCCTTTGAAGACTCCACCCGCTTTCGAGCCTCCACCATGGCCTGGCGAAGTCCCTCAACCTCATCACGAGCCACGCCAAAGGACTGGCACCCCCAACCTCCCAATGCCCTCGTCAAAATTACTTGCTACGAGGCACAACAGAAGAAGAAAAAGGACAGAATGAGCTACTCAAAACCAAACACCAAACCCGGCAAAATCGTAACAAATACTACTAACCTGAAGGGCCGCCGCTACCAACCGTGCCTCCAGTTCCTCCAAAGGATGCTGGGCCAATGATCGCTCGACCTCTCCACTCCAGAGAAGAGAAGAGGCTGCAGCGAAGGCCCTTGATGTCTCTGAGAGCAACACGAAGTCGACCGGGGTCAATACCCGAGGCCAAGGCCCCCCTCGATCGCTCCAAAGGGAGCCTCGGTGGAGGGCATTGTGTCTCTAGCATGAGCCTCCAAGGACATGTCACCAACTGACTCAGGGCTCCGCATAAACAAAGCCATGTCCCCCAGGAAGGCCTTCAGAGACCCCTCCGGAGGAGTCCCCGATCTCTGCTGGGCCTCTGGGACCTTCGGAGGTGGAGTCAAGGATGCATCCACCTCGAGGGTCACTCCCAAAAAAAATCAAGGAAATACAAATCAAGATCCTGGTGCACGACCGAAATAGGATATGGCTAACGAAGCAAACAATGCCCCACCTAGTTCCTCCAAACCTCTTACAGGAGGGCCTGTAAAATCCTCGATGTCCCAACCAATGAACCCAAAATCATAGTCCACAGAGGCCACACCTCTCCGCTGGCTCTGGCCATGACCCGCAATATCCGGGGAGACCTGGCCCTTCCCCCGGTCATCACCGTCAAACTGACCCTCGCCAATGGATTGGTCGCTCATGCTCCCAACCCACCTCAGACACTTCTTGAGAACCAGGGGCACCTCTGACGACTCAGCCGTTGAACTGGTATATGAGCCTCAGGAGACAGAAGGCCGCCAGGCCTAGATGGTCCTCGCACGGATTGAGGGGCTGCACGCACTCATTTTCCAGTGGCCTTAGGCTTTAGAGGATCCCGCCATGGCAGAGCCCCCACTCTAAAATGAAAGCAGACACGGTTGTATTGCTTCTAGCTCCATGCCAGGGATATCGCTTCCAGCTTCATGCCAAGTCCATCCGCTGCTCCCACTATGTCGCGCGCTCCAGAGGGAGGCAGCTCTCTAGAAGAAAAAGATAGCTCACATCTACAGATCAAAAACCAAACTACAAGGAGGACTCACCAGCACTGACGAGCGGCCCAGAGTACACCCTCGATCACTCTTCCGCACCTTGCTCGAAGACGCAGTCCCAACCCATCTGAAGGGGCTGAATGCGCAACATGGTGAACTCCTCCATGAGATCACGCATGCTCATCTTTTCGGCCACCCTCCGGAGAAGGGCCAGCCGTGAGGTGAACTGATCATCTGTAATCTCCAATTCTGGCTCTGGAGCATACACAATATCCCGGTTTGTGGAGCGGAGGGGCGATGCAAGGCCAACGTTGTAATAGAACCACCGCTGCAGCTAGCCAGTATACCATCGACCATTAATAGCCTACGCTGGGAAGGCATCGCGATACTGCGACCGTATCTGGAAGTTGACACTACCGAAGGTGAGGGGCATCTTCGTCCCCTTGACCTTGATCAGCTTCGGCTGGCAGCTGGTGAAGTGGAGGGCCGCGAAGAAATCCGCCCTCCCTTCACACCCCTCCACCTGCATGGCCCACTCGAAGGTGGCCAGGCGGGCAATGGCATTGGCATGGAGCTGCGGAAGCTCCACGTAGAAGTGGCGAAGCATCTCCTCAAGCAGGGGCACCGAGGGAAAACCCAGACTCGCTTCGAAGAAGGCCTCAAACACCACGACCTCATGGGCCAGAGGCTCCAGAACCTCCTCATCCAGCGGAGGCCGAGCGAAGGCTCTGGAGGGAATCTTACCCTCCCTGACCATCCGGTCGAGCTCCTCATCATCGATGACAGACACCCCCAGCGCGATGGTTTGCTGGGGTGACTTTTGCTGGCACACCAGAGCTCCACCCCTGGCAACGGCCCCATCAGTGATAGGAAAACCAGCACTACCTAAAGGTCCCCCGCCACAGCTTCTCCGGCGATCTCACTCGCTGTCCGAGTGCTGGCCCCACCCGGGGCACTCGAGCTAGCCATACGAGCCATAGGAGGATGCCAAAAGATGCTGGATTACAAGAAAGAGGAAGAGCAGGGATCAATGAATCACTCGCACAAAGCAAAAGACGCTGACGATAAAAGGCAAATGAGAATGAGGAGCTAGCGAAAAGGTCGCTCTGGGTAATCCCTCTCCTTCTAAAAATAAGGAGCAATTTGCCCCCCTAGGCGGTGGGCACATACCCAGCCCTTTCGCCTATCAGGACAGATCATTGGGGAACAGAACCGCCCCCCATGATCCCCAACGACAAGACGCCACATGTCCCACATCCGCCTGACAGGGCGAGATCGTGCCTTCCCCCAGGACGCATTCAATGGCCCCTGTCGCCGACGTCATCCAGCGTATCATTCGGATCACTCGTGTCAAACCTTCGAAGATAAGCCAAAGAAATACTCAGGACCACGAGCCATCAACCGCAAGCCAGGGACCGCCGGAGGCCCTGCTCCGAAGGAACCATGGGCCCGACCGCTCCGCTGGTCACCCTTGCGAGGGGCTACAATTGGGGGTCGTTTTTAAGGACCCCTGACGGCCCCTTGGCTTAACCAACCCGGCCTCCTAAAGCCTCAGCCTCTTGAAGGCTCAGCCTCCCAAAGCCTGGCCTTCCGAAGCCCAGCCCCTAGAACCCTCGATCTCCCGAAGCCTCGGGCTCCCGAAGCCCCAGCCTTCTAGAGCCCTGCCTCCCGAAGCCATGCCTCCCGAGGCCCCCATCTCTAGCTGCTCAGGTCGGCTTCCTGGAGGCTAAAGGGTGAGTCATCGGGCCTCAGGAAAGATCTGCCAGAAGGGGAGAACCGGTCATACTTTTCCTGCAAGGAAGTGATCGGCATTAAATGCCTAGGATGGTGGACGCCGCTCTGACACCCCAGCATAATGGAGGCTATCCTGACACCCCTGACAGTGCGACGCTGGGCCATAGTTGGTGACCGGCTCACCCCTCAGGGTGCAGGCACCGCGATGGTTACTACGGTAGATATTTATGTCCCATGTAGGGTAGAAAGTAGTTATCCGGGATAAGGCCCAGTAATTCAGTCAGATCCCAGATATTTGTACATTATGATAACTTGTACGCTAAGCTACGCATGGCCCTATAAATAGGAGCCCTGATCGCCTAGGCAAGGGACGACAGAAAGACACAGAGGTGAAAAAACATCGAGTCACGCTGTGATACTCCCCCCAGATCGATCCATTTTTTCTACCATCAATACATTTGTGGTGTTCTTTCCTCTTAAACTTCATCTCCAAGCTGACTCTTCCTTAGAAGAAACTCTCACCGTACTTGCTAGTGCAAGATGAACTCTTGCTCCAACAGATTGGATCACCCTATGCCTTGATGATTGTGACCCCCATCTCTATGCAATGGAAGGTGTCATCTCCATGGACTTCGCTCATATTCCTATGGTGTGTGGTTACTCGGATATCTTTCTAGATGAGTTACCCGGGATGCTACCCGACCAAGAAGTTGAGTTCGCCATTGAGCCTGTGCCTGGAACAGCTTCGATATTCAAGCGTTCCTATCATATGCCACCAAATGAGTTAGCAGAGCTAAAGAAGCAAATTCAGGAATTGCTAGAGAAAGGTTTTTTTTGTCCGAGCTCCTCACCTTAGGGATGTCTGACACTGTTTGTAAAGAAGAAGGATCAAACTTTGCGAATGTGTGTTGATTACCGTCAATTGAATACGGTCACTATCAAGAATTAGTGCCCAGGTTTTCTCCAAGATTGACTTGAGTTAAGGCTATCATAAAATAAAGATCCGGATAGAGGACATTCCAAAGATGGCTTTCTCTTATCGCTATAGACTGTATGATTATACTGTTATGTCCTTCAGCCTGACCAATGCACTGGCGCACTTCATATATTTGATGAACACAATTTTCACGCAGGAGCTCGACCGGTTCATTAACGACATTCTTGTTTACTCCCAGACCAAGAGGAACATGTGGTCATCTTCGTGTTGTTCTTGAGAGACTTCGGGAACATCATCTTTACGCCAAGCTTAGCAAATATGAATTTTGGCTGAAGAAAGTCTCTTTCCTTGGACATGTTCTTTCTAAAGGTTGTGTTGCAGTTGACCCGAGCAAGGTGCAGGATGTGCTCAATTGGGTGCAGCCTTGAAGTGTTGCCGACATCTGGAGTTTCTTAGACTTGCGGGTTATTACCGCCGATTTATTGAGAACTTCTCCAAGATCGCCAAACTGATGACTAAGTTGTTGAAGAGGGATGTCAAATTCGAGTGGTCTAATGGGTGTGAAGTGGCTTTCCAGACTTTAAAGTACCATCTCAATACGGCGCCCATTCTAGCACAACCGGATATTCACAAAAATTTTGATGTCTATTATGATGCCTCTCGTGTCGATCTCGGTTGTGTTCTTATGAAAGAGGGTTGAGTGGTTGCTTATGCTTCACGCAGTTGAAGCCCCATGATAAGAACCACCCAACTCATGATTTGGAGCCTGCAGTTGTAGTGCATGCCCTAAAAATTTGATGGCACTATCTCCTCAAGAATGTTTGTAACATCTACACCGACCACAAGAGCCTCAAATATATCTTCACCTAAGCTGATCTCAACATGAGGCAAAGGAGATGGATTGAGTTGATCAAGGGCTATGAGTTGGAGGTCCATTACCATCTAGGCAAGGTGAACATTGTCACCGATGCATTGAGCTGAAAGGCTCGGTGCAGTTCTCTTTTGGTTTCGCTCGAGAGTTCCATGCTATGTAATGAGTTCCGGAGGCTTGTGAGATGGTCTCTGAGGGGTTTAATGCTAACCTGGAGATAAGATCTGCTCTCCTTGACCAAATCAAGGAAGCTCAAAAGAAAGACAGAGGCATGAAAAGGATCTATCACAAGCTCAAGGAAGGGCAAGCTAGATGCTTTACTCTATATGATGAGGGTGTCTTATGGTTCGGGAAGAGACTGGTGGTTCCTAAAGTTCCGGAGTTGAGAAAAAATATTCTAGATGAAGCTCATGATTCATTGCTATCCATCCATCCCGAGAGCATGAAGATGTATCAAGATCTGAAGCAGAGATTTTTGTGGATTCGCTTGAAGTGAGAAGTCACTCGGTATGTCACCGAGTGTGATATTTGTCAGAGAGTGAAGGCCGAACACCTCAAGTCGGCTAGTACACTTCAGCCCCTACCTATCCCCTCCTGGAAGTGGGAAGAGATCGATATAGATTTCATAACTGGATTTCCCAAGACCTCTCAAGGCTATGATTCTAGCTGGGTTGTGGTGGATCAGCTCACCAAGTCTGCACATTTTCTTACTATGAAGACTGAATACAATGCAAAAAACTATGCTGAGTTGTACCTCTCACGAATTGTTTGCCTTCACGAAATTCCAAAGAAAATAGTTTCCGATCGGGGCTCTCAATTCGCCTCTCACTTCTGGAGAAGCCTCCATGAGGGTATGAGAACTGAATTGTTCCATAGCATGGCCTACCATCCTCAAACCGATGGTCAAACCAAGAGGGTGAATCAAATCCCAGAAGACATGTTGCGGGTTTTTGTGCTCACCTATGGCAAGAAATGGGAGATTTGCTTTCTGTTTGCAGAGTTTTCATACAACTACAGTTACCAATCCAGCATCCAGATGGCTCCGTTTGAAGCTCTCTATGGGAGGAGATGTCGAATGCCGTTAAATTGGTCTGAGTCTGGCGAATGGGTTTTCTTGGGTCTGGACTTGGTCTAGGAGGTAGAAGATCATGTCAAGACTGTCCGCTAGTCTTTGCTCACAGCTCAATCATGAAAAAAGAGTTATGTGGATTATCGCCGACGAGAGCTTGCATTCTCTATTGGGGATTTTGTCTATCTCAAAGTATCTCTACTCAAAGGAGTTTGACGCTTTCAAGTCAGAGGGAAGCTAGCACCTCAATATGTGGGACCATTCCAAATTGTTGCTCGATGTGGAGAAGTGACCAACCAATTGGACCTACCTCCATCCCTCTCCGTCATCCACAATGTGTTTCATGTCTCGCAACAAAAGAAGTGCCTCTGAGTTCTGACTGAAGTCATTGAAATGGCCAATCAAGACTTGCAACCCTATCTGACGTATTGCGAACAACCAATCTAAATCTTGGATGAAGCGAAACGCAAGACTCGATGTTATTCTATCAAGTTCATCAAAGTTCAATGGAGAAACCACACCGAGGATGAAGCAACTTGGGAGCATGAGGATAAAATCCACTCTGAATATCCTAAAAATTTTGAGAACTTGAAAATGTCATCATAATTTTGCATAATTGAAGCATCTTGCATGTCTATAGAGTCATCACCATGTTAAATGGAGAGTTTATTCCCAAAAGATTGCACTTAGAAACTATCCAACCGAGAGAACCATACTCCTAGCAGTTTAACCATTGTTGGTCTACCGGTCTGGCCGCTAGAGGTGTTTAGAACTCAAAACTCTCTGTTCCTGGGCAGTTTGACTACCCCAGGCTCGCGGTCTGACCATTGGTCGGCAGTCTGACTGCCGGCACAATGTCAGTCCGATCGCTAGATCCCAAAACTCTCTATATATATTCTGGTCTAATCACCGTGCTTGTAGTCTAACTAAGCCGCAGTCTGACTGAGCCTAGCTCGGTCTGATTGCCAGCTCATGTGAAGGCCTAATGGCTATCATTTTGTTTCGTCGAAGAATTTCGGCAGAATTCATTTCCATTTGTGGGAGATTCCCTTCCACTTCATCACCATCACTTTTACCCTGAGTTCATTGAATCTCGGGTCGAGATTCTTTTTAAGGGGGGAGGAGGTTTGTCACATCCTAAAATGTTAATTACGTAATTAGGCATGCCTAATCATAATTGCATTATGCTTTGTGTGATTTAATATCAAATTGAGTTTAAACACATTTCAAAGTTATGCGTATTAAACCTTCACATGGTTTCCCCACATACACGTGAGTATTTGAGAGTGACTTAGAAGCTAATTAGGAGAAACCTCATAGATATTAGAAAAGAAAAAAAAAGAAAACAGACTTTTAGCACCAAACCGCTCTCGTGGTCTAACCGGGGCTCCCCGTGGTCTGACTGCCAGTACACAGAGCACCCATTAAGGGGGTCAATCACTCTCTCTCTCTCTCTCTCTCTCTCTCTCTCTCTCTCTCTCTCTTGCTCTCTCACTCTCTCCCTCACTCAAGCCCTAGAGAGAGAAGAAGAGATCACCTCGATGGCTTCGACGATCGGAGATCGATGGAGGAACGTTCCCCGAGCTTCTTGAAGAATTCCCCGAGGTCTTTCTCCTTTTTTCTCGCTCGCCAGAGGCGCATTCTTCCTCCCTAAGCTCCCTCAACCTCTTCAAGGGTCTAATCGGTGGATCAAAGCTCCCCCGGAGGATTCCAATCCAATAGAAAGTTCCTCTATACCGAGGTGAATCTTTCCATGCCATCTTTTCATCGTTTCCTAGCCCTAGTTGTCCGTTGTTTGGATTTGAACCAAGAAACCCAAGTATACCCAAGATCTAGACACTACTGCAAAAAAGCACATCAGTGCTAGTTTTTCTATCAGCACTATTTACTCAGCATTGATAGTCGACTACTATCAGTGCCGGTTCGTCACCTAGCAGTATTGTCATTTTCATAGAATAAAAAATAAAAAATTGACAGTGGCAGGAGCGACATCCGAGCTGGCTTGGAAAGAGCCAGCTCAGATGCCACTCACACCGCCGCTCCCGTCGCCACTACCGTGCTCTCGAACCTGTCATCGCTGCCACACTCTTCAACCCGCTATCGCTGTTGTGCTCTCGGACCCATTGTCACTGCCACATTCTCGAACCTATTGCCACTGTTGTGCTCTCAGACCCGTCACCTCTACCGTGCTCTCGGACCCATCACCATTGCCGCACTCTCAAACCTGTTGTCGCTGCCGCGTTCTCAGACCCACTACCACTGTCGCGCCGCCACTACCATGCTCTCGGACCCACCGCCACTGCATAAATCAGACAACATGCAAGTGGAGTACAACAAATCGAAGAACACCAACAACACAAGCCAGATGCAAGCAAGCACATGTCTGCAGTCCATAGCGGCCAGATCTGAGGATTAGTGCATGGGGCTTGCCATGGTGAGGTGATGATGAAGGGGAGAGGTGGTGGGGTAGTGAGATGGCTGAAAAAGCAAAGAGAGGATGGAGCGGGACAACGGCAAGGAGCTCCTGGTAGAGTGAGAGAGAGCAGAGGCAGAGTGAGTGGATGAGCGCGTGAGATAAGGTAGAGAGAGCGGACGAGCACGTACACAAAGAGATAAGCCCAGCGCTAATCGAACATGAGAGAGCTCAGACCAAGCTGAAATCTCATTCAATAAAAATTTCAAGTCTATTTTGTTTCAATGCCGATTGAGGCTACAACCGACACTGATGGTCGCAGCCAAAATCCCATTCAATAAAAATTTTGGTTCTGGCTATGCTTCAGTGCCGGCTGGTATATGAAACCAGCACTGATAGTAATATCAGTGCCGGTTCGGGGCTAGAACTGGCACTGAAGTATCAATGCTAGTTTTAGCCAAGAACTAGCACTAATAATGACTATCAGTGCCAGTTCTAAATGCCTCAGTCGTTGTTCGCGCGCGGGAGTTTAAGAACCGGCACTGATACATCTTCAGTCACAATTATTGTTGAATTGGCACAGATGAGGCACTACATATGTCGTGTTCCGTAGTAGTGAGATTGCATTCTTGGGGTCTTACGTGTTCGGACCATGCATGTCATCAGAATAATCATAGAAAATGTTCCCCTGGTCTTATAGTGTACTTTGGTACCCTTCGTCCTTGAATGTTTCGCTGGAGTCCTCACTGGCAACCGCGCAAAGGCGCTATCGACAAGGTCTGGCGGTCTGACCACCCCAAGGCCCAGTCTGAGTGTCAGTTAGGACTGAAACCTCCAAGTTCAAATCCCTATATATGAGTCAGGCCACCTCTAGGGATGTTTTGACCATTGGTCGGCTGTCTAACCGCCATCATACCATCGGTCAGACCACCAGGCACTAAAGCTCTCTACTGGCTGCCGGTCAGACTGCCTCTTCCCCATCGGTCTGACCACCAGCCATTCAAGGTTCTATGTACTTATGTTACCTTGTTCGGGGTTTCAAACTTTGAAACCTTAATCTTTTGGAGGTCTTTTGCAAATATTTTAGAAACATGAAGTTCTATTATTGTTGAAACATGCATCATATGCACATGTTTTCATCGTTTGATTATTTATTCGATGCATTCATATTTTGTTTAGAGAGTGATGCGATGTCGTTCTTCGTTGTCAATATCGACGCCGAACTGGTTCTGAACGTATCAAGTGGAATCTAAATTGATGAGTTACTGCTTAGGTATGTTTGCATGATTAGTGAGTCAATGTCGAGTGATACGGGTAGAACCTATGTTGATACATTGCCTCAACCTTGAATTATTGATGATTCCTTATCCTTTTAACCTAGGTACAGTTTTTTTAATGTCAAACTTCAAAGGTTAATTGAAATGCTTAGCAATGCTTAGGTCCTCCGTAGAAGTCATGCAACGATGCGGCCATTGTTCACGAGCATAGGGCTTACTTAATGTGCACACTGGTTAGGACTATGATGTTGGGTGGTATGAGATGTGATGATGAGGCGAGATGTGGGCGGTACTAGGGGTAGATCAGGAGAGGAGCCCGGATGCCATAAACCACTTGCATCAGTTAAACACTGATCATCGGGGTCGTTGGCTTTAGCACTTATCCGTACTTACCACATACTCGGATATGGGACGGGTAAGCCAAGTACCATAATTCGCCGCATTCACTTGACCTATGCGTCCGGCGTGTGACCAAGGGCTTGTAGAGGCACCGAGAAGCACCGGTAAATTGTAGTATGTTCGGGACCTCGGTGGCCTTAACATACATTGGGCACAGGGACGAAGGTTTAGGGTGGGTACGTGAACGGTTGGTACGTGAATGCACTCGTAGCTGAAGGGTTGTGTGGGTGGTGGTCTCGTGTTATGTGGGTCCAGGAGTACCCCCAGCCAGGTGTAAAATCATTTAAATTTCCACGCTCTCGGTTATCGAGCAAGCTTCATGTTGTGTGGCCTACTCCTTGCTAATGGCTCAATTGCATAATCCTTAGAGTTGGGTTATTATATGTACCCAATATGGATTAAGTATTATGAGTACCTTCGTACTCACGCTACTCTTTCAGGTTTGTAGGCGAGAAAAGGTTAGTTGTCAGCTACTTCATGTCTGCCGACACTGGCAGCAGACAAGAGTAGTGATGTTTACTCGAGCGGATGCTTTTGGGTGGAGCCTAAGGGCATATGGCTTCACCTAGTTGTTGTTGTTCATAGATATTACTTTCCGCAGCGTAATATCTCTGTAAATTATTGTAAATGATAATCTTCTAAATGCTTCTAATATAATTTAATTACTCGGTCTTTCTTAAGCTTTGTTGTGATGTTACATGTTGGGCACAATCTAACACCCTGATTTTTTTTATTTTGTAATTCCCTAAAATTTTGCTAGAATTTAATTAGGGTTTAAAATAAATAAAAAGGTCAAAACTTAATTTCTAATAAAATTTAATTTTGCCTTAGGATATATTTTTGTGTTGCATTCATCCTAGAATAGATGCATTAGAGTTTTCATTGTGTGGAAAATGAATTTTTGAAATCTTGAGGCACGCCGTTTGAGTTTTTGAAAAAGTAGAAAAATGTTTCTATAAAAGAAAATGTCTTTTTCCCTCCCTGGGCCAAATCTCTTCCTTTTCTCCTTTTCTTTTTCCCCTTTTTCACTCTGACCCATTCTTCTTTCTTAAGGTAAACGCTTTCATTTCTTGTGAGGATTTATTTGATTTATCTACCTCACCCCTTTGCAATGAGACATGCATTGAGAATATTATTGTAGAACCATCTAACAACCTCATTGCACAAGAGAATAGTGAGCTCAAGCAAGAAGTGGAGAAGCTCAAGAATAACTTGTCAAGATTAAAGAGCAAGAATCATGTCTAACATCCTCAAGATAACCATGCTACCATGGTGAAGAAGCTTGCGGAGGGGTCCACCGTGACATGTTTCAAGTGACATCAAGAAGATCATAAATCATTCCAATGCAAGAAAGTCAAGAAGGAGATCAAGAAGAAGAATAAGATCATAAATCTCTCCAACAAGACCTCCAACATCTACACCAAGCCTAACTACATGAACAAAATCAAGAGCTACCACTACAAACTTAAGAAGAAGGAAAATGACAAGGTGGTTGCACCTATAGTTAGGAAAAAGGATCAGAGGTGGAAGCAACATATTTTGGTGCCCAAGGAAGTCATCACTAACATGAAGAGGTCCCAATCAATTTGGTTTCTAAAGAAGACTTAAAGCCTGAGGTGGCTACGGAGATTTAGAGACTTGGCTCACAAAATGAAGTGAAAGTTCAAGCAAAGAAGCCATGTGTACAAGATTTGACGTATTGATAAAGATCATGATCATCATATACCTAAATCCTCTTTCAAAGGTAAAAGATGTAATGGAGCTAAATGCAAAATCTTTCATCTATTGTACTTCATTTGCCTTGATCAAGGGAGATAGTGGCAATAGAAAAAGAGGAGCGACAACAAAAGGAGGACTAAGTGATAAGAACATGCATCCAAGCAATGTGGTAAGATTTTGTACTTTTTACAGTCGGTATCATTTATTATTTGCCACTTGCTCTGGTTATGTTGTTATCAACCAACAAAAAAGAGGGAGATTGTAGCGAAAATGATACTATTAGATCATGATTATAATTTTAGTGATTAATGACAATATAGTCATTGGGACTAATATGTTTATCAAGAATATATGATTAGTAAGTCTCATGGATACAATACATGAAGAAGCCACCAAAGTTGGGATAAAATTTGATTGAATTAGAGAAGTCCCAAAGAAAATGACTACACCGGATAGTCTGGTGATACCACAAGTGTATACACCAAAGCATTTTCCAGAAGAATGGAAAACTGAGCTGAAATGAGATTCTACTCACTGGAAGGTCCGGTGATCAGAATCAGTGTATACTAGAGCATTTAACAGAAGCTCTGCAACTGTCGAAGATTGAAGATCAATACATCAGAAGGTCCGGTGATCAAAAGACAGTGCACACCAGAATGTTTTCCATAACTCAAAGATAAAGCTATAAACACCGGAAGGTCCAGTGATTAGAAGATCAATACACCGGATAGTTGAACAGTGAAGATAAAGTATACACCGGACAATTCGGTGTTCAAAAGTGGTTCTGAGTAGGTTCTAACAGCTAGTTTCTGAGGTTGTACAGACTGGATGGTCTGATGCTTGTACTACTGTTGTAGGTTTAAAATAAAGTTGAGTCGTTTCTGATTAGGTTCACAATAAAGTTGAGTTATTAGAGCAACAACTAGTTAGCAAGTTTGAGGTTATAAATACTCACCTACTCGGTCATTTGAATATATTGAAGTCCAGAGGATCACATATAGACTTGAGAAGACATCCAAACTATCAAAGTGCTTAAATTGTTCATCTAATGCAATTAAGCATATCATTAGAGAGTGATTAGTGCTTATAGGTCTAGAGAGAAGTATTGCTAGGTGCTAAAACCTAGAGAGTGAATCAAGAAGCGATCCAACCATGTACCAAGAGGTACGCTGGCGCCTTGGAGTTTTGGTGACTTGCAGATAACTTGTTGACCCTCCGACTTGGTATGGAGCAGCAACAAAAGATTATACGGGGACGCGAAGGCACACAAGTGACAAGAAGAGAGGTTAGTAGTAAAACCCCACCTTGTTAGCTTGTGGCTCATCGTGCTTGATGTCTTGTTTTAGTGATTTAGTATCTCAATAGCTATGATCAGAAGAGACTTGGCAATCGAGAGCATATTTTTTTTAAAGTTCCAACGTGAACTAACGGTGCCTTGTTAGACATTGCTACCACGAGATAATAATCTCTTATACTGAGTTTATCTCTGTACCTTATTTACTTTTCCGTATTTACATATTTTCAATTTACCTTGTTAGAGTAGGTTATAATATTCTTAAGTAGTGAAATAGACACACTAAATAAATCTAAAACACAATTAGATAGAAATTAAGATAGATTTATTTTATAAAAATTTTAAATCCATTAATTTTTAAATATCATAATTCACCTTGTTAGGACGTCTACCATTCCTCAACAATCGACCGTCCAAATAAACGAGACACACTTCTTTTACTGTTAAAGTACCTTAACAATATTAACAAATTATCCTGAGCTCTTACGTGAACTGCTCAGTGTATGAAACACCATAGTAGTGACTACAACATAACTCACTCCACAAATTAGGTTTGTTAAGATGACTGCGGCCCCTACTCAAATCAATCTGAAGTCAGTCGAGGAATAGCATGTTTTAGTGCATAATTTTTCAGTTTAGAGAGCACTTTGTTCATAAATCAGAGTTGTCGAAGCACACATACCAGAGACATAAATAAGAACGAATTGCAGAAAATTATTACAAGGGGAAAATACTATGCTGGAAAGTTCTGTTATGTTCACCTACAATAAGCTTGACAATATATACATGCTTCCTGGTGTCAATTAACACCGACAACTTCGGTACAATGCCCTACTTTCCGACAACATAAGCTGCTCTTTCTTCTCCCCAACTCCCATAACCATTGTTTCCTCCCTAGCCATTCTTCCTGTCTGAAACTCAAGGTGAATTAACCCAAGAAGATCCAGAACTCCACAATTACGTCCCAGATAAGATCATCTATTTATCAAGTTTCAAATTATCGCAAAGGTGGCCAAGCTCAGGCCTAGCCTTCATCCATGATGTAAATGTTGCTTGGCGCGAAGATGTAAAGTAGAGGTAGGACCTGAACGTGATCAGAAAGAAGTAACGCCTGCAACAGAGTACGATATACATCAATACCAGGTGAAAAGAAAGATATGCATTTGACTATTGAAGCAAATATTTGAGCATTTGGGAACAGGTAACTAACACATTTAATTGGCATACAATGTCTAGCATGCTGTCAGAGTCAAACAAGGCGCTACAGTACATACAAAATAGTTATTATACGGGAAAAAAACCAAAGTGTACATGCTACTACTTAAGTCTTCCGTTCTAAAAAATAAATATTTTTTAAAACCATGCAACACTATTTAACCAAACAGATCACCGGATCAACATCCTAAATTACCTAATTTGTGGATGTCTTTAAATTAACATTTTTGTCTAACTTACAATATCAGTATGGAGCTCCTTAGCAGCACACACGACTACATCTACAATGTGATTCCCTGCTGTATCAAAATATCATATGAGACTGAGTGAATGCAAATGTTTTCTTTTCCCTCCATGGTTTATTATATATAGCTGTCATGTTTTACAGCAAAGTAGTTTTTATCAAGATGGCCACAACATATGAGACAACACACAGAATAAGCACATTGTGGCATGCATATAAGACCTGATGAATAGTGTCCTGGTCCCTGGACTGGGCTGTTTTGAAAAAAAAAAAAAAAACCTTCTGATGTCAACAGATTTTCATGGTTGTCGATGAATGAAAACACAATTAAACGGAAGGAAAGGTTCACTCGCAAAAAAGAAAATGGAAGGAAAGGCTAAAGATAGCATAGGGAGGTAATCACTTCAAGAGAAGAATTTAACTACAGTGCCAAATGGTGGCTAGTCCAACAATATGACACGTCATCTCAGTCTATAAGCCCAATTGCACCTTTTGCCCAAAAATATTTGAACTACAACCCATTATTTCAAAAATCACCTATTATTCTAGAAAGGAGGCAATCTTAATCAACAAAGATCATTTTTACACTTTACAATGAATACTCTGAACCATATATACATCTTTTGAATCCCTCCTCCCTCTCCCCACCCCTCAAAAAGACAGATCTACTTTTCACAGGAGAAAACAGTGTATGCCTCTGGTGAATTGAGAAATGCAACTGAAAGGGCAATGTGCCAGTTGAAAATAGTTGTTCTTTGGAAAATATAAATCTGAGGGTCAAAAGGCTTGAACTGCGCAAAAGGAAATCCTAATGCCATATGGAGCCAGTTATCCCCAGTCATGAACGGCCATCATATCTTGCTAACAGCAGCCCACTCAGTTCACATGGTTAGTGTGGCTAGCTGATATCAGTTCTCTTGGCCACAGATGCGTGCATGCATGCCATGGCTATGTGCATGTCCATGCACAGCGTAACTGGAATGTTGCTAACTCTCAGTGGCATTTCATAGATCCATCAGTGATAAAGGTTCCTTTTGAAAGACCAACATGATTGTATGTACATGGCAAAAAATTCCTTTGGTCCTTAAAAGGGAAAGAACCAATGTTACCGGGACACGCGAGCCCGGATTTTTTTTGCTGCGTTGACACGTATCCCTATGTCGACATGCACCAGACGCGGTGCGACATACACTAGACTCTTCTTCAGCGAATCCAAGGGGTGGACTCGAGAAGGGAGGTGCTGCTACTTAGCTCGTTCGTGGAGATGCGCCGTCATGGCCAGGAGCACAGAGATGAACCGCCGCGGCTAGATCCCTGTGCCCGCCGTCCTCAGGAGATGGAGGAGAGAGAGTCTGGGGAGGCGGCCAGCTTTGGAGAAGAGCACAAAATACGAGGCTATTGGAGAGATGAGGCGAGCATGGGCTACCGATTTTGCTAGTCGGTCATGTGAGATGGTGGCCGGTGGCAAACATCTATGGCGGCGGCGAAGCTATGCTGTGGAAGGGGAGCGAGAGAACGAGGAAAGAAAGAATGGCTGCAGCGGCTGCGGTAGCTGTGTGTGTGCTGGGGAAGGGGGTTAGGGTTAGTTACTTTAGGTGGGCTGAATGGGCCAGCAGCCCAGCACATGGAAGCCTATCCCATTCATTTTTTCTTTTCTTCCCTCTGATCAGAGTGAATATTTCGATATTTAAGTTGATGTGGAGCTCACTAGCTGCTTTGCTTTGTACCTGTAAAATTGAATTTCTATTTTTTGTATTTATGAAATTTTAAAAAATTGATATATATTAGATGAATCCCCGAATCCTATTTCCTAGAGTTTGCCAAATTAGACACTTGCGCCCGAGTCGGACTCCAACACCTACACCCGTGTCCCAGTACCACCGGAAAGAACCAAAATTTCCAATGGAACACAGTCAATTGCGTGTTTTCAGTGGCATTTTTCTCCAAATTAGTGATTTACAAGTGGCATAGATCAAAATGAGGCCCTATTTAATAGCAATATGTTGTGGCATAAAAGTGAATCAAAATGATAAAACACTATTTCATGGTATGGAAACATGCATGTTGAAGTGTTTTGTTGATACATAACAAGAGATATACTTGTTGAACAAGAATTTAGTTCTACAAATTTAATGTGGAGCACTTATTTTTGATCAGATGATACTAATGCGGTCACTTTATCTTAGAATTATCTAACAAGTGTGGACAAATAGAATACATGATGAATAATAAAAAGAAGGTTTTATTTCTCTAATGCATAGGCAGGTTATGTATTAGAGAAAAGAAAACATTTCTCTAATACATAGGCAGGTTATGTATTAGAGAAAAGAAAACCCTTAAGTTAAAACAAATTAAACATACCTCAAAGCTTTTGTACCCATGTCAGTGAGATAAGACCGTGCCTCATCATCGTCGTCGTCATCAGGTGAACAATCTTGCAGTGCCTTCCTGTATTGCAGAATATCCTCCTGCAAATGACCAGCACCAGAACACCTTCACGGGAGAAATTGATTATCAGAAGAAAAATGTAGAACAATGATAAGACGGATCACATGAACAGGCAAACTCATCAAGCTTCCAGTTATCCCACACAACTGCATTTAATTAGTTCATATAAAATAAAAGTAAAGCTAAAGTACAAGACATAAGTTACACCACAATACCTGGCAACAACCGTGTCTACCTCCTTTTTGCTCTTAGGGCCATCTACCAGCATTCTAGTAAGGTTTAATATGTCACGGTAGTCACCCTGCCTAAGTGCTATGTCAGTGGAAGCTTTCATGGACACATTTTTTGTAAGAGAAGTCAATACGAAGTGTGTTTCTGCTGTTTCTTCCATGACAAACTTTGCATCTGCACCCAGTGCAAGGCAGGTAATGGCCATCGCATAAGCAACACCACCATATCCAGTGTGAGAAATAAAGAGATAGTACCTAGCAGATCTGTAGAGAAGCAACAGTGAGTCTTGTATCTTGTTGCTGAGCACCGTAACTCGTCAAGTTATATACATTTAAGGATCAGTGCTTACTCATCGATTAATGATTGTAATGCATCTACATCAGCAGCTAATGCTTCTCTTTCCCTGGTGAGAGGTATTCTTTTGTAGTCAATACAATACCCCTTATCTCTCAATGTGCTGTACACCTCAGCTGGTGTCATCACGTCCTCCAGATCTATGTGTTTCCAATAACCTACCACACGACTTTGATTTGTGACTGCATTAACTTCTTCTTGATGAAGAAGTAGTCGACCACCAAGTTGTTTAACTTCAGAGAGTATATCCTCCTTTAGCCTTGTCTCTATGCTCTCTACCTGCACAGAAGATAATTTAAGGACTGCCACAAAAAGAATAGTCGAATTATTGGAAGAAATGCCTCTCACCATTGGACCACTAATGCCAACATGCTTCAGAGTATCAACAGGTTGATCTTGTTCTCTCAAGACAAATGGTGTCCCCTTGATGTAAACAACCACTTCCTCCCTAAGATCTGTGACGACCACCTTTTGAGCATTGTTTCTCCCGGTTGTATCTTTAGAGCTCAGATATGACAGAACATCACTTGCTCCATCAATAGTTGGTGTTGCCATGCTATACACAGGGTATCCATCCACCTGAAGCAGATATGCTAAAAATTGAAATTAGTTGTTCCATTAATTATCCCTTCATTCCTAAAATGAGGGTTAAAATTGACAATTCTTGCAAGAAAATCAACTAGTTTGGTTGTATAACCATCAGTTAAGACTAGTTTGGTTGTACTAGCCATCAGTTAAGACTAGTTAGATTGTAATATGCCTCTAGCTAACACCACTCTAAGCTACATCCTCCGTTATTTTCTTTATGTTTTAGACATTTGCAGACCCACTAAAAAGTACAAATGACCACATACCCCTACTAGTCTCTTCCTATCTCATTAATTCTTTATCCTCCTGAAGCACCATTCTTTAATCTTAATGGCTCATGGACCAATGACATTGAGTCAGGGAAACTTTAGGAAGATGTAGCTATGCTAATCTCATAGCATGAAATAAAAACAACATTTTTGTATTCATAAAACATCAAATAAAAAAGGAATGCATTTTAATGAAACATGATGGCCATTAGCATAAGAACTGAGAAGAGGAAAGAGGGGAGACACATTACAGCAGGTGAATTCAATGGGTTTTTGATATAGGGATATTGCCAGCTTTGACACAGCCTCAGCATTCCAGCATGAGCATGGCATGGGTACTTGGAGGCAAAGTCATGTGATTCCCAGAGTCTGACCCATGTTAGGCGTGGACATCGAGCCTTACAAAGAGATGACGTCGCATGACACAGCTATTGCACAGCTACCAGCACCAGGTTTGGGTTGGCATGGAGAAAAGACAAAACAGCACAGTGCACAGTGGTTACCATAAGCTCAGAGTACAGTGAGTCTTTGGAATCAATTGACAAGGCCAGATTGTGTTTCTTCTTTTCTATGTAACTTGGCTCTAGGAACATCCAAATCTTGAGCTTGTCCATCACTCGCGAAGGTTGGTGGTGAGAAAAAAAAAATGAGCAGCTTTATAGGATTGGGAGGAAGGGTAAGGGAAGAATACAAAAAGGAAGAATGATTGTGCCCTTCAATATATGCTTTCAATTTTAGCTGTGCATCATTGGCATTAAGAAAAGGAAAAGAAGTACAACACACCCTACATCACACTAACCCGAATAAGATACATACGTGCCACGAAACGATAAAAAACGACCATTACTACTCACCGGCTGAGGGACACAACAACTCAAAACTCAAACCGCAGCTAATTGCAGAAGACCCCTAGCCCCAGCCAAACCCCAGAGGTTGGCTTCCTCACCAGCCAAGCTTACAACCCTCAGAACACTCAGAGTAGCCCCATTGAAAACACAAGCATTTCTATGTTTCCAAATTAGCCACACCCCAAGAGTCATCAGGGAATTGAGCCCCGGTATCAACGGAGAAGCGACCATGTTGCTTATGTGCATCCACCAGGATGTGAAGGCCATGTCAAAGCCTTGTGGTGAGAGATCAGGTAGGCCAAACCTTTGAAACAGGAAGATGCTGGATGGTCTGCTCTTCTTGATCACATACAGGACATCTTTCATGGTGTGGCAGTCCCCTTCGGGATAGACGATCCGTAGTCCAACAACGGTTATGGGCTGCTAGCCATAAGAAAAATTTGCATTTCCTCGGAGCCCAAGAGTTCCATATATATTCCCAAGGCTCAAAGTGAACAGACCCATGGAAGTACGTGAGATAAACCAACTTTGCAGAGTACTTCCCAGATTTCGAGTGCCTCCATCTATGCTCATCTTCAACCTCAGGCTGCAGAGTTACTCCAGTCAGCAAATCCCATAGATCGAGAAATTCTGAGAGCGCAGCAACAAAAGGAGCACCAGAAATATCCCTCATGTACAGTACGTTTGTTAGCACACCGTTTAGAGATGAGGCTAAAAAGATGGGGAGCCAAATCTCTGATGGCTTTGCCATGAAGCCAATGATCCGTCCAAAAGAGAGTATTACGACCATTCCCCACCATGGTGGTGATAGAGATGGAGAAGAGAGCTTGAACATTAGCATGAACCGGGATAGAGAAAGCCTTTATCCGGTTGCGTCTTCTTGAGCCAAAGCCAGCGCATACGCAATGTCCAGCTTAGGGTCTTAAGATCATGGATACCGAGACCACCAAGCTCCTTTGGCCTGCTAACTTCAACCAAGCAATTAGACAGTGGCCACCATTAGCTTCATAACTTCATTTCGTCCTTTCCAAAGGAAACTTCGGCGAATCTTATCGATAGCCTTGATGGCCCAGGGAGGAAGATCCATGGCAATAGCGTGATAGATTGTCACGGAGGTGAGCACAAACTGAATAAGGATTGCCATACCAGCTCGAGTCATCAAAGATGCCTTCCAAGCTGGTAGCCGATCAACAATCTTGTCAATAATTGACTAGATTTGGGCTTTTGTTAACTTCCGAATAGATAGTGGCAGCCCCAAGTATGTGGACGGAAAGTCTTTTATCTCACAAGGGAAATGCTCCTGAACCACTACAAGCTCATCATCAGAGCATCAAATAGGAGTGGCGCTGCTCTTCCTAATGTTTGTTTTGAGACCCATTGAAGCACTAAATACAAAAAGAATGTCCCGGATCATATCCAAATCCTCAGCGACCGGTCGGAGGAACAACACAACATCATCAGCGTACGGAGACACCCGATGATGTATACTACGTGTGGCCAAGGGCTGAAGCAGACCTTCCTCACTTGCCTTGTGAATTAGGTTGTTAAGCACATCCATCACTAGAATAAAGAGCATCAGAGAAAGAGGATCGCCTTGCCGCAGACCTCGGCAATGCAAAATAACCTCACACAGAATACCATTCAAATGAACTCTAGTAGAAGATGTAAAGAACAGTCCAGATAGAAGCTCACACCACACAAGACAAAACCAAACTTACGTAAAATATCCAGGAGGAAGGGCCAAGAAACCGAGTCGAAGGCTTTAGAGATATCAAGTTTAGCATAATTTGAGGATGCTTCTGTTGGTGGCGAAATTTAGCTGTTTGTTGCACTAAGATAAAGTTATCAAGGATGCAGCGACCCTTCACAAATGCACTCTGATTGTTGGACACCATATCATGAAGCTTCCTGGCCAAATGGTTTGTTAATAGCTTTGTTAGCAACTTGGCAAAACTATGGACAAGACTTATAGGTCGAAATTCTTTGACTAGCACAACCCCGTCTTTCTTCAGGATGAGAGTCAAGAAGGTCGTATTAAGAAACCTCAGATTTCTTATATGGCCATGCTAAACTGCAAGCAGGCAGCCATCACATCATGCTTAATGATTGGCCAACACTCCTTGTAGAAACACCCCGTAAATCCATCCGGCCTAGGTACTTTATCTGTCAGGAGGAGTTTTATGGTGGCCCACACCTCCTCCTCTGTAAACCAAACATCTAGAGCTTGGAGATCATGTGACGGGATATTCAAGGCATTGAGGTTAATGTTGAGATCTCGCTGTTCAACAGTACCGGTGAGATTGGTATAAAAATCCAAAACAGCTTCTGCCTTATCTTCATGACTGGTAAGCACTTGGTCCCGAGACACTAATTTAGTGATGCAATTCTTCCTTATTCTATTCTGAGCATGCAGGTGAAAAAATGCTATGTTTGCATCCCCATCTTTGAGCCATCCAATTCTCAACCGGAGCCGTGCCATTGTCCGCAAGAGAGAGGACAGCGCTCGACAGTGTTTCTTAAGGTTACATTGGAGCCATATTTCATCCACAAATAGCAGCCGCATGTCCTGTGCAATCTCCAGCTGATGCACAATCTCTTCTGCTAATAAAAGTTGAGTCTTGATATGGCCCACTTTCTTCCGGCTCCAGCTTTGTAAAGCTCTAGTAAGTGCCTTGAGTTTGATGGACAACGTCTCCATTGGACAATGTCGAGGTGCAACTGATATCTAGGTGTTGGAAACAATCTCCATGAAACCCTCCAATTTAGGCCAAAAAGACTCAAAATGATAGCGATGTTTACTCGGAAGATTATCACGCAGACCGAGAATTAACAAACAGTGATCCGAATCCTCGGAAACTGCGCTTTGTAGGAGGCAGTCAGGGAACAATTGATCCCAATCCACATTACAAAACACCTGGTCCATCTTTACTAGCATTGAGGAATCTCTTTCATTTGACCACGTGTACTTACGACCAAGTAAAGGGATCACCTTAAGCTCAGTATCATCAAGCATCCGACGAAAGCGGCCCATCATAGCTCGATCCAGATTTGGGTTATTCTTATCTTCGGAATGATAAATTAAATTGAAGTCTCCCGCCACCATCCATGGGCCAGTACATTGGGCGCGAATCTCTCTTATTTCTTGCAAGAACAGAAGCTTATCATCATTGGATTGAGGCCCATAAACACACATTAGCCACCAAGAAACCTCCTCGTCGAACAAAACTGGACAGAAGCAGAGAAGTGATCCACTCTAGCAAGGCCAGTATGGCTAATCCTGTCTTTCCAGACCACAAACACACCACCTCGGACACCAACAACTGGCAAAAACATGAAGTTACTAAACTCAGTCCCAAGCAAAAATAACACAAACCGCTGAGATATATTTGTCATCTTTGTTTCCTGAAGACAAACTACATCAACCTTTGTGGTATCAACGACCACCTGGACCGAGTCTTGTCATGCGGTTGAATTCAAACCGCGAACGTTCCAGATCAGAATATGAGCTGGGTTCATTGGTGCAAAAGGGTGGCTACTGCACCATCCTCGACAAGAGGAGGGGGCCAACCGAACAGAGCTGCTAGAGCCTCGACATGACCTCTAGAAAGTGATTGATCAAAGAGTTTGGCGTAGTTATACAAGGCTTGTTGATCAATACGTTCCCGCTCGTCAAGGAAAAAGTTGGGCAGGCTCTATTGGCCCATGATGGAAAACGTCATATTGGTGATAACTCTAATGCAATTTGTTACTGACTAAGAAACTTTCATTACTTAACTGTCACATTGAATGTGCAATAGATTTTTTCTTTTACTATGAGTACAACATGGATAAAAACATGCCTGTGAACTAAGGTTCGATATGACCTATGTGTCCTAAAAGAACAACAAACCAACAAATATTTAATGCTGGAGGAAGTATGTTATAAAATCTAAGTAATTGAAACACCCAACACATTACATCAGTATGAAACCTAACACAAAGATTCAAGGCTCTCATTTTGAAAATCAAGTTATGAAGCCAGATAACAGCCTAATATTAGCTCAGGTATTAGTTGCATAACAAAAGCTAATAGATCGATGAAATTCTATCTTTTAAAGAGAAATACCATTCCTTCATAACACAACACTGCATATTGTATGAACTAGATCCAAATATTTGTCCATGAGAAATATCATACCAAAAGTTTGCCTAATCTAATGGGTAAGAAATTTTGAAACAATTTTTATGTTATACAATAATACCTTAAAAACATGTGGTGCACCCTGGAAATTCACGCTGCTTGACCTTTTCTGTCCAGGAAAGAAGTACATTTTAAGTATTGATCCCTTTCCCAGGACAGAACCATTACGAGCTTTGACAACGGTTTCCATTGTTACATCACCTTGTGGAGATGGATATGTTGCTTTCGGTTCATGCTGCAAAAGGCAAATATTTTTTAGTAGTATCGTTTCCTCAATGGTGCCAAAAATGAAACTTTGGTGAGAATAGAGGAAGATATTTACAGGTACAGTGAAAAAACGCCCAGGTCTTAGCCTTATGCTCCATTTCATGGTTTGGATCTCTGGCCTCTGTTGCAGCCATCCTTTAAATGAGATCTTTGCTTCTCCTTGCGCACAGAAACCATCAAATGCTTCACTCCCGAGGTATGCCGAGAATGCAATTAATTTGAGGTACCTCTCCAAATATTCAGCGCCACGATTTAATGCAACCCTCCTAACTCTAGGCTCCACATTTTGTTGATTAATAACTTTTGTATACTGCAAAACAGCTTGCCGAATATTTTGCAAAGCTGAACATCTATCAATAACAGTATCCAAAGTCTGCCTACACTCTACTCCGTTGTCAAATAATCGTGTAATCTTTCGCAGCAGAAGGATGTCATTAATTCCAAATCCAGAATGTAGCTTTGTCAATGTACGAGGTTTCCATGATTCTGAATTTAAGTGACCATTGTGGTCTGTTGTTTCTTCTCCAATTGAGTAAACAGCGTCACTGGCATCTTCATGGTTATTTTGACAAAATGGAATTCTAATAGGCCTGCCATGATCAATTCGAAGTTTCAGTAGGCAAGCAATCACAGTACCTGTAGTTGTTCGGCCCCTGCCCATCTATAAAACCACAAAATCAATATTTAAGTTTTTGAAGCCTCTCACTAATGTAGAATACCCTAGTAAGGAAATGAGTTGCAGTACCTGACAATTGAATACAAAAGCAGTGTCCTTGCTAGCAGCTGCAACATTTAAAGCTATTGTGTCAAAATCTGAACTTTTGGGGGCTTTACCATCAGTAATGGGCACTCGCGCATACTTGATGGGAAGACCTTCAAACTCCAAATGTTTGTATACCTCCAACGGAGTCAGAACAGCTTCGTTATCTACATTTTCCCATGTGTCGAAGATCTCACCATTGTCAGTTTCATGAATAATCATTATGGCTCCATCATACCGTTCCACCTCCCGTAGAATGTCCTCCTTCAGCCGAGCTTCCATGCGTTCCACCCTATCACGATCAATTCCCTGATACCGTGTATCAGTTAGATCATTAAACCATTTCCCAGAGCATATCACATAACATATTAAATAATAGTTCACTCAGCATGTTTAGATATAATAATCAACAAGTACTCAAATTCTAAAAGTACAAATAAATAAGAAAAATTCTTTTCATACAACCAGAATAGGCACAAGTCCTTTGACAGCCTTAAGATCAGTAGTTATCTGAACACCTTTGCAGAAAATAAGGATAATTAGCTGAGCTGTGTACAAATTATCACATCAGTTTATAATGATTTTCTTATTGGTGCATGCTGCTACAATAAGGACGAGAAAAACATAACAATGCCAATGCAATTTCAACTTTTGAAAATCTTCTTGTTATTAGCACCAAAAAAAAAAACGAGAAACCTAATCTTTGTCACAACTCTGTTGAGGTAACTGAAGATGGTGTGTACCGTGTACTCCAGCATATTCTTACAAGGTCTTTCCACTTCACGTAACACAAATGGCTTTCCATTTATGTAGATAACTGGTTCTTCTCTCATATTATGCCATAGTATTGGTCGCCCTCCCTTGCTTGTACTAATGCACTGAATAACAGCTCGAATGCCGTCAACCGTAGGATTTGCAACACCATAGACTGGAAATCCAGGAATTTCCCGAAAATTTGGTGCACCCTCCACTCTTTCAGGTAAATTAAGGCTGTGGCAGCCTGGGCAGTGGTCACTTTTTAAAACAGTTTGACGCCCAAGAACTTCTCCATTCCTCATGGCAGCAACGACATCCATCTCATGAGGACGTCCATCAGCAGACTCAACAATTTTTGCAAGAGGGGGTTTAGAACTTGAATAACCAAGAGCACCCATTGGATCTCTCCTCAGTAGCCTGAATAAAATTATATGTGGAAAAGTGAGGCTCCTTGTTATGCCGAATGATCATGTAACAAGACACCAGAAATAGAGAGAAAAAAAATAGCTGGTAATATTACAAACAGATTTTCCTATATGGCATTGTTGAAGGCTTCCGTGTAATGTCAAACGTATGTAATAGGGAGCCAAAATAGAAAATAAAATAGTGGTAATATTAAACATAGATTTTTCTCTATAGCATTGTTGTCTGTCATCACAAAGAAGCCATGCCAATGCTTGAAACAGTAAGCAAAGGAAATGGTGGACTTTTTATATAGTGGATAATATCTAGATGCAATATAGCAGTCACTGCACGCTGAGATTTGTAATTGCAATTTTTTGCAGTCTCCTTTGATAAGTTAGGTAACAAAGTGTGAGCAAAACAGGAAAGCTGCATCGTGTTTGGGTTTTATGCAACAAATGGCCCCTATCAGATCCTGAAACGCTTTTGTACTGAGGTGCCCTATAGCGGCTGTAGCAAGCAGTTGTGAAGCCTGCACAAATACACACTACACAAGTTGCCACGAGCAGCCATCACATCTTATCCGCTATACTATGCTATCTAAGACAGTTGTCCGGTCATTGAAATTGTTAAATAACATTTCCATTTACAGCTAAATATGTTAACATTAAGACAATATGACAAGCTTCCAGAGACACTATCTATAAAGTGTATGCATTCTAGGCATGCTCTCAAAACATCCTTGCCAGGCATATCCTCAAAACATCCTTGATCGAATGGAGGAAAAGAAACTACGAAAATGCTATAATGTCTAAAATTGGTTGAAGAAAAAAAGGTAGATAAACTGATGGAAGTGGATAGTGATATCACTAAAATTATCATTCGTAAGCTATGGAGATCCCATGTGGAAATGAATAATGGGACACAAGGATGGGTGTTGTAAGATCTGCTCTGTGAATATGCACAACAATAACTGCATTTTAAATAGTATCGTATTGGTATTCAAGAAGCAGAGTAGCTCTTCCATAATATATGCCCTAGAGCATACCCCGTGGCTTAGAAAGTAATTGTATTCGAAAATGGCAAACATCTATATAGAAAAAATAGTAATATATTTACTATGCATGAAAACTTTCTGGGGAAAAATGCCTACAAGAATAAAACTATGAATTCTGTGCATTCATTTTCCAATATCCAATTTACAGAAAGCATTGATTTAATATGTGGATTCTTATAGGGAATTAACTGCTTCGATCTAATTACTGTTAGCTTTCCAAAACAGGCCACAAGCTAAAGAATTTTCGAGTCTCAAGCCACGAATCCAAATGAAGATTTCGGACAAGTGTACTAATTCTTCAGATTCAAATCATGAAGTAAAGAATTATTGAGCCACAAATCCATGGTGTTGTTTGTGATCTCCAATGTTTCGTTAATGAATGCGATGCCCAGTTTTGAACTGTAGAACTTTTTACATGATGGTTTATGCCTTGCAACAATTCTCACTGCCATCAATAGTAAAAGTGAGCAACAATCGATGTGGTGTTTAGCACAGGTTAGAGAGACTTCAAGACAAAATGACTTCGTTGAAACATGACAAAGGCTAGGAGGATGAACGGGCAAGGTGAGAGCACAATAAACTCATCAAGCCACCACTTATCATACATCATATTTTCTCTTCATATAAATCATAAATTGGGTTAGTTGTTAAATATATAAAATTAAAAAAATTAAGTAAATATTCAAATTGTCAATGCTACTTACAGTTTTATTAAAAATTATATCAAATTGTCAGTACTACTTTTGAGAGAGAGAAAAAATGCCTTTTGTGCAACATGGGCAGGGAATATGAGGGGGGAAAGGAAGCAGGATGAAAGAAACAAATTCGTACAAATTATAATTAAATCTTTAGAGTAAACAAACACACTTTTGAGGGAGAAACATATAGGAAGAGAAAAAAGGAAATAGCAATCAGGAATAGACTGGAAGCACACAACTAACAATAAACTCGCTGGTTTACTCCCATAGCTCCAGAAAATATTGAAAAACCCTGTTCTCTTCATACTTGTGTCAGTGAAACCTAGCAATTGTTCCCAAAAAAATATAGAAGAAAACACCCAAAACAAAATTCTTTCATGCAGTACAGAAAGCAGATAACAGTTCACTGAGTATTCCACCTATTATTCAACAAATGAAGCCCCGTAAAATAAGGGTGTTGATATTGAAGAACAAATCTCATGTCACAAAGGAACAGTGTTTAGACTACATTCACTCTTACAAGCTGTATATACTGCTGACATTTGTACAGTAAAGTGATATATCTCACCTTCGAAGAATGCTGTACAGTTCAGGCCTTGCTCTCATCCAATCAGAAAAACTAACTTCTACTGATAATTTCGTTTGGTGAGCAGAGCTCACTGAATGCACATAGACAGCAAAGCATATGAGGAAGTAATAACGTTCCAAATACTCCACAAAGAAGGAAAGTGATGCCTCCCGTTTCATCTCATCAGGTTGCCGAAGAATTCTATTGCGGTAGGTAGCAATAGCTTCTCTTAGGTTCTGTTCACAATTGACATGCAGGTATAAACAGGAAATAAACTGACAGTGTAACTTCAATTAAATTGCAGGCATTCAGAACATAAAATGGTATACCTGCATAGAGTCACATTTATCAATAACTTTGTCAACTTGCCTTTTACCTTCTACACCACCCTGCATGTCAAATCACAAAGTGACCATACTCAGAGAAATTGAGAGATGAAAGGAAAGAAGGAAAAGGAATTACAGTATTAGGGTCATTACCTCGAGAACTCGGACTAAGCTCCTAATGACAGCATATTCTCCTCTGAGTATTGCTTCTTCTGAGCTAGGCATATAGTCATCTACATCATTTCCAGCATAGAAGACCTTCCCAATCGAGCCTGTCCTTGGAATACCTGCAGCACACAGCAAAGCCCCACATCTCAAAAATTCCAAGTACAGGCATAAATTATAAGAATAAAATGCTACAAAGCATATAGCAAGATTCAGTAAGCCTTATGTAGAATCAGTTGCCATCATTTTATAATACTAAAAGACCACATGACAGTTCCCAACACGACTGTCTGTGGGCATGCTACTGTTTCTCAATCAGTTCTACACAGATAACAGAAGCAATCATGAATGCAACCAAATTAAACTTTGTGCTCACCTGAAGCTCCTATTCGGTTTAGGTAAACCAATGTAGCTATAACCATACCAGTAGTTGTCCGTCCCCTCCCCATTTGACAGTTAAACACAATTTCCGTTTCTATATCAACTTGAGAGATTCGACGTACCTGTTAAGCGCAACAAAATTCGATGTTATGAACCAATTGACTTGCTACAATAGGATAACTTTGATGTTATCAAATTTTGGCATATTTCATAAATTGTAGTAGCTGAGTGTCTGCGGATAATTCGAACCCGCCAAATGTGCTTCATATTAAGTGTGGCAAAATAGTCCAGACTTTTTTCAAGTAAAAGGAATAGTTAAACACAAAGAAAGAACATGATTAGCACAAATATCTCAAGGCAGCCAAACCTAGACCTGTGAAGGCCCAGGTTTTCCAGCAATGGAATGAGAACATACTAGCAGGAACAGTCCACAAGTTCAACAGCAACATACAAAACTGACCAGATTGTCAAAATCTCCTTCCTTCGGGGCTTTTTCATCAGTAATTGGAACACGTTCATAGTCAACAAGGTATCCTTGATGTTGTAACTCTTCATAGACCTATAGAGAAAATAAAGAATCAAGTTTTCTGAAAAAGGTCCAAGTATGAGAAAAAAATATGAATTACCTCAAGTGGAGTCTTCACTGTATCAGACATCACTGATTCCCACTGGTCCACCATCTGACCACTTGGCAGCTCATCAGTGACTAGGATCTTATTCCCATATCTGCTCAATCAAACATTCCAATATCATAGACTACTTAATACAAATATGGACATAAAATAGTTTGCATTGCAAGGTTGCAACTGATGTACCTTGAAGCTTCCTGAAGAATATCTTCTTTAAGGCGAAACTCCATCTGCTCTACTCTGTCCCGGTTAATTCCCTATGTTGATGTAGATTCAGGATCACTAATAGTTAAAAAAGGAAATAAAATGACCAGGGAACTATAAATCTATAGTAACTTCATGTGTCTTACTTCCCAATATGTTTTTTAAAAAAAGAAATACTTCCCTAGATGTTTCACTTTTCTAACCTAAAAAGTGCATCTAGAAATAGTCAATAATTTTCAAGTTAAGACTTAATAACAAGAACATGACAATATTTTGCCAAAAAAACTAATTTAGTTGACACAAAACACAAACATGCCATGTAAATAATTTAATTGTTTGTCAAAGCACCCAATTAATAGGAGGTTTCCCAAGAAAACATCCCACATTAGCAGCTGCACTGATGCATCATAATTCCTTTAAAATAAAGGAATATAACAGGACCATAGATTATGACCTTTCTGGACTTCTAACAAAACAAGTAAGAAAAAATGGACACTGCATGATCACAACAATGCAAGGGAAATCACTATGGAGGTCAGAGATCTAAGCTGACCGTGTATTCAAGGTTTGAGAAGGGCCTTTCAACATCTCGCAAAACAAAGGGGCGACCATTGATGTAGACAACCTGCATAGTATTGGTGGAATAGACATAAGTTACCAAATACCATGCCATGAGAAACAGAAAAACAAAATATATAGGGTGCACCCTGTTCCAGGGAGATGCGATACTGCTCTATAAATAGGAAAGGGTATACTCACTTGCAATTTAAAAATCACATATTGCTAAGGCATGTATATCAAATATGTAATCTGAAAAATACATATTGAGAGAGATAGATTCTCATTTTTGTAAAATGAAAAAAAGAAAAAAGACTCACTCTCTTTTCAACTTCTCTTTTTTAGTTTGTGTCCAACTAGTGAGGGTGACAACTTCACATTCTATATTTCTTCATAGGTTTTGAAGCCGTAAATATAATGTACTCGAGTCTAGAAATTAGTGTTCTTACCGGTTCCTCCCGAAGACTATGCCATAGAACCCGGGTTTGTTTTCCTTTCTTTTGTGCTCCAACATGATTTAACACATTAGTAATTCCTTCCATCGTCGGCATTGCAACACCATGAACACGCAAGGATCCAGCCTGAAAAAAAAAGATGGTAGTAACAGCTGATGAAAGACCTCCTTTGTTAAGCATCAAGAAATAATATGCGGAACAAATTTTAAGAATGGTAGGGAAGCAAGACTAGACAGCTTCCTGAATTTGAAGGGTCCCACGGGAAAGGGAACTAGAGCAGCACAAAAGCAAGCACACTTAATAAAAGTTTATGCATGTAATCCTTTTGAACCAACATTATGGTAGCATCTATATCGCCAATTTAAACCCGAAGTATTTAGTGCCTGCATATGTCCACGTGAAAAAGTTTGTGTTTTTTTCCTCTAGGAATATTATATGTGCATAGTACATTTGTGAGATTTTACTGCAACAAAAGGGATTAAATGCGGGGAGTTGCTAACTTAAACCACATCCAACAATGTGTTTTTTCTGAGTAGTGTTAAAACAGCAGTTATTATTCCCTAAAAATTGCACATTATGTAGTACTGCAGCTTTAAGCGAAGCAGTGTGTGGTTTTAAGTAACTGAGAGATTAAAAAGGAAACATGGGAGGCGATTGACAAATAGCAAAGATGTTCTATTATCAAGATAACCATCAAGACCCCAAAACCACGGTAGACGTGCTGAATACCGCATGAAAAACATGAGCGAGATAGGAACAACGAGAACAAATCCTTTTCTGTGCGAGCGCAGGGAATGCCGGCGGGGCGGGGGATTTGGATAATCCGCAGCGCGCAACAGAGGACTGGCTACTAATTCAGCACCATCACCCCCGTCCGCCAAGAGAGGAGTGGTGCGAGGTGTTCGAAAACGCGAGATTGGTTGGGGGAGAGGACAAGACGAGAATCGAACCTGTCGATAATTTGGCGCTCCGTCGATTTGCGGGGAGAGTCGCTTGTTCTGGCATCCGGGGAAGTGGTCGCTCTTGAGGATGGTCTTCTTGCCGAGCACAGAGCCACCCCTGCAGCTAATGACCTGCTCGGCCGCCGCCGCCTGCACGTCCTCCATCTCGCCGGCCTCCATCCGCGACGCCGACGCCTCCAGCCTTCCTCCTCTCGATTCCGCGCACCAACGCCGCGTCGTCCTCCCCGTCGTCGAGTCACTGCAGGGCGGGGCGCATCCAACCGCGGCCCCGAGCCGAGGATGGCGAGGGGGGCAGAGGGAACGCAAGGACGACGAGGGGGAGGCAGCCAATAGGAAGAAGGGATGGGAGGGAGCGGAGGGGGAAGCGGGATGGGGAGGCCTCTGCCTTACAGCCAGCATAGGAGCTGGGGATAGATAGGCTCAGCCAACCGAGGCGTCAGGCGTAGGCGTAGGCGCATAGGCACAAGAACTGCAGGCAGCCCAGCGTCCCGTCCTCTCCCAAACCGAAACTGTGATCGTCGCTGCCATGTGTCCCACCCAGTACAACTCCAGTTCCTTTCGAGATGAAAAAACAAATCGTGTGCTGCCGCTCCAATCATGCATGCACACGCGATATTTTACCCCTCTCGACCTCGCCGCTGTTCGTTGTTGTTTTCTTAGATGAGGGAGGGACCGTCCCTGTTGCTGTCGTCGTTTTGTTTTGGCACGAGGAGCTGCCGTAATTAAAAACTCTTAGGTTCCCCTTAAGTAATGGGTTACTCCGGCGCGCGCAGGTAAGCGCGACCAGCTGCCCAGCCTCACGAGTATGGATGTCAATGGAATCCGATCTCGATTTACCGCAGGAACTTCTCTTATTAGGGCTTGTTCGGTTTTTTATTTAATCTCTAACACAAACCTATCCAGGGAAGATTCGAGTGACTCCCTCGTGTGTCATCCAAACCTGCAGGAAATTCTCTTATTAGGGTTTGTTCGGTTTTTTAAATCTCATGTTTCGTCATAGTTCCTATCTTGAAGAATATGTTCTGTTTATTCAGAGAGGGATTTTGTAGTAGAAGTGGAGATACACAGTTTACTCTGCTCTACTCTGTAGCTCACTCTAGTCCCCTTTGATTTGGCATCAGGTTCAGAGATGACCTGACCTAGCCTGCTCTGCTTTGCATCGGTTGACCAAAAAAGGGATTCAATTTTGATCATCCATACAACCATACAAATTGTTAAGGGGTCGTACAGGATACAGGATCATTCGTATAGCCATACAAGTCATGTATCATGATCAGAACAGGACAGCCTTACAGGATAATCTTCTATGTTGTGATTATGAACATGTTTCCTACTGGACAACTATATAGATCGTGTATGAACAGCATCATAACTTTATCACAAAATGGTAACATACAAGTCATATATGAATAGCACCATAACTTTATCATGTTCATTCTTAACTAGCACTGACTAATCTCTTCAACAAAATGACACAAACTTAAATACAAAATCAAAGAGTTACTCATCATCACTATCATAACTTAATCAAAGAGTTACTCATCATCACTGTCATAACTTTATCAGATGATGCAAAACAACTAGTTAAGACATGACAGCAACATATTTTCATACATCTCTAAGCTAATTTGTTATTACACAAACAGATAAGATGCTAATAAATAAATATGGTCGATTTTGGTCATAACTTCAATGGCTCAAAACAGACTTGTAATAGAAATCATTATATGCCTGGCATTTTCATTGTAACTAATAGTTTCCCTGCACGACAAAGAAAGCTGCACCTTAGCCACTCAACATACAGTAACAACTTCTATAGACCCATAAAAACATGAATACCAATATTTGCTAATGAGCCGGCTTTGCACTATAGAGAAGAAAGAACTGTGTTCTTTTATGAGCTATTGAGGGTACTAAATAAACTTAGAACCAGCTATTACAACGATTGCAGAAGATAATTTAATAATTTATTCTCCTAAAGTCACTTCGATGCTGATGTAAAAGAATTTGCATAACACCTCATGGATAGACACAAAGTCAAAGAAGCTAATACAAACTCAGGGTCAACTTAAGGCTGATAATAATAATAATAAAAGGTAATGAACACCAATAGGATCATTTTTCTAGTGGGCACACTCAGCACAACAGTTGACTAGCAATTCAAAGATATCTCCCAACATACTGATTCCATGAAATTTCCACTCTTCTATATGTCAATGACAGAATAGTAAGGAACCAAAGTGTTAAGTTTCCTGTCCATATCACAAACAAAAGTGCACAAACCTATCCTGATATAAAAAGTACACATATTTTTTTTTACTGCAGGTATGAAAACTAAAATAAAATATCTATTACTGTAGTTGTAGTATCCCATATCTACAGGGTCTTCTACTCAGAAAAAAGCAACGTAAAAGTATCCCCAAAGTAAAGGAATGAGCTGCATTGAGTCTAGAGGCGCAGAACATGAGAAAAAGGTAAATAGTGCAAATGGTCCTCTAGTGTGACAATCTTGTAATACATAACTAATGTGCTGTAATCTATCTAAATATGTCTAAATGGATCATGCCTATTAGGTCGGCTCGAGGCATGGTCCAGACACTGCACGGCCCAGCTGAGTCAGGTCGACATGGGTACGGTCAGGCACGATCCAGTCTGGCACGTATGAGCCCGTCTATTTTCTATTTTCTATATTTTTTTAATTATATAGCTATTTTTTAATCTATTTTCTATATTTTTATTTTATTTTTCTCTATTTTCTATATATTTTAAATTTTGTAGCTATTTTTTATTTTATTGAGCCGGCTATGCCGTTAGGTAGCCCGTGGCGCTGTGTCCGTCGTGCCTGCCGGGCCGGCTGTGCCCCCGGACCGCAATCGTGCCCGAGTCGGCCCGGCACGGCACGATGGCCGAGCCGTGTCGTAGGCCAAGGAGGAGGCACATGGGCTAGTACTGCACAACCCGTTACAATAGTCGGACCATTCGGACTATGACGTAGCCGGACTGTGCCGAACCGGGCTCATGCCGGGCTGACCCGAGTGACCCATTTGGCCATCTCTAAACCTATTATTGTCTCCCTTCTACTCAATTAAAAATGTTACTTAAATGTTGTCAAAACAGCATACATAATAGCAGAAAATATAAAACGCTAACAAAAGGATAAAGGTATTATGTTCATTCTTATATCATGTTCATTCTTACCACACCTCAAGCCAGCTAAACACCAAGTTCTATTTTGTTTTTTAACCAAACCAAGGTAGATTCTGGATTCTCATCACAAACGCTCAGAAAAATTTCTTTGTTATCTAAATTCTTGAAGACACCATATACTTTGGCATTTTCCTCCTTTGTCACTTCTATTGAGTTGAGAACAGATATACACCTCTTGATTGAAAAATCATTATCTCGAGTAACCTCCTTTTCTCTCACTAACTATGCAGCTTCATCCTTAGCCTGTTTGGTTCTCATATCAAGATATCTCTCTATTAGTCCTTTTATTACCACTCTTCTTCTGCCTCTTTGGTATATGAGTAAAATTAGTTTACAGAATATAAAATAATTGCTCAATCTACATGCATGTTATTGCTGGGGGATGAAAACAAGAAAGAGAAAAAAGAAGAAAATTGCAATTATGTTCAATGTTTTTCAAAAGGACTATACTAAAAAAAATACACAGCTGAAGCAATCAACATGATTTCAATCTGAACATGAGTTATCTTAACTTTTGAAAGTTGGAGGGATGCATGGACAAATAGAAATATCATGCTAATAAACAACTTATGCAGTGAAAGGGCCATCGTCGGCTAAGATTCTTCTAAGCACAAACATATTGGATAGTCGGCACAAAGAATAAACCTTTCGCTTAGCGCAAAAGAATTACTGGTACAGCTTGCAGTTCGAATCCATTCATTTAACAATATAAGAAAGTCTTGATTTTACCAATTCTGCTAAACTATTAGCTATGTAACTTTGTGAGTTTTTAGACTAAACATTTTGAAGACAGAATTTTCAACTGAAAAAATTTATAGGGCAGGTTTACATACATAATATAATTTCTAAAGTAGCATGGTTATAGAACAAAATATTGCCTTTGAACAATTAGAATGGTATAGGCAATCTCAATGTAAGTCAGCGTCATACTAAAACTAAAATATGCAGTGAAGTGAAGGTTATATTATTTGATAAGATACCATAAATCTTCTACTTGACCCTAAAGAACATACTTTTCCTTTTTGGTATTTTTTACACTATTTGAGATTGGTGAATCATAGCCTGCTGTCCATCACAAATGACGGCCTTAGATTTAATAACGGAAATGGTACCTCTTCTTTACAATTTCATAAAAGAAAAGATTTGTCAATGAAAACATACTTCTTCCAGCAAATAACGAATACCCCGTAGTACATAGAAACTGGTTTCTATCTAAAAGATTTGTCGGTAAAATGTAGTCCTTACAACAGATAACTATCTCTGCATAGTACATAACAGACAACCATACCAGTTTAGATCATTGAACATCAAAATATTAGTGCAATGACAACTGAATTGCCACAATTGAGGACAAGAAGTAGCGAGGCTTATTTCTGAAAATAGCTAGCTAAATTAAGGAAATGTATATTATTATACTAGATGTACTTCTAAGAGAAAAGAGCATGGTACCCATTGGCCTCATGAGCCATTTCTTCCATTTCTCTATTTCGGCCAAAGACGCGGGGTGATTTGGAGATGAGAATCACGTGATTAGGAAAGTGGAGCGGACACACGGTGATAGCTCGAGGGTGGTTAAGGGAGGCAGTAAACAATTAGCGGTAGATAGCTTGGATGCGGGGTGATTTAGAGATGATAATCGATTGATGTGTTGAATCAAGAACCCTTGATGCAAATAAGAACGAGACACGAGGGAACCCTAGCAGAAGAGAGCAGAGGGGAAGGGAGAGGAGGGCGATGCGGTTACCAGCAAGAAGGTGGCCACTGGAGGGGATGGATGTCAGAGGGGGGACTGTTGCGTCGCCGTTGCTATTGCCTCCGAGTCGCATCTCCGCAGCACTCGCGTCCGAGGATTTTTTTCCTCGCCTCCAGAGTAGTAGTTTTTTCTCGGGCCGAAGGGAGGGGAAACAACGGGGTGGGCCGGGTTATAATCCCGAATGGGCTTAAACGAAGATGTAAAAAATGCTGGGCTGGGAATGTTTTCACGCCAAACTAATCCATAGGGGTTGGGCCACGACCCTGGCCGTTCTCGACCAACTGAATAAGGACTTAGGGGATAGGTGTAAGACCCGCGTTGCTGGGATCTCCTGTGCCTCCTGTATCAGTCCCTGGATTACGTAGCTGATACGCACAGTACAACAGTTGTAGTATCATAGTCAAATTTCGTACAATACATTAACGTACAGTGTACTTTAAGTTACAAACAATATTGTCCCTTACAAATATGGCCTAGCGGCCTTCATGAAAAGCACAACGGAAAAGGACCCAAGCCACAAGCAGCGAGGGTGCGAACACTGCACTTAGACTACTCTTCGTCTCCGGCTTCGCCTCCGGCAAAGTTGGCATTATCTTCTTCATCTGAATGACAACAAGAGTGAGTACAAAAGGTACTCAGCAAGCCCTATACTACTTTCAAGGGTTTGATAGATGCATAATGAAGTATTTCAAGGATAAGGCTTTACGGAATAGTTTTAGCGTAAAGCAATTTATGCAGGTATTCAGTTGTATCATCAATGATTAACTTTAAAACCGTTTTAATAGTTCAAAACCAGTAACAAGTTTTATCTGGGAGTTTTCGGTCCTGGGAGGGGCTATACCTCACTCCTCAGTCCCTTTTTATCACATCTGGTGCACACCTAGTACCATACAGCCTCTGGCGATATCGAGCCAGGAAACATCACCATACGGACATCTAGTCCACCCACTCACTCATCAAGACACACGCACCCTGAGTCTAGTCAACGCGATTGCTGCTTTCGCATGTCCATAACCGTGGACACGGCTATTCGAATAGTTTTACACTCTGCAGAGGTTGTACAACTTTACTCACGCGATATGCTCAGCCTCCCACTGTTGCATGCAGGGGAGCGAATCATAGCGAGACCCTCCATAACACCTTTCCTGCCGGGCTTTTCCACGAGACACGCCCAAGTACCAGAGCTGCATGCTTCCGAAGGCCAGCATCCCTTTTTAAGCCTTGGCCGGTACTAGAAACCTCCAAGCATGCGGGACAGGATAGTACTTGCCTGCTCGTTGCTCTCAGCCTCCTGGTATGATGTCCGACCCAGTCCAGTGAAAGGAAAGTCAAGTCCTACCCATACAGGACGCATGGTTGTACGTAGTGGCTAGGCTAGATGGGCCGCAATGACTCGGTCCTTAAGCGGCCGGGGTGGGCATCTCCTAGCACGAGTATTCCCACAATACCACATGCCCCCAAGAGCATCCCATCCCACAGAGGACTACTCTACCTGCCCCCGTCAAAACAGTTTTCACCTATTTTCACACATCTCCCATCATATCCCACACACCATCAAGGATCTCACATCTATCACAGAATTCATATCCATCAAGATTCATGGCATGACTTTAATACTGGACAATGGTAATTTGTCACCTCCGAGGAGATGCAGTTTAAAAGCGACGCCTCTGAGGAGACGTATTCAATCCTAAGCATGCTAGATATCAAGACGTCTTCCATCATCAATATAGATAACAATAGGTAATCCTAGGGTGATATGTATTCTGGGTGAAGTTAGTTATGGCATGGCGAGTGTTGATAGGATTAACTACTACAAACAATTGCAAAAGCATAATACATAGCACATGCAATAGTATTCCCAGTTTTAGTTGAGCATGTAGATTATTGGAAAACATAGGTTCAATATGATCAAGGAAAATAGGACTTGCCTTCTTCGGAGTTCTCCTCTTGATTTTGGTCAAAGTCAGGATCCTCTTCAGCCTAAATAATCCCAGCACAGATCTCGCAAAACAAGTGTTCTTGTTCCCGCTCTTGCTCCTCTGTAATTCACAACTACGATCAACACGGCTAAACTAAGAAGAACCGATTAATACCAATTGAAAAGCCAAACAAGCCCTAACAGACAACACAAGTTGGCCAATGAGTAGATCTTGATTTTTAAGGAATTTCGGCGAAGGAAACGCCGAAATCGGAGCCAGAACGGAGAAGTTACGGCTCCTGGAAGATTTAACTCAGGAAAATATGAAAAAGACACTATTCATAGGTGGGGCCCACATGAACAGTAGCAGGCCCACTTGGGCTCCACCCGGGCCTGGGCCTAGGCCGGGCTCGGATCTACAGTAATGGGCTACACAGTGCAGCCCACACAGTATTTGGGCTGGCTGCTGAACGGGCTACGGGAGCTGGGCCGGCCTGCTGAGGCCTGACCTGCTGGCGGTTGGCTGCTTGGGCCGAGCTAGCGGTGCACGGGCCGAGACGGCCGTTGGGCCGAGCCGAGGCCGGTCTGGCCACGCCAGGCCATGGCCCGTTGGTCGGTTTGGCGTGCGCGCGGGCGTGCGAGCGCGCCTATGCGAGCGAACGGCGGAGAGGGAGAAATTCGGCCGGCGGCGAGCAATCCTACGGCGGTGCGCACCAGAGAGCTCGCCGGAAAAGTGTTTCGGCCAAAGCTTCACGACTACGAAGGCACGCCGGCCAACCTTGAGAACTGGCGGACTCGGCAGGGGGCACCTCGACGGCAGCCGGTGGCGGAAACGATGCCAGTTCGTCGCTGGAGGGGGAACAAGGCGCGGAGAGAAACGGGCGGCACCTCCCCTGTACGGGAAAGGGGCCAACCTGCAAGAAAAAGAGGCCTGGAGCCTCTTTAACACACGGCACGATGGCCGGCGACCACACTACTCACACGCACACCGGCGGCGACCAGACGCGGTGGCCGAACCACAAACGCGTCGGCGTGCGGCTATCAGCCAAATTGGCGCATGGGGTGGCGTACTAGCTAGCCTAGGGACTCTAGGGAGGCTAGGGGGCTCACCAGTGAGGTCAGACGGTGGCAAGCGGCGGCTGTGGTCGGCGGTGGGGACGACGAATGACGGCGGCTCGGGCTTCGCGCGAAGGCAGCTCCCGTCGAGCTTTCTGGGCCAACGGACGGTGGCACGCGGGCAGCGTCGGCTTAAGGTCCTCCTCGGCAGCTCGTCGGCGGTGGTGTATGGTCGACGGCGAGCAGTGGCGAGGCGAGAAACGGGGCGGCGGTGGCGGAAGTGGTGAAATGGGTAAGGAGGGAGTGCCGGCCTGCTATTTATAGCTGGGAGGGGAGGCGGCACTAAGACGAGGGCGAGGGACGCGCGAGCTGGCGTGGGTGTCCACCGCGGGTCGACGGAGGTGAGGTGGAGCGCAGCGAGGCGTGCGACGCGGCGGTGGTGGCCTGTGGCCTGCCGACGCGCGGCAGGCTACCGCAAGCACGCGTACTGCGGCGACAGCGCAGTGGCCGGGGCAGGGGCAGAGAGAAGGGAGAGGCATGGGCTCGGGGCGGAGCTGTCCCGCGAAGAGCGGCGGCCGGCGACGTGGCCTGCAGCGCTGGCGGGGAGAGAAGGGAGAGGGAGAGGGAAGAGGGGTGTGGCGCGGGTGGATGGGCGACACACGACATCGGTGGACGGCCCGGAGCGAACACGCGCGCGGGCGCGCCCGGCGCGCTGGCGCGCGGCCGAGTGGGCCGGGAAGGCGATGGCGGCCCATGCGGGGAAGGAAGCGGCCGAACGGGCCGGCAGCTAGCCTAGGCTAAAAAAAAGAAGAAGAAAGAAAGAAGACCAGTTGGGCCGGATAAAAAGAGACGGGAAAAAGGAAACCGGCCCACTGAGAATTTGGAGGAGAAAAAGAAAGAGAGAAAAAAAGAGAAAGAGAATCAAACATATCTTTGGAATAATTCAAATTGGAAATTTGAATTTGGAACTTGACTTCGGATTAAGATCAACTTCAATTATTTATTTGGAGTTGATTTAATCTGGATCTCTGAGCTTGGAGATAATTTGATTTAAGCTGATCAGAGTCTAAGAGTAGGTTTGAGTTGAGAGACATTTACTTCAAACCTCCACACAAAGAATCATAAAATCCAATAACGCATGACAGTCACCCTAACGCAGTGATCTTTGCTAGAATTTGCACTGGTAAACTTTGGAACAACTAGTCAACTCCATACCTCCAACATGTGTGAAGGTGTATGTACTGGCATACATACACATCCCTGTACATGTACTAGCTTACTTAATTATCCTTAAAAAGTTTTAATTTGGAGCTAATTCTGTAATTATACAATATGCTAAACACAGGGTGTTACAGATCTGCCCCACTTAAACGGAATCTCAACCCCGAGATTCAGAAAGTCCCTTAAATAAATCCGGGAACTCCTTCTTCAGTTCATCTTCACGTTCCCAAGTTGCCTCAGCTTCTGTATGATTACTCCATTGTACTCTGCAGAACCTGACAGCTGTCCTCCTGGTTTGACGGGTTGTCACATCCAAGATTCGGATGGGTCTTTCCTTATATTGGAGATCTTGCTGTAGACCCTCAACTTCCAAGGGAATCTGTTCTTCTGGTACTCTCAAGCATTTCCTTAACTGTGAAACATGAAATATGTCATGTATATCTGACATTTCTGCAGGAAGCGCCAACTTGTAAGCCACTGTACCAACCCTACTTAGTATCTTATAGGGTCCCACATACCGCGGTGCCAGTTTACCATGAACTTGGAACCTCCGAGTACCTCTTATTGGGGACACCTTGAGGTAGACGTAGTCTCCTACTTCGAAGGTCAGGTCCCTCCTTCGGTTGTCTGCATAACATTTCTGTCTGTTTTGAGCCGTCTTAAGATTCTCCCTGACCTTGGCAACCTGTTCTTCAGCATCCTTGATTAATGCAGGTCCGAAGAGTGAACGCTCTCCTACTTCTGACCACAGAAGGGGTGTTCTGCACTTCCTCCCATATAATGCCTCAAAGGGTGACATCTTCAAACTGGCTTGATAACTATTATTGTAGGAGAACTCTGCATATGACAGGCTTTTCTCCCAGTCCTTGCCATAGGTGATTACACAAGCCCTCAGAAGATCTTCCAAGATTTGGTTTACCCTTTCTGTCTGACCATCAGTCTGTGGGTGGTAAGCAGAACTAAAGTCCAATTTAGTTCCCAAGGCAGTATGCAGACTCTTCCAGAATCTTGATGTAAATTGGGGACCCCTATCAGAAACGATCCTGCTTGGTATCCTATATAGCCTCAGAATATTATCAATATACAAATGTGCCAACTTGTCTCCACTATAGGTGGTCTTGACGGGTATAAAGTGGGCCACTTTAGTTAGACGATCCACAATAACCCATATAGAATCGTTACCCTTCTGAGTTCGGGGTAACCGGACTATGAAATCCATGCCGATTTCATCCCATTTCCAAGTCGGAACCTGTAGTGGTTGCAGTAATCCTGCTGGCCTTTGGTGTTCTGCCTTGACCCTTTGACAGGTGTCACACCGAGCAACAAACCCTGCTATATCAAACTTCATCCCTGTCCACCAATACTTGACTCTCAAATCTGTGAACATCTTGGTGCATCCGGGATGAATGGAATAGGGAGAGTTGTGGGCTTCATCCATAATCAACTCCCTAAGATCATCTTTATCTGGCACACATATCCTATCTTTGTACCAAACAGTTCCTTGTCAATCTATTCTGAAACCAGATGCTTTATTCAACCCAAGATTCTTCTTGACCTTCAGAATTTCACTATCTCCTATTTGAGCTTCACGAATCTTTTCCTTTAATGTTGGACGCACCACTAGAGTGTGGGCTTGCCCCTGTACTATATGTAGATCCAAATGCTGAATCTCCGCAAAAAGCTCTGGCCTCATCTCCCGCATTTGTAGGCCATGACTATAGACTTTCCTACTCAAGGCGTCAGCCACAACATTAGCCTTGCCTGGATGATATTGGATACTTAGATCGTAATCCTTTATCAACTCCAACCACCTTCGTTGCCTCAGATTCAACTTTGACTGAGTGAAAATGTACTTTAGGCTCTTGTGATCAGTATAGATCTCGCACTTATTCCCGAGAAGGTAATGCCTCCATATCTTAAGTGCATGTACTACTGCTGCCAATTCCAAGTCATGAGTTGGGTAATTCTCTTCATGCGTCTTTAACTGTCTAGAGGCATAAGCCACCACCTTGCCGTCTTGCATTAGCACACAACCCAACCCTTGGCGGGAGGCATCACAATAGACCACAAAATCCCTCTGGATATCCGGCAACTTCAATACTGGGGCTGTAGTCAGCCTCATCTTGAGCTCTTGGAAACTTTCTTCACAGGCTTCATTTAACTCAAATGTGGCGTCTTTCTGGAGAAGCTTCGTCATTGGTTTGGCTATCTTCGAGAATCCCTCAATGAACTTGCGGTAATAACCTGCCATTCCTAGAAAGCTTCTAATTTCCGAGACATTGATTGGTTGAATCCAGTCAACTACTGTCTCAACCTTGGAAGGATCCTGTGAGGAACCGTCCAAATAGTATTCTAATTAATCATCAGGAGAATCATTATTCATGATCACAACCTCGATGATTAACCAGAATACCATTCCGGTAGTCCCGGCACGTGTTTTGTGCCCAGGATCAGAACACATGCCTTCCAACTCAAATATCACAACACAGTTTAATAGAGAGCAAATAATTAAACTGGATGACAATTATAAAACATGCAACTGCTTCCACAATTTACAACAAAAGAGGAACAACAACAACTAAGCAGCGGAAGAAAAACCTATACAACAAAAGAGTATGGAGCCGTATGCCCTTAGGCTCCATACCAAAAGCGCCGGAGTTCGGAGTAGAAGGTGCTACTCCTGCCCGCCACCCTGATCGGCAGGCACAAAGTAGCCGAACACCGCCTCTTCCTCGCCAACCTGAGAACCTGAAAACAACTTAAGGGTAGCACCCCTTAGTACGAAGGTACTAGCAAGTCTTACACAGTATGAGTATATATATATATTCTCGACTCCAAGGATCATACATTTAAAGCTGTAGCAAGGATTAAGACATGTTTAAGTTCATTAAGCGGTAAGCAACCTAGACTCTAGGTGTAAGCAACTGACTTAACCAACCACCAACTCAAACTTTGCCAACCAACTGACCATATCGGACATGTAAACAACAAGTGTATAAAAGTAAGCCAACACCACCAAACCACCGACCACATACCAACCAAACCACCCCAATCCAACCATGCCACAACCCACATCGAAACTCTACGACCAAACATGGTCGCTCGGTGGAGATAAGCGATAGCGATGCTCATGACCGAGAGCGCGGCAGTTCGAACTGGTTATACACCCTGCAGGGGGATACTCCTGGACCCACACGACACAGGGACCATACGGCTTGTGCCACCCGCTAAGATGCACACAAGGGGGGTACCCGTGACAACCTTTCCCAACCAGGCCCAACCATGTGGATCAACCATAGCTCGGCGAGGCGGTATTAGAACTACTCCTCGAGCAAACTAATACCGCTAAAAGCCCGGACTCAAACCGGACTCACACCGTCTATGACGAGGCCCACATGACCACGTCTGCGAAGGTAATCGGCTCGCCTACCATTATATCAGCATGTGGTGAGTAAGATAAGTGCTAAAGCCGACTACACCGATGATCGGTGCTTAACCGGTACAAGCGGTCTACGGTGTCCGGGTTCCCTCCCCGAACTGCCTGAGGACTCCTCGTGAGCAGATGACACCCCTAACACCGCCCACACCTCGTCTCAACTCACCACTCACCAAACCGACTCATCCTCAACACAACCACAAGTGTGAACAAGTAATAAGCCCTAGGCTCGCGACAACGGTGGACGCCGTCGTCGACTTCTACCGGAAAGCCTAAGTACCACTAAGCATAGCGAACTATCATTAGACCTCGACGACACCACTAGGCTCCAAGGAATAACACATGACACGTGACCGAAATGGGAGAATGCATAGGCATAGGTTCTACCCAACTCGGTGCCCGACACATGCAATGTATACATAAGCGTAGATAACATATTAGATTTTCAAGTAGACACGGTGCAATATGATAGATGCTTGCCTTGCTGCCCTAGCTGCTGCTCACAGCTACCCGAGTCACGATCACCACTGCGGGAACCTCCGGGGACAGCCTCGTTCGCCTCGTTCGCCGGGTCGAAGTTCCCTAAAAGAATTACGCATGCAATGTAATGAATATGAATGACATGTAATGAAAGATGATTCACTGCAAGACAACAGTGGAGATGCAATACACTTATGCCATGAGTTAAAAGCCTTAAGGATTTCCTTATCTGAACTACTGTTTAGCATTTAACAACTCATTAATCCTCAGTAAGTATTTCATAAACCCTAGCATTTTTAAAGAACATGGCATAATTTAACAAGATTGACAAAATTGGATTTACCAACTTTGGACTTATCAAAAATTGTTTAAGAATTATTGAAGATTAAACACATTTCATTAATTGAACAAATTTAATTATACATTTCACAACACCTAGTATTTTTCATGTGCAGAGAATGATAATACAAGGCCAACAAAATTAGATTCATCAATTTTGGAAATACCAAACTTTAACTATGAATTATCAAAGCTTAGACATATTTCATTAACTCAACAACTCACAGCACACATTTCATGGCCACTGGTATTTTTAATGGATAGATCATGTTACAACAAAACCAACAAAATTGGTTTCACGAATTTTGGAGCTCTACATAATTTCCTATGCATTTTTCAAGATTCCAGCCGATTTATTAGTTCAACAAATACCCAATTTTGCATTTTCCGATTTTTCCGAATACTTAAATACCCTAAATCTTTCTCCACTCGGGTTCGGCCAGCCGCTGTGACTGACAGTGGGGCCGGCGCATTTTGACCCGAGTCAAAATCGACCCGCGCCCAGTATACAGCGCGCCGGCGGCTCGGGCGACATCGCCGGCGGCGAGCGGCGGCCTGAACGTCCCGGCCGAGGGTGAAAACGGCACTAGCGCGAGCACGTGGTTACGGCGGGGGCACATGTCGACGCCGGCGACGGCCGGAGCACGGCGAGCGGCAGAACTAGCACGGCGGCGGCACGGCTTGACGCGCCGACGGCGAACGGCGACGCAACAAGCCCAGCCGAGCACACCTACACGTCCTTCGTGAGCGCGTAGACCTAACGGCGCGCTTCCCGACCGACGAGCTCGATGGCGGCCCGACCGGCAGCGTGCGTGGGGAGGCGGCGGCGATTCAACCACCGCGGAACACCGTGCCGGCGACCGGGCAGAGAGAAGACGGCGCGCGCATAAGGCGTACAGGAGCATGGGGAAGCTCACCGTGCAGCGGGTTAGGCCGGTGAGGCTGCAGAACAGTGGGGCGACGGGAGACGGCGGAGCTCGGCTGCCGCCGTTGGGGAAGAAGGCGCGGGCGGCTCCAATCCGCGTGGGAAACGGCCGGGGAAGGAGGGGAAACGGCGGAGGAGCTCGGGGTGCTCCTCCCTGCGGCTCCACGGGGCTCGGGCTCGATGGAAACCGTCGACGGCGCGTCGGATTTGGCCGGCGGTGCGGCGCAACGTGGCTCTGCTCTGAGGTGTGCTGGGCGACCGGGAGAGCAAGCGAGGAAGAGAGAAGAGAGACACCACGAGAGAGCGTCCGGGGGGGGGGGGGGTTAAAGCCGACGACGCTTCCACTCGAAGGCTCGGCCGGTGACTCAACGGCGTGCTGGGTTTGCCGGCTGCGAAAGTCAACAAAGCCGGCGCCGCGCTCTGGAAGCAGCGCAGCTGAGTGAGGAGGGAGGATGACGAGTGGGTCCCGCATGAACAGCAACCGCCAGGCAAAAATATCTCCACCACTTTAGCCATCCATTTGAACACCTTACCAAAGTCCAAAATTTGCAAAACAAATTTTGCTGGAAACTAAAACTCATAAGGAACCCATTTGAACTTGTTTGACTCAGAAAGCTTGCACCAATTTCAAATGAAAATTCTCCAAAGAGGCAAGATTTTCAAACTTGTGCTGATTTTTATGCCTTGAAAACAACCCCCAAAAATTTGGGAAAATTCATTTATATTCTCCTCCTGGCATCTATTAATTTCTAAAATTATCACCAGCCCTAGGTTCCATAGAAGTTTTAGGAGATGCTTCACAACGCATCAGTTAAACCCCATTCAACTAAATTCGGTTTAACCCACACTGCAAGTCTATATGGCTCAAAACAAAAACAAATGATGCTCATTAGCACTTAACTACGTGTTTAGAAACTCTGGGCCGTGACAAACCTCTCCCCCTAAAAAGAATCTCGTCCCGAGATTCGGTACGAGCCGGAGAGGGGACAATGAGAACGCTGTGATGACTTAGCAGGTTGTGAGCCGACATTACGACGCATGAGATGGAATCCAACGCAGATTTTTATTCAATCATAGAGACGAACACATACATGCGAGAGATTCCAAATACACTATATTACATTGGCATTACAAATTCTCAAAGAACTCGGGATACTCGGAACGAAGCTGATCTTCCCGCTCCCAAGTCGCTTCGGACTCGGAGTGGTTACTCCACTGAATCTTCAAGAATTTGGTTGAACTCCGCCGCGTCTTGCGCTCGGTTTCACCCAAGACTCGCATCGGTTTCTCACAATATGTCAAGTCCGGTTGTAATTCTTCGGGCGCAACATCAATGACATCGGTCGGGACTCGGAGACACTTCTTGAGTTGCGAGACATGAAACACATTATGTACCGCGGAGAGGGACGGAGGCAACTCCAATTGATATGCAACCTCTCCACGCCGAGCTAGAATCTGAAATGGTCCAACATACCGAGGCGCCAACTTGCCTCGGACTTGGAATCGACGAACGCCTTTGAGAGGTGAGACCCTCAGGTACACGTGGTCCCCCACCTCAAATGTGAGCTCTCGGCGACGTCGATCTGCATAGCTCTTCTGCCTTGACTGGGCCGTGAGAATACTCTTGCGGACATTCTGGACATGATCTTCTGCCTCCTTGACCAAATCCGGACCCAAAAAGGCCCGTTCACCGGATTCGGACCAATTCAGCGGCGTACGGCACCTTCGACCATAAAGGGCCTCGAATGGCGCCATCTCAATACTAGCCTGAAAACTGTTGTTATACGAAAATTCCGCGAACGGCAGGCATATGTCCCACTTCTTCCCATAAGTGAGCACACAAGCATGGAGCATATCTTCGAGAATCTGATTTACCCTCTCCGTCTGACCATCCGTCTGTGGGTGATACGCCGTGCTGTGGAACAACTCAGTCTCCATAGCCTCCTGGAAATTTCTCCAGAAATGCGAAGTAAACTGTGTACCTCGATCAGAGATGATCTTCTTCGGCACCCCATGGAGGCAAACAATTCTAGTGAGGTACAATTCCGCATACTGCTTAGCAGAATAAGTGGTTCTGACAGGAAGGAAGTGTGCGGACTTTGTCAACCGGTCCACGATGACCCAAATAGAGTCATACCCACTCGAAGTCTTCGGTAAGCCGGTAATGAAATCCATCCCAACTTCTTCCCACTTCCAAGATGGAATGGGCAAAGGCTGGAGTGTGCCGGCAGGCTTGATGTGTTCAGCCTTCACCCTTCGGCAGACGTCACACTCAGACACATACCTAGCAATCTCCCGCTTCATGCGAGTCCACCAGAAACGGGGTTTCAAATCCTGATACATCTTCGTACTGCCAGGGTGAATGGATAGCAACGAATCATGAGCCTCATCAAGGATCTTCTTCCTCAGCGCCTCGACCCTCGCTACCACTAGACGGTCCCCAAACCAGATAACGCCTCGATCATCCTCAGTAAAGCACAAGGCCTGCCCGATCTTCCTTTTCTCTCGAATTCGGGCCATACCCTTATCATCCCTCTGTGCAGCCTCAATCTCATCAATGAGCGTGGACTTAATTTCGAGATTGGCAATAAAACCATCCGGCACCATATCAAGCCCAAGACGCCAGAAATCGTCGCATAACGTGGAATCCATCGGCGAGGCTACAAGGCAATGACAATGAGCCCTTCGACTCAAAGCATCGGCGACCACATTCGCCTTGCCAGGATGGTAGTGAACCTCCAGTTCGTAGTCTTTGATCAACTCAAGCCACCGGGGCTGCCTCATGTTCAAATCTGACTGCGTGAAGATGTACTTCAGGCTCTTGTGATCCGTGTAGATACGGCACAAGTTGCCCATCAAGTAGTGGCGCCACATCTTCAGAGCGTGCACGACAGCTGCAAGTTCAAGATCATGTGTCGGATAGTTCTCCTCGTGACGCTTCAGCTGTCGGGATGCATATGCAACGACTCGGTCCTCCTGCATCAAAACACAGCCGAGACCGATGCCGGACGCGTCGCAATACACATCAAATCCTCTGGTGACATCAGGCTGAGCAAGCACTGGAGCGGTCGTGAGCAGCTTCTTCAATGTCTAGAAGGCAGACTCACAGGCATCTGACCACTCAAACACGCTACCTTGCTTCAACAACTCAGTCATCGGCTTCGCAACCTTGGAGAAGTTCTCGATGAACCGACGGTAATAGCCCGCAAGTCCAAGAAAACTCCGGATCTCACTGACATTCTGGGGCTGAACCCAGTCGAGCACATCCTGCACCTTGCTCGGGTCAACTGCCACCCCGTTCTCTGATAGAACATGTCCTAGAAAGGCCACCTTCCTGAGCCAGAATTCACACTTACTGAACTTGGCGTACAGCTGATGCTCTCGGAGTCTGCCCAGAACAACCCGAAGATGCCCAATGTGTTCTTGCTCAGTCTTGGAGTATATCAGAATGTCGTCGATGAAAACAATGACAAACTTGTCCAATTCCTCCATGAACACCAAGTTCATGAGGTACATAAAGAAAGCCGGCGCATTAGTCAAGCCAAACGACATAACGGTGAACTCATACAAGCCGTATCGAGTAGAGAACGCTGTCTTTGGAATATCCTCTGGCCGGACCTTGATCTGGTGATAGCCCAGCCTTAAGTCAATCTTTGAGAAGACTCGGGCTCCAGTCAACTGATCAAACAAGATGTCAATCCTAGGAAGCGGATACACATTCTTCACCGTGACTGCATTCAGCGGACGGTAATCAACACACATCCGAAGAGTGTCATCTTTCTTCTTCACAAAAAGAGCCGAGCATCCCCAAGGTGAGGAACTCGGACGAATGAAACCCTTCGCCAGCAGCTCCTGAATCTGCTTCTTCAGCTCAACTAGCTCAACTGGTGACATCTTGTACATCTTCTTCGAAATCGGGGCCGCACCGGGCACGAGATCAATCGAGAACTCCACTGCCCTGCCAGGCGGCATTCCAGGCAACTCATCCGGAAAGACATCCGGAAATTCCCACACCACAGGAATGGTCTCCATAATCCTGGCGGGGACAGCCTTTATGGCAAACATGCAGGACTTGACCCCCTTTAGCTTCAACTTGACCCGAGTACCTGACAGACCATTTAGGGTGACGGTTCGCCGAGCACAGTCCAACACAGCCTTGTTCTTGGAGAGCCAATTCATTCCCAAAATAACATCAATTCCCTTCGAGTTCATCACTAACAGATTGACAAAGAAAGGCACTTCGTTGACCATTACCGCCGCTTTATTCACACACTGGTTGATTAGAACTTTGGCCCCCGGGGCGTCTATAAGATACGGTGTGTGGGTAGCACTGACTCTCAACCCACTCTTCCAAACATAATCCGAAGATATAAAGGAGTGAGAGGCTCCTGAATCAAACAAAACCACTGCAGAAAAGATGTCAGAGTTGAAACTCATATCCAACGTACCCATCAGGACGGTGTCACCCTCCTGAACCTCGTCGGCGGTAGTATGGCGAGCTCGACCACGCTTGGGAACGTGGGTCGCCTGCGAAGACTGCGGTGCTGACTGAGCCGGCGGTGGTCGTGGGGCACTCACCGCGGCTCCCGGCCTCGGATACGGGCACTCCCTCGAGAAATGGCCGACGCGGCCACAGTTGAAGCACGGACCACCTGAGCCACCGGTCACACTCACTTGGGAGCCGGCTGGTCGTGTAGCCTGCCCCTATGGAGCGGAGAACGCAGGACGTGGTACAAACCACATCGGCCGTGGGTTGCCAGCCGACGGCACCTGAGACTGTGGAGGCTGACTCTCAGTGCGGGCGCGCTGCGAGCTACCGCCCACAGAAGACGAGGAACCCCTCTTCCGCCTCTTCTCCTCTTGGTGGCTCTTATACTTGAGCTCCACCGTGATCGACGTGCTCACCAACTCGTTGAAGTCGGCAAACTTATGCGCAGACAACCGGTCCTGCATCTTCGAGTTCAGGCCATTCACGAAGCGGCGCTGCTTGCGCGCATCTGTGCTGACCTCCTCAGTAGCGTATTGTGCAAGGTGGTTGAACACCTGCACGTACTCCATCACCGCCCGACCTCCTTGCTTGAGGTCCTCAAACTCCCGCCTCTTAGCCTCCATGAGACCACTAGGTATGTGAAACGAGCGGAAGGCCTCACGGAACTCCGCCCATTACACGCGGTGATCGGCGGGGTGCATGGCCAGAAAGCCGGACCACCACGCACCCGCCGGGCCCTGAAGCTGATGGGCGGCGAAAAGCGCCTTCTCGTGATCCTCGCAGTGAAGAAGGACGAGCTTCTGCTCGATCGTCCGGAGCCAGTGATCGGCATCCAGAGGATCCTCAGCTCGCGAGAAGACCGGCGGCTGAGTCCGCAAGAAGTCTGAGAAGTCGTCTCGGCGCACGGCTCCACCTCCTCCATGAGGAGCCGCGTTGCGCACGAGAGCCTCCAGGAGCGCTTGGTTCGTCTGGAGGAGAGCGTGATTCGCTTGGCGGTTCTGCTCGATTTGCATGAGCACATCCGCCATAGTCGGTGGTGGAGGAGGGTTGTTCTGACCGGAACCCTCCGGAACTTCCCCACCACGCCGAGTGACAACCATTCTGAACTGTAAACAAAAGGGGAAACATCAAACTCCGACTTAGCACCATGCATTCGCCGGATACATTGTTAGAATCCCTTAATACATGTATAAATATGAATGCATGCATGAATGCCATGAAATGATGCATGCTCGAACCTAACTACCGCTTCTTTCTCAAAATAAGAACCGCACCTGCAAACATCAAACCACAGGCAGTTTATAACATCCAGAACGTACCCTTCGCGCTAGAAAGGGTAAGAGCGCGAACGGCCCTTGTACCACATGCCGTACAAGCGACAATCCATACGTCGACAACGACGTATTCACTTCCCGTAGACCCTACGGAACATCTCGTGTAAACGCCACACGAGTAGACGACCATGTCTCCCATCGCATGGTGGATGTTCATACGCTATTGCTAGCGTATTCACTTCCCGTACGGATCACCGTACGGAACATGCCGGGCCCCTGCCTCGCATCCGGCTGAGCCCTCGGTGATTAACCGCCACCGAGCGTCGTACCTTACCTTCCGACGATGCAAAGCCGAAGATGCAATGCTCAACATGAATTAATGCAGGGTCGAAGGCGAAACAATGTGGTATAAGACATATAAACGCCACTCATAATACGCATTTTAACTTAGGGGCATAAACGGTAGCAGTTTAATACATATTGAACATGAAGAGGCGTAAACATAAATTGTGGGTTGTTTAGGTGGAGTTGTCGACTTACTAAACAACGCACTAATTATGTTTAGGCTACTGAACTAAACCAGGCTCTGATACCAAGCTGTGAGGAACCGTCCAAATAGTATTCTAATTAATCATCAGGAGAATCATTATTCATGATCACAACCTCGATGATTAACCAGAATACCATTCCGGTAGTCCCGGCACGTGTTTTGTGCCCAGGATCGGAACACATGCCTTCCAACTCAAATATCACAACACAGTTTAATAGAGAGCAAATAATTAAACTGGATGACAATTATAAAACATGCAACTGCTTCCACAATTTACAACAAAAGAGGAACAACAACAACTAAGCAGCGGAAGAAAAACCTATACAACAAAAGAGTATGGAGCCGTATGCCCTTAGGCTCCATACCAAAAGCGCCGGAGTTCGGAGTAGAAGGTGCTACTCCTGCCCGCCACCCTGATCGGCAGGCACAAAGTAGCCGAACACCGCCTCTTCCTCGCCAACCTGAGAACCTGAAAACAACTTAAGGGTAGCACCCCTTAGTACGAAGGTACTAGCAAGTCTTACACAGTATGAGTATATATATATATTCTCGACTCCAAGGATCATGCATTTAAAGCTGTAGCAAGGATTAAGACATGTTTAAGTTCATTAAGCGGTAAGCAACCTAGACTCTAGGTGTAAGCAACTGACTTAACCAACCACCAACTCAAACTTTGCCAACCAACTGACCATATCGGACATGTAAACAACAAGTGTATAAAAGTAAGCCAACACCACCAAACCACCGACCACATACCAACCAAACCACCCCAATCCAACCATGCCACAACCCACATCGAAACTCTACGACCAAACATGGTCGCTCGGTGGAGATAAGCGATAGCGATGCTCATGACCGAGAGCGCGGCAGTTCGAACTGGTTATACACCCTGCAGGGGGATACTCCTGGACCCACACGACACAGGTACCATACGGCTTGTGCCACCCGCTAAGATGCACACAAGGGGGTACCCGTGACAACCTTTCCCAACCAGGCCCAACCATGTGGATCAACCATAGCTCGGCGAGGCGGTATTAGAACTACTCCTCGAGCAAACTAATACCGCTAAAAGCCCGGACTCAAACCGGACTCACACCGTCTATGACGAGGCCCACATGACCACGTCTGCGAAGGTAATCGGCTCGCCTACCATTATATCAGCATGTGGTGAGTAAGATAAGTGCTAAAGCCGACTACACCGATGATCGGTGCTTAACCGGTACAAGCGGTCTACGGTGTCCGGGTTCCCTCCCCGAACTGCCTGAGGACTCCTCGTGAGCAGATGACACCCCTAACACCGCCCACACCTCGTCTCAACTCACCACTCACCAAACCGACTCATCCTCAACACAACCACAAGTGTGAACAAGTAATAAGCCCTAGGCTCGCGACAACGGTGGACGCCGTCGTCGACTTCTACCGGAAAGCCTAAGTACCACTAAGCATAGCGAACTATCATTAGACCTCGACGACACCACTAGGCTCCAAGGAATAACACATGACACGTGACCGAAATGGGAGAATGCATAGGCATAGGTTCTACCCAACTCGGTGCCCGTCACATGCAATGTATACATAAGCGTAGATAACATATTAGATTTTCAAGTAGACACGGTGCAATATGATAGATGCTTGCCTTGCTGCCCTAGCTGCTGCTCACAGCTACCCGAGTCACGATCACCACTGCGGGAACCTCCGGGGACAGCCTCGTTCGCCTCGTTCGCCGGGTCGAAGTTCCCTAAAAGAATTACGCATGCAATGTAATGAATATGAATGACATGTAATGAAAGATGATTCACTGCAAGACAACAGTGGAGATGCAATACACTTATGCCATGAGTTAAAAGCCTTAAGGATTTCCTTATCTGAACTACTGTTTAGCATTTAACAACTCATTAATCCTCAGTAAGTATTTCATAAACCCTAGCATTTTTAAAGAACATGGCATAATTTAACAAGATTGACAAAATTGGATTTACCAACTTTGGACTTATCAAAAATTGTTTAAGAATTATTGAAGATTAAACACATTTCATTAATTGAACAAATTTAATTATACATTTCACAACACCTAGTATTTTTCATGTGCAGAGAATGATAATACAAGGCCAACAAAATTAGATTCATCAATTTTGGAAATACCAAACTTTAACTATGAATTATCAAAGCTTAGACATATTTCATTAACTCAACAACTCACAGCACACATTTCATGGCCACTGGTATTTTTAATGGATAGATCATGTTACAACAAAACCAACAAAATTGGTTTCACGAATTTTGGAGCTCTACATAATTTCCTATGCATTTTTCAAGATTCCAGCCGATTTATTAGTTCAACAAATACCCAATTTTGCATTTTCCGATTTTTCCGAATACTTAAATACCCTAAATCTTTCTCCACTCGGGTTCGGCCAGCCGCTGTGACTGACAGTGGGGCCGGCGCATTTTGACCCGAGTCAAAATCGACCCGCGCCCAGTATACAGCGCGCCGGCGGCTCGGGCGACATCGCCGGCGGCGAGCGGCGGCCTGAACGTCCCGGCCGAGGGTGAAAACGGCACTAGCGCGAGCACGTGGTTACGGCGGGGGCACATGTCGACGCCGGCGACGGCCGGAGCACGGCGAGCGGCGGCGAGGGGCAGAACTAGCACGGCGGCGGCACGGCTTGACGCGCCGACGGCGAACGGCGACGCAACAAGCCCAGCCGAGCACACCTACACGTCCTTCGTGAGCGCGTAGACCTAACGGCGCGCTTCCCGACCGACGAGCTCGATGGCGGCCCGACCGGCAGCGTGCGTGGGGAGGCGGCGGCGATTCAACCACCGCGGAACACCGTGCCGGCGACCGGGCAGAGAGAAGACGGCGCGCGCATAAGGCGTACAGGAGCATGGGGAAGCTCACCGTGCAGCGGGTTAGGCCGGTGAGGCTGCAGAACAGTGGGGCGACGGGAGACGGCGGAGCTCGGCTGCCGCCGTTGGGGAAGAAGGCGCGGGCGGCTCCAATCCGCGCGGGAAACGGCCGGGGAAGGAGGGGAAACGGCGGAGGAGCTCGGGGTGCTCCTCCCTGCGGCTCCACGGGGCTCGGGCTCGATGGAAACCGTCGACGGCGCGTCGGATTTGGCCGGCGGTGCGGCGCAACGTGGCTCTGCTCTGAGGTGTGCTGGGCGACCGGGAGAGCAAGCGAGGAAGAGAGAAGAGAGACACCACGAGAGAGCGTCCGGGGGGGGGGGGGGGGTTAAAGCCGACGACGCTTCCACTCGAAGGCTCGGCCGGTGACTCGATGGCGTGCTGGGTTTGCCGGCCGCGGAAGTCAACAAAGCCGGCGCCGCGCTCTGGAAGCAGCGCAGCTGAGTGAGGAGGGAGGATGACGAGTGGGTCCCGCATGAACAGCAACCGCCAGGCAAAAATATCTCCACCACTTTAGCCATCCATTTGAACACCTTACCAAAGTCCAAAATTTGCAAAACAAATTTTGCTGGAAACTAAAACTCATAAGGAACCCATTTGAACTTGTTTGACTCAGAAAGCTTGCACCAATTTCAAATGAAAATTCTCCAAATAGGCAAGATTTTCAAACTTGTGCTGATTTTTATGCCTTGAAAACAACCCCCAAAAATTTGGGAAAATTCATTTATATTCTCCTCCTGGCATCTATTAATTTCTAAAATTATCACCAGCCCTAGGTTCCATAGAAGTTTTAGGAGATGCTTCACAACGCATCAGTTAAACCCCATTCAACTAAATTCGGTTTAACCCACACTGCAAGTCTATATGGCTCAAAACAAAAACAAATGATGCTCATTAGCACTTAACTACGTGTTTAGAAACTCTGGGCCGTGACAGATCCACTGAGACTCCTTGAGCCGTCAAAACATGTCCGAGAAATGCCACTTCTTGAAGCCAGAACTTACATTTACTGAATTTGGCATAAAGCTGGTTTGCTCTTAGTCTTTCCATAACCACTCTCAGATGTTGTTTGTGCTCCTCTGCACTCCTTGAATAGACCAGAATATCATCAATGAATACTATTACGAAGTTATCCAATTCATCCATGAATACTTTATTTATCAGATTCATGAAATATGCTGGGGCATTGGTTAGTCCAAACGACATAACTGTAAACTCATATAATCCATACCTCGTCACAAAGGCGGTTTTCTGGATATCACTTTTCCTGATCTTCATTTGATAGTACCCAGATCTCAAATCTATGTTCGAGAAATATATAGCTCCTCGGAGCTGATCAAATAGATCATCAATTCTTGGCAGTGGATATTTATTCTTGATGGTTACTTCATTCAGGGAGCGATAATCCACACACATCCGTTGACTCCCATCCTTCTTTTCTACGAAAAGAACTGGCGAACCCCAAGGTGAAGAACTTGGTCTGATGAAGCCAATTGCTAGCAACTCTCTAATCTGTTCCTTCAGCAACTCCAGTTCATTAACTGGCATCCTATAAGGTCTCTTGGCAATTGGGGCTGTCCCTGGTAAGAGATCAATCACAAACTTCACCTCTCGATCCGGTGGCATACCAGGTAATTCATCAGGAAACACATCTAGATACTCGCATATTATTGGCACATCTTCAATTAATTGCTCGGCCATACTATATGCCATTGGGTCAGTCTGGGGATTCTTGGGCTCAAACTCTACTTTGACCCCTTTGTGATTGACCAGTGTAACCTTTCTACTTGCACAGGCTATATTGCCCTGGTGCTTGGTCAATCGCATTCCCATAATGACATCTATTCCATTTGAATCTAGAATTACCAGGTTTGCTAGAAACTCTACCCCACTTAACTGGAGTTTAACCCGGGGGCATTCTAAACGACACAGGATATTTCCCGCAGGGGATTGAACCATCTTAGGGTTCTTAAGAACCACAGTAGGCAACTTATGCAGTGTAGCAAACTTTGAAGAGACAAACGAATGCGAAGCCCCAGAATCAAACAAAACCGTTGCAAGGGTTGAGTTAATGGGAAACTCACCGAGTACAACTTCTGGTGCTTCCTGAGCTTCTCGAGCGTCAATGTGATTGACGCGGCCTTGTCCAACATTCCTGGATTGACCCGCTGATCGATTTCCTCCTCGTCCTGCTCCTGCTGCTGGGGCTGAACGGGCTGGTGCATTGTTCGGGTTAGCCTGGGGGCAGTCCTTCATATAGTGCCCTGGCTGGTGGCAGATGAAACAAGTCCTCTGCGTAGCCGCTGGCGTCTGAGCACTACTCTGTTGAGACCTTCCTGTATTGGAGCTGCGAGAACCTGATGCTGCTATACGGGATATAGATCCCGAAGCTGGATACTGCATGGTCGGCTGTTGTTGATACTGGACTCTCTGCCTCTGGCCAAATTTGGTTCCTTGGGACTTATTGCCCTGTTGTTTCCGGTCAGCAAACTTTCTCTTCTTTTCTGCCTCAAGAGGTGCGCAAGCCTCCTCTAATAGGAGAGCTTTGTTCATTAATGCATTAAAGTCAGTATAGAACACTGGCAAAAGCTGCACATACAGGCTGTGTCGCAACCCCTTTTTGAACCGATCTTGTTTCTTCTTATCAGTCGATATCTCCTCCGGCGCATATCGGGAAAGGCGGATGAACTTCCGAATATACTGATTGACAGTCATTGGCCCTTGTTTCAGCTCACGGAACTCGTCAGCCTTCATCTCCATAATCCCAGTTGGCACATGATACCTCCTGAACTCCTCACAGAATTCCTCCCAAGTGATGGCCTCGGCATCTGCTGATGCCTCGCAGTAATTTTCCCACCATTCTGCTGCTGACCCAGTGAGTTGGTGAGCGGCAAGCTTCACTCTGTCCTGGCCTTCACAATTGATAACCTGCAGCTTCCTAGTGATTGCCCTGAGCCAATCATCAGCCTCAAGGGGATCATCAGTACTGTCGAAGCTTGGAGGTCTAACTCTCATGAATTCTCCTATCTTACTCTGAGGTCCATAACCTCTGTTATTGAATCCCGCTTGCGCGATTGCCTCCATCAGACGGGTCTGATTTGCCATTACTGCCACCAGATCATTCTCCGGTGGTGGGGGCAGCTGGGTTCTCTGACTGCTGTGGTGGCTCTGGAGAACTTCATGACTGGGCTGCGGACCAGCACTCCTATCTCTCCTTCTGTACTGTTCTCCTGAATTCCTTCCTCGGGATCCATCAGTACTACCCGAGCGAGATCCTCTCCTATGTACTTCACCAACAGGTACTATCTGGTGCTCTGCACGATGACGGGCAGATCCCTCAGACGAGTCCATCTGTTTATGTGACAAGAGAGGGAGTAAAAGCTGAGATACAGCTATAAGGCAGGGGCAAGTAAGGTAGAAGCAAGGACATCCTTGCTAATCATACAATCAAAGATACAACAAGAAGCAACAACATATATCATATACAAGCAACATGTTCTAAACAAACCTAGGACTATCTCAACTAGGTCACTAGTACAAAAGCTCTCGATCCGCAACGGCAAAAGCGTGCTTTGCAGAGCATCTGACTACATGGTTATCTACAACAAAAGCTATATCAGGGCCTATTCCTACTGCTAGCTACATGTTATGCGACGTCCTTAAGTGTCGCTTGGGGACCTGTCAGCGGTACTGCCGACGGCTGACTCAGTAGGCGAGTAAGTCCTGGCTGGTGTCGAGGTGGTGACGAGGCCGGTGCCCCCGTCTATGTCGAAGCCGTTGTCGTCGTCAACGAGCTCACGCTCGCTGGGGTCCTCCTCCTCGGAGCCGTCGACTGGTAACTCTATGTCACCGTCCTGGATCGGCTCCGCAGGCGCTAAACCTCCAGTGGCTGCTGGGACTGGGAAGGGTCCGACCCGGCCATCTGCTATGGCCTCTGCTATGCGAGCCGGTAAGAGGGGAACACCTGCGATGAAGACGTCCTGAGTCCGACTCACCGGTAGACGGTAGGTACTCTTCCTCGCGGTAGTCCTGATCCGGGAGCCACTCATGGCGTGCCCTCTGTTGAGGTCCCGTGTGTGGGCCCTCACTGCTCTCTGCCAACCCTCGCGATACCTCACTACGGTGTCCTCTGCGGCGGCTGCCTGGACTCTGGCCTCGTCTAGCAAGATACGGAGAGCTCGCTCCCGTATCTCCGACTCCACTGCCCTCTGACGGGCATCCTCAAACAGACGGTAGTAGTCGTCGTACAGGTGCTCCTGAGCGTGGACGTACTGTGCTGTAACTACTGCAGTGGTGTCGTCCTCAACATCTCCACGTCCGGAGTCCTCCATCGCTGACATGCGCGCGCACCAGGCGGCGTACTGGCCAGCACTCGCTGGAAGGTGCCTCATAGGTCCGCGAGTCACCTCCCGCACGTGAATCCCACAAAGGTGCTGAAGGGCCTGTCTGGCCGCCAACTGGTAGGTGTCAGTGAACCGGACGCCTACGGTGTGGATGCGCCACGGCTGCAAACTGACGTCTCTCGAGCAGTCGAACACCTGTAGGTACACCTCACATATCTGGGAGCCACACTCCTCGTACTCGCGCCCAGTGTACTCGGGGCGTTTGGTGTACCCCAAGCGCATGCAGGCTTCCCACAACATCTTGGGAAAGTACGACACCCGCTCACAACGGACTGTCGTCCAGTCCTCGTCCTCCATCTGCCAGGAAAAAAGGGCAGATCAGAACCAGAATAACAACTCCAACTAAACAGCCAGAAAGTATCGGAGAAGGAAGTTTTATAACATAGTTTTTGACAAGCACACTGACACGACAAGACTATCCTAATGTCACGTCCTACAGCCAAGCGTGGCTCTGATACCACTCCACTACACTCTTGAGGAGAAAAAAATAAGAGATAACTCTAAGCATTATGAGGTATAAAAAAAATAAAAATAAAACTTTATAAGAAATATACTGAAAGAAATAAAAAAATGGAAGCTAGAGATAACCATTAAATGTCATAGGTGCATAGAGCATGAGAGCCCACGTTTCCCTCTCCCTGCCCTTTCCGGACGGGCACGCCCGGCTGCACCGGCCACTTTCGCCGTTGCTCATTTCCTCCTCCTCCTCTGCCTTGCCAATGGATCTGATCGTCATCTTGTTTACCTCCAAATCTCCGCGCTTTTTTTACGTAACGATGATGCTTTATGGTGGAAGGAAAGCATGCGCGACGCGTAGCTCCAAGAACCGCCTGGTACTTTAATTTAGTTAACCATCACATCTCGCGATACAAGCCAAAAGCTATGCTGGTGACAACTTCGTGATGCAACGCGCGACAACAAACAAAAGGAGGCAGTAAATTTGTTGCGTACAATGTTCGTTGGGGTCGAGTGGAGGACAAGCCTTCTTGTGGTGCCATGGCTGGTCAAAGAGCTTGCACCACAAGTTAATTCTCACCGACAAGTGATGGCTTCTCGCTTTGTTACGCCACGTCACTAGCTAGATGAAAAGTTTCAAATGCTGGGTCTGCACCGATCGAGTATCTATATTTATTTGGCTCCCCATAGTAACGAAATAGTAAGTAATTTGTTTCATTTATGCAAACTTTCACAAGAGTTTGGCCTTTTGAGTGTTCGACATAGTGATGAAAACATGTTTTGGAATTGCTAACGCAATTTACTGTCAGAAGGAACTTTTCAAAGATACTTAAGTCACAAATTATGACTTTGGCATGAATACCCTATCTAGTGTAACAGTCCAAATTTGAAACTTTTCAAAATTTATTTTATAGAAAGGAAAATAAATAAATAAATACAATAAATGGAATAAATAAAAATCTATATATATATATATATATATTAAAAAGTGTCTTCAATATTGCTTGACAATTATTTGTTTTTTGCATTTTTGAACTGTGGTATTTGCTAAATAATATACATATATGTATATATATATTAGCTCATGAAATAGATAAATGAAGGAAGAAATAGATTAGAAGAAAAATAAAAGAAGAAAAATCCTCTTTGGACCCTGGGCCAAATCTCCCCTGTCTCCTCTCCCTCCTGGCCTGTCTGCACCAGCCAAAAGACCTCCCCGGCCTGCTCGCCCGGCCCGATCGTCCTTCCTCCTCTTGGTCTAAACAGTTAGTCAGCTGTTTCTCTCTAACACACACACCCTCTCACCATGCATGCACATGGGCCGAAGGCCAAGCCAGCCTGTTCTCCACACAAGCGACACATCCCATTCAGCATCATCACCCTCCTCTCGCTCTCTCTGTTCTTGTTTGGCACGCGCGCGAGACAACACAACTCCCATGTTGGCCCGGTCGAATTCGAGACGGATTCTAGGCAAGCTCGAGCCAGACAGATTATGTGTATCCTCCTCTATCTTTAGCCTGCAACATCTACAACAGAGATCAACTCAAACATGAGATAGGGTTGAGATGAACCCTACCCTTTTAACCAGTCAGCCGACACATCGTCTTGCCATATGGGTACTAGATCAGCCTCTTCTTTTGATGTGTCAACCCACATAGTGCTTAGTCAGCATCTCGGTCATCAGCCTCGTTAGCTAGCCACTACAGCGGCCTCGTCAGTGCTCCGTCATCGCCATCTCAGCACCTTTGTTGATGTGTCAAGCCACGCGTCATGCAAAATCAGCTTTTATTTTCCTTTTGTTTTGTTTTTGGTTGCTAACATCATAAATAGATTAATGACACAATATATATGTTTTCAATATAAAAATAATTATATTAAGTAGTTTTAATTTGATTATAATTTATATAAGGTTTTTCTTTAATGATTAAATAGTTAAATAATTCTAATAATTTCAAGAAAATCCTAGATCACTCTGAAAAGTTCTACAATTTTTTTTGAATCACTTAGTTTCACCTGTAATTAATTTTTTTTGTCTGTTTGATCTCTGATAGTCCTAACTTGTCAATTGTAACTCCGATTTGATCCATTCTTGTACCAAAATTCTCAGAAAATCCTAATGTATCCAGCGACGTTGTTTGTTGTGTGCTATTTGGTTCTTTTTTATCCATGATATTTATTTGTTACCTTTCCACTTACTTTTGTGGTAGATGCCAACTTTCTAGAGGAGGAAGGACTACAGGACTATAACTTCGCTGAAGATCCAAATGAGTATTATGAAGGAAAGTTGTGTCTTTGATCATATTGATCTTAGTTTTCAAATATTTTTGTTTTAAAAACACGGATGCTAATAACATTGCCGTAAATTCTAAATTAGGCTTTACCCTAGTTTTCTTTCAATATTCTTGTTGCCATGGTTATGGTTATGAAAGGTTAGATGATGTTTAGTCTTACTATGGCATGGTGATAATAATAATGGTTAACTGAATATGATAATGATTTTATGCAACTATTAAAAGATCCTTTAACATTCTTGTTGCCATGGTTAGCCATGCTACTGTTCAAGCTTTCATATGCATATTTTTCTCCTAACTTGCGTAGTGCGATATATACTCACATTTTCTATAATCAAACACACTCAGTTGGAGAAGAATTTCATAAGTCTATGGAAGATGGAGTGATCTAATGTGGTTCTTCATTGGTTTGCCAAAAACAAAAGAACTATATAAATCCACTGAAGTTTTATTTATTTCTTCGATCATCGAATGTCACTTTTTTAAAATAGTTTAAGTATGATTAAGTTAGATATTGTAATAATTATCATCAATGAAGTTGCTATATATTTGAATTGATTTATAAATTCAGTACATAGCTGAAATTGATAGGTTGCTTGGACCGATCTCAACATCTAGCAGCGACAAATATGCAGTGGCAGAATATCGCTTTGCCACTACTTCATATACCGATGGTGACATAACATTATGTTGTCATATATAGGACAAGTTAGTGACAGCTTTACAAGTATTCATATTTAGAGCAGATCCACAATGCTAGTATCTATTCTGTAAACAACTATTTCAAAAATACCTAATCCCGGGCTCCCCTCCCCACCCACGCACACATTAAAATTTCTCCAATTCTTATTCGGCTACGTCGCGCACGAGAATATACTTGAGAGTTCACATGTAGAATGGATATTTAACGCATGAACTGCTTCACTGCCAACAGGCCAAATGTGCTCATGCATAGCAGACTGACACGATTGTTTTAGCCTCAAAGATTTCACGATTGTTGCCGAAAGTTTAGCTCAAAGCTGGTTTGGATAGGAAAGAATAACACATATTCTCTTGGGACTTGCAGGGGAAGTAATCATCCAAAGAAATTAGATTTATACCAACTAATCGAAACAAGCCCGGGAACGACGGAAATCCCAAAGCTTGAACTTTTTTTTTTTGGTGAAACAAGGCGCCATCTGAACAACTTGAAACCAAATGTAACTCAGGGTTACACGGCATTCCAGATGCACGACAAGTGAGAGAGGGGTCGTGACCGTTATAGCTCCTGAAATCTCCCAGCTAGTAAAGTAAAACACGTTGCGTGGACTGTTTACTATTTACTTGACCCAAGTTTTCACATTGTCTTTTGGACCTTGTCGTGTAAACGACTACCGAAATATTTATAGGTAAGATAAGGAAATCTATTGATCATATAAGTATCTCGTAAAAAAGATATGGACCTTTATACAGTTTCGAGTCTCTCGGGGGATAATAACTCTATGTCATATCTTGCCTTGATTATCTCAGGAATATATATTCCAAACAAAAGGGGAGGAGTGTGTCTAGTCATAAAGATTTAGGCAAGATTACTCCATGTTCATAGTTCTATAAACCTAGTCGGATGATGATGGTTTCTGTCATGGATCTTTGATGAGTGTATGGTTTCTACCCGACTAGGCTAGATCTAGGGTTTTGTGACTTTGTAGATCTTGAATGTGCGAGTTGTTCTGCTTTTGCAAGGCTTGTAGGCTTGAATTCCCTATCTTGGATGTACCCACTCCCCTCCATTTATAGTTGGGGCAAAGTAGGCATAATCTACTCGTACTCCTCCAAGCGTATTTCCCCCGAATTGTAGATCCTCTGGATATCAAGGAGAAACCTACCAAATAACAGGGTGATTTCCTTGTCGGGTACAATTATTTACTATATGCCTTAGATACTTTGTGGCAGCTACAAACCATACCAGAATGAGTGAAGGACACGTGCGGCGTGGGTACCCCTTGCAGATACACCGTATTTATATAATATATAATAAATAATTATATATCCTCATCGGTTTGCCCTCAACTTTCTCTTTATCAGAAGAGGGTCGCTGGTATATGTTGAGAATTTGATCTTTGTCAAAACTCACCTATTTGAGAAATTCTCCTTGTTTGACCACGCTCTTCTTAGTCGAGAATTCATTCAACTACACAAACCGGGTCCATGTAATAGAGAGTTTTTACCGAATAAAGTTCTTGAGACACATGAGTCAAGAAATTACTTCAATCGGGAATGCTTAAAAGAGTGCTGCCTTCCTTTTCCTCACTCTCAATGTCTTATTAAATGCACATGACTTTTGAGGGGAGTTGACATGATTAGACCCTTGCCTCATCATCTTAGAGGCCAAGAATAATTAATTTAGTGCGCTTTGACATATACCGTACCTTATCAAAAGTTGAAAGAATGCACGCATCATTAATGCCAAATAGCACTATCCCCGCCTGCCAATTGAATAGTCATGAGGCACCATGTCTTTATAAACAGAAAGCCCCCCAGGCCTAGGGTCTCCTCCAGCTTGTCACCGAGGGGGCCTCCCCCTTCATGACTGGCTTCTCTGCCAAATGTCTCACCGTTGTCCCTCATCCCCCGTCCCTCAAGGGCTGGAGTTGGAGGTCATCATCATCTCCTCCAATGAGGAGGAGGTGGCGGAAGCACTAGGGGGAGTTTTGGAAGATGTGGAGGTAGAATTTGTATGGCCGGATGAACTCTTTGACCTTGGGAGGCATACTTCATAGACATATAAGGTTGACTGAGTGTTCCTTGAGGAGGAGGGGGAAGAGAAAGAAAGAGGAGAGTAGGAAGTCAGGGAATCATCCAGCTTCTCATTTTCCTCCTCTTATTCCTCCTCCACCACCGACGGGGTGATGAGCAACTTTGTTGCCATCAACCACAATGCCTTGCTCAGACGAAGAAACTAGAGGTGTCGGCTCTTTTATTAGTTTTTCTTTTTCTTCTCCTTCCTTCTTTCTTAGTTGTCCCGAGTTGCCCATGTTAGGACTCGAGGACCTTTTGTGGTGCGAAAGAGCACTTTTTGGATGTAACACATTTGGAAGTTAATGAAGAAAATCCTTATCAGAAAATCTTTGTGATTTTGCTTTCGCTGAGTTTCCCTTATTATTAGATTCATCTACCTAAAAACCATCCTTGACTAGACCTTTTCCCCTCTAATCGAGAAAATCATTCTATCAAATAGGACCTTGACCCAGTCAAAGGCTCCTCTAAATAGAAAACATAGGACTTCTTTTTTGAGGTAATAGAAAACATAGGACTGGGAAACCCACATGACTGGGAAAAATTCCGATTGCAGTAGCACTTGAGTGTTGTAAGCATGTCGCATCTCTCTCCTCAAGTAGCATTGTATTTAAAGTGCAGCACCACTCGAGGGTACCCAAGGCGTCAAGCTATCAGAAAAATGAGAGAGAAAAATGCGGTAACACAGTTGTTGCAATAAAAAAATTTATCGTTACCGCGAGCGCGACAATCACGATGTCATAGAAGGAGACATTGTCATCTCACTCGCCTTTATAAACATAAATGATAGCCATCTGTTAGACCTCACACCTTTGTATTTTTCAATTTTTCTATCATTAAGAAATTTATTTCCCCTCTTCAACCTCTAGCCTTCTAAAGTGTCCATCCATGGCTTCCACCCCTAACTGTTACCAGACAAAGGAGATGAATGACTCTTGCCTTAACAAATTGGTAGGGGAGGGCCTCCTCCCTTCTCAGAGCCTGATCCCTTGGAGGTCAGTGGAGAAGGAGAGCTTTACCACCCCGTACATCGAAGAGATCATGATGTTTTAGGAATTTACGTACTATGGATTTTAACTTCCTACTTCTTACTTCTTATTAGGGGGAAAGTATACGACGAGTACCTCACTACCTTGAACAAAACTTCATGGTTGGGATGTCACTCTAACTACTTTTACTGTGAGTGTCCCACTCATGGTCCTCTCGAGTACAAGGGTACTTGGGAAAAAAGAAAATTTGCTGGCAGTCATGGGTCACAGTGAGTCCCCAAATTCAAGCGCTCCTCGAGGTGATCAAAAACCTCAAGGGGCAAGGATTGACCGCATGGGATGTGGCCATCAAATTCATTTGGCACACATCAGCCCCTTGAAGGCTAGAGACCACCTGCCCTGGGAGTACTTGGGGTCTTTTGATTCGACTTGAGATAGACCTGATGGCAAGACATCATTGAGAATTTTCTTTTTATGTTTCTTGCATATAACAATTTTTAAACAAATTTTTACTCATACCTGTAGTTCTATCAGAAGAAGCCATTTTGAGGAGGGTTAGGAACCTCCTGACCAATCAGCCCTTCCCCCCCCCCCTCCCACGGCCGATCGCGATGATGTCCTGAAGGCGCTATGAGACTTTCGATAGAGACTCTAGAGGCCATGATCTAGGTAAGGATCTTCATCATGATATGACTTATCAACTTCCAGTCTTTGAGTAGTAACCCTTACTCTGTAATCGCTGCATATTCTTTCATAGCTCAAGTCATCATCCCAAGTATCTCCTTCTAGGATTAGCGGGTAGGAAATATGAGACATCGTAATGTCCATTCCTCCTCTAGCTTTGATGAACAACATCCCATAAAGCAACTAAGGAAAGTAGCCGTGGGATGACACCAGAGGGTACTTAGCACAAATAGGGATGACACCAGAGGGTACTTAGCACAAATAGTGCGAGTACCGCCTCTGAAGATGACACCGTCTAAATCTTTTTCTCCTCACCTCCTCATGAGGACGTCCCACTTGAGTCGGGCCAGTCCCTAGCGACACCTGCTTCATCTCCCCCAAGGAGAGACACTAATGCAAGCTTTTGAAGAGGAGGAGCACCCAACTTCCCTAGAAAATCCTTGTATAGCCTTAAACAAGCTCCTAAACAATGGCATGAGAAGTTCGATAGAACTTTAACATCTGCAGGTTTTTTGGTCAATGAGGTAGATAAATGTGTGTACTATCACCATGGTGGGGTGAGGGAGTTATATTATGCTTGTATGTTGATGACATACTGATATTTGGGACAAACCTTGATGTGGTTATTGAGGTCAGATCTTTCTTATCTCAAAGTTTTGATATAAAAGATCTGGGAGAGGCTGATGTAATCTTAAATATCAAGTTAATCAAAGGAGAGAATGGGATTACTCTTACACAATCTCATTATGTTGAGAAGGTCTTGAGCCGCTTTGGCTACCAAGACAATAAGCCTTCGCCAACACCTTATGATCCCAGTGTGATACTTCAAAAGAATAAGAAAAGTGTCAAGAACCAACTGAGATACTCTTAGATTGTTGGATCACTTATGTACCTAGCTGGTGCTACAAGGTCTGACATCTCATTTGCTATGAGCAAATTGAGTCGCTTTACTTCTAACAGGGTGATGAACATTAGCGTGTGCTTGAGCAAGTTATGCGCTATTTGCTTGGTGCTATGAGTTATGATCTTCACTATTCGGGGTACCTATCGGTACTGGAGGGTTATAGTGATTAAAATTGGATATCGGATGCTGATGAGATTTACGCCACAAGTGGATATGTATTCACTCTAGGTGGTGCTACTATGTCATGGAGATCTTTGCAAACAGACTATCTTGATGAGGTCAACTATGAAAGCAAAACTAACTATTTTAGACACAGCCACTATTGAGGTAGAATGGTTGCATGAGTTGCTGATGGACTTACATGTGGTTGAGAAACTGGTACCGGCTATCCTTATGAACTGTGGTAATCAGACAGTTATTATCAAAGTAAATAGTTCTAAGGATAATGATAAGTCCTCAAGGCACGTAAATAGACCATTGAAGTCTGTCAGGAAATTGAGAAACTCCAGAGTAATAACCTTGGATTATATCCAAATAGCTAAGAACCTAGAAGATCCTTTTACAAAGGGACAGTCATGGAGTGTGATAGATAATGCATTGAAGGAGATGGATATGAGACCCATGTGAGCTATACTATAGTGGTAACCCAACCTATACGATCGGAGATCCCGTGAATTAGGACTTGGGAAGAATAAGCTATTGGTCTAACTAGAGTATAGTACCTTTTTTGTTTGACCCACTTGAGTGAAGATGCAATACTCTCATAGATCTGTAAGACAGGTTGGCTATTACCTTAATGTGTTCTGTTGTCTTTAAGTAGCGAAGATGCTGACCTACATGGTATTCTTGAAAGAACACACCTATATGAGACTGACTGTTGGTCGTAGTCTATAAAATTTAGGTGATCTCTAGTAAACTCATGAAGAGACTATGGAGTAAGACTTATATGCTCCACCTGCAGGGTAGCTTGCTGGCACCCAAATATCAGTTATGACTTTAAGTAAACTTGTTTACACAAAACTTACAATTCAAGGCATAGTCCATTGTTCAAGTTGTGAATGAGTGTACCTTAATGTTTTAGTTAGATATTCAACTTAATAGTCTTCACTGAAACACTGGTATATCAAACAACAATGAGAAATTGATAATTCTCTATGGGACTTTGAGATCTGGTGGGAGATTGTTAGAATTATTGGAGTCGTCCCATATAATAATTCCTAATAAATCTCAAAGACACATATTGTGGAGAGGTGACCCATATTGAGACACACCCTCAATTAGTACTATATTGCTAATGGAGGTAGAGATGGGAAGTTTTCTCCCTATATATATGCAAGGATCCCCGTATAGATTGCTAATTGAGAGTAGTCCTAAAATTGGGAATGCTCTCATTACGTGAGTCTATATAATAGTTAGTGTTTTGCCTCTTTCTCTCGGTTGTACTGCCGTTGTAGTTTATTCCATCCCGGCGTCGGCGTGCACCGACGAACGTGCACCGATGAACGGAAGAGCATGTCTTCAAAACTCTCGCTCTCGAGATCTTGCACCGGGAGAGTATGAATACGGTTTTTGGGAAGCGCTCCATGTGACTGCTCAAGTTCTTCAACAGATCATTTTTCTAGTCGCTTGCGCGCTACCCGCTGTCATCGTCAATAAATTCGGTGTGTCATCAGCATGATAGATCGTGCCGTCAATACATTGCAACTAGCATCTTCAGCAACCTCCACAATGCAAAGCTAGTACATAAAAACCATGTTACTTGTATTTTATTTCTTGCGATTCCATTTTGAGTATAGTAGATCTTATTATATGTTGTGCTTTCGTACACATATCTAGATTATGCTCTGATAATATGATCATATTAGTTTATCAGTTTCTCCTCATGGATTATTTATAGATTAAATTAAACCTAAATGTGTCTTATTTTCCAACAATATGTGTCATAAACGTCAATGTGAAAGTTGGATCAGTAGGATCAAAAGCGCCAATGATAAGGTATATCATCAATTTTTGCTGGAGTTGTGGTCAATGGGAGTCCTCCCTTGAGTTTCTGTGTGCTGCTCGACGCGGCCAGATCTGGGCTGTGTCTCCCAAGATCTGGACTGATTCGAGCCTGGTTTGGGTTGTTCCCTGTTGTGATTTTGTATTCATAGTATTAGACCTGGGAGATGGTAGAGCTCTTTTTCCAGATTGGACGACATGCAGAAGATGAACATGCTGTCTGCTATTTTTCTGAATATATTAATACATGACATGACAATAGCTTGTGTTTGTCCTTGATGATGCATTTTCTTCCTGGATTATTCATGTGGACAAAAAATCAAGCCTAGGATTGGGTTGTTGACATGAATATTTGTTCTTGCGCTTCAGAAATGGTAGGAACCTCAATGACTTGTGCTAGCAAAAGAATTTGTAGCGAATAAATGGTGAACATGAATGAACTGCATGCAATTGTATTCCTATGGCAGAAATAATGAGCTGGTGAACATAATCTAAGGGAGATGGAGATGTGTGTACTGAGATACTCAAAATTTATGTTATCTGAATATTATGTGTTATTGTGCGTGCTCTGCTCGCATTATTCTCTGAAAATTTTGTCTGAATACGTGTCATGTGATCCAAGTAACCAAATGATGTTGATTGAACTTCATGAATTAACTAATTTCTTGTCACACCCTGTTGACTCTTAATTTCTTGTTACATCCTGTAGTACTTTACCGTGATACGAAATTGCCGTACTATATGTTTCTATGGTTAAATGCAAAAAATAAAAATAATAGCGTAGACGCTTATTCATAAGCCAAACATTCATACGATTCAAAGGCATATTAGTCATTACACACTCAAGATAAACAATCTCTCAAAAGAAATTCCAGTTGCCAAAATGCCAGCTTCATCAGCCAACTGATTCTCTAGGTAGCAGTTTCTCAGGCCAATCAGCTTATCAAAAAAGCTCATCAAAAGGAAGTTATTACAAACAGAACATATACGCTATCTTTGAGATGAGGTAGCAGTGACATTAGCTAGCAGATACCTATATTGTTGGAGACGCATTAAGGCGTCATTTGTTTGGGCTTATTTCCAGCCTTTTGCCCCCAGAAGTCCAAATAAATAGCCCGTTTTTAAAGGCCACTTCTCAAAAACTGGCCCCTCCCAAAAGCCGACTTTGCATTGCAAGCAAGAAGCAAGACTAGGTGGGCTTTTGTGGCTTCTGCGGGTGGGTGAAACATAGACTAGCCATGAACTTCGGGCATATTTACCCAGAAATGTCATCTTATAAATATTTCGAACTGGCACCGTCCACTGCTCTCGTGACGAAACGTGATCTCTGGCAAATGACCTCGCGACGTCAGGCGATTAGGGTTTTCCCGCCGTCCCTGCCAACGCTCGAGGTGTGATTTGGATATGTAGCCTTGTACTTGTGCAGGTTTTCACTAGTTGTTCTCCAGAAAAGAAAAAAGGAGGAATGATATCTCACTCACTGTCGGTCCCTAGTTGATTTTGCAAGATCTAATATGTAGCTGTAAACGTGGGTTCTGATGCCATGATTTTTGTTGGTCATGTAGTTGCAATTTTCACTTGCAAACTTGGGTTCTTATGTGACTACTTTAGATCACTGTACAGTATGAGATTTTGCGTTTGTGTTAAAAATGGTTGGTAGTTTCTTAGGAACTTTACTCCAGTATAAGGAATTTGTGATTTTGCTGTCACTCCGTGGGCTATTATCTTCAGAGATGGTGTTGTTTTCTTTCCCCATTGCATTGCTTTGCTGGATGTATGGATGTATGGATGGTGTGTAAACTGTTGCAAGCACAAGCTGATGCTCATTATCTTATGTTCATCCTGCGCAGAGGCTGTGTTAGGTTGTAAGAATACAGTTCTGTAGAATTGTGATCCACCTAAAACAAATTATTTTGTTAGTACACTATGTAAAAAAATAGATAAATAAGACATAAAATTAACGACGGGTCATAATATGATCCGTCATTTATAATAATAATAATGATAGGTCGTAGTTGTGACTCGTCACTTATTATCAGTCATAAGTGACAGGTCATCCTAAACCAATTATAAGTGACGAGTCAAATTGTGACCTATCACTTATTATAAGTCATAAGTGACGGGTCATCCTTAGCCAATCATAAGTGACGGGTCAAGTTATGACCCGACACTAATGATCAAACCAACAGTGATGGGTCATCCTAAGAGTCATTAGTGACAGATCAAATTGTGACCCGTCACTAATGACCAGTTTGATGAAACAAAGTAGGTGAAAATTTTTTAATTAATCAATCATTAGATATATTAATCAATCAGTTTCCTATCACAACTTACTTAATTTTTTTTCTTATACAGTAGATATGTACATAACATGATGCTATAATTTTTTTTTTATTTTTTTGTTATTTTTTCTCACCTCAGCAGCACTAGAATATGAACTATAGTATATTTCTGCTCAAGTTTGATGTAAGGGGTGATGGCTATGGACTAATACATTCGGTGCAGAAATTTTAGAGGGCGAGAACTCAATATTCTAGGTTGTTTTTTATCTCAAAAAATTCACCAAACTCAACAAAGTTAGAGAGAAATAGATGTAACTTTTTCTATAGATGTCGGTAGAGTAAAAAAAAGTCAAAGTTAGAGTCTGTATACAAAAGTAATGCCTATTTTGCAGAAGGTCACTCCGGATCACCTATCAAATTACAATTTGGTAAAAAAAATAGTCATAAGTGACGGGTCATAACTGTGACCCATCACTTCTTTTAGTCATAAGTGACGGGTCACGGTTATGACCCATCACTTATGACCTTCGGCAAAAAATATTAAAAGGATAAAATATTCGGATTCCTTCAGAACGCACGTGAGGATGTGGTGGTAAGGGGCAACGCACGAAAGCGGAGGTCATGAGTTCGATTCCTACAGAATGTAAAGTTTAAAAATAGTGTGAAAAATAGCATGTGATATATGGCGAGTGTTGATGGCACCTGCGTTGGGATGGCTCGGATGAAGAAAATATATATTTTTTGACTTTTTTTGTAAAAACACAAAAAACGTTCATCAGTCATAAGCGACAGGTCATAACTGTGACACGTCACTTATGATTTTTTATAAGTGATAAGTCACAGTTATGACCCGTCACTTATGACCTTCATTAGTGACTGGTCAAGTTGTGACCTATCACCAATAATCTTACTGACGGTAGGTCCTTACCTATCACTTATGAATAGACATCAGTGACGCGTTTGGGGTGATAGGTACAGGACCCATTACCCATGACGATTATCACCCGTCATTTATGTCCTTTTTCACGTAGTGGTAGGTACTACAATTGTAATGTTTTTTGACTCAGTTGATAAGGCCCATGAGTGACAATATGGACTATGTTGTTCAATAAATACATTAGTGCTGACTATGAGAACCTTGGTTTGAGTGAATTTCTTAAACTAAAGTACTATTTACCTGAGTTTCGATAGGGCCCAGCTCTAAGGGGTAGTGTTCTACCATTTGCATTCATCGCTTCGCAATATGATAGAGAGATCATTCAGTGTTTTGAAGATGAAGTAGAAAATATTATTGAAGTTGCCAAGTTATCCAATGAGAAAGCAATAAAAGACTATCATAGCGTGCATGGTTTTTCACAACTTTATCCAATGAACACTACACACCAAATGTTACTAAAGCATCATTGTCTCAACCTAGTACACTAGGGCATTAAGAGATCGATATGAATGTCTTTTATGATAGTATTGCTAATGCTTTGATGATCATGAGAGAATAAGCTACATGTTATGTTCATGTTCATCCTTTTGTATTTTTATAATCAATGGAATAATCACAATCTATTTTGTGAGTCACGCATGTTTTCAAAAAGTAAAATATATTGATGCTCAAGTATTTAAATTTTCAATAAAAACTAGTTACATGTACATACAACTTCTATACTTTTTTCTCCTACAATATTAATAACACTCACTAAAATAGTTTACAAAAATAAATATTAACTTAGAACAGCCAAAGGCATTACAGACATTGTATACTTCATTCAGCTCAAAAGCCTGGCTAGACTATCCAAAAGCAGGGTTACCAAACGGACATAGCTTTTACAGAAGTAGCTTCTCCAGGTTCACCAGCTAGAAGCAGTTTTTTTGGAAAAACCACAACACGAACAAATGGGCCCTAAGACCCCTTTGGAAATCCAACCTGGTTCCAACACATAGTTTACTCACACATGGTTTCTAACTTGCAAAAGACATCCTTACAGTTAGGCCATAGAATGGGTCTAGTTGGCAGGTGCCATGAGACTATTAGGAAATGAAGTGATCTCCAACCTCGTGGCAGTTGCTATGGTGAAGGTGCCTCTATCCCCTAAGTGTGATTTTAATAAATAATGATAGTATCTATAGACTAACAATTTATAGAGAATTGTTAGTAGGTTGTTCTATAGGTGATGCATGGAGATTAAGTATGGATTCATTAAGGAATGGCATGTGATCAAGAGAGATGCATCAAGATGAATGAGCTCTAGATGATGCTTGAGTAAGTGGTGACAATACCTATAGACTAACAATCATGTTGAGAATTGTTAGTAGGTTGTTTCATAGGAGATGCATAAGTGATAAAGTATGGATTCATTGAGGAATTCGATGAGATCAAAGAGATGCATCAAGGTCATTGAGCTCTAGGTGATACTCATGAAATGAAGGAGAAGATCAAAGAAGATTGATGATAAGTGTGAATGCTAAGTCACTTGTATAGATTAAGTGACTAAAGATATGATAAATTTGGTAATGTGTTTGCCAAATTAATCGATACTCAACATGGCTTAAAAGAGAAAAATGTCATTTGAGTTACCAAGCCTATTGTGACTAATGTTTGAGGACCCAACATTGTTGGGGACTAAAAAGCTCAAAAATAATCAATAGGTGAAAAGGAGAGCATTGGAGATTTGGCTAATTATTTGAATATTTCTTAAATTGCTAAAAGTGACATGTTATATATGTGGCGAAGAACAATTATCATCTATCCAATGTCACTCCATAGGTAACACTCTATCACAATATTTTTAATAAGATAAGTGTTCTTAAAATTCATATTTACAGCTTTGTGATAGATACATAGTTAAATAGAATTTCTGAAATTTTGGTTTTAGCGGTCTAACCACCAGGGTGCTGGTCAGACCGCTAGAGTTATACATAGTGGTTTCTGAGGCTTCTGCTTCTAGCGGTCTGACCACTCATTCTCCCGGTCTGATCGTCAGCACCTATTTGATATTATTCATTTTATTGAAATATATTTGGTTCTTTTGAAAAATTATTGGATTATCACATTATGAGGGTGTATTATGCCTTGTGCATATTACTTACTCATGAATTGTGACTAATTGAGGAATACCACTTAGAATTGATATAATCGTTTATCTAGCATTTATGTGGTATGGAAAGCTCACATAAGACTTAGTGTCACAAAATATCCATTAATTGATTGTTATGTAGTTTTAAATGAAATTTGATATCTTCATTATGTTTTATGCTTCTCTTTTAATCTCAAGATTTTAAATGGAATCGTTTTTCTCATTCGGATCAAATCAACTAATAGCTTTATGAAAAATTACTTATGCTAGTTGATCTTGTGAAGAATGTGATATGAAATATGGTGCTTAATTCTAAACTTTCATCATATGCTTCATTGAAAGAAAATTGAGCTATGCTATTTTGCAATTACTATTTTGAGATATCTTGATATACCATTGTATTTACTTACAGCTGGTAATTATAAAAGTAGTAATATTTGTTGATCATCTTCCTTTCAACTTTATGCTTCTAATAATTGGTTTCTTTTGTCAAACTTGTTTATAGAAGCTAAGGTTTTGCTATCTCACTCCTTTTATCATTTAAATGTACTTAGTTGAGATAAGCTTTTGAGCATAAATGTAATTCTTTTGGTTATTATATGCTCAACTATGAGGAACCGTTCAAATAGTATTCTAATTAATTATTAAGTTGATCATTTACATAATCACGACTACAATGATTAAACAGAATATCATTCTGGTAGTCCCGACATGTAATTTGTGCTTAAGGTCGGAATACACGTCTTTCCAACATATACTATCATAACAAAACTTAATAAAGAGCAAGTAATTAACATTATACTACAAGTCCTTAAGCATTAACAATTATAATAATTTGCAGGAAAAGAGAGCTAGGAGGACAATAAAATAAATCAACTCCTAGACAACAAAAGAAACTACACAGGAAAAGACAAAAGCTATGAACAACAAAAGATAGGTGGAGCCATATGCCCTTAGCCTCCACCCCAAAATAACATCACCCGAGTAGTTGCCTACTCATACCCTCCACCAACGTCGGTGAGCGTGAAGTAGCCAATCACTAGCTCATCCTCGCCAGTAGCATCTGAAAGAGCAGCGTGAGTATGAAGGTACTCACAATACTTAATCCATACTAGGTACATATAAATAACCTGATTTGAAGGAGAATGCATTTGGTTAATTAGCAAGGAGTCATCCATAAGGTTAAGTAAATTCATATGCAAAAGCCATTTTGACACAATATGATAGTATCTAACTTACCCACATGTATCTTTCTATTCGATATTTATCAACATAAACATAATAATTAGTCAAATGGCATCACCTACCAAATCCCAACATACCATTCATCCCACACTCGTGACTCTACGATCGATGCGGATGGACAGAAGTATACTCATGACCGAGAGCGCAGCAATTCTAATTGATCTTACACCCTGCAGAGGGATACATCTTTACGCATACGACTCAAGGACCATTCGGCTTGCGTGACCACACAGGCTCATACAAGGGTACTCGTGTCAACTTTTCTCATACCCGAAACTACCCACTTGCACATGCCCCTATGGCACTGGGGTTACCGCGAGTGTGTCCCGGACACCTCCGACTTCCCACCACCTTGATTCTCCTTTTCTTTTTCTATTACACATCACAGGGATGCACAACAAGTGTTAGCACGGCGTATGATAATTGGCTTTGAAGGGAATCGAGGACGTTCTAAGAGGGGGGTGAATTAGGACACTTAAAACTATTGACTCCAAAACTTCCACAAGATAAACCTATCTCAGTTTCTATCTAAATGTGCTCTAGGCTTATCTAGTGTGTCTACTCTAATGCTTAACAGAATTGCAAGGTAAATTGCAAGTAAGTAAATGTAGAAATGTAAATGAGGTAAAGAGACAAACTCAGCATGAGGGATTTTTATCCCGTGGTATTGGTGGCACACAAGCCACCCCTAGTCCACGTTAGAACTCCACAAAGGATATGCTCCCGGTCGTCAAGTCTCTTCCAGTCACGGCTCTTGAGATACCAAGTCACCAAGACAATGCCACCAATGTGAGGTCTCACCACTAACCTCTCTTCCGGTCACTTATACACCATCTTCACTTCGGAGCTTTAGTCACAAAGACAAGGGCCTCCGCATCCCTGCACAATCCTTTTGCCGCTGCTCCACACCAAGTCAGTGGTCAACAAGTTACCGGTGAGTCACCAAGACTCCAAAGTTCAGGCGTACCTCTTGGTACACATTTGGATCACTCCTTGATACGCACTCTAGGTTGCAGAACCTATCGACTCTTCTCTCTAGGCCTATAAGCACTAATCACTTACTAATGGTGTGTTTAGTTGCCTTAGATGAACATTTTATACTCTTGGATGTCTTGAATGTCTTCTTAGGTGTACAAGGGTCTCTCTAGACTCCAGCAACTTCAAATGAATGAGTGGATGGGTATTTATAGCCTTAACCCCGCAGACTAGCCGTTATCCCAATAGCTCACATATTCTGTGAACACCGGACTATCTGGTGTTAACAGGGGTACAAGCACCAAACCATCCAATGTGTATATTCTCATAAACTAGCCGTTGGAACTCCACTCAGAGTTCTTCTGAACACTGGATTGTCTGGTGTAATCTTCAATCCATCATCCAACTATCCGATGAGTACACTTGAGCCTTCTCATATTCGATAGCCTCTCTGTGTAAATTGCTTCGACATTTATTGTCTTCATTGCCGGACCTTCCGGTGTGTTGAACTTCTCCATTTCCGGATTTTACACACCTTCTGTTAAATGCTCTGGTGTGCATCACTTCATCACCGGACTATCTAGTGAGTATATTTTTGATTTTCTGCGCTTGGATTCTTCTCTATAAGAATTAGTCCGGTGTACATCTCTTCTGATCGTCGAACCTTCGGTGAGTGCAATCTACTCTGACTCCTTCTGACAGAATTGCTCTGGTGTGTACACTCTTTATCACCGGATCATCTGGTGAGGCAAACTACCTCTAGACATAATGTTCCGATGAGTGCAATTCTTCCAACGTTGGACCTTCTGGTGAGAACAATTTCTCTATGACTTTTTCCAATTCAATCAAACTTTGTCCCTGTTGCGGTGGCTTCTTGATGTATTGCATCCATGGGACCTACTAATATATATTCTTGACAAACATGTTAGTCTCAATGACTATATTGTCATTAATCATTAAAATCACAATCATAACCTAATAGAGCCATTTTCTCTACAACCTTGTCTTATCATTATATCAACATGTGATTAGTACGGAATGTGCTAAAGCTAATGGCACCAACAAACGGTGCTTAAACGATGCAAGCGGTCTATGACATCCAGATTCCTCTCCTGACTTACCCCTAGCACTGCCCACATCTTGTCTTATCCTTACATCACATACATCTCAACCTTATTGTTACCCTTGTGAACAATTAGATAAGCCCTATAGCTCACAAATTATGGTCGAACCACCGATCGACTTCTACCGAGGACCTACGCATTGATAAGCATTTCAGTTAACCTTTGAAGTTAGACATCAATAATATTATACCCAGGTTATAAGGAATAAGATAATTATCAAAATTAAGGTAGAAGTAATGCATCAACATAGGTTCTACCCACAAGACTCCTGACATTCAACTCACCACTCGTGAAAACATACGTAGAGCATAATTTATCAAATTAGACAACGCATGATCCAAAGTAGTAGATAGAGTATGCTTATATACTTTCCTTACTGCTCTAGTGCCTGCCTGATACTACCGGCGCAACACTACAGAATTCCAAACCGCCCTCGGTCGCGCTCGTGTCACACTCCAGTCCTTCATTCAATAAAGAAGAATGCGTGCAATGATGAGTATGAAAAGGATGCAATAAAGTATGCCACATGATTCTTAACATTAAGTTAAAAGTGCAAGACATGCGGAAGAATAACGAAGTTTGCGATCTAAACAGCTTCGGAAACTCAAACAGAATTCAAAAGTTTTGGTTTCAACTCGGAACCTCTGGGTTTAGGACTTCCGAGTTGACCTCCGGATAGGGGTCCTTGGTTAGCAATTTCTGAATTAACTCAAAATTTCCGTGTTGGGCCAGAATATCTGGATTAGCTTCTGGGTGAGGGCTCTCTGTTTGGCTTTGCTCCATTTATCTTAGAACTTCCAGGTGGTTGGATTTTCTGGGTGAGGCTCCGAGCGAGGGGACTCTATTAAACCTAACTCGAGGTATCTAAAACTTGTTTCTAACCTGGAACCTCCGGGTTGGGCAGACTTAAGTTTCGCGATGATTTTTCTCGACTGATTCAACTCACACGTTAGATCTACCCCCACATAAACCTGCATATGCACTATACAAAAGGTTCTAGACTCAATTTGCACCCTAAATTCTCACGATTCCCGAGGATAATTCAATTGGGATTTCTCATAGCTACCCCAAAACTTCCGGGTTGAACCCGAAACATCCGGGTTACTGCAGAGAGCATTTTCATAGGGAAACTTTGGTCGATTCGATTGCATGCCTCACCAATTCAAAGGTACAAGGGCTTTGCACTAACTCATGGGTTCTAGACTTCATCTTACCAACACAGCCACACAATTCTCTGGCTCAAACTCATCCAAAATCCTCTCATTAGCTCCAAAGCTCAAGAACTCGAGACGCGTTGTAACTTCACAACCAAAGCTACAAACTCAAAATCCGTCCAACTAAAATGCGCATTCTCACCATAGATGCCTAGGGGACTTACCCAGGGTTCTTTACTGAGGTTGGTGATCGTTGGTTGAAGGAGGAAACGGCGAAAAAGCTCAGGGAAGAGGAAGAAAGCCAATGCTCCTCATTCTTCAATCAAGAACACCAAAACGAGTCAAGAACGGCTCGAATCCTTAGGGAACATGCAAAAGAATTGGATGGATGGGAAGCTTAGGAGCTAGTGATCGCGTGGGCACTAGATACATACCTCAGTTTCCCTTCTTGAGGGAGGAATCTGAGGAGAAGGAGAGAGAGCTAGAGAGGGGGGAGAGCTCCTTGATCTTGGTTGGTTGGGAGGACAGGGAGCAAGGGAGTGAGTGAGGGAGAGGGAGGGAGTGGGTGGGGCTGCTGCCCCATCAAGAGATGGGATGGTTGGCCCACCCATGTGGGCCCTATTTGCTAGAGAGACAAGATATTTTCAATGCAAGTTTTGATTCTTTCTCTCCCGAATTTCTTTCTCTCATCCTATTGACTCAAAACAAAGTGTTCTAGTGCTCTAGAACAAAATGGCTCAAAATTAAGCATGACATGTATGAAGCATAATTATGCTTAATTACATGATTATGGGTTTTGGGATGTGACATCAACCATATTGCTTAGTTCATTTATTGAACTTTGTGAATAATCATTTGTTGATCTTATTCCTTAGATGTATTTTGGACAAGCTTTTATGATTTATGTGCCTTTTATCCAAATTATGTCTTTATTGGATTTTGGAAGTGGTGTGCATGCTTGTCTAAATTTTTATTGTTATTTTTAAAATGGCCAAAATGTGCGTGTGTATTTCAATTGGTTCTATTTCATATTGATATGCATCATTTATGGGAGAGTTTTCTCTATGTGTTGAGGTTTCTGCTAACCTTACCCAATGAGTTTGAGAACTAAATTGTACTTGAATAGGTTTTAGGTACATTGGAGATGCATTGGATGCTTGACTCATTCATAGAGAATGTCTTTTCAAAAGGAAGATCATTTCAATTGAAAATCATAAAGAATGTCTTCTTTTTCAATTGGTATTCATAAAGAAGATCTTCTCCTTCAACTTCAACCTCAATTGTCATCATAGAAATGATTGTGTCAAAGTGAAGCCAAGCAATGATGAGCAGTAACCTACTACATCAATCCAATGCTTTTAGATAAATTATTCTTAACTCATGCATTTAATGTCAAAGATTTAACCTTGTGTAGGTTGCATCATAGCATGCAAATTCTTGAGAAAAACACTTTTCTCTTGCAAGTGCCTGAAAATTTTTTATTGGAAATATGAACAATTTGTATAGCATATTTTTGTGGGAACTCTATAATCATGTTTATGATTAAAATCTCAAATATGCAAAAGAATTCATATCAAATATTTGAGTTGCTCTTATATGCAATATTGATGAAGATTGTAAAATTTATCCTTCTGCTTGAGGTTTATAAGCTTTGGTTAGAAACATCTTAACTTTTGCCTTTTAAGTTGAGTTATGTTGAACTCTCTCATCTTAGTCTGATTTAAATGGCTTCATTGAACATATAAGCTTATAAGATATGGACACTTTGTGATAAATAAAATACTTATTATAATGTAAACAATTTTGCTATATTCAATTTGAGTCTAATCCATTGCATTTGTGTTTTGGACATTGATTTCGGACTCATGCTTGACTTGCTTTCAATTGAATTTGTTTCAATTGACATTTCTTTCAATTGGTATGCCTTGAATTTTCAATTGACATCTCTTTACACCCCTTGAGTCCATTGAATAGTATGATCTCCTTAAATTATTCGTAATTGGATAAATGCATTTGATTTCACTCAATCTGTAAGAAATGCACACTTTTTGGGGAAGCTCATACTACAAGTGGTAGTGCATTAGCTATCGATGATTCCTTTTGATGGATAGTGCTAATGTGCTTGGGGGAGAAATTCTTTTTAGCCAAGTCCTCCAAAATTCTTCCATTTTGACATTATTGTCAATTGTGAGAGAATTTGTACTAGATGTTATATTTGTAAGAGGGATTTGCTTATGGGGGAGTTTTAAAGGCTATACCTGATGAGGTGAAAGTTTTTGTATGCATGTGTTGCATGGTTAAGTAGCATGCATATTTACTTGATATGCATAAGCATGCCTTTATGGTTCTCATGTACAAAGAAAACTCCATCCAAAATTTTAGATAGATAATATATGCAATGATATTCAATATTCATTCACACAAGCATAGATTATAAGGGAGTTTGCTATATACATAAGTGTATCTCTACTCGCATCAAACTCTTAGTGGTGTTTTATGCTAGTAAAGCAGGTTTTGGTAATCTCAAACAACTTAGTGGTGTTTGATGCTACAAAACTTGTTCTCAATATACATTGTATCCACGGATTATATGTATACTAAGAACTTCATTTTTCAAATATAACCATCTAGTGAGGTTTCCATCAATTACCAACATAATGAAGATTGAAGGTGCATCTAACCCCTAAGTGTGGTTTGGTAATTAATAACAATACCTATGGACTAATAATTTAAAAAAAATATTAGTAGGTTGTTCTATAGATGATGTATGAGAGATTTAGTATGGATTCATTAAGGAATGTCATATGATCAAAAGAAATGCATCAAGAGGAATGATCTCTAGATGATACTTGAGTGAGTGGTGATAATACCTATAACTAACAAACATGTTGAGAATTGTTAGTAGGTTGTTTCATAGGAGATGCATAAGTGATAAAGCGTGTATTCGTTGAGGAATGACATGAGATCAAAGAGATACATCAAAGTCATTGAGCTCTAGGTGATGCTCATGAGATGAAAGAGAGCTCAAAGAAGATTGACGATAAACGTGAAGGCTAAGTCACTTGTGGAGATTAAGTGACTAAATGTATGAGATTGTCAATTGAGTTTTTATGGACTAACCTATGTGCTTGAGCGAATGGGGTCAGGTTCCGTATGAAACCAAGTATTGAATTGAGATATTCAATGTGTCGAGTTGGAAAAGCAAGACCAAGATAATCTTAGTGGAAACTTGTGTGTTTGATGCTTGCGATTCATGTCTTGGTAGTGAACCAGATAAAGATGATGGGAAAAGAGAAGTCTTTCACGCTTGGTGCATAGGAAGCAATCAAGTAAAATTCACCAAGCTTTAGAAATATCAAGAGAGGATCGAGATGAGAAGCGAGAATGAACATTGTCATCAAGCTCAAGTGAACAGTTGAAGACACGCCTAGAAGAAGCATCAAGACTCGTATGATGTGTTTGTCAAGTCTAACAAGATGGCTAACACAAGGAAAAGGTATAAAATGTATGCCATTTTCTTTTGCCAGTCAATGGTGATTAGAGAAGAAAAATGACTAGATTGATAGGATAAATGACATACTATTAAGAGGGGTCTAGATGATTGTTTGAGTTTTACCATATTTCGATAAGCTCGATCTTGCATGTGCATCCTCTCTTTTGTTGGATGCTATAGTTTGAAATTATCTTAAGCCCATGTTCTTACTCCTTGTGGCATGTCACTAAGTTCGCAAATGTGTTTGCAAGTTGTCATAGTGAATGCTTTAATCATTGGACGTATGGAACCATTAGTTTGTAAATTTGTTTTGCAGATGAATGAGATTCATGCAGTTATCCTTGTGGTGGATATTTAGACTATATTTCTAGGTTTGATCCAATATGTTTGAGATTAAGAAATTAGTTAGTATGTGTAGACCTCTAAATAAGCTTTTTTGGAGTTCAAGATCACCATAATCGGACATCAAGTTCAAAAGTTATCGTTGTTTCTCTAAGTGTCAGCTGTGATAATCTGGCAGTGGTGGTCTGACCACCAAGATTGCCAGTTTGACTGCTAGAGTTGACAGAAAACCTTCTTTTTCCTGGAAAGATTGGTGGTCTAACCGCCATGGTGGCCAGTCTTCCTACTTGAACTAACAGTGAACTTTCATTTCTCTAGAACGGTTGGTGGTCTGACTGCTAATGTGGCTGATATGACCACTAGAGGCCTAAAAAGATTGTAGCAGCTAGTTTTATAGCCGTTGGCTTGAGTGGTTGGGTTGTGTAATGAGGTTTGACCTTCAAATATAGAGGTTTGGGTCATCTCGGGTGTAACAACTAGTTTTAGTGGTGTGGCCTATATATACCTCTTGTCCACTGACTTAGAGTTGAACTCTAACCTCCATTGAGCATACTTGAGCTAAGTAAAGTCATCCCCACATATTTGTGCATGTGTTGCACATAGAGAGAGTTGTAAGGCAAGAATCAAGTGCATTTGAGTTCAAGATTGAGCTTTAGGTACTTGATGAGAGTCGAATTTGTCACACCTAGACTTCACGGTGCTGTTGTGGTCTGGTAATCTTCTGAAAGAAGCTTGTGAGAAGGCCTGGTGTGATTGTGAAAGGCTTTATGCATGCCTTGCTAGAGCAGTAAAGTGCAACTATAGTGAATCAAGGTAGTGAGTGGTTCATTGGATTAATCCGTCCCAAAAGTCAAGTCCATCTCGGTATGAGAATTAGTGGCTTGATAGAGGAGCAATTAAAGGCTTGAACTCACCTCAACGTGAATTAGGGGAGACCGGTAAGTCTCCGAGACCAAGGTACAAAATTCGGTGTCTCCTTTGTGGTATATCTACTTAAGCTTATTTAGTGTATACAATTTACATTCTTAGAATTATAATTGCTTCCATGTCACCCTGAATTGTGAACATTGACATAGAAATATAATTGATCACTTTGTTGAGACATAGATTTTGGGGGTGTTATATGTGTTGTGACCAATCATTTTAATTCCACATTAGAATTGGTAAAATCTTGCTAAAAATTTTAGAACCACCAATTCACCCCCTCTAGTCAGCCTCATTGATCCTACACATGGGCCGAATAGGTGTCTCCTCGATGTGAAGACACCTTCTCATACTTAATAAATAACACATGAGATCAATGAGAAATGATGGAATTCGAACATTTTGTTGTTCACTTTCATTTACATTCAACACATGTTCGTAAATAATTTGTAAAAAATTATGCAAAATTATTTTGGTGATGACCTTTTTCTATTATATTGGCACAAACACAAGGTAATAGAGTTTATGCCATTGGTTGCCACTATAGTGTCATCCACCTTAATTGGATAGAGACTATGTTATAGCTATAGGGGAACGGGCAGGCTATGCTAGCCTAAAAAAAAATTCTACCGCATTCACCCAGGAAATCATGCTAGTATGAGATCATAGATTGTTACCGCTTGACACGCAGTGTAGAGAAAGAAGAGTTGGAGTGGACCGATCCAATGTCGTGTGTATCAAACTCCTCGAACAGCTTCTTGATTAGATCCGTGACAAGCCCCGCGCAGGTGGTCACACTCCTCGACCAACTCCGAGCAGGTGGCCGCGCTCCTCGACCAACCCCAAGCAGATGGTCATGCTCCTTTACTAAAATCTGAGCAGGTAGTTGTGCTCCTCGACCAACTTTGAGCATGTGATCGTGCTTCTCGACCAACTCAAGTTCGACTCGCAGAAGATCAGTGCTGCAATAGTAGCAGTGCCTCTATGGTATCCACATGTACTGGGCAGAAACGTCGAGCACTGGTGTGCAAACACCTCACGCACAACTAGGGTTTTGGGAGATCGTTTGGAGGGTTGCGGCTAGGGTTTCGGAGTGGCTCAACCTCAGCACGCCCTACCCACGCCTCTTCTTATATAGAGCGTGTCAATGGGCTCCCATGTTGGAGTCCCTTTAGGACTCTAACTTCTCATGGATCACAATCCAATCAAAACCCATAATACGAATCCAATTCGCATGTTTTGTTCCAACCCATTAAGTGTATGACCCGTTAAGTTCATGTATAAATGGCTATGACTTGGAAACCCTTTCCAAACAGAAATCAATAGCGATCCCTAGTAGTACATGTTAACTCCCGAGTATACATAAAACATCATATCGACTGAACCTTGATATACACATGCACCGATCCCTTTGCCTCATGATACCAGTCAAGCTCAAGGTGAGATACGTGCCACCCTTGTGATAGCCCAACCATTCACTTGATCAAATAGTGGATTCATCATGATTTATTGTTTAATCATATTGGCATGGCCATGCATTTTCTCAATCCAACTACCTCGAGAGGCCCAGAGATATCTCCCCCGTTATCAAGGAGTGGAAAATTACATCTTGATCGCTCATACTCCACGACATGTTTCATGACAAACCCAAAAACTACCTTTATGACTATCCAATTACAGAATAGCGTTTGGCAGCCTCAAAGTATGCCACTATACATTCTGGGAATCAATGACGATATCAGGTCTAAGAATCCTGCAGGTACACCATTTGAGATGATAACTGATGGCACATCATAAATAACAATCCTAGCAGTATCTCAAGGTGGATCTATCCAACATCATGTTCTCTAACATAAATATCCACATTATTGACCTGGTATCTCTATACCTATGATCCATGAAACGTGATCATCAATCGATACATGTGCTGATTTTATGTATCATCACACTGATATGCGACCAGAGATCTACTAAGAATAATATCATGATTTAAATAAAGAGTTTCATGAACAAATCACATACTTGCCAATCAATGTAAATGATAGTCATTCTTGAAATAACACATTATTCGGTAATACATGAACATACACGTGTGATACAATCATCTCTATGATTGCCTCTAGAGCATATCACCTTCAATAGCAGCGAGTTACTCGCCTACTGTTGTGAGGCATACACCAAATGGTGATTCAACGTGTTATCCAATATTTACATGCACAAAAACTAGGTATTTGGCAGTGAATGCATGTCACCCATTTTCAAAATGGGGACCAATACTTTAGTAGCGAAGTATTCGTTAGTTATGAAGGTTTACACCAATAATTATTCAATACTCATATTGAATTTAATTTTTCATTATTACATAATATTTAACATGTACAGAGTCTATGTCTTTGGCAGTGAGCATATATCACCCACTTCCTCAGAAGTGAAGTCTGAGACATTAGCAGTGAATTTTCACCTGTCTTGTATTGCAGGTTTACACCTATACGGCACTCTTGACATATTTTGATTCACATTTGCTTAAATAAATAGCAAAAAATATTGTAAAATATTTTTGATGAATATCTTCTATAATATTGGTAGAACATAAGGCAATGGAGACTATAGCATTGGCTTTGATTATAGTGTCATCCGTCTTTATATGATAGAGTTCATGCTCATAGTAGTTAGTTTCCCGCCCACTACTGTGAGGTCTATATCATGTTGCAAATCAAAATGATGACTATCTTCAACGTGTATAACCAAGATTTATAAAACATAGCCTATATTTTGATAGTGGTTATCAAATCACCTATTCCCCCAGGAATGGAATACAAAACATTAGCAGCGACTTTGTCACATGTTATTTATAGATGACTATATCTATATTCAAGACTCATCTTGAATTTTAAATTTTGCACGATACAACATTTCCTTGCTATTTTATTTAATATCATGGTACATTAATTGAGTACATGGTAATTTCATATAGTACGTAGCTCATATTTCCAGCAAAGAGTTTAATAAACTTGTGTTACATGGTCACAAGTATCTAACCTGAGTTATGGACGTAAACATCAAGTTAATGCTCTAAGGTTTCATTACATCAATAAATGAACCTCATCATCAAGCCCAGAGGTCTCTGAACAACTCAAAGATTGTGTCTTATATTTTCAAGACATCACCTCCATCAGATCTAAACAATGAGTATCTGATGGAAGAAAATTTGCATGTTGTTTGAATATCTCTCAAAGAGTGATATGATCAGCAAAAGACTGTTATTCTGCTAGAAGTATACACGAATGATCACTTATTCATTTACAGGACTTAAAGCCCATGGTAGAGTATAACTCTGTTGTTCATAAAATTTGCTCACAATTTCATTTCTATGATCAACCATATCAAACGTGGATATGACCAAGAAGACTTTATCCATTTTCTTTCCAACTAACTGGTCATTTCTACAACAATACCGCACCTGGATGAAATTCAAAGGAAACTGGAAACACAATATTAAGTATAATTTTCATGGATCTAACAAGAGTAAAGGTATTTTTCAAGAAAAAATGACCACAATGATAACTTGCAAGTTTGTCATAAGTGTGGTTATATGAATCAGTGTTCTATGAAATATCGTACCTAAACATTTGGATGATCTATACCTCAAATCTGTTGGATAAGGAAAACAATTTCAAGGGGATATATTTGAAGCTCACTTCAAACAAACAAACAAGGAAATAATATGAAAGAAAATTGTTCTCAATATGTTCCTCAAGAGCATAACAACAACATGATTTAACAAGAGATTGGATGACTTCCTCATTAAAGATAACATTCTCACGGAATACAATTACCAAGACATATTTGAAGATCTCAATTAGTTCCCTAAATCCCAATAAATTGTTATCAACCTATCTACGTACTACTTACTATTGTAATTTGATTGTTGTCATTATTTTTATCTCAAAAAATACTTTTAACATGAATTCTATATATGAGTTAACTCTAATTTACTTTATATAGTTGTACCACTAATACAAAATCAAGCGAGACAAAATAGTTTCATACTCTTAAAAAGAGGCAAGAAAATATTGAGACAAATCATTGGGTGCGATTGTCAATTCCGGCATGATCAAAATCATACTCCATATGGGTACTCAAATAGTAATCGAGGATACACTCATATATTTTGATTCTACACATACCGTATTAAATTATAAAGATATCCATCAAAATGGTTTCCATTAAAAACTCATAATGACAACAAAGATTAATATATCTTCATCACCACGGATATGCCAAGCAAAGGCTTAAAAAAATTCCTTCAGTTTCATATGAATTGTATCATACATATATCAATCTCATACCATATGTTGCGTTCTAGATAATTTTTAGAATCTTGATAAAGTCAAGATTTGGTATGATCGCTTTGGTCATCATGGTTTAGGGATAATAAAAAATTATCATTAATTCGGTCACAACATCAAATGTTACAAAATTCCAAAAATCCTCATATTTTTTTCGCACTGCATGTGCTATAGGAAAATTAATTTTAAGGACCTCTTACCTTAAAATTAAATATAAGTCACTCATTAAGTACCATATGTGCACACTCTAAATGGTCTGACTGAATATCTTATTAAAAGAGTTAATTTGATTGCAATACCATTACTTTAGAATTATAATTTATTAACCTCATGATGGAAATCATACAGTCTTATACGTCGTAGATTTAATTCAAATAAAACCAACTGCACATTATATGGTTTTCCTATTATGGTTAAGTACGTGAAAATCAAATAAGTATTTTTCATCTATGATAATTTGGTTACATTATATATGTACCGATATCACCACCGCAGTATACATCAATAGACCCTCGCAAGAAATTATGAATCTATATGAGATATATTTCTCATTAATCATAAAATACCTCAAACCACTAACAAAAGATTTACTCACAGCCCGATACGCTGATGAAGACAATTTAAATCTGAGTTAGGAAGGCCGGACTTCGGGTCTGAGTGCCGACAAAGTGAAAACCCTAATCGCCACAGCTTGGGAGCCCACGTCCAGCACGAGTCTAGCTGCAACACAAGGCCGAGCGGATGGGAAAGAGGGTATAGCAATGTTATTTGCGGCTAATTTCCTCCAAACTACAGGATCATTTTCATTTCTTGCCTTCGCAAAAGCCACCACGTTCCACATAGGCAGATTCCAAAACCGCTTTTCCATTATAGTTCAAAGGGCTCCATACGCGAGAATCTCTTCCACATAAAGCGGCCCAAAAGTGAGGAGATCGGGGCTCTGTTGATTTTTTTTTTTTTTTGGCCAAAATCAGCTAAGTGGAACCAAACAGAGCCATAAAATGGTTTTATTCATTGTAGATTGGAACTCTTATGCATATGCTTCATTATTCCCTTTCAGCATCCATCTAAACGCTTCTGGCATTGTGCACGCCCACATGCCGTTAGGAGTTTAGGACAAGGTGGCAAAACCACACGTGATACTTGAGATAGCTTCCACTCATTAGCACACTATTATCTTCCATAAGAAGTCAAGACCATCGGCAGAAAAAAAAAATGATGCTTCACAGATCTTCGTAGAATTAGAGCACTCACATTTCTGCATAGACCCAGATAAATTTGCACAAGCTTCTTAAACTCCACAATTGAAGTTACACTGAATTTTCCCCAGTGACTACATTTGATTAACTGGCAGCAAGGTAAGCACATGGTTTATCACAAATAACCTCACGCACAGGCAAAAAAACATGTTCCCTACAGATCCTTAAACTTCATATATCCTGTAGCGTAGCATCCAGACTGGATTGAAAAAAAAAACTGCACAAGAAGCACCTCAGTGTGTAAAGGCAACAGTAAGTCTGAATTATACAACAGAATCAGCATAGAGCAAACGAGAATAATATAACTAAAACTGAAATAGCAGCATCTCAAATAAAGCTTAATAAAAAGATAGAACAATGCACTCAGCGGTACAAGGTAAAATTAAAATTTTAAAATTCTGCAAGCATTCAGGTTTCAGAAAATCACGAAATGCCTCCATCCTGTAGTATTTAAACCTCAACCCTATAAGGAGGTAGATATGCAGCATTCGACCATTTCCAGTTTTCCCTAAAAAATCTGACACCAATGAAATGCTTATAACTTTCTTTTGTCAGACAGCCTAAATAACTGAAGATTGGGCTCATAGCTCGTAGCATTATGATTTTCGTCATAATGGCTAGTTCAGAGTATCATCTCAGCTCAGCATTGGGTGATAGGCAATCCTTATTGCTTGCTTGGTGCCAAAGAGGGAGATATCAATAACATATAGGATACTATTAGTCAGTTTTGATTTTTCAGGGATACTCCACAATGCAAATGGTAATGTGACTCTCCAAGTTCTGCGTCTCATCTGGGCTCAGCTAATCGTGCGTTAGCAATAAAAAAACATACCTTAACAAACTAGTTGTACAATGCAAAATGCTTTTATCCAGAGTTCAGTAAGGAATGTAGGCTCTTCAGGCCCTTGAAGAAAATATCCGAATGCCCAAATGAAATGGAAGGTTCAAAACTACATGACAAACCCTACATCCGCAATGAAAACCAGAAAAATGTAAAGAGGTCACTTGGCCTAAGAAGTCATTCCGTTTACTTTGATCGCACAATGAGATCTCAAACACTTGCAGACATTGTACACTATGTGCAATTCTAAGCTATAACTCTAAAAGCGCACTTTATTTTTAATAGTAGTCGGATATTTGAACTTGAAAAAAATGCCCTATTAAAATAACAGATGCAAACAAAATGGAGTTACAAGTTACAGAATCGTATAACATACTCATTTGTGGATTTCGGCTTTGTGGACAACTACTCTTGAGGCTTCATAGCCGGGAACAAAAGTACTTCCTGAGTTTGCATCAAAAGATAATATATCAAACGGATAATACTCCAGTGAACATCAAGAAAGTAAAAAAATTTGAGCATTCATATGGAAAAGAACAAGTGATGGAAAGACTCAAACCTTGATGTTCTGGGAATCTGTTAGCAACATCGTGAGGCGATCAATTCCCAAGCCCCAACCACCTGTTGGTGGCAGGCCATACTCAAGGGCAGTACAGAATGTTTCGTCCAAGGCCATAGCTTCATCATCACCAGATTGACGATCCTGGACAGGAATACAGGATATAAACTTGAAGATTATACAACTTCCCAATGAGCATTCTCTTTCAGACTCCTCTTCTTGTCATCCTTTATCCCATTTTTTTCAGTGTACATTCTTGGCTTGATATTCTTAAGTGCACACATGCATGTGCATACATGATGGATTCAGAAATCCCAAACATAGCGAATATGTTGGTTGCAACAGGAATTTACAATCTGTTCAATAAGTTCGAAATGTACCTTTAGTTGTTCTTCAAACCGTTGCCTCTGCACAACAGGATCGTTTAACTCTGTGTATGCATTGCACACCTACGACCATTTGAAGGTCATACTGTGAGACAGCCTGAAGGAAGCCAACTATGGAAGTGGCGAAGTGCCAAAGAAGAAAAGTGTATACCTCATGTTTGTTAACAAAGAGCTCAAATCTCTCAGTTAATCCAGGTCGGGACCTATGCCACTTTGCCAATGGACTCATTATCTCTGGATGATTGATGAGAAATGTTGGATTCACGCATGTTTCCTCCAAGAAGTGGCCAACTAACTATCAAAGAGCAACAGAGCACATCAATACAACAAATATAATTATAAAGAAGACACTAAAACAGAAACGAACAACTCAAAAGCCAATACCTTGGCATATATAAAAATGAATTTAGATTAAGCTAACATCCCTGAGAATTTGGGTGTTTGTTTCCAGGAGAGTGGAAACATTATTAAAGAAATCAACATGTTAAGGATCTTAACAAATCAGGGATTCAACTGGAAATTAAAAAAAAAAATCAACCAGCTGGATGGACAATGCATGCTTCTTCAAGCAACAAAACCATATTGCCAACACTGCAATCTAACTAACAAAATCAAGTACAGCACCAAATTGCCATGTACAAGAAGTAAAAAATAAAACCTTGTCAAGCAACCGTGACGTCGTTTGGGGAGGTGGGCATTTCACATCATACTGAGCACATGCTTCTATCAGGTATGCATTTGCTTCATCACTTGATAGATCTTTTGGTATATTGAGATTGGCCATAGCCTCCAATTCTTGAATCATATCTATCCTTCTGTGATAAGATAACAGAGAACTTGTATAAGTTTTTGTAGCAACTGAAGAACATGGAAAGCTAAAAGAACATCTAGGGAAAATATGAGTTATCAGATGCTTTGATGAATATCTTGTCTATAACCTGAAGGGAGGTGAGAAATCAATCTCTATTGGGGGATTTGTAACTCCATTTGCATGATATTTTATCTTGTAGCCACCCGTCAGCTCCTTAACCATGCCTGTCGACCATGAAAGAAAAATGAATAGGTTACACTACAAAAGGGAAATATTTCATAGGTCCTCCTTTGAATGATGTAAAGCTACACTATTGCATTACTATTTAGGTAAAAGATTCAGATGCTTAATTCAGATACAAACATAACTGTTTCTTACAAGATAACATGGCTTCAGTAAGCTCCATCAAATCATCGTAATCTGCATAGGCCATATAAAATTCACAAGTTGTGAATTCAGGATTGTGTGTTAAATCAATCCCTTCATTCCTGAATTGTTTTCCAATTTCATAAACGCGGTCCAGTCCACCGACAACCAATTCCTTCAGATATAACTCAGGAGCAATGCGCATATAAAGCCTCATGTTTAATTCATTGTGGTGTGTGACGAAAGGCCTTGCAGCTGCTCCACCAGCGATCATGTTCATCATTGGAGTCTCCACCTAGAAACATATGAAAGGGTCAGATATCAAACTATCAACTGAAGTGCAACTAAATAAATCCCGAGTGCTTACCTCCAAAAATTCACGGTCATCAAGAAACTTTCGGATAAAAGAGACTACTTTGGATCGTGTCTTGAAGATATGCCTCACTTCATGGTTTACCATAAGATCAAGATACCGTTGACGATACCGAGTTTCCTAACATCAGAAAACAAACACTTCATAATTAAAGCACTATTTGTAGTTATTATTAACATATGAACATAGGCTAAAGAAAAAAGCGAACTATTCATCATTGACACCCATTGAGAGATTAGGGCTAGTTGAAAGCCACCTGCATCAACTTAATGGTCTCACTGTTTAAATCAGATCAGAAACAAGTGGCATGGCCAATTAGCTTGCTAAAGAAACTATGGAGGTGTTTGGTTTGAGGATCCAACTCATCCAGATTGGATGGTCCATTTTGGGATCATCCCATGACCTTGTGGGATGACACCATTCCTCGCTTCTATACTAAACATGTGCTTATGCGTAATGAGGTGGTGATGGACCAACCCATTCAATTACTTAGGCCAAACAAATGGGTTAGGTTCGGAGTCAGGATCGGACGGTTCATCACCATACCATCAAAACAAACACCCCATACAGGTACTGGGTAGGTCACAAAACAAGAGATAAAATGATTGACCTCTCGGCATGTTACTGTTGTCAGTATGCACAGTAAGGCCTTCTTTGCATTATCCAGAATGGCCAAGGATCCTGGGCCGGGATCCCACACCATCCTGGACCATCATTCAAACAAAGCATAAACAAGTAAATATATTATTTTAACAAGCTTGCTAATTCTTAAATTGTGCTGATATTGCATGCCCGACTTATCCACATTCAGCCAAAACGTGATGACAAAAATGGATCAGCCACATGAACCCAAAGATGTCATTTGCATTGCATAGCTGCAAGATGAGTAGATCTATGACTCACCTCCAGGTAAGCCCTTACCCTAGATTAAATTACAGGAGTCCACTAAGAATCTTAAGCCTGCCTATAATTGTTCGTTACATATATAGGATACAAATGGAAAGCATGTTATTCTTGCAAAGCATGCTTTATGCAAAATTGGGGGAAAAAATTGTAACTACTGATGTGAAAGCAGACATAAATAAATATTAAATTCACAAAAAAGCAATTTTAAATTATAACTATTTGCAACCATACCATGCCAGAAAAGGAATAATGCTACTTGCTTGCAAAATAAGTAAACAGTAACCAGTGTTTAGAGTGACAACAGTAGCAGTTTAATATGTAATGAAGAATGATAGCGAACCTGATCTCTCAAAACATAATTTTCGATGTTCCTACCCATTCCTGGAGTCCACGGTGCAGGTACTGCACTTCCTTCACCCTTCTGTAGAGATAAACACTAAATTTGTAAATATTATATGCTTATGCAAATAATCGATCAATTGTAAATATTCCAATTAATATTATATAATGGGCCTTCTTAAGAAAATAAAGTGGACTAAAGCAGAGCTCCAATCCCCACAACACATTCAGAAGGTACACAAATTGAAACTTACAAATATGCTTAACACCATACAGGACGCCTTCCTTCTCATGGATTAAATGATACAAAAATTGAGATATTTCTTTCAACTAGGTTTTGATTCTCACCTGTCGAGGCATCATATGCAGACACGGAGAGAGCACAACAAATTTCCGTGGGAATACACTAAGCTCCCCTCTATTGCTTTTTCCTGGTCAACAAATTGAGAACTCCAAGTTATCAAATGTAGCAAAAATAGTAAAATGAACAATCGTCTTATCTTTTGGTAATTGCTTGTCTATTGCCTTTTCTTGTTCAACAAATTGAGAACTCCGAGTAATCAAATATAGCAAAAATAGTACACAATGAACAATCATCTTATCAATTATCATTTGGTGATTACTTGGGCAAAAAAAGTGCACCATTGGGACACTTGTTTTAGAACTGCACAGCTAATCGGGGACATAAGTTACATAATAGTACACTTTACTTGTATCAAATTCAAGAGGTATTAATTTCAGTGATAGAAAAACATATTACTTGAATTTAAGTGTATTGAAACTGCAAGAGTAGATTGCAAGTACCTACTTATTTACATTTCTATAGGCTACGAACAACAAGTGATATCAACAGAGTCAATAAAGGTTGAATTGAAATGCCTGCTTTTATAGTTAAGAGCTTGAAACTTTAAGCAGAATGCAAGTTTTACAAACCTGGATAGCCACATATACCGACAATATCACCACGCTTCACACCAGAGTGGTACCTAGAGAATTCAGTTTCTTCCAATTCCGAGGTCCTATGATGTATAAAAATGTCAACAAGACAGTCCAGTTTAAATAAACAATAGATCCCTAAAGGCTTGTTCTACTAATGAGATATTCAGCATCATATCTGGCTTAACTACTGTACAAGATACAAACATTTATATATATAACAGAGCAATATGCTAGATATGTGAAATGTGCATAAAAATAACAGTGCTGACCAAATAACAAAAAGTTAAAAACTAGCTAAGCAGCATGTGTTTCGTGTTGTTTAGGGAATAAACAATAGATCCCTAAAGTCTTGTTCTACTAATGAGATATTCAGCATCATATCTGGCTTAACTACTGTACAAGATACAAATATTTATATATATAGCAGAGCAATATGCTAGATAAATGAAATGTGCATAAAAATAATAGTTCTGACCAAATAACAAAAAGTTAAAAACTAGCTAAGCAGCATGTGTTTCGTGTTGTTTAGGGAATATTCCCAACACAAATTACATATAAGCGGCCAAATAGGATTAGCAATTCATAGATCAATAATGCTCATACAAACTCATAATGCACCTTGAGTGGCCTTGGTTTAGAACTTTGATTTCTTCTAAATTTCAATACTTGACCTGGCATTTATGTGCAAAATTCATGCGCGCATTCTACCACTAGGGAACTTTTTTCTATGAAATAAGCACACTATTTCATGACATTCACCCAGCTGAGCAATCAGACCCTTTTTTGTTATGGTACCATAAACTACTGACTAAGGGCCTGTTTAGTTGGGCTAAGGATTTTCCAAAAGCCACTTTTAAAAGCTACTATTGAAAAGATGCTTATAGAAAAGCTGATTTTGAATTGGCTTTTAATGCTGATGAAATGTATAATATATGTAATACCCCTCAGAACATCATCCCTCATAAGCTACAAAAGCTCCTCCAAACTAGCTCCTGGCTTCTTAGTAATAATAATAGCTTTTGCCAGCTTTTGCTTCTCAGAAGCCATTTCTAGAAGCGGATTGTTTGGTTCGTCTTTCTCCTTCTAAGTAGCAAAAGCTAGCCGAAGTTGAACCAAACAGGGCCTAAGTGCAGCATATGAGGAAAAGTTTAGTGAAATCATTAAAAGGATAAACCCCATGTGGTGATTGATAACCACCTCATGCAATAAACGCCAGTTGCATAGTGTCAACATGACAATGGACATCATATTGAACTTAAAAGTTTTACCTGGCATCAGCCATCACTTGAACCTTCACACCATCACCATAAAGATCATAAAAGAATAGCTTAGACGATGATGTTCTCTTGTTCATGATCCTCCCTTAGAAAAATAAATTCACAAATGAGACCCTATGCATCTCCAAGTTAAGAACACAACCCTAGACTAAAAGGAGTTACCAGCTAAACACTCTGTCACATCAGCAAGCTTCTCCCCATCACTCAAGCCCTTGTACTTCCCAATGTAATTGGCTACAGATATGCCAACTGGAAACTTATGTGGATAGGGATTTACACCAGTGAACTTGAGTGAATCAAGCGTCTTGAGCCTATTCTCGTAATATTGCTGCAGCAGGAAACATATTCATATGAATCTTTGCAATAAAAGAAAAGGGAGCAATTCCATAAATAAACAGAGGAACAGGGGCAACTAAACATACAGTGGGGTCCATGTCATCATCGTCGGCAGCAGATGGCTTCTGGGGCTTTCCGCTGGCAGCAGCGGCAGTTGCCTAAAACAACGAAGCACACATTCGTATTTAGAGTTTAGCCACCAAGATAGCGAATAACTGAACTTTCAACTGCAGCATTGGAGTCATCTCTACAGCTACTGGAACAAATAAATATTTATTGGACGATATTACATGAATTAACTAAATAAATTAACGATTCGCTCAGCTAGTAATTAGTAAGAGTTTTGATATGACAAAGAAATGGCTAAATAATTGAACGGTTTCCACCTTGTTCCTCCTCTCTTCCTCCTTGAGCCGCCGCTCCTCCTCCAGCTTCTTCCTCTTCTCCTCCCTCTTCCTCGCGCTGCACCCATCAAGCACGCGACGATCAACCAAAAATCAGATTAAAAAACCTAGGAAAATCCGACGACGCAAAATGGAAGCCCGGGGGGGGGGGGGGCGCACTTCTTCGAGAGCTGCGGTTCCTCGTCCCCAGCAGGCGGGGGCTGCTGCTCGTCGCCGCCGCCGCCGCCCGCGGAGAGCCCTGCGAGCTTCTCCGCCAAACCCAACGCCGAGGCCTCGCCGTCCGCCATGCCGCACCGGATTCTAGGGTTTCCTGGGGAGGCGGAGCGCAACAACGGAGAAGGAGCAGATGAGTCACGGAGGGGGTAGGAAAACGGAGGCGCAGGTGGTCTAGGGTTTTAGGACTGTGGCGGCGCGGAGAAAAGTAAACTGCTCGCCAACTCACCTTTTATTTTTATATTTTTTCTATTCTATTAAATATTTAAATTTCAGAGAGGTAAGGATGGCCACAATGGCAAAACCACCTTTTTACCGTCCTACCCGCCTCTAAGAGGGTGGTTAGGCTCAAATTTGGTGAAATTACGTGTGTATAGCTCAATCTAAAAAGTATACGAAAAATATTTGAAACTGATATGTTGCAAATTTTGGATCAAAATAGTCAAAAAGTGCTAATACGGCATCATGGAGTAGTGATATTATAGAAATTGTGGATCGTTGTAAATTTGTCGATATTTGTTTATGTATTTGATGTAAAATTCTATCAATAATTTTGTAGTGATGTATTGTTGGGATGATACAAAATCTAATTTTGTGAATAAATTATAGATGTGAAGCACTCTTAACATATTACACGATACGGAGGTTACAAATGGACAAACAGTATATGGGACATACGGTGACAAATATTACATGGGACCCTAACCATGAAGACACGATGACAAAAAATGGTGATATGTACGGTACGCATAAAGACTTACCTAATAGCGTGCTGCTGTTAATCCTAACATGTCTTAGGGAGTGAAAACATGACGGGTTACATTAGATGCTCTCTACTGAGTGCACCTAGGATATTTGCTCTTTCTCAAGGTATCGGGGCCAGCCGCCTTAGCCAAATATGTAAGAAATGCAGCTATGACATGGTAAGTAGACCATAGAGAATAGACACGTCCAAATATGTAAGAATAGTTCGCTAATCGAAGATTCATCATGAAACAAAACATGTAAGTTACAAAAGCAAAGGTACAATCCTACTATTGTCTCCCCCACTGCCGTCGGCCAGTCCCACCATCATGGTTCTGGAGCCGCTGCCTCTGGTTCGCCCTCACATGCCCCCTAGAGTAGGTCAGGGTGTCGGGTAGACCAACCTGTCTGGTAGCTCTAGTAGGGATCAAAGGTGTCGAGGCCTCCTCCTGGGTGTGCTGTGTCCGAAGTGGAGCACTAGGCACCTGGGACTGCGCGACGACGTCGTAGTCCAGTGTGTCTCCGAAGAAGTCCCTCACGAGGTCAAATGAGGGTCTGGCCCAGACTCATCCTCCTGACTCAGGTATGACGACTACGAATGTTCCACAGTCGTCCATGTGTACTGACTAGAGGGGTCTACGAACAGATGAATTTATTAGATACAGAAAATGTGCAAATGAAAGTATTTGTATAAAATACAATATTGTACCTGTGTGGTATGCAGGTGCAGCAGTAGATGGCCAAACGTGCGTGCCGTAGTAGGGGGCGAACGGTGGAGGTGTGACCAGTCGAGGTGCAACTGAAGACGGCCCGGCCTCATCACCGTAGTAACATGTGGAAAATATTAGATATACTATTGAATACATTGAATGTGGCAATGTAGTGTCGCCCATTACCTGAGAGGCCTGCAAGCGGTGAGGGTGTTGGCACTGGGCTTGGTCTAGGTGGCAGTATCGAGACGTGTGTAGGTACACCTAATATTTGTTTAAAATTAATGCATTAGTAACAAAAGAATATCCCTAGACGTTGTGCGTATGCAATATCCATACATATTGTGTCCGCGCACGTAGGGCATGGTCCAGGTGGCCGTGTGGGTGTCAGTCCTGGTGGACGGTGTTGCACATCAGACCTTCTGGACGATTCTGTGTGGACGCCACTCGACTTGGCTGGAGCACCGATGATGTCTGCGGTGGATCGGCAAGAGGTAAGCTTCAGGGCCCGCATGGTCTTGTCGAAAACCCGCTTGACAAACCGCGCTACATCCGCCGCACTGAGCTACACCCCTTGCCTGAGGCGGTCCATAGTTTCAGTCGCGTCCCTATGGATATCTTAAATGATATCGGTCTGTGGAAACAACAAGAAATGAGAATTTCAGTTTATAGTCGTTCTTATAGGAGTATATGATAAATAAATGAGATGTTAATTACACATACCGCTAATGCAATGTCCTCATCCCAATGGCCCAAGTAGGCATCCGTAGTCGACGCGACGTGGTGCCGGACAGTCTCTGAGGTGTAGGTGACTCGTGTATGTGTACGTGGCACGTACCACCGCATGTACTCCTCGAAGCTCGGCTTGTCGAAAGGACAAGCCTCCTCCATGATATCCTCAAGGGCATAGGACCATGCTGAGATATACGGCGCCAAGCGATCTACCCAGAGGTTGCCATCCAGCTGTCCCTTTCGTATATACCTACAAGTCAACGACGTTAAATAGACTATCAATGAGACGAATACTATGGATTATTTACTTGATTTTAGTTACCTGTGGACGTGGCCTGGAACCGTGCGAACATTGATGAGGGGGAAAGTCTGGAAGCGTCCAAATTACCTCATGATACGGTGGGGTGAGTACTTATCACACCCTAGTTATTTCAACTTTCTGGAAATAGTAATAAATGTCCTTTTCCTTAGAATATGGTGTTTTACTTTGCCTTAAGACTTTAGGAGAAAAATATTTTTTTTCTAAAAAAAATAAGTTAGAATTTTGAATTTAGGCTTTATTATAGTTTGTCGCATTCATAATTGAGTTTATCTACATTAGAGTTTTTATTGTGTGGAAAATATACTTTTGAAAATCCCCGAGCGCGTTATTTGTAATTAAAAAGAAAATAAAATAAAGAAACAAAAAAAAGAAATTGGAAAATGCTATTAAAGAAAAACCTTTTTCTCTCTCTGGGCTGAAACCTTCTTTTCCCGGCCTTTTTCTTCCTCCCCGCCCGAGCCGGCCTGCTTTTTCTTCCGCCTCCCCACTTGGGCCGGCCGAAGGCCGCGGCCCGGCAATGCCGGGGCGTTTTTCTCCAGTGGCGCCTGGCCATTTTCCGTCTTCACCCGCAGAAGCTGCCAAGTGGGGCCCGCGCCTTCTTCCTTCTCCCGCCTGCGCCGGACTCCGCCCGATATCGGATCAAAACCAGCGCCGTTCGCCGAACCTTCCGCGTCCGAATCCCAACTGACTCAGGCCTATCCGTAGCCGCATACCCGCCTATATAAACACCCGAACACCCTTGGCCTTTTCCCATCTAAGCATCGCGCCTGCACAAGTCGTTTCGCCGCTGCCATAGCCGAGCCGCCCCAAGCATCGCCGCCGCCGTTCTGACGCTCGCTCGCCGTAGCTGAGCTGCGTTTGAGCATCTACACCTTCTGCCGCACCCGCCTCCGCCTTCTCCGTCGAATTTCGGTCACCGGAACTCCCTCCCCGACATCGCCCGAGGCTCGCCGACGTCAACCCCGCCGCCGCACACCACCCGAGCCGCGCCGTCGTCGGTACGTGACTAAAACGGAACCCCCGTGCTCCCTTCTCTCTTTGCCGCCGCTCGCCGTCACCCCCCGTAGCTGGCGACGAGGTCCGCCGCCCCTCCGGCGAATAGCGCCGCCGCACCGAGCAGTCCGCCACCGCTTCTCCTCTGGTGCTGGTCAGCTAAAGCCCCCCCACACCGGTAGCCGTTAGATCTATCCTGGATGGCCCGGATTAAAAGCTTCCCATACCCCTTCGGTGTCCAATCACCTCCTGCCACGTGGCCACTTAATCCTAGTCAGCAGATCATGCCACATCATCGCTTGCATAGCCAGCCACCTCATCCTTTTAGTCGACGTGGCAATGACACGTCAGCACACCTTTTCCAGTCCTTTTTTCTATTTGATTTAATTCGGGAATAATGACAGTTTTGCAATTAAGCCCCTGTACTTTCCTATATTTAAATAAAAATCCTTGTAATTATGCAGATTAGTCCCTGAACTTTTTCTTAATTACAAATAGGTCCCTCAATTTTTGCAAAAAGGCCCCTAACCTCTCTGTTTTAATTAAATTAAGCCCTTGTTATTTTTTCAGATGTAACCCTAATCGTATTTATAGCATAACTTTCTCGTTTTAGCTCCGATTTAGATGATTTTTGCGCTCACATGTTCGTAGCAACGTGTACTATCTTGTAGTACCTTTTTCATAGATGTGAGCTACTATGTGGTGTACTGTTCTTAGTTGATTTTGTTGTTTGCTTTTCCGGTGCGTGTCGAAAGTAGACGAAGAGCAGTTCGAGAACCTTCAGGACCAAGTTTTTGAAGAGTCTGAGCAGCAAGTTGGGAGAGGCAAGTGTCCTTGAACATTTTGATCCCAGTTTGTTTAAAATGCATTCTTTCAAACATGTATGCTGTTAATCCTGAATCCTATGTATGTATAGCACCCTGTTCCATATAATTCCTTGTCGCCATGTTGATAGTAGAGGATATGATAGGTAATCATGCTTAGCTTCGTACAAGGGGATTGAAGGGTTAAGGGTTAAACATGATTAACTAATTAATGCAATTATGAGTTGGGAATATTAATGATGGCAATAGCAACATGGAATCTTAGGCCTTGAGCAAAGTTGGGTCAGTGATGATGAAGTTATGATGTTGGTTTAGTCTTTGCTCAAATAACCTAAGTAAGGACCAGGTCGTGGAGCGACAACCCAAGAAATTTCGTACCAACCACGAGACCTGGTATGGGACAGGCCTAGCCTATTAATTAGTGAATTCCAGTTTTTGTGTGTGCCAAACGGAAGAGTGGATGTGTGGAGACGGCAAAGGCTAGAACTATTTGGTTAGTGGTATGAGATGTGTAGTGGAAGGGAAGGGTGAAAACTTCTTGGAGCTACAAGGTGCAAAAGGGGGCTTCTGGGTGGTGTGATGCCACTTTGACGGCAGTGAAACCTAGCGGGGATGCACGTACTGGATGAAACTTTGTAACAGCTTTGAAGTGACTTTCCGGGCGACACACCATTGGCGTGTGTTAAGTGTCTAGCTAACATGGCAACATGGAAATCACGACTCGCGGGGAAAGCTGGACAACCTCTGCAGAGTGTAAAAACTGTTATAACAGCTGTGCTCACGGTTATGAGTGACTTGGATCCTCACATGATTAGCCAAGAGGGTTGGGTCATTTTGGTCTGTTGGGAGCCTGATGTGGGAACTCAGGTGGAGGGAAAAACCGTGGAGATGGTTCTAGGAGCTGGAGGTCTAATGATGATGAACCTAGTTAAGTAGGTTGCTTTCAATAAAACTTCGTTAGTACAGTTGTCTTTTATGCAAAACTATAACTGTTATGGCCTGCTCCTTGTTTAAGCTTGCATAGCATTTTATTTCCCACACTTGCGGAGTACTAGTTGTACTCACACTTGTTGTTTTTACCCCAAATGCTGTTCAAGCGCTGCTCAGACATTGAAGGAGATCCAGATTTCTTTGATGATGAAGAGGAAGGCTGCTAGGCTGGCGTTTCCCCCGGTCAAATGCCTGTGGAAGTTGGAGTTTCGCGGAGTTTTGCTGTGTGCTTTTTGGTTAAAGACTTTTGGTCTCATTATTTATTATAGTTAAAGCGTTGTAATAATGACACTGGGTGTGATACACTGATGAAGTCGTTGCATGTATGAAATTTAATCCTGGCATACATGTGGTTTACATCTGGTTTTGCCCCTTTCTAAAACCCGGTGTGACAGTACTCCTCGACGTAGATATCGAAGAAGAGCGGCTTCTTCGTAAGCAAGTACTCCTCATTGCGGCTACACAACGGAGACAGACCCAAAGACGCACAGACTTGGATGAACAAGTAGCTACAGGGGGTCCACACCATGTCGTCTAGACGAAGACGGTCGAACTGCGACCTAAAAAGCTCGTATGCGCTATGGGCCTGCTCATACGCTAAGTGCGGCTGTGGAGAAACATAGTAAAAATCCAGAAAAAATATATGGCAAGTAAAGCATTAAAATATTGTGTATGTACCCAGCGTTGACACCACAACGAGACCATGGTGGGCTTGTCCTCCTCAGGCTCGCCGTACCATTCCTCAGGGTATGGGGACTGGTCCACAATAGGTCGGCCTATCGCGAATTGCTCGTAAGACCATAATTGCAGCAGTAGTGGGCACCCAGCAAATGTGGTTAGTGACTCATTCTTCGTGCACGCATCGCATAACGCTCGATACGTCACAGCAAGGACATTAGAGGCTCAGCTCAACTGTGGGACATCATCGGGCTCCGCATCCGCTATCCACCTCGCGTACAGAAGGTCTTGGCCGCTGGTGAACATAACCCAGCCAAACAACCAAAGCAGGTAGGCCTCCAAGTGCCTTGAGACCGAGTACAAGCCGGCCTTCGGGTGCATGTATGCAGGCTACAAGTAATGCAAATGATGATGAGTAAAATATCTAAAAAATCGTAAAGTAATTGGGAAGGTAAATTGGAAGGTATCTGTAACTGTAGGATCCACTTCTTCGTGGGCCCTCGCGGATCCGACAGGAACTCAGGCACGTAGGTGGGAACCAGTGATGCATGACATTCATCTAGTCTGTATCCATGTCAACGACTTCAACGACAGCTCCAGCGCAAGGTAAGCCTAACAGGTAGGCTACGTCCTGCAACGTTGGAACCATCTCTCCGCAAGGGAGGTGGAAAGTATGGGTCTTAGGCCTCCATCGGTCAACCAGTGCAGCGATCAGCGAGCGGTCGAAATAGAATCGTCTTGCCGTTGCCTCAGGGTTTTTTGTCGCTCGGGCCTCCACCAAATGACACAGCGGTAGGAGTCCAGATGCTACCAACCTGCACCATTGGGAATAGCACATGAATGTGGGGCATGCAACAAATAAATAAATTGGCACATACATAGCTAATTAGCGACATACCGATGCTTTCAACGATCGCCAATCGTAAGTAGCTTCCAAGGGCCACGTGGTCGGAAAACCCCTAACTCCGTTTGGTGAACGGCTGACAAGAAGTTGCGGTACTTCTTGTCCACTGCAGGGTCAAGAAGCTCGGGGGTCGGTGGGTGCGCCATATCTGTGTTGAAACCAACTATAACATACACGTACGAAAAGTTATGTGAATAACATATAACATACACGTACGAAAAGTTATATAAATATATTGCAACATGTAGGTACACAATCAGGTACAAATTTAAGGTCCAAATTCAACGTAGGTAACTAAGGGTAATACCTTACAAATATAAGAGTGAGATACGCTAAATACATTCACACTTAACCGAGGTTATGCCCCCACCTACATAACATGTACATTTTTCGGACAATACTTGTATATGTGACCTGTTTCTTTGCACTTGTTGCATCGCTTCACCCTTGGACCCGCCTCGGATTCGTCCATATCGTTTTGAATCCGGCGAGTTTGTCGACGTCCTGGTGTGTTCTTCATCCTTTCGAAGTCTGGCACATAGATTTGTGAGGGACTTGGATTACTTGTAGATGTATCAACAATGTCGTAGCTATATAACTCATGGTTTCATATATTCAGTATCTGATCCTTCATAAAGTACTTAGAAACATATTGAAGCATATTGTGCTCCGCACATGCAGCTATGACATGTGTACATGGCTTGTGTAGTAATTGTGGCTTCTGGCACGTACAGATGTATGTTTCAATCCTAAGCACACACTATTGCACATGTCGCTCACGATTGCCACCCCTATGACCCTTATCACGGCACATGACACCGAACCTGTGCTCCGTAGCTCCCTCCTGATTGGCGCGGTACATATGTGCTTTCTTTGTGGCCTTCTCTATGTACTCACATAGCATCGATCTATACAGCATATGGTTATCTTTCATTGCCTTTGAAGTAGTTGCGTAGCGATTAATAAAATATTTGCAAGCCCATGCATAATACCTTCTACAATTCCAACAAGTGGGAGGGACCTCATACCCCGTGTGACCCAATTGTAGATCTCAGCAAGATTAGTTATCATTATCTCTTACCTTGCCCCACCACTGTCGTACATCAAAGTCCATTTTTCTTTTGACTCATTTTGTATCCACTGCAAAAAGTTCCTAATAGATGATCCTGACCTCCTTACTATCTGAGGAGTATCTGTTGAGAGAGGTTCAAGAGCAATCGGTTCATCACCTGTGGCTACTAGCTCAGCTGTCTGCTTTATGGTTAGTTCGTCTAGTCTTGCCCATAGGACATTGAACTATCTGAGGAGTATCTGTTGAGAGAGGTTCAAGAGCAATCGGTTCATCACCTGTGGCTACTAGCTCAGCTGTCTGCTTTATGGTTAATTCGTTTAGTCTTACTCATAGGGCCTTGAACTTTTTCTACTGGTTCTGGCTACATAATTTCTTGAAAGGCTTCATCAAGTCCTTGTTTTTTTAATTGTCTGTAAAAGTTTGCACCCATATACTATATGTACTACCTGCTCTTCAAGTCACGTCAGAGGAAGAAACGGGTTGGACAGGTTCACAGATGAACCGGAGGTGGAGGAGCCAGAGGGGCTGGCCATGGAAAGCGAGAGGCAGCGGAAAAGTTAGAGATTGGATCGAGTTTTCGCTGATACCATGTTGAGAAAGAAGTAGATACAAAGCACACCTATATTCAACTCAGTTACCGGTATTTGTACAAGGGCAAGAAGCCGATCGTGAGAAGTGATTGGCCTACATGCGTGGATGGTGAACGTGAGATCAGGAGGGTAGGCAGTAGAGCCGTGAGAATCTGTAAGAAGCTAACCAACTAGCAAATGGTTTGGTGTGTAATATCTGTTCTCCTACAGATCCAATAAAATAGAAGGAATAATCTGACTTCACTGTTGAAACAAGATGTTCTTAATTGTTTTTTATTATATAAGATGGGGACTCATGTCGCCATCGAATCCAGACCACGGTTCACAAATGCGTCGGTAACCGCCCAAAAATCGCGGTTACCGACCTTCTCGGTCCGATCCGGTTTCAGAAACTGAACGGTAACCGAAATTTGAATCCAAAAAATTCGAAAAAAAAAATAAAATAAAAAATTCAAAAAAATCTTAAAAAAAACTAGACATAATTGTAAGACCTTCTGTGAATTTTTTTTCAAAAATAATATCGTTTGCATCATATTCTATAGGGAGAAAGTTTGAAAAAAATGAAAAAAAATTGAAGCGTGCAGCTCAGTTATTAACTCACGTTAAGGAAAAGTGTAACATGCAAACACATATTTTTCTTGTGTAAAACGTATTTTAAGAGAATCTTTAAAATTGATTTCACTTTATTTAGAATTTTATTAAATTCTCTATGATTTTTACAAAGTTCACAAGCATAAAGTGAATATGTTAAGAAACATCATTGTAATTAACTTTTTCATGTCTACTATTATTTTTTCTACGTAAATCATAGTATAAATAAGCTAATTTAAGTGGTTTCACTAATTTTTGAGGTGTGATGGGTCAGTTATGAATTAATCTAGTCGTAACATATTTACACAATCATGCATGTTACAATAACTAATTCATGAGTTCATGTATTTTTAAAAGACATAGGATCATGTAAGAAGACTAACAAAATTAGTTTCATGATTTTTGGATTAGCAACGAGTAAACTATGCATTTAACTTGGTTTAACAAATACAATTTCTCACAGAAAATTTTGAACTTTTTTTTAGTATAAATGCTTTTATCATGTAGATCATGTTACAAGGAAACCAACAAAATTTGTTTCACTTGATTTGAAGCTCAGATGAATTAATTATTGATTTTACAAGGTTGAGCCATTTTTTGGATTTTTTGTTGAACTGCGCTGAAATTCGATAAAACCGCTCGATAAATCGAGAAAACCGAGCGGTTACCGACCCAAACCGCTCGGTAACCAACCAATTCAAAAATGCGAGAAAATCGCTCGGTAACCGACCCAAACTGCTCGGTAACCGACCAAAACCGAGCGGTTACCGAACGGCTAAAATCGCGATTTTTTTTTCTAAATTTTAAATTTTGCCAAATGAATTTTCTCCGATTTTTTTTGAATTTTTGACCGGTAATCGCGGTTATCGCGCATTTTCGGTTACTGCTGGGTTCGGTAACCGAGCTCCGGTCGGTAAGGTGAATCCTGATCCAGACACAATGGTTGTCTTCGACACTTTTCTATAGCCATTGCTTAGCAAACCTTGGTTCTATCGGGTAGGGTTCTTGAGTGATCACAGGCGGATAAATGTGGCCGTCACACGAGCGAGGAGGCAGTGCTGCCTGGTGTGCGACGTGGAGACTGTGAGCAACGACAGATTCTTGAAACGCTTGGTTGAATACTTTGAGGAGAACTGGGAGTACTTGAGCGCATCAGAATACCAGAGCACCTGACTGGTGTGGCAGCCATGATATCCGCACTTCTACGCAAACTCGGTTCAGTGAAAATATTCCTGCGAATTGTGATTGATTTGTCAATCTTCTTGCACATGAGAGGTGGAGTGGCACTTTGGCAGCGCATGTGTGCCCGATGGCATCTAGCAACTAGCATATCCATGGAAACCAGTAGATAGGAGCTTCATGGGAAGCCATTGTAATGCTCTGGTTCCTACCTACCTTTTGCTTTTTATTTATTTTTATTTTTTAGACGATCTTTTGCTTTTTATTAAGAATGTATGATGTGTTTTTCTGCGGTTGCCAGCATCATTGGAGCGAAATGTTAAATGCAAGAGAGTGGAATAGTGTAGGAGGCAAGTTTTGCTACAGGACACTCTGACTTTGTGACTTCTGCCAAATGACACAATGTTTTAATCTTTGCTGTTGGACTCTACATAAAACTGAAAATTTTCTAGAAGACACCGCTCCTATTAAAATAGTAATATCCCAGTGAATAGGAGAGAGAAACAGGTTGAAATGTTTATTTTGCCCTTCGGTGTCTTGAAGCAAATATCCATTGTTTTGTAGTGTCCAGTAGCAAAAGGCAAAAAATTTAGTGCCCTGTAGCAAAAACCACATAGTCGGTAAATTTGGAAATTTAGACAACATACACGACCGTATTTGCGAAATTAGACAACATATCGACGTATTTGCAAATCTAGCACTCGTATTCGGTATCTCAAATTCCGAAATTTGGATTTCGGTAACTGAAATTCCGAAAACACTGAATTCGGCAACTGAGGTGTCGAATACGGCCCAGCCGTATTCGGCACCTCAGTTGCCGAATACAGCCGGCCGGCGTCCCATCTTCTTTTTGCCGTGTCACATCAATCTTTGTCACGTCACGTCGTTCGTTTTTTTGCATCCCGTGAGTTCGGCCGGCCGGTGAATTATTGGTGCAGGATGCATGCACGTTGGTCTGCGGAGAGCTAAATAAATTGAGGTCGCGAAGAAGAGAGCAGCAGCAGAGCAGAGAAGGGAGCAAGGAATGCGAGGAGTGGCAGAGGAGCAGCATCTCGAGTAGAGAAAGCAGCAGAAGAGGAGCAACGCGAGCAGCAGAAGAGGAGCAACGCGAGCAGCAGCAGCGGCAGTTTAATACTTCGAGATCAGTCACTTTCGTACCGGTTAGTTATTAGATTACCTATTTAATACTTAGGTTAGTAATAATATTTAGAGTAATTAGCTTATTTGGTTAGTCAGTTTCGAAATAGATTAGTTCTTTCGGTAGTAGATTGTTTAATCCGTTTAATTACATTTATTTAATTATATTAGTTTATTTAATTAGAGTACTTAGATTATACAAATTAGATTATTTAATTATGTTATTATATTACTTAGATTATTTAATTAGAGTACTTAGTTTATTTAATTAGAGTACTTAGATTATTCTAATTAGATTATTTAATTACGTTATTATATTACTTAGATTATTTAATTAGGTACTTAGTTTATTTAATTAGAGTACTTAGATTATACAAATTAGATAATTTAATTACGTTATTATATTACTTAGATTATTTAATTAGAGTACTTAGTTTATTTAATTAGAGTATTCAGATTATTCTAATTAGATAATTTAATTACGTTATTATATTACTTAGATTATTTAATTAGATTACTTAGTTTATTTAATTAGAGTAGTCAGATTATTCTAATTAGATTATTTAATTACGTTATTATATTACTTAGATTATTTAATTAGGGTACTTAGTTTATTTAATTAGAGTACTTAGATTATACAAATTAGAATATTTAATTACGTTATTATATTACTTAGACTATTTTATTAGAGTACTTAGTTTATTTAATTAGAGTTTTGAGATTATACAAATTAGATTATTTAATTACGTTATTATATTACTTAGATTATTTAATTAGAGTACTTAGTTTATTTAATTAGAGTACTTAGATTATTCTAATATGTTGTTCACCTATTTGTTGAACCATGAAGTCTTAAATCATTATCATGGCTCATGGTGGTCTTCTCGAGCTTCTTCAGCAGCGGTACGACGAGAACCATAGGGGAATGATGATATTCACAGGACAGCAGGTACCACGTTTATATGTGCTATTTTATTGCCATGATAATTTTGAACTAACTCTGTACATGTATTGGATAACTCATGCAGTTGGGTCCGTTACGAGCCCGGAGTGTGCACAAGATTAAGGAGTTGGACCCTCGATTCCACGAGCCACTCGCACGGGCGGGACTACTACCTTTCGCTCTCATGATGGCCGGAGCTCCCATGGAGGTCGGCGGTAGGACACCTCTGCCGGCGATTGATGAGGCACTGCTCACAGGTCTCGTCGACCGGTGGCGTCCTGAGACGCACACGTTCCACTTTCCTTTTGGCGAGATGGCTGTAACATTGAGGGACGTGGCCGTGCTGACCGGGCTACCAATCAGGGGCGCCCCGTTAATAGTTTCGTGACCCGCAAGGGAGGAGTGGAAGGGTTATGTTGCGGATAGGTAATTATTTGTTATGTAATGCACTTCAAATATTATAGTGCTATTAAAGCTTCATCTGACCATCTGCATCTTATAGGTTTGGTGTGCAATACGACGGGAAGGATGTTGACCTCTCCATGTCCTGGGTTCATGGGCTCCCACAGTTCGGTCCTTGCCCACTGGATGCGGACGAGGCTACACTTATGCAGCACTATGAGGTGTACTTGTACATCCTGCTCGGAGGCATCATGTTCTGCAATACAGCAGGCGATTATGTCGTCCCCCATATTGTATAGTTAGCAGCCCACCTCGCGTCACATCCTTTTGAGCCTACATCTTATAGTTGGGATCTGCAGTGTTCGTTGCAACCTATAGAGGTTTGTGTGATGCAACCCAGCGAACAAAGAGGAAGGCAACTATTACAGGGTGCTTACACCTCTTATAGCTATGGAGTTGGGAATACCTCCCGGTTTTCAGACCTTGGGTGCTCAAGTGCTACTACCCAGTCCACATCTCCGATGGCATTGCCGATGACATAAGGCCAACGATGGGGTATCGGTGGATTCATGCCAGGCTAAGATGGAGTCAGCAGCAAGACCATGGTAACTACTCCAGGGTGATCAGTGACCTGGACGTCCTCAGCGCTGATCTAGTGGAGTGGGATCCATGGCGTATGGCACGAGTAGAAGAAATTGCAGATGGTGGACTCATCGCATCCTCTTGTAGCCGTGACGCAGACTTATGGTTGACCACATGCTTCTTGTTGTACATGAACTGCGTAGAAGTATATTCTCCAGAACGTGTACAGAGGCAGTTCGGGTATCGACAGGTAGTGCCAGTACCACCACCACGAGACGCCGGACGGGCGCACGAGTAAGTGTGTTATTGTATGTTGCCTTAGTACATTGGTTATCCATGTTAACAAATTATAACTGTTTATGTCACGTACAGGAGGAGCTCACAGGGGGGTGGAGGCATGCAGAACTGGGCATCCAAGAATGCCGACTACATACGGAGGTGGACAGAGTCAGCTGCGGTCGATGTCATCATTACTGCTGGACAATACGACGAGGCCACGTACTGGGACTACCTTGCTTGGTACCGTCCGCGCACACGTGCCACCTTACTCAGCGGACCTGTACAGCCAGGCCCCAGACCCTTCCCCGAGGATCGTGCCCGCCTACTTCATGTTGTGGTAAGTGATGCGTTACTTATAATGGTTTTCTTTGGAAAATCTCTGTATTACTGACATGTCCCTCATCTTATACAGACTGAAGAGGCGTATGAGATGCATACTCAAGCGGATCAAGCTTGTGGGGAACCAAGCAGGTCATCATCGCGGAGGGATCGTAACCCTCTCCGGGAGTACATGAGGACAAGAGGATCCCGCTTCCTAAACGCTATACGTGGTCTAGGTGGGTGTGCCCCGCAATGGAGGGGGTACGACCAACATGCCATGGACCCGTCTCGTGCCTCCCACAGCAGGCGGTCATCCAGTGCTCGTGAGGAACCCGTCCGGTCAGAATCACGACATACATCTTCAGCTTCGGCGCGTCATGTCTCATGTTCCGGTGCCCGAGTAGGTTACGCTGGGTTCACTAGCACCTCCGGCTACGATGACACCTCCGGCTGCAGCATCTACTCATCAGGAGGACGTCGTTGACTACACGCAGCAGACCCCTTGCTGGAGCGACCCTAATGCTTTTGACTGGGGTGCTGCAATGCATGCGACCGCCACCTTCACTGATCTACTCGGTGGACAGTCCTCCCATGATCTCAATGAACCTGGAAGTTCACATTGGTACCAGCATGGCGAGCCTTCGGCACACTGGACTCCATCGGAGCACGTTCTAGGGCCGTCCACACTTCCGCACGAGGATCCTTCGGCATGGTACATGCAGAGTCGAGTAAGCGGGGCGGGATACACGTTCGGTGGGGTTCCCACAGGGCAGGCAGATGATGATGAAGACGACCAAGGGCACGCAAGGCAGGGGCCTGCGCAGGCTGCTGGGATGAGAGCCACACACCCGCCAGACGCTTACACGCCTGGAGATTGTGTGAGGCATCGTCGCCGTTGAGTAGCCAGGACAATTTGTCATGACACATGTATTATTGATTTTAATGTCAAGGTCATCCCTATTATGTCTTATTCACTGTATTGTTAATTTAAGAAATTCTCAGTACAGAGGAAACAATAGTAGTTGTAAAGCATAAGTAGCATGAAACCCGGTACAGAGGTTACACATAAAGAGCGGACAACAACAAACATTATCATGTACGATACGCCTAAAGAACATAATAACATGCCTTAAGGGAATAAAATATATAGGGTTACAATAGATGCTTAGGGCGAAGGAAAGTGGCGACGTAAATTAGCGTAAGAATTCCAGGTGCGATGGTCAAAGCTCTCCGGGTAAGATGGTTGTCGTCTCCGAGGTGGTTCTGGAAAGTTGTAAAAATGAGTACGAGCAAATCCATCATCATTTTCAGGGTCATCGGTGTCCTCCGGAGATGGAAGCCTCGGAGGGCGGGGTCGTTGTGGCATGAAATCGTCGTCGTCGTCATCATCTTGAGGTTTCTCCGAGGTGGTACCACGTCCTATTTCCCTATCAGTTGTATGGCATCTCGATGTTGTGCGTGAACGTCCTTTTGCAGTGTTCCTAGAACTTTCTCCTGTATTTCTGTTCGAACGTCTAGGCATGGGGGGCATGAAATCGTCATCGTCTTCGTCCTCGTCATTATCTGGATGATTCGTAGAGGTCGCCTCTGTACCCCTTTGATTCGCTGACTATCGTCGTCTTCTACGCGAACCAGGCATCACACCTCCGCCGAAGAGCATATACATCGTCAAGAAGTGTGAGATTTCTTTGTTGATCAACTGTTCATCTTCCGGGAAAGCCTGACGCAGAAGAGGACCGTTCGAATAAATGGAAATAAGATAAGTAGGGTGACCAAATGTTTATATGACATACCTGAATATGGGATGCATACTGGTCCGGCGACATTACTATCGTTCTTTGCCTCCTAGAGAAACCTATCACAGAAGGATGGTCGGCCAGTTCGCGGACCCTCAGATACATTTGACGCCGGTGATACAAGAGGGCCCTAAGGTCCTCGGTGGTTACACATTGGAGCGGCGCGGTTAACCTAGAACATATGGGTCTTGCATGCAATTTCGCCACGGCTTGGATTATGTTGTTCTCCTTTAACGGATCATCGTTTCCTTCGCGCATAACCTGTAAGGAGGCATTAAGTGCTATAGCGATCATTGCAGGTGTCCATGGAAAGCCTGTACTAGAGGATTCCGCCATAGATTTCTTGCTCACTGACTACCTACGCTCTATCTCTGCATCAAAACACGGATCCATGAATATTTAAGAAACACGAAATAAATAAATAAAATTACATTTACAATACAATGGTCACTTCTTGTCTAAAGGGGTACAATGCAAACCACATAATGCACAATAAGTAGTACAACTAACAGGTGAATAACATTTTACAATACAAAGTCTCTAAGACAGTTCAGTTTGACAGTGGGCTGATAGTTTACTGACGGGTCGGGCAAGTCCTCCTGTCATGGCCAGGTTGTTTGCAAAGTTTGCACCTGCGAAGGCCATCAACAGCATCTGCTTCATCCATGTCACCTTGCAGCCTCATAGATCTAGGCCTTCCAGGATCTGTGCGTCGTGCTCGTGGATAAGGTACCCACTTAGGGCCCTCGATCGATTTGTAGTTGGTTCCGATGTTAAAGGACCGCATCTTTGGAAGCCATGTGCTCCTCAATGCATCGATCGTGAAGTACGGTGATACGTACTGTGATCCGTCATTGCCATCTATATCCCTGCAAGCGGCTAAGACATGCGAACACGGGATATGGTGCAGTTTTGGCTTATTGCATGTGCACTTCACCTCGTTAGGTCCAAGTTGACATTGCTGCACGGTGTCCCCGGCGCTATACCCTGAAGCATACCTACGGCGGCACATGACCTCAAAGTCATTGTTGGCCAAGTCGTAGATCCTCGACTGATGAAAGTGTGCCTTGCTCCTCCTTCTTGATATGATTTGCTCCACCTTAGGTGCAAACCGTGTGCTGCACTTCATAGCAGCATTACCACGGTCTCGAAAGTAGTTCGCCGTTCTGTAGAATGTGAGCTCAATAATGGCACACAATGGGAGGCCCCGTACTCCCTTTAGGACATTGTTGAACGCCTCCGCTATGTTCGTTGTCATGATGGAGTACCTAACATGGGATACAATAATTTTAGAATGGCTATTTGCATAAGAATCGGTACAATATGATCATTACAATTCTATGCGCTAACCTGGCACCATGAGTGTCATGGATAAGGGCCCAACGCTCCGCCGGCTTCCCCGCTATCCACTGGCTAAATGTACCACGTGAACGACTAACGATAGTTTGGCCCCCAACCATTTGCGCCCGCAGTTGATCCTCCCCTGCTTGCTGGTCTGCCATCATCTTGCGAGTGGTCTCATTTAACTCTCTCCATATCTCATTGAACTTCGCCTGCTGGTTCTGAAGACATAGCCCTTTGAATCTCTTTACAAGAGACTTGCTGCGGTACCTTGTGTACAGGTTCGCGCCCAAGTGTCGCATGCACCATTTTCTCTCCACATCAGGCCATGCAATGGAGCAGTTTGTGCTATCATGCAGCACGTCCAATGCATGCAGAAGACCCTTGTTGCGGTCTGAGATGACGCAAACTCGTTCCCTATTTCCCACGACACGTGTCCTTACCAAGGTGAGGAACCACAACCAACTATCATTGTTTTCACTCTCAACCATTGCAAAGGCGAGAGGAATGATCTGATTATTTTCATCCGCCGCCATTGCTGTCATAAGGGTACCATGGAACTTGCCGCTTAGAAATGTGGCATCCACGCATACAACCGGCCTACAATGCCTGAATGCTTCGATGCATTGTCCAAAGGACCAGAATAACCTAATGAGGTATCGGTCAGTGGTGCTATATGACCCATCATCTAGCCTGATCGGCTCATCCGCCATGGCCCACTGAGTCCCTGGATTCGTCATGGCAATCTTCTGCAGCAGTCTCAGAGCATTGTTGTATGACTCTTCGAAGCTTCCAAATAGCATCTTCAACGCCTTCTGCTTCGCTCGCCACGCGGTGTGGTAATTGATAAGCATGCCAGTCTTAGTGTGCACCTCTCCCATAATCGATTTTGGCGACAAACAAATTTCTGTGCCAATAAGCGTGATGAGGAGTTGGGGTACGAACCTCGCATCAACGGCGTGGCTCACATTCCTAATAGCCTCTTCGCTGCATGTATGTGGGGTGTGTCTACTGATCACAAAATAGTTCTCATATTTCGGCTGATGTGCTCGTACGAAGTAAGGGCAATTCGGGTGCTTCGTACACCTGACCTCATACTCCGTAGGGTTAGACCGGGCGCACTTGTGGTCCCTTCTTGTTATTACAGCATAGTTGCTAATAAAATGGATGACCTCCCCTCTATTACGAAACTGTTGCCCGACCTGAATGTCGCTATTCTAGTATCCCTAGTTAGATAAGGTGTTATACTCAACGACGACACAATCAGGAGCCTAGTACCACGAAAGTATTGGATCGCCGGGACCGGGTCATCATTGTCAGCAGCTTCTTCATCCCCGCTACCACCGTCTTCATTATCCATGCATCCTGCATCGACCTCACAAGGGTCCACTCTACCTCCCTCTATACTGGAACTGCCCTCCCCGACATGCCCTCCATCCTCTTCATGCATCACCTGCTGGCCTGAGCCTTCCACAGTGGTCACTGCATCACCTTGCACCAGTCGTGACACTATGTTTACGTACACCGCCATATCAAAGTTCTCCTCCAATGCCTTGCGTGAGTACAAAGCCCATGCGTTGTTCCTACTCATCTCGAACAACGTATGGACAACGACCGAGCTATTTGGAACAAGCCGCGGCCGTACACCCTCTAAGACAACAGTATGGGACTGCAGGTTCACACGCAAAAGGCGCATAATATGTGATTTCAGACCATCTAGATCAATAGGTACCTCAACCGAACTCTCTATGTGCTGACAGTTCTGAATTGTTACAAGTCTCCCGTGCAAAACTGTGGGACGTTCTCCATAATAAATATGGAAAATCATACCGTATCTCCTAAATAAATGTACATGTAATAAATAATAAGTACAAAAATAATACTAATTAAATAGTGCAATATACAACTAATATGCATCTTTGTTGCTACTGGACACTATCTTCTACGGTTCTACCAAACCTAAGTGATTAAACTAATTAATCAAGTTAATTGATTAATTATATTACTTTAATAAAACTAATTACCTAGATTAAATCACATAAATTCATGTTACTATATTAAGTAAAGAATCTAATCACACTTACTAATAAAAATTATATAACCCAACTAAATCATTAATTTAAATACTCTAATTTACCAAAATAATATAATTAATCAAATGTACTTGAATGAATTTAACAATATACTGACGAAAGGACTAATATACTTCTGAACGAACTAAGAAAAATCTAATTACAATTACTAATTAACTACGTAATCTAAAAACTTACCTTAAGGAAATTGAGCGCGGCTGCTGCTCGCGTTGATCCTCTCCGGCTGCCCCCTCTACTCGAGCTGCTTCTCCTAGCGTTGCTCCGCTGCTGCTCTCTTCTCTCCACTGCTGCTCTCTTTTCTTCTCCCTTCTCTCCTTTGCTGCTCTCTTCTCTTCTCCCCTCTCTCCTTTGCTGCTCTCTTCTCTTCTCCCTTCTCTCTTCTGCGAGTCAAGGCTTTTTATTAAGCGCAAAAGCAGCATCCCGCTGGCACGCACACACCGAAAGCATCAACAGGACGTGAAAGTGACATATGCACTCAATTCGGCAACTGAGGTGCCGAATACGGCACTGTGGGCCGTATTCGGCACCTCAGTTGCCGAATACAGCAGAGTACAGGGTGTATTCGGCAACTGAGGTGCCGAATACGGCCCACAGTGCCGTATTCAACACCTCAGTTGCCGAATTCAGTGGGCCCGGGGTGTTTTCGGAATTTTAGTTACCGAAATCCAAATTTCGGAATTTGAGATACCGAATACGAGTGCTAGATTTGCAAATACGTCAATATGTTGTCTAATTTCGCAAATACGGTCGCGTATGTTGTCTAAATTTCCAAATTTGCCCACATAGTCAGAGTGTCATGTAGCAAATTTCGCCTTTTATCTTTTGCCGTGGATAGAATCTGCATCATATTCATCCAATCTCTTGATCCGTCTAAGCTCCTATTTATTTTTCGACAGTGTGCTGGAATTATCAAGGTTTTATAACATTGCAACCATATTCACAAACCCATTGAATTAGCACCTTCTCGTAAGTGTGTGATGGTGCGAGTAAACAGAGGAACTGGGTAAAATAGAAGTGCTCTTGCAATTCTCAGAAATAATATAGTACTTGTATAATGTTTTGAATTGGTGTTGGATAATCTCTTGATCCACAACTAGCAACCCTAACGGCACAAGGACTGTGGGTGGAGGACTAGAGGGTAGTGTGAGTTATGGTTATCAGTGGATGGTAGATCCGACGACGGTGAGCCATGGGATATGAGGTAATGCAGAGGGGACTTGGAGAAGCGGTCAGGAGGCATTGGCAATGGCAAGCTGAAAAAGCGATGATGAAGGAGGCAGGCAACACCGATGCTCTGGGCAGTTGCAGGCTGGTGTTGTTTTTTTTTATTTTTTTTAGATTACGACAGAAGCAAGTGCACATATTCAAATGTAAGTAACAAATGTAAGTGTGCATACTTTTCGACAAATTAATTGCTCGAAATAAATAATTTGTGAGTGGTTGTTGATAGTAGAAGTGGCACGATCCAGGTTTTTTTAACGCCGGATAGTCCTGTGTGGAGAATTTGTAGTTGCCGGACTATCCGGTGAGTTAAGCTAATTATTGTTGAAAAAACATGCTCTCTGGAAAATAGTTCGGTGAGGCATGAAGTGAACGTAAGACTATCCGGCCAATGTAGCTCAAGTTTGTGCTGAAAACATGCTTTCTTAATAAATTAGTCCGGCAGTGCATCTAGCGGACACCGAACTATCCAGTGTGAACAACGGAGATTTCATGCATAATAACATACTCTCAAGAAAAAAACAGTCCGATGAGGTATTTGATGGACGTTGGATTATCCGGTGCGCGCAAATGGGATATTTTGTCGAAAATTGATTCTCTGGAAAACCATCCGGTGAAGCCTCCGGTGAGTTCATTTCGGCCATCGGAACATCCTTTGTACGTAAAGACACAGTTTAGAGTTCCAGCCGAATTAAACTTGCCAAAAGGTCTGGTGTTCAGAAATTTATTCTCGCCGGAACATCCGGTGTTCAGACCAAATCCGAGTCGGTTTAGATTCGAAGATCTGTTCAGATTTCTTTCACGTTTTTGGTTGAACAGGGCGTGTAGGGTTGGAATAGAGTCCTACATTGATTCCCTAGGACCAAGACCATGTCCCCCTTATAAATAGTTGAGGGTGGTGATCGGTTGCAACAACAACTTAGTAAATCGTAACTATTACATCTACTTTTCTGCACTTTAGGATAGTTTTAGAGTAGTTCTTCGTTCCTACTTCGAATCCTTGTGATTTGGGTAGTAGTTCTTTGTCGATTTGCTCATAAATCGTCCGAGCGATGGTCCCCAAGGTTGCTGGTCAAAATCCTTTGCTTATTTGCTTATAAATAGGTCGCGTGTCGCTGCAAAAGCGATAGTTATCCAGGACGGATCTGTATGTTGCATGGGATTGCTAAATTCCTCGCCCAACACAAATTGGTGACTCCACTAGGAATCGACGGTTCTCCATCAACATTCACACCTAGGGTTTTGGCGCCATCTCCCTTTGCACCATCGTTCGGCCATGGACGGCAAGGAGGCCGAAATTCTCCTGACAACATTATTGCATCGATGCTTGAAGAGCTTCTCGAGAGGGATCACCAAGCTATTGAAGCTCAAAAGCGAAAGGTGGAGAAGATTATGCTTGCATGCTATCAGAGAACACGTCAAGGCATCATCAAGAAGGGCGATCTGATGTCAATTGTCCGTGCCAAGCATGAGGTAAAGACCAATGTAAGTGATTTCACTTGTGATTTAAAAGAGCACATTGCACATACCGTTGATCATTCTGTTGGTGCTGCTATATTTAATAATTCTGAAACATTGGTTAAAAGTCTAGATCATGTATTATCTAGTCGTGTTAGGGCTTTGTTTGTTTAATTGCAAGATGAAAAAGGTGAAAAATAGCCCCAATTGCATGATGCTAGCACATTGAATTCCAATGGTAATAACTAATTTCAACAAGTACCTTTAGCTTCATCAGTATAATTTGCAACATCTTTGCCTACACAACAAAATATACCGATGCAACAAACCTATAACTGAACCAATGAAGGTTCGTCCAACATGGTGACACCTCCATTAAATACACTGAGTACTAGCAAACCGGATGTCTCTTCATTTGTTTTTTTTCCCAAACACTTCATCTAGCATAACTAGTTTGGTTCCACATGCAACTAATAGCCAAACTAATAAAATTTTAGCAAGCATGCCATTAGTTCTCTACAATACCGTGGCATATAGCACACCTCCTATACCCCCACAAGGTACCGGCATGCCTTATGGTCCATTACTGGATACTTATTTTAATGGTTCTTTACAAAATACTCCACATGTGCAGCTCATAGTTTCCTACTCTCATGATACGTCACAACCACAACCTTTTAGGCCACAACCATATTCTAATGTGCCATCCAATCGGCCCATGGCCGAAACGCTTTTGTGGCCTAAAAGCATCAAAGAGCAAATGACTAATATTTTGAGGGCAAACTATTTTGGGGTAGCACTTAAAGGTAAATCACATATTTATAAAAAATTATACCCTAATTATTATGACACAATTCTATATTCTTGTAGGTTTAAAGTTCCTAATTTTGTTAAATTCAACAAGGAGGGTGGTAGAACCACAATGGAACACATAGGACAATTTCTTGCGCAATGTGGTAAAGCCGGTGGTAGTGATGCTTTAAGATTACGCTTATTTATGTTATCACTTTTCGGCAATGCATTTACTTGGTTTACTTCGCTTGCGCCTAACTCTATTCTGGAGGAAAAATTTGAGGAAAAATTTCATGAATATTTCTATACCGGAGACACAGAGTTGAGGTTAATTTACTTGATGTATGTTACACAAAAGTATAATGAGTCTATTTCTGAATACATTAGGTGGTTTAGAGATACTAAAAATTGATGTTTTAATGTAATTTTCTCCGATAGGGATCTAGCTGAATTAGTTTTTGCTAGTTTGCATGCACACATCAAAGAGAGATTAGAAGGACAATAATTTTTAGATGTGAACCAAATTTTGAGTTGGCTCTAGCTCAAGAAAGTTGTGCCAAAGAGCATAGAAAAGTTTAAAAAATTAATGAAAAGCACAAAGTGGATCGTCCGAGTGTTAATGTAGTTGAATATGAGGATGATTCATCAGATTATGATAGTGTAGACATGTGCATAGCCGAATGGACATAACTCTAATTCTAAGCCATTTGTATGCTCTGCTTTAAAGCCGACTCCACAAAAGAATCGGTAAGAAGAGATGAAATTTACATTTGATGTTACTAAGTGTGATAGAATATTTGATCCCTTACTACAAGAAAAACAAATTAGTTTGTCTCCTAATCATGTCATTCCACCACTTGAGGAGATTAAAAAGCATGCATATTTTAAAGGCATAATTCGTATTCTCACACTAGTAATTATTGTAATGTTTTTCGTGGACAGGTTCAATCGGCCAATAATGAAGGACGATTGAACTTTGCTGAAAATTCTAAGATGAAGCTTGATATTGATCCTATCAACATGATGAACTTTGAGGAGAAAAAAGTCTTGATTCGACCATCTCAAGACGAACTGACTAAAGGCAAGAATGTAATCATTAGTGAGGATAATGTGAGGCCAAAGGTGGTCACGCCTAGAAGTTCAAAGGTTGGTCATTGGAATGTCAATGAAAGCAAGAGCAAAACCACTAAGAAGCTTGAAAAGGACAAACCTAAATTTAGTACACTTTTGGCTAAATATGAGACCATTGTATGTTAAGGGACATATTGATGGAAGGATGATTTTTAGGATGCTAGTGGATGGTGGAGCTACCATGAACTTAATGCCAGGAGGACAATGAGCTCTTGAAGACGAACTTGGTGTTTAATGTCTTCACTGGTGATCCTACGGAGGCTAAGGGTGTGATTTCTATGGAGCTCACCAATGGGAGCAGGATGGTGCCTATGGATTTCTTCGTCGTCGATATGCAAGGTAACTACAACGTGTTATTAGGACGTGATTGGATTCATGCAAATCATTATGTACCTTCTAGTTTGCACCAATTCTTGATTCAATGGATAGATGATGAAGTAGAGGTTGTCCATACGGATACATCAGTTTTTGTTGCTTTAGACGATGCTTTGGTAGATTGGCAACACGGGAATGTTCAATGTTTATCCGGTCAAGATATCTCGGGTTATGATTTTCTTAGTGTTACTAGAGATGATTTTGTACCCATGTCTTTATAGCCAATTTCTTCATCTCAGCTTATAGCAATGTAATGTTATAAATGAAGGTGATATGCCCCTAAGGGTATCATAAAGATGATTATATCACATATTTATGTTAATGTACTTTTGAATAATATGTTATTCTAAGAATGACTACCTTTTGTGACTTGTTCATGAAACTCTTTGTTTATATCATGATGTTATTCTTAATCGATTCCTTGTCGCATATCTTTGTGATGATACATAAGACCAGCACATGTATTGATTGATGATCACATTTCATGGATCACAGGTATAAAGATACTAAGTCAATAATGTGAACATTTATGCTAGAGAACATGATGTTGGATAGATCCACCTTGAGATACTGCTGGGATTGTTATTTATGATGTGCTATCAGTTGTTATCTCAAATGGTGTACCTATAGGATCCTTAGACCTGAGATCTTTATTGATCCTAAAATGTGTAGTGCATACTTTGAGGCTGCCAAACGCTATTTCGTAACTGAGTAGTCATAAATGTAGTTTTTAGGCTTGTCATAAAACATGTCATGGGGTGTGAGACATCAAGATAGAATTTACCCCTCCTTGATAACGGGAGAGATATCTCTGTGCCCCTCGATGTAGTTGGATTGAGAAAGTGCATGGCCATACCAATATGATTAAAGAGTTAGTCATGATGAATCCACTACTTGATCGAGTGAGCTATCACAAGGGTGGCACATATCTCTCCTTGAGCTTGACTGATATCGTGAGGCGAAGAGATCGGTGCATGTGTATATCAAGGTTCAACCGATATAATCTTTTGTGTATACTCGGGAGTCAACATGTCATGCTAGGGATCACTATTGATTTCAGTTTGGAATGGGTTTCCGAGTCGTAGCAGTTTGTACATGAACCTAACGGGTCACACACTTAATGGGTTGGAACAAAACATGCGAATTGGATTTGTATATGGGTTTGGATTGGATTGTGATTAGTGATAAGTTAGAGTCCTAAAGGGCTTCCAACGTGAAAGCCTATTGGCGAGCTCTATATAAGGAGAGGCATGGGTAGGGCGTGCTAAGGTTGAGCCTTTCCGAACCCTAACCGCAACCTTCTACACAATCTCCCAAAACCCTAGCCGTGTGTGCGGTGCTAGCACATTGACGCTCGGTGTTTCTACCCAGTATATGTGGATACCGTAGAGGCGCTGCTGCTATTGCGGCGCTGATCTTCTCGGTGAGTTGATCATGATGTGTTCGGGACTTGTCGCCTGCCGTGACAAACTGGTTCTGGTATTGGTATTATTAATCACTTTAATAATAGATTTATGGTTGGATTCTTTTGTACCAGCCCTAATTGGAATAAATAAAGATTTATTTTAATACAAAGGAAATCAAATAAATGGAATAAACAAAATCAATTCATACATATATAAATAGACGTATATAGGGTTTCTAATTTTTTATTGTAATAGTTTGATGTATGTTTGTTGAATTATTTGATTATATGCTGCTTTTGTTTTGTAGTGTACATTAAATAATATATAGTATACATATACATGTATGTATATGTAAATACATGGAAATGCAATGAAGGAAAACCCTTGTTGAAAACCTGGGCCGAGACCTCCTCCTCTCAGCCAATCCTCAGCCGACCTCTTCCCTCTCCTCCCTTTCCATCCGAGCCCAGCCCACCTTTCCCTCCTCTCTTCTTTTCAGCCCACGGAGCCTTCGCTTCTTTGGGCCGCCATATCTATTCGGCCCACTCTGCTCCTCTCTCTCCTGCTCTATCTCACTCTCCCTCCCTTTCTGTTATAGGCCACAACCCAAGTTGGCCCATCTCCGCGTGAAGATGCAAGCCAACCCATAGCACCATCGTCTCCTTCCTCTCCGTGTTGGATCGATCCCCTTCTTCTGTATCCCTCCGACAATAACATGGATCACAAGAATCCGTGTCGGATACGAAGGGAGGAACCTATAGAAGTTCATCACGGATGGGATAGGGACATCTCCTCCGAATCTTCTCTTATCTCTAGTCAGATCAACATTCAAAAGAAAGAGATTGAGTTAGAGATAGAGCCGCCGCTGGACTCCCCAAACCCTAGACCAAATCGGTTCAAGAGAGGCCCCTACACCATTCCCAAACTAGACCAAGGAAATCCCCACTCTTCTCGATGAGAAATCGAAGCTAGAGCACTATCTTCTACGCCACCTAAGCTCCTCCTCTGCCTTCTATCGTCACCAGCCTTCGGAAGACATAGCCGACGTCGATGTGTAGCTCAAACGGGTTCGTCATCGTGCATTGGAGAAGTGTAGCTCCACCCGTCGGAGAAGATCACGTAGCGCACAATTCTGGAGATACTCGGGTGATGCACCGCCGTGGAACATAGTGCCGCCACTATCTTCTCATCGAAAACCAATGAGGTGAGGATTCCACCATCCAATCTGTGCCCAACGACTCATATTAGAAATGCATACTTCTCTGTCCCTTTTAGATCTTGACCATTTGATGTTAGATCGAGTGCCCATATCTATAGCTCATAATCCCAATTAGCTTACCACGTGTGCACCAGCACAATGACTTCGGCCACCATGTCAGCCCTACTCAGCACCTGTTAGCTTAGTTGGTATGCCATCTCAACAGACCCATCAGCACCACATATCATCCACATCAACAACCACCTTGGCAAATCATCCGACGTGTCAGACCAGTGGCAACCACGTGTCATTGCAGTCAGCAGCTTAGTCATCTTTTCATTTTCTTGTTTATTTGTTTTCTATTATTAACATCATAAATAGATTAATGATGTAATAAATATGTTTTTAGTATAAAAGTAATTCTTATAAATAGGATTAATCTGATAATAGTTTTAATAATGCTCTAATAATTATGTTAATGCTTTTCTATGGTTAAATAATTCAAAATGATTCCAAAAAATCTAGAAAATCATAAAAATCATAGATTACTCTGAAAAATTCTGGAAAATTCCTAATCACTTAGTTTTACCGATAGTTAATCTTTTTGTCCTATTTTAATCTTCTAGAAGCCATAGGTTGTCAATTGTACCTCTGTTTTGATCTGTTCTTTCTCCAAAATTTCTAGAAAAACCTAATCTATCTAGTGATGTTTTTTTGTGCTATTTGGTTCTTTTGGGATCTTTATGTTTATTTGTTATCTTTTGTAGGACCGAGAATAACGACTAAAGAGGATGAATAGGTGTCTTATTAATTTCTTTCGAAATGATGACCTCCTATTTTCGTCACCCAATACACCTCAAAACCAAGAGTGAAAGCAAAAATCAGAGAGAGACAAGTTGCTATAGAAATTTTCAAGGAAAGACATGGTTGTCGTGGATGTACATGAACCCTAGGTTTCATTGAAACTCATCTCATGAAATCGCCACAAAAGATAATAATTAGAAGGAAGAAACCTTTGAACCAATCAAAAAGATCACCGAAAGAAGAAATTCTCCAAGTTGATGATCTAGAGGCAAGGGAATTCAAGACCCACTTGCATACATTTGTATGTGAATTTTATGGCTCTAGCAACAAAAAGAAAGACTTCACCTTTCTGGGTATCCCTTTGCTTGAATTTGTCAACATGTCGTCTTCATCCATCTTCACACGCTTTTCTTGACCTCAATGTGCATAGCTAGGATTACCCTTGACTCCGTCCGGCCTCCTTGATCATTCGGCACTAAGCACCCCTCTTAGCCCCAATCATCTTGCCGTCGATCGCCAAGTTGCATACATCACTTGCACAACACTAGACAAGTAAACATGCATCTCCAACACCATTATGGATTGAGATGAAGCAAAAACTTAAGAAATATTGGGATCTGTTATTCTTGAAAATTTGCATTCCTGATGTTCTTGTTCCTCAGTTTAAGTTGAAGTTTCTTGAGTTTCACTTGAGGCAAAGCTTTAAGGGTACAATATCTAGTTGCCTTTCCATAATTGAGAAGACAACTAGAAAGCTCTTTGATGAATATTACTTACAAATGGGTGACTCAGTCTCTGAGAATGCACATACATGCAACAATAATGAGTTAAATATTGATGGAAGTGGCCCTTGGGCAGATTGGAGCCAACATCAAAGTGCGCAACAAATGAAAAGAGTTAGTGAGCTAGACAAGTATTTGGAAGAAGAAACTATGAACGTAGGTGTTGATTTCGATATTCTATAGTTTTAAAAGATGTATTCAGCTAAGTATCCTATACTTGCACATATGGCACTTGATTTATTGGTAGTCCCACATCAACAGTGGCTTCAGAATCTACATTTTCTTGCAAAGAGAGGGTGATCAATGATTATAAAAGCAGACTAGCTAGTGATACCGTAGAAGCTCTTATTTGTCTCCAAGATTAGATTAGAACAAATGGTACATTTACTCTCCTCCATACTAAGAGTATAGCTTTTGTTATATATGCTAACTAATTATTTTGTGTTTAACTACATATTGAATCCCTTTCAAATGTTTTAGACGCTACTCGAGACAACATAGCTAGCAATGTGATCGGAAATGGTGATGATATCATTTAATTAAAAAATTCAGGTAATCTTCTTTAAATCTTGTTTCTTGAAATTATATAGCCTGCTACCAATTATTTGTCAAATGTATAAGCATGCTATTTTAGGTAATCAAAGAAGAGGGTGAAAGGATTGAATGGCCCAAGAGGGGAGGGTGAGTTGGGCTCTAATTAAAAACTAATTCTACCGAATTCTAAAACAAATAGCAACCTTAGCCTAGATGAAAAGAAATGCAACTACTCGAACAAGCAAGTAATCAAACAAGCTAGAATACAAAGTAAATGTAGAGTTTAAAAGCTTGCAAGAATGTAAATGCGACAATATAAAAAGATGGACAAGAAGATACCAATTCTTTCCCAAGGTATCGAGGAGTTGTCACTCCCTCTTAGTCCTCGTTAGAGCACCCACTAAGGATATCGCTCCTCCTTGAAACACCAAGACTCAAGTACTCTTTCATGATTGTCACTTCTCCATCTCTAGATTGGTGGGCATCAAACCAAGCACATCGCTCTTCTCGAGGCTCCCATAAGAACTCTAAGAGCTTACCAAGACACCTCCAATCACCAAAGGCCAGTTAGGTGTTTCCAACCATCAAAAGTAATAAGTCGATAGCTTCACTTGATCAAGATCAAGCCTAAACTACAGCTAGATGCACACTTGCCACTCTCTATGTACTAATGATGTCCTTAATATTTAATTAAGAACTTTGCAAATCACCATAGTGTAGTCTCTTGCTTCTTGATGACACACATAGTGTATAGGTTCCTCTGGGTAAGCAAGAGTACATAGTGAGATAAAATGAGAGGGTATTTATAGGCTAGAGGTACAAATCTAGCCGTTGCCCAATCACCCATATTTTCTGTGAACACCGAATGATCTGGTGTACATAATCTCACACACACCGAACCATCCAGTGTTGTATAAATTTCAAATCCCACATTGTGTCAATTGTCATTAGTCATTACTACTGAGAAATGCTCCAGTGCTTCTGCTATCTACATACCGAACCATCCAGTGAGTAGCATATCCACTTTGCTAAAAAGCAATTCTACTGGAAAATACTTCGGTGTTACAACCGATTGAACACCGGACCATATGGTGTATTCAACTCCATCTTCAGTGAGTTTGCACAAGTCCTGTAAAATGCTTCGGTGTTCACTTCACTCTAACACCAGACCATCCGATGTTGACTTGTGATTTTTCCAACCAAAATACTTCGGTGAGAGTAACTTGTTGATCACTAGACCATCAGGTGTACTTATCATCTCTCTGACCTGAGCCAAGAATGCTCCTGTGAATTTAACTCATTAAGGGCACCATTCGGTAAGAACAAAATTTTCTGAGCTTGTCCAATTCGAACTTACTTGGGCTCTAATTTCTTGACATTTCAACCATAGGCTTCTCTAAAATTTTTGATACCCTTCAAAACAAACTTATTAGTCACAATGATACGATTATCATTAATCACCAAAATAGTTACCACTTACCTAGGGATCTAGATACTACAATCCCTTTTTTGATGATTGATAACAACACAAATTAGAAGATTAAGATATGAATTGAAGTACACCCTATCAAACTAGGCAATTTATAGCATAAGGCAATTTATAGCATAAAGCAATTAAATAAGAGAAAGTCTAGAACTAGAACAACCTATCATGCTAGTAGAATAAGAAATAATCTGAGCATGAAAGGAAACACAATGTGATGATAAGCAAAACACATCAATAGAGAGAGCCAAATAGCCTATCATAACATCAAAATCTATGAAGATCCAACAAGCAGACCCTAACTACCCAAGCACTTAAGCTAAGCTCCCCCTAAAACTAAGAAACTCTCTATACACTCAAGCTAGCTCTCTCTCTCTCTCTCTCTCTCTCTCTATCTATCTCTCTCTCCTATCCTAACTCCCCCTAACACTAAACTCTCTCCCCTCTTGGCATTTAAGCACCAAAAAGATAACACATTTAAACACCTGGGGTCGGAGGAGACGGAGGAGCTGGCACTGCCGAAGAAGGACGCACCACGAACCGAGAGCCGGAATTTGACTCCGAGTCAAATGCAGAAGAATCGAGCTCGGAGGCAGTAGTGTTGATGACAAGTGAGAGAGATCCTACTGAAGGCTGATCAGAAGCTAAAGGAGCAGGAACCTCTTACGACACTATGTTGAGATAGGGGACGGAGTTGGAAGTATCGTGACCCTGATCAACCAACTCCTGAAGCGTAACATTGAGTTCATCAAATGCTGACTGCACAACTAGAGGAGGCTCAACTGGCGGCTACTGAACAGGGACAGTCAGCTATGGTGAGTCCTTGAAACTGAGAAGTCTAGTAGTCAAAGGTGTCGACAAAGGAGTAAACACTGGCCTCTGAGAAGTCCCAACAGACTGTGAGAAGACTCCAGTGGAGAAGAGTGGTGAAAGCGATAAGCCTAACACTAGAGTACCCAAGAGACTGCTGACACTACCTGAGAGAGGACTAACGACTAGAGCAGGTGCAGCTGGCAGCTCGGCCTGGAGCCTGAAGCAGAGATCCCAAACAACCTGAGATGAAACTGAACATCATGTCATTGTTCTCTCTATCATACAGAAGAGCTACAAACATCACTTGCTACTGCTACTGCTGGAGTGACTAAGAACCAATTGCTGCCCTTGCTAGCGAATCATATCTTCCTAAAGCTTCTTCTGCATCTCTACCTAATCTGCCTGAAGCTTCGTCTGCATCTCCACATAAGCTACCTGTTGTTGTTGCATCTACTGAAGAATAAGAGTGAGCTCTAAAGGCTGTGTAGCAAAAGTCACAGGAGGTGTCATCTCAAGTGCTGAGGAGGGAGGCACTGAAGTCTGTGGTGCAGCCTGAGAGGATCCTCCTGCCTCAACGTCGTGTGACCTGGCACTGGAGGGAAGTACTCGAGATCTAAAGAGTCTGAGTTGCTATCACTGATGAAGAAGGCATACGACAGCTCTGCCTCGGCCTCTACAAGGGCCCGATCCTCAACTGAAACTCTCTCTTTCCCTCTCTCTCTCTCTCTCTCTCTCTCTCTCTCTCTCTCTCGGCAATTGCGACCTGCTCCTGAGTGTGAAACATAGCACACTGACCACTATGTCTGTCGTAGGGTGCAGTAGGGGCATACTGCCTGAAGTATCTCGACGACCACTCATAGGTCTATAGGAACTCTGAGAATTGATGGAATAAGCAAGCATATGTGATATCAAATGTGTGTAAGGCTATTGTCTAACCAACGTCATCCTGTATGTGATCACATCCTCTATCTCACACAATATCAAGTCTACGATGTTGAACTGCTGGTGTCTGAGAATAGAAAGGATGAGTCATTACTGCAAGCTAGTAATAGCCTTTGCATATTCCAATCCTTGGCAGCAGGCTATGTCTCTTCGTCATGTGAATAGCCTTCGCCTCAGGTGTCAACATATCTAGAACTCTCGGCGATCCTGGAATGAACGATGTCTGAACAGTGGTCGAATCTCATCATCTATAGGGAAGACACCGCTAACGAGAGGACGACGAGGAGGGTTGGCGTTCGAATGGAAAATTTCCTGTAGAAACATGGAACTCGCCTGAACCCCCAATGCCACGAGCATTTTATTCCTATAGAGCCTTATATAATCGCCCTGGAACATGAACTGTATGAAGTTTCTCTTTGGTTCAATCCAAACTATGGTAGAACACTCTGACCCGCTCCTCAAGATATCTATTCATGTATGTCAGCAGAGCTGAAAGTCATGGGAAGGCGTCAAAGTGTTGCCTCATATCCACTCCCCCTAACGCTAATTGCATGTAATGCCAGTTGAGTGTCTTGTGCTCACTCAAGCTGACCTTCCTCCTGAGAAATGACGCGTTGAAGCTCTCCTGCAGCACTATCCAAAATCTAGGATTTACCCCATCATCTCTGTCTGAGGTAAACCACTCTTCGATAGGCACAAAATGCAACTTCTTGGTCCTCGAAAACTTGTATGCTGTCAAATCAAGCAAGCGAATCTCCACCTGAGCTGGCAGCTACTCTGACTGTTGTTGTGTCTACTTCTCCTCCTCCTCCTCCCCTTAAGGCTCTGGCTCCTGACGAGCCCTCTTCCGGCTACCTGACTGGACAAAAGGTGTTGATCCTAACCCTGCAGTAGAATGGGTGCGGGTGCACTGACACGGCGTAGAAGCGTTATCTATATTCTGAAAGCCTCATTGAACATCTAACACATCTGCTGTTGCAAAGGCACGATCTCACCCTTTCTGAGCCTTTGTCTTCTTCTTCTTCGACTTCTCAACTGCCTTGCCCTTGTCACGGTGCTCATGACCTATCTAACAGATCAAACATGAATAACAAGATGAACGAATGCATTGGGTTTAAGAAATTAGAATGAATTTGACCCGAATTTGAATCATAAGCAAGAATTTTATATCAATTTGATGAACATGTTATGGATTCAAGTTTGCGACACTAGACATTGAACATGTTATGCTTGATGCCTCTAGCATCACAAAATTCTTCAATTTGTGTGTTTTTGAACTCCATCCGGTTGTCACTCCGGATCTTCACAAGTGTGGCCTCAAATTCATTTTGAGCCCTCTTCGCGAACTTCTTGAAGATCCCAATGGTCTTGCTCTTGTCATTTAAAAAGAAAGTCCAAGTGTATCTTGTATAATCATCAACAATGATAAAACAATAGAGATTACCACAAGACTTTTCTAGATAGTTGGTCTGAAGAGGTCCGTGTGTAGAAGCTCTAGGGTTCTTGATCTAGACATCATAGACTTGTATGGATGAGAGCTTACAACTTGCTTCCCCGCTTGGCAAATTCGGCTTCAACTGTCCACGCTAAAGAAGAAGGACATGAGTGCTACCAAATATTTCCATTAGATGAAGGGCTTTGCTAACACCATGGTGATTGTCGGACATCCTCTGTCTGATGATGAGTTGATCAACTACATCCTCACCGGTCTCGGGACACAGTATGATGCACTCATGGCATCCCTCACCATCGTCAACACTGTAGTAAGCCTCAATGATTTCTACGCATATCTTCTCTCGTATGAAGCTATAGAGGAGCAGCACACCCTGTCCAAAGACTATGATTATCTTTCTTTAGTGAATGCTACCTTCTGTCATGGTGATAGCAATGGCAGGACTTCTCGCTCCCATAATGGCCAATGGAAACCATGGGGGTGGACGTGGAGGATAAGGACGGGGACGTGGTTGTGGCCGCAATGGAGGTGGTCATTCTTGGCCTAAGTGCAAGATTTGTGGCATTTTTTCTCACAAGAAGTTGAAATGCCGTCAACATTTCAATCACACATATCAATCAAATGATTACCTCTCTGGAAATTTGGCCACTATTGGACATATCGACAACAACTTGCACATCGACTCAGGTGCCACCGACTATCTTACCAGCGATCTCGACCACCTGCAAGTGCACGAGCGCTACACCGGCAAGGATCAAGTTCAAATAGCTAATAGTGCAAGTTTGCTTATTTTGCATATTGGCCATTGTAGGATTTTCAGCTCTTCTAATTCTCTTGCTCTTAATAACATCCTTTGTATTCCTAGTATCAGTAAACATCTTTTTATCCAATTGCTTGTGCTAATTTGATTATGTGTATCTTTCATATGCAGCATCATCTCAAAACGAGTTAGTGAAGGCTCTTCTGGTAACAGAGGTAGGTTGCCCCGTCAAGAACCAACCTGTATGCAGAAATAAAGTCATATTTTTCAGTTCAAGTTTGTTTAACTAAAAGATGATAAGTATATGTAGGAACTTTATTGCTGCTATTCCCTCTTAAGATTTCATAATTTCATCAGAACAATCTAGTTGTAAGAATTACTACATCTACCAAATCAGCAGGAACTATCATCACTTAGCATACTTGATACATTTTTAGCTGAAACTTGATTTTTGTTTGTATGGCACATGCTCCCATGTAACTGCATATGATACATCTTCTGAATATCATAACGATTTAAATCTGAAGACCTTTTACTTAAAAGAACTTACTGGAAATATGAAACTGATAATAGTACCAATTGTGCAGGCTGGAACCACAAGAGACAAGTCCACTGTGGATGATACAACCAACAGAATCAACAAGCTACTATTCAAGGTAAACCCTGTAAAGCTACATTAGGTGCCTCAAATATGGATACAGTTTAACACATCAATATTCTTAACAGAGTATTGACCTTTTCAGACTAGATCAATACGGATGTGTGTCTCCTTGGCGTTAAACATGTGTGGAGTTGCCTGTGGTAGGCTTGATTTGTGTTACGGGATTGGGTTTGGTGACCCCTGGCATGATTAACCAAATTGTTAACAATAACTCTACTGAAATAGTAGCTTGTTGATCCAAAATTGCTAATTTTTCTCCTCTAGGGATGTCGCTGCTGGAGCTGTAATTCTTCAGGAAGCTGGCGGCCTTGTTTTTTATCCGTAAGTCATCAATTTTTGTCAAACATATTGCCAGCTCTTATGACCATAATTTGATGAGTGTCTTTGATTGTGTTATTCTATCGTTATGACTTGAAGAAGTGGTAGAGAATTCAATCCGATGGCGCGAAGAATTGCGGGATCAAACAGTTTCTTGAAAGATCAGTTCATCAAAGAATTGGGCGATACAAGCTGAAATAACTATTAGGATTGTTGATGAAGTAGAACAAGAAAATAAAGTTGCCTTGTCGTATCATTAATAATCTATTGTCGAGGCAAATGTTTCATGCAATTCTACATCAGCAGCTTTGTTCTGCGCAACCTTTTTGGACACGATAACAGCACCAGTTTTTCCTTCCTCTTGGTATTCTTTGTTTTGACATGGGGGTGCACAGATTGAAGCAATTGTTCCACTGTCATGGATTGGAAGAAGAAATAAAGTAATTTCAAAGGCACTATGTCAAATCCCAGTATATCTGATCAGATGTTTGAGTGAAATGTTGTGATGATCATTTCTCTTTTCCACATTTTTCCCCCTGCTGTGCTGTCTGTGGTGCTATCGCTTTTGCTAAGGGATTTTGCCAATTTGGCAACTGGTTGTGGCAAGTGCCACCCGTTGGGTGGGGGGAGGGAATAAAGCCGCACCTGATCTCTGGAGGTATCCATGAGGGGAAGGACAAAGTACAAAACATCCATGGTAGCTTGCTCGGTTGGTGTTGGACTTGCATCGCATGCAATGCTCCCTTCGCATCCTCGTTCGTGCCTGCGTTCACCCAGTCCGCCCTCGCACCTCATCTACGGCAGGGGAGCCCGTCCCCGCGCCGCTGCTTCTCGCGACTAGCAGTGGCAGCTGGGAGAGCTCGATGCGGAGGTGGAAGCTGGCTTGGAGCCCCGTGGACGGACTCTAGGAGCAGACCCCTGAGGTCGCCACCACCTCTCCTTGTCCTTCGCTCATTCCAAACAACCCCAGTTCATCTGTGAGCATCAATCGATTCGATTGATTGGTGTCACAGGTGGGGATTGTTGCTTCACCGATCCAGTCTAGATTTGAAACCCCCCCCCCCCCAGAGAATTGGATATTGAGCTGTATGAGATGACTAAAAGCCTAAGATTGTAACTTTTGTTTTAAATGTATGTGGTAGGATTTGACCTCGACACTTCTGATTCCGATATCATATTGAACTTTGTATCAACTAGTTCAACAAAAAAAACTAAATTAATAGAAAAAGATAGATAATTCACTTATACTTCAATATTAGAAAGCAATTCTACGCATTATTCACCCATTTTCACTTTCAATGTGAGAGAATTCTGTTGATGAGTCTATTCAGAAATGAGGCATAATATCGAATTCGACATGAACTATAGGTAAAATGCGCAATTGGTATCATACATTATAGCTGTGCGCATTTATTTGGAAGTTTGTGGAACAACATGTCTTTGCATCACAACAGATAGCTCAGTTGTTGGACTGCACCACATGGAGTGGAACCAACCCTTGTCTCATGGACGTTGACATCCAAGGCACCCTTGAGGCAGACAAGCTGGTCGGCGGCTTCAAGATTAACAAGGAGGTAGGCGAATGGACAAGCTCAAAACTTCAACCCTTACCTGCCCCTGGAGACCTGTTATAAATAATACGATAATATGAGCATTGATATTATTCCATGTGTATAAAAACAAGAACTTAACAACATGAACTAAGTATACATGACCTTTGAACGTAATTACAGGAAAGCAGAACTATCAGATTCCATATTCATGTATACCTCAAAAGCTGGACAGTTCTAAAGACTCATCAAGAACAGTGTTGCAGTTCAATATCAGAGTGCTCATAAATAAAACAGTAGAAACAAATCATTGCTGAGCCACATATGAGATTGCATAGCAAGTTGCACAGAACAGAGACAGCAACTTGCACTAGCAATCCAACTAGAAACAAACATGTAAAGAGCACTTATAACTCACTACAGCACTAATCCAATGATAAGAATAACATGTAGTATATGGATGACCTAAATGAACAAGTGTATCACTGTGAACAGGAACAGAGTCGATGCACACACCACTGAGCCTCAAGAACTACCAATTTCAACCAGATGACATGAGAAATCACAAGCTAAGCTAGTGTACTCAGTAAACAATCCCAATCTCAGAATAATGAATCATCTTCGAGCATACAAAAGTATGAACTTACTGTCCAGAACATAGAAAGGGGAAAATACTCACAAAGTGATTTCCTCAAATGCACAGAGAAGCGAGGCAAGGCATGGCACACCTGTGGCTGTCCTAGAAATCCTATTCGCTGTCATTTCTACCGGCGAGGAAGACGAAGATACAGAGCCTCACTGCACTGTGTCGGTGTGTGCGGGCGAGCCTCGGCAACCACAGCACCAAAGAGCCCCAACAACCGAGCTCCTCCACCCAATCATTTTTAGCACCAAATCATGGAGCCAAAGCATGAGTTCCACTCGGATCCAGCCTAGGAGGTGAACCCCCAAAACCGAAAGAGATAAAGGTGTGAGAGCAAGAACACAGAGAGGATTTTCAATCGGTGAATAGGGAGAAGGAAACCGGCCTCCATATAGCAGTAGCAACGCTCTCTAGCACCGGCCGAGCCCTCAGAAGGGTCGGAGAGCGGTTACGCCACCATTGCTTGAACACCGCCCGCTCCCCACTGCTCTTTTTTTGTTTTTTTATCCGCTCAACCCTAGCTGCATCGACGCCCCTGCCCTTGTACTCCTAGCTAAATGGGCCCGGGCCAAACAAAGGCCAAAAGGGCCAATCGGTCCAATTGAGGAAAGCCCATGAAAATATTATAATTTCATGAATTTCTCAATAAGCCCCACCAAGATTTTAATGTTGGAGTTATCGATTTGATATACAAGATTTGAGTTACAAGTACCTTTCGGGTTTGAACAAGTTACCTAGTTGAATATAAATTGGCTCACACAGGATGAGGAGGAAAGAAACTTTATCCTCAGCCTTGATGCAAGAGCCTCCTCATATACAACACTCTGTACGAGGCTGCTTTTGCCATAGCTCTCGGGTTGGACGTTACGGTCATATCCATGTACCTTAATTCATGAGTGTCACTTAGAGAAGTATCCAACTTCTCTATGATTGCGACCACACAATCACACTCACATAGGTGAATTCTCCTAGACGTCATGTAGGACGACATCTATTGCCATACGACACTGAATTCATTAAGAGCCAACGGCTCACCCTCTCCTACAGAAGAGCAAAGTAGCAAGTGGGATCAATTTGCTCTTATATCCACACAGCTTATTTTCCTAGAACCTAGTTTATGAGATCTCCGATCTCCTAGGATAGGTTGTTGTCAGTATGAACCTTATCAGTGGGTAATAATCCTATTCCTCTTGACGCTGCCTGAATAACTGTTCTAGCCATTTCTTTTATGAAAGGATCTGCAAGATTCCTTTCAGACTGAATATAATCCACAACAATTATACATGTCTCTATTGCATGCCTCAACGACTTGAGTCACTGTTTTATATGATTCAAAGTCTTCATATTATTCTTCCTACTCTTCACTTTAACCAGAATGGTTTGGTTATCGCAGTAGGTGAGAATGGCCAGAATTGGCTTATCCAATATCGGCAGGTTAGAAAGGAGCTCTCAAATCCATTCTGCCTCTACGGCTGCTGAGTCTAGCGCTACTAGCTCAGTCTCCATCATGGAACGAGTAAGGATGGTCTATTTAGATGACCTCCAGGATACAACTCCACCTGCTAGAGTGAAAATATATCCACTCGTAGCCTTCATATCATCCGAGTCACTTATCCAGCTAGAATAACTAAATCCCTCTATGACTGCAGGATGGCTAGAATAATGAATCCCTATGTTCTTTGTCCCCTTCAGATACCTAAGTATCCTCTCTAGTGCTATCTAATAATCATCTCTTAGGTTGGATATATAATGACTCAACCTGCATATTGCATACGAGATGTCAGGCCTAGTTGCACCGGCGAAATACATTAGAGAACCTATCACCTATGAATATTTTAACTTGTCCTTTTCGTGGCCTGCATTTTTCTTCAGCTTAGCATTTGGATCATAGGGTGTGGCTTCAGGCTTACAGTTTGTCATTCCAAAACGTGTAAGCACCTTGTCCACATAATGAGATTGACTTAATGTTATCTCATTCTCGCCCTTTAGCAGCTTGATGTTTAAAATTACATCAGCTTCTCCTAGGTCCTTCATATCAAAGTTCTGAGATAGAAAAGACCTGGTCTGGTTGATCATTTTCTAGTCTGTCCCAAACAAAAATATTTCATCCACGCATAAATATAGAATGAAACCTCGTCCCTCACCATATCGAATACACACACTTATTGGGTTCATTAACACAGAAGCCGATCGAGGTTAGTGTAGTATCAAACTTTTCATGCCACTGCTTAGAGGCCTGTTTGAGACCATACAAGGATTTGATTAACCTGCATACTTTACTCTTCTGTCCTGTTACCACGAATCCATCTGGCTATTGCATGTAAATCTCCTCATCCAGCTCTCCATTAAGGAAAGCGGTCTTGATATCCGTCTGATGCACAAGGAGATTATGCGAAGCTGCCAGTGCTAAGAGCACGAGGATAGTGGGCAATTTGGAAATAGGAGAATATGCACCAAAGTAGTCCTCACCTTCCTTTTGCGTAAAACCCTTAGCCACTAATTGGACCTTGTACTTTTCGATAGTGCCATTGGGTTTGTGCTTTCTCTTGAAGATCCATGTGCAGCCGACCGCTTGTAGCCATTAAGGAGGTCTACTAACTCCCAGGTTCCATTAGTGATGATCGAATCCATCTCATTACAGACTGTTTCCTTCCGGTACTCCGCTTCTGAAGAAGCGTATGCCTTTGAAGGTTTCATGGTTCATCATCCACGACATAGGTGACAAAGTCATCTCCTAATGATTTTTCAGTTCTTTGCCTCTTGCTTCTCCTAAGTTCCAATTCAGGAAATGTGTCGGTAACACTCTGAGGAGCATGGTCATCAACTAAAAGATCCGGGATATCATCTTCCTTTGCTTGCATAGGAAAGATGTGCTCAAAGAATGTCACATCCCGAGACTCCATTATCGAATTGACGATAATGTCTGAGACTTCAGAATGGACCACTAGGAATCTATATGCGGTACTCTGATGTGCATACCCTAGGAAGACACGATCAACATTGTTTGGTCCTAATTTCCTTTTCTTTGGCAGGGGAACATGTACTTTAGCTAAACAACCCTGTCGGAGGATGACCTCCTGTCGCAGGGATCCCGAGAGACCCCTTTTTAGAGATTCGGCCGGGGGGATGATCCTGAATGAGTTCGTCGGAGAAATAAATGGAACTGGAAATAAATGCAGTGGCCGGTGGTGGGGGATGGTCGACCTAGTGCAAAGAGAAATAAATGCACCGGAGTTTAGACAGGTTCGGGCCGCACGGGGGCGTAATACCCTACTCCTGTGTGGATGCAATATCCTTCCTTGAAGGGGATCCCTCAGGGATATATCTGGTTACAAGAATATATTGTCTAACTGAGAGCTTGAGGCTCCCTTGCTCTAGCTCTGCTCAAGCTTTCTTGCGGTGTTCTTCGGATGATGTCTTCGATCGTCTCAATCTGTCTTCGGATGTTTTCTCGTGTGTTCGGGTTGTCTTGGTCTGTGTTCTCGATTTTTCTCTTTGGTCTCCCTTTTTGTCTCTACCGGTCCTGTGTTGTCCATCCCTTCCTTTTATACACTCGCCGGCCACGACATACCCCAAATGGGAAAGAGGGGGCACAGGTTCCAAGATGCCACAACTGAGAAAGGCGTCATCATTCCCTCTGGGCGAAGTGACAGGGGCGGTGGAAAAACGCGGCGCGCATCCGACCACCCGTCACTGTGGACGTCTTGGTGCCGTTGAGAGGGCCCACCGGGCGGCCACAGAGGCACTCGGCGCGCCCACCCTATCTTGTTCTTCTGCCAGGGCAGGGTGGCAGGCGGAACGCTTTGATCCTGGCAACGTTATCCCGAGATACCGCGGATGATACGGGACGAGACCTGTGCAATTAATGGCCCCACACCCCCCTGCCAAAGCATGGCAGGGACTGACACTGCGGCGGGAGCAGTTGGGGATATCAGGATGTCAGGATGTCAGGCCGCGCATGCCCATTAAATGCGGCCTTGGACCTCTGACTGGTTGACACCTCGTCGGCGGGCCCTTCTGGGTCGTCGGGGCATCGGGTGTTCTTGCGCGAACCTTCGGGGAACCGAGTGCTCGGGGGCTGCCACGTGCAGCCCCGAGCACTTCTGTAGAACCTTCGGGGAACCGAGTGCTCGGGGGCCGCCACGTGCAACCCCGGGCACTCTCTCCCGAGCACTTCTGTAGAACCTTCGGGGAACCGAGTGCTCGGGGGCCGCCACGTGCAGCCCCGAGCACTCTCTCCCGAGCACTTCTGTAGAACCTTCGGGGAACCGAGCGCTCGGGGGCTGCCACGTGTAGCCCCGAGCACTCTCTCCCGAGCACTTCTGTAGAACCTTCGGGGAACCGAGCGCTCGGGGGCTGCCATGTGCAGCCCCGAGCACTCTCTCCCGAGCACTTGGCTCTTCGGCCCATCGGGGGACTAGGGTACTCGGGGGCGAGCGGGCACCTCCCCGAGCACTTTCTTCCCGGTACTTGGACTCTGCGGGTCATCGGGGAACTGGGGTGCTCGGGGACCAGAGGCTGTGGCCCCAAGCACCTTCTCCCGGAACTTAGATTTTCCTCATCCTGCAGGAGGGACCTCGCGGGATGGTGACACGTGGCGGACGGCTGGCCTGGTCTCGGGACTCAGGGACCCCCGGTTCCTGATACATCGACAAGCCCCAAGTGCGAAGAAAGGACAGATTCAGTTTTGAAAGGATCGAATGGCCCAAGAGGTGGGGTGAATTGGGCAATTAAAAACTTCTACAAAAAACTAGAACAAATAGCAACCTTAGCCTAGATGAAAAGAAATGCAACTGCACGAACAAGCTAGGAGAAGGCAACTAAATAAGCAATTAAAGATACTAAGAAAATGCGGAATTGAAATCTTGCAAGAATGTAAATGCTCGAATTAAATTTCAGAATAGTAAAGAAATGGACAAGAGAACACCGGATTTTTTCCCAAGGTATTGAGGAGTTGTCACTCCCCCTAGTCCTCATTGAAGCATCCACTAAGGATATTACTCCCCTTTGAGTCACTAAGACTTAAGTGCTCCCTCATGTTTGGCGGGCATCAAACCAAGTGCTCTCACAAGAACTCCAAGAGCTCACCGAGACACTACCAATCACCAAAGATCAGCTAGGTGTTGCTAACCACCAAGAATGACAAGCCAATAGCTTCACTTGACCAAGATCAAGTCTAGACTACAGCTAGATGCACACTTGCTACTCCCCAAGCACTAATGATGTCCTTAATCTTCAATAAGGGACTTGAAAATAATATCAAGTGCTCTATCTTTCTTCTTGATGACACACACGGTGTATGAGCTTCTCTAAGTCGCGAGAGAGCCAAATGAAACCAAATGGAGGGGTATTTATAGGTTAGAGATCCTAGCTATTGCATAACCACCCACTTTTTCTGTTAACACTGGATAATCTAGTGAATATCTCCTTACTCACACCAGACAATCCGGTGAGTATAAACTTCTATTGCCACTGTGCCAACTATCATTAGCCGTTACTGCTGAGAAATAGTCCGGTGACATCATCCGTTGAACATCGACCTAACACCAGACCATCTTGTGCGTACAAACTAGCTAACTTGCTCATTGCAACCCTCTCTGGAAAAAAAAATACTTTGGTGATGATTTCATTGCCATCATTGGACTATCCGGTGGTTAAACTTCTTTTGCCCTAAAAATCTTCTCTGGTAGAAAAGCTCCGGTTTGCATATGTGTCTATCACCGGACTATCCGGTGGTTAAACTTCTTTTGCGCTAAAAATCTTCCCTGGTAGAAAAGCTCCAGTGTGCATATGTGTCAATCACCGAACTATCCGGTGAGTAGAACTCCTTCAATCCAATCGAAACAGCCTTCTTTAGAAATATTGCTCCAATGATCCATTCTTGCCTTCACCAGACCATTCGGTGATTGAAGTTTCTTCTGCCACCAGAAACTGTTCTCTGCAAGAATTGGTCCGGTGTACACACCATCTTCACCGGACCATTCGGTAAACTTAGCTTCAAAATTCTTGCCTTGGAATGGCCTCTGGAATAATTAGTCTGGTGCAGTCAGTATTGCATCATTGTATAATCTAGTGAGTTGAACTTCAATTTTTCCTGGCAATGCCTCTTCTGCTGAAAATAGATTGGTGCTCTCACCACACTATCATCAGACTATCCGGTGTAACACTTCTAACAATTTTGGCCACGTGTCACCCAGAAAATCATCCGATCATTACATCACTTTGTTCATCGGAGCATCCAGTGCATCTAGAGTGTTTTCTATCTTGAGATAACCATATGCTCTGGTGAGATCACTTCACATAGACCGGATCATCCGGTGAGGTAAATTTTCTCTAAGCTTGTCCAATTCGAACTTTCCTGAGTTCTAGCTTCTCGACATGATGGGCTTGTATGAGATGCCTAGTGCTAGAATTTCATAAGTGTACATCAAACTAAGTCTAGACTCAATAGGTCAAGCTACTACTCTTAGCCTCTCTTTATAGTACGGTCAAAAGACTAAAGAAAAATAACCTAAACTACTCTAAGTGTCCTTCATCTCCTTTATGACACTTAGAACTAGAAGATCCTTAATTTTGATGCACAAGTACTTTGATTGTCTACAAAATCGTCTTAAGGACCAAGGATGCCCAATTATCATTGTAAACTAAATTTTTGATTCCCTTCAAAACAAATTGTTAGTCACAATGATATGGTTGTCATTAATCACCGAAACACTTACCACTTACCTAGGGGCCTAGATGCTACAGGTGTCTTCCCTTTCAATCCTTCATAGGGGGTTACCTCGCGATTTCGAGGAGCGACCCTATTCAAGACATAGTTAACTGTGAGAACAGCCTCACCCCACCACGAGTTAGCAATACCAGAACTTTGTAACAGGGCATTAACCAAGTCACAAATTGTTTGGTTCTTTCTCTCGACTACTCCATTGGCCTGTGGTGAGTATGGTGACGTAAATTCATGGATTATGCCACTTTCTTCACAGAACTTAGAGAAATCCCTGAGAATGTATTCCTCACCTCTGTCAGACCTTAGTTTCTTTATTTTCTTCCCCAGCTGGTTTTCCATCTCGGCCTTATAGATCTTAAAGTATTCTAAAGCTTCATCTTTTGTTCTAAGAAAATATATGTAGCAAAACCTAGTAGCATCATCTATAAGAGAAAAGAAGTATCTTTTGCCACCCTTAGTTAAAATTCCAGTCATCTCACACAGATCAGAATAGATCAGCTCAAGTTGCGAGGTGCTTCTCCCCTCGACCGAGTGAAATGGTTTGCGAGGCTACTTTGCTTGCACACACACCTCGCACTTATGGATCTTATCATATTTATGTGAGGGAATAAGATCCATCTTACTCAAATGCACTATTGCTTCATTATTAACATGACAAAGACAAGAATGTCAAATATCAATGTTCTTATTACAATATGAAGAATGGAAAATGTTTGCAAAACTATCAAGACTAGAAATGCGGAACATGTCTCGGTAATCATAGTCTTTTCCTACAAACGACCCACACATGGTCATTAATACTTTATTTGACTCAAAAACTAACTTTATTCCTTGCTAGAATAGCATCGATCCGCTAAGTAGATTACAGGTCATAGCAGGCACAAACAGCATGTCCTTTAGGACAAGAGTCTTGCCGGAAGTCAGCTTCAGGCTCACTTGTCTTACTCTGCGTATTGCTGCTTAGACCATGTTCCTCATCAGTACGGATCCACCATCTATGCCCTATAGGGAAGTAAAACATATCTGATTAGCACAAATATGCATTATAGCACCTATATCAACCCAGCAAGTTACTAGTGAAGTTTCCATAAAGGCCTCAGGTACATACCCACTGGTGGAGTCACCTTTGCCGGTATCATCCGCTGTGGCAACTGTCACATGCACTTGGGCTTTGGTTGCCTTTTGCTGCTCAGATGTCAGCCAGTTGCCCTTACGGTCGCGATATTTGTTGGCTTTGTGATCCAACCCACACAGACGTAGCAAACAATCTCGGGCTTCTTCTTCTTCTTCTTCTTCTTCTTCTTCTTCTTCTTCTTCTTCTTCATAGCATTAGCCTTTTGTCCTGAAAAGCCAGGCTTGGTCTTCTCTTTCTTCATATTTCTCCCAGGCTGGTTCTTGTGCTCGACAAGGTTAGCTTGAGCGGGCACCTTCCCCCCACCATATCCTACCTTAGACTTCTTCTCAATATTTATAGCAGCAATGAGCTCATTAAGAGTCAATCGCTGCTTTAAGTGCTAACGTGCAGTGACAAAGTCACACCAAGAAGTAGGCAACTTGGCCAGAATAGCATTATCCTAAAAACTCTTAGGGAGGACACAGTCGTACTGGCCTAAGTCTCGCACGATCAGCTGCAACTTATGGATTTGTTCCATGACTGGTCTGCAATCTCCCATACGAAAGTTTAGGTAGCTTACCACCATGAAGGACTCGTTGCCATTGTCGCTTTTAGCATACTTGTCATTCAGCTCCGTCCACACCTTCCGTGCTTCCCCGAACCCCACATAGACGTCGAAGAGCCTGTTCAATAGGACAACTAAGAGACGTGCTAAGGATGAGGCATTTGCCTTCTCCCAACGGGCCCTTAACGCGTTGAGACGTGTTCTTTCGACCTCATCTTGCATGACTTCCCCTAGAGGAGCGGGTGGCTCTTTGATGAGGACCTAGAAAAGTCTGAGCTCTATCAACCATAGCCTCATCCGGGCTTGCCAGTGCTTAAAGCCGGTTGCATCAAAACTTTGAAAGTGCATATAGACCTTATGTGTTGTTTTGGTAATCAATGACAATACCAATGGACTAACAACGTTATTGAGAATTGTTAGTAGTTGTTCCATAGGTGATGTATGCCAGAGAGATATGCATGAGCTCTAAGTGAATGGGGAGATTGAAAATGCATCAAAATGAATGAGTTCTAGGTGATGCTCGGGTAAGTGATGATAATACCGATGGACTAACAATTCTGTTAAGAATTATTATTAGGTTATTCCATATGAGATGCATAAGTGATGAATCATGGATTTGAAATGCCATGAGAACAAAAGAAATGCATCGTTGTCATTGAGCTCTTAGTGATGCTCAGGAGAAGGAGAAGCTCGATAAGATTGGCGATAAACTTGAAGACTAAGTTACTTATGGAGATCAAGTAACTAAAGGTATGACATTGTCAATTGGGTTTTATGGACTAACGCATGTGCTTTGTGCTTGACAGTGAGTTGAGGTTAGGATCCATAAGAAGGCATGAGTTGAGTTGAGATATTCTATTTGCTAAGAGTGAAGAACAAGATTATACTCCATATATGATAAAGTGAATTTATTGAAGATGTCGAATACAAAGTGGTTTTCTATGGCAAGACGATGAAAGGCAAGCGAGACTCAGCTGCGATGGACCATCCGTGGTGAAGGGCAAGCAAATGGCTTGACGTAGAAGGCTAAGACGGTGGTGAAAAGCGAGTGAAGCCATGGGAAGCTATGAATGGTTCGCATCAATTATTTGAAGAATCAAGAAGAGATGTAGTGAACAATATATGGAAGTTAGCAACCCTCAAGGTTTGAATGAAAGAAGCGGTACTTGAAGGTATTCAAAGGCTCAAAGTGTTTCAAATGAGTTTTATTTTTGAATTTGAGTATAGATATACCGCACTATTAAGAGGGATGTAATGTAGAGCCAATTGTCATGTCTCAGTGCTCAAGAGTTTCTAACCAAACCCAAGTGAGTGTTCTTTTTAGAAATCCGATGCAGAAAGTGTGGAAGTGTCCAAATTGGGTTTCAGAGTGTTCCTAGTTTGATCAAATATGTTTGGGATCATGAATTCAGTAGCGTTCTGTAGTCCTTTGAGTCCAAAATCGTTGAAATCGCACCTCGGGATCAAAAGTTATCGCCGTTTTTCAAGGGTCAGTTCTGTTGAACTCGGATACTCTGGGTTAACCCGAATACTCCAGGTTGTCCGGAGTCTTCGGGTGAAGTTCTGAGCCGAGTGGTCTTTTAGGGCCTTTTTGGTTTACCCGGATACTCTGGGTTGACCCAGATACTCCGGGTTGGCCGGAGACTCCGGGTTTAGCTTCAAGCCAGGTGGTCTGTTAGGGTATAAATGTTTCACCCGGATACTCCAGGTTGGCCGGAGTCTCCGGGATGAGCTCCAGCCAGGGCTTTCAATAATGCATTCTATTGCTAACCCGGATACTCTGAGTCAGTACAAGAAGCTATTTAACGGCTAGTTTTTGGGGGTTGGGTATTTATACCCCGTCAACCCCTTCTTTGGTTGCTGCTGATGCTTCCCACGAAATACTCAAAGCCAAAGCCAAAAGAACTCCCTCTCACTCCATTTTAGTGTGAGATTGAGATGAAAAGTGAGTTGGGTTGAGAGATTGAAAGATTGAGTGCAAGTGAGCTAAAATCCATTCTTGAGCGCTTGAGTTCATCGACAAGAAGTTCATTGTCGTGTTTGTTACTATTGGAGCTCTGAGCTCCTAGGCGGCTAGACGTCGCCGGCGAGCACCCAAGGTTGTGGTGTGCCGCGAGAAGTTTGTGAATGCTTTGATTTCACCTCCGCAAGGGAAGAAATCAAGAGTAGAAGTCAAGCTCAAGTGTGATCGAGTTTGGAGAGGAAAATGGTTGAGAGAGACCCAGCTCAAGTGTGACCAAGCCCCTCAACAGAGACATAAGCACCTCTAGAGGAGGTGTCCGAACTTCGGGAAATAAACCTTGTGTCTCCTCTCTTATTTCCTTGTTCTTGTGTTCTTGCTTAATATTTGTGCATTTTGCTCGATCTACTTATTCGTGTGTATTCGATTGTAGGTTCTCCATGGATTTACTTGAAATCATCACTTGGAACACACGACTTCATTTGGTTTGAGCTAGAACTCTTTAGCCGTTCTTTAATATCAGCTTCGAGCTCATTCTGTACAGAACCCGGATATTCCGGATCAATCCGGAGGTTCCAGATACTGTACAACCCAGAGGTTCCGGATTGACCCGGATACTCTAGATGAATAGTATTTTAAGGATTTTCAGTTAGAGTTTTTCTTGCAGACCTTTTGCTAGAATTAAATAATTTTTGTCACCCTAGGATTGTAACTTTCACACTTATTTAGGGTGGTTGTGCACTAGTTGAGTCTAGTATATTTAGTTTTTTCACTTGTGAAAAATCTGTTAATTTATCTTCTGCTGCAAGTTTAGGTAAACAGTAAAAGAGAATAATTTTTTGTAAAAATATTCACCCCCTCTAGGCGACATCATTATCCTTTCAAACTCTCAGGCTTAATTGCGTTCGAGGATAACGGTGGTAGGATAGAGGAGCTAGAACTAACTATCTCAGAAGTAATAGGATTTCTGAATTGTTGTATATAATGCCATATTATGAGCATTGATATTATTCCATATATATAAAAACAAGTACTTAACAATATGAACCAAGTATACATGACCTTTGAATGTAATTGCAGGAAAGTAGAACTATCAGATTCCATATTCATGTATATCTCAAAAGCTGGACAGTAGATACATACGATGTTTAAAAGTGCTCTCAGTAAAAACATAACAATTGGCCCTAGGACTTTCAATGTCCTTCTCCCTAATTGTCCTAGAAAGAAAGTTATCGATTGAGGAATGTTTCTAAGATCTCAGTTAGCAAAATAACCTGAATTTAATTCTCAAGTTCTAAAGGCTCATCAAGGACAGTGCTGCAGTTCAATATCAGAGTGCTCATAAACAAAACAATAGAAATAAATCACTGTTGAGCCATATATGAGATTGTACAGCAAGTTGCATAGAACAGAGACAACAGCTTGCACTAGCAATCCAAATAGAAACAAACATGTAAAGAGCACTTAGAACTCATTGCAGCACTAATCCAATGATAAGAATAACATGTAGTATATGAATGACCCAAATCAACAAGTGTATTACTGTGAACAGGAACATAGCCGATGCACACACCACTGAGCCTCCAGAACTACCAATTTCAACCAGATGACATGAGAAATCACAGGCTAAGCTAGTGTACTCAGTAAATAATCCCAATGTCAGAACAATCATCTTCGAGCATACAAAAGTATGAACCTGTTGTCCAGAACATAGAAAGGGCAAAATACTCACAAAGTATGCACAAAGAAGTGAGGCAAGGCACGACACACATGCCCCTACCCTATAAATCCTACTCGCTGTCATTTCCGCCGGCGAGGAAGATGAAGATACAAAGCCTCACCGCACCGAGCCGACGCGTGCGGGCGAGCCTCAGCAACCATAGCACCAAAGAGCCCCAACAACCGAGCTTCTCCATCCAATCACTTTCAGCACCGAATCACCGAGCCAAAGCACGAGCTCCACTCAGATCCAACCCAGGAGGTAAACCCCCAAAAACCGAAAGAGATAAAGGTGTGAGAGCAAGAGCACAGAGAGGATTTTCAATCGGTGGATAGAGAGAAGGAAAGCGACCTTCTATATTGGCAGCAGCGCCCTCCAGCACCACCCGAGCCCCTGAAAGGGTCAGAGGGAGGTTACGCCGCCGCCGCATGAGCGTCGCTCGCTCCCCTCTGCTCTTTTTTTGTTTTTTTTATCTGCTCAACCCTAGCTGCACCGATGCCCCTGCCCTTGTATTCCCAGTCGAATGGGCCCAGGCCAAACAAAGGCTAAAAGGGTCAGCCGGTCCAACTGAGGAAAGCCATAAAAACATTATAAGTTCATGAATTTCTCAACAAGACCTACCTCACCTGTAGGTACATGAAGCCTGACGATGCAGGAATAAGATTGAACCACACATGTTGATCACCTAAGTTTCACCGATACATGGCGGAGACCGACATACCCATATTTGATACGGCGGGATACATCGATACGTCATAATACAAGTATCCGGGAGTATCGGGGAATTACAATATGAAAACCAAAAAAACAAAAAATTCCCGATACGTCGTTGATACTTGTCGATACCTCCTTTCGATATTTTAGGCCACAACATCTCATTTCGAAGCCCAAGTGTAACAGAACAAAATCAGCCCACAATCCATCTCTCATAATCTCAATTCGGTCGCGTTCTCTCTTTCTAGGCTATGCCACTGTTATTTTTTTTACTATTGTCATCCGTTCTGTAATGTGATGCAATGTCATAATGTTTTCCCCTTTGAACTTGAACTATTTTATCGTGTTATGTTGTTGTATGCGGACACCTGCAATTTTATATCAATCTCATTCTCTAGCATACTCAATTATTTACATTTTGGCAAAAAATAAATAAATATTTTTATATACTGAGCATATCCTTATTTTTTGTTGATCGCTGTATCGCCGTGTCTCCGTACCCGTATCGGAGAAACTTAGGTGATCACCCTGTGCTAAACTGAATTTCAGATTCTTCTCAGGGAGGAAGCACGGACTGGTGGATGCTGCGGTGTGGAGCATCCCTACCGACAGAACCGCCGTGGTTGTGTTACCGGGGGAGGGATCAGGACGCTGGACGAGTAGTTTGAGATCATGGCGCTGATTCAGCTGGAGAGGATTGGGTCGGCGCTCCCGGTCCCTTTCTTGCTTCTCAACTACGATTCTTATTACTCCAAGCTTCTGGACTTTCTGAATGACTGCCAAGAGTGGGGGACGGTTGCTCTAGGGGAAGTGGCATCCCTTTGGAAGGTTTGTGACGGGAATTTTGAAGCTTTGGAGTACTTGGCAGAGTTCTACAATGTACCTGCTGCCGAAAGAAATTACCATTTATCGCCACAGTTGAAGCAGCAAAGAACTTCATATGCCACGAGTTGACGATGGAGGCTCTTCGTTAGAATTCTTGTTAGAAATAAAGTACGACAGGATCGAATACGAGACACGATTTTTACGTGGAAAACCCTTTCGGGAAAAAACCACGGGCGCCAATCTGCGATCTTCACTATATCAGGGATGTGTATAATGCAGGGGATTACAATGAGCGTCTTGGCTCTCCTTGCAGCTTACAAGATATATTTATAGGGGTGGACACATACGACTCTAGTCTAATACGGACTGTTCCGGAATATGGGCCGAAGGCGTCCCTTGTCTGGCCCAACAAGAATTCGGATCACAATCCAACAAACTCCACCTTGAGACGAATTCCATCTTGTAGCAAATAAAGAATCATCAATAAACTCCCTTCAATAATAAATATCACCGACGCCAAAAGTCTCTAGAACTCAAACTGTAACACCAACTAAACTTGAGCATAGCTCAAATTTAGTAGCAGGAACTGGCTTTGTCATCATATCAGCAGGATTATCATGAGTGCTTATCTTGCATATTTTAATATCACCTTGAGCAATGACATCTCGAATATAATGATACCTCACATCAATGTGCTTTGTTCTTTCATGAAACATCTGATCCTTTGTAAGGCAAATAGCACTCTGACTATCACAGAATATATTAATGCAAGAATTATCTCCACAAAGCTCAGTGTACAAACCTCTTAGCCAAACAGCTTCTTTGCATGCTTCAGAAATAGCCATATATTCAGCTTCAGTAGTTGATAAAGCAACAGTAGCCTGCAAACATGCTTTCCAACTAACAGCACAACCACCAACGGTGAAAACATAACCTGTGAGAGATCTCCTCTTATCCAAATCACCAGCATAATCTGAGTCAACATAACCAACAAGTCCATCTCCAGATTTTCCAAACTGCAAATAGGCATTAGAACTACCACGTAGATATTGAAAATCCACTGAACAGCTTTCCAATGCTCTTTGCCAGGATTAGCCATGAATCTACTAACAACACTCAGTGCATGAGATAAATCAGGACGAGAGCAGACCATGGCATACATAAGTGAACCAACTGCACTAGAATATGGAACTCTAGACATGTACTCAATATCATACTCTGACTCAGGACATAAAGCTGAAGATAATTTGAAATGAGTAGCTAATGGAGTACTCACTGGTTTTGCATCATGCATATTAAAACGACGAAGGACCTTCTCAATATAACCTTGCTGACTAAGATATAACTTGCCAGCTTTCCTGTTTCTAATGATCTCCATGCCAAGAATTTTCTTTGCTGCACCTAAATCCTTCATCTCAAATTCATTACTCAACTGTGATTTCAATTTGGCTATTTCTGATTTATCCTTTGCAGTAATCAACATATCATCGACATAGAGAAGCAAATAAATAGCTGAACTATTAACAGTCTTCAAATAGACACAGCTATCATAATTAGAACGCTTAAAACCATTAGAGAGCATAAATGAGTCAAACCTCTTGTACCACTGTCTAGGAGACTGCTTCAAACCATAAAGAGATTTCTTTAATTTACAGACAAAGTCTTCTTTTCCAGGAATAACAAAACCTTCAGGTTGATCCATATAAATATCTTCATCTAACTCCCCATGTAAGAATGCAGTTTTAACATCTAATTGCTCAAGTTCATAATCACGCATAGCAACAATACTGAGTAAAGTGCGAATAAAACTATGCTTCACAACAGGGGAGAAGACGTCATTATAATCAATACCTGGAATCTGGCTATAGCCTTTAGCAACCAATCTTGCTTTATACCTTGCTGCTTCATTAGGAGAAATACCCTCCTTTCTTTTGAAAATCCATTTGCAACGAACATGCTTCTTCTCTTTTGGCAATTTGACTAAATCCCAAGTACCATTCTTTTCAAGTGACTCAATCTCATCTTGCATTGCAGTCATTCAATTATTGCAATCAGCAGAAGTAATAGCCTCATTGTAATTAGAAGGTTCTGCATTACCTTCAACTTCTTCTACACAACTCAGAGCATAAGCAGCAATATTACACTCCTCAATTAACCTCTTAGGTGGATTAATTTGCCTTCTAGGCCTATCAACTGCAATAGAATGTTGTGTAGGCTGCATAATGGATGAAGGAGGTGGAGCACTAGATGCATCATGATGAATAAATAAATTTTCAGCAATAGGTGTATCTTGGACAACGGTATCTGGTGTACTTTCTGCATTAATAAAATGCTCCACCTGCACGCTAGAACTCTGCTGACTCTGAACAGGAGCATTTGACAACATAGCAGATTCATTAAAGACAACATTCCTGCTAATCACCACCTTTTGTGTTGCAGGATTCTACAATTTATAACCTTTAACACCAGATTTATAACCCAGAAATATGCATTTAACAGCTCTAGGCTCCAATTTACCATTATCAACATGAGCATAAGCAGGACAACCAAAAACTCTCAATTCTGAATAATTAGCTGGAGAACCAGACCATACCTCAATTGGAGTTTTCTTATCAATAGCAATGTTGGGTGATCGATTAATAAGATAGCAAGCAGTGGAAGCGGCTTCAGCCCAAAAACGTCTATGCATACCTGCATTAGACAACATTCAACGGGCCCTCGAGATGATAGTTTTGTTCATACGCTCAGCTACACCGTTTTGTTGTGGAGTACCAGGAACAGTGTAGTGTCTCACAATACCTTCAGACTTACAATATGAATCAAACTCATCAGAACAGAATTCCATCCCATTATCAGTGCGAAGCTTCTTTACCTTCTTTTCAGTTTGCCTTTCAACCATAACCTTCCACTCTTTAAATGCTTTAAATGCTTCTGATTTATGCTTCAAGAAATAAGGCCAAACTCTTCTCGAGTAATCATCAATAATAGTTAACATATAACGAGAACCACCTAGTGAAGACCTACGAGATGGTCCCCATAAATCAGAATGCACATAATCAAGAATACCTTCTGTTGTATGAACTGAAGTGTTGAATTTCACCCTCTTATGCTTGCCAAAAATACAATGCTCACAAAATTTCAGCTTGCCAATACTATGTCTATCAAGAAGACCTCTCTTGCTCAATTCTGCCAAACCAAGTTCACTCATATGCCCAAGACGCATATGCCAAAGATTAGTAGCATCAGAATCTGATAATGAATGTGAACTTACAGCGGCATCACCTGTGATTGTAGTGCCTCGGAGATGATATAAATTGGCAGATTTCAAATCACCTTTCATTACAATAAGAGAACCTTTTTTCACCTTCAAAATACCATCTCCACCTGACCAATCATACCCTTTATTATCAAGAGTACTCAAAGAAACAAGGTTCCTTTTCATACCTGGAACATGCCTCACATCTGTCAAGGTTCTAACAATACCATCATGCATCTTTATCATAATTGATCCAATTCCAACAATTGGACATGGGTTGTCATCACCCATCATAACAGAACCAGCATTTTAAACAGAATTATAAGTGGTGAACCAATCTCTATGTATGCATATATGAAAAGATGCAGCAGAGTCAATAATACATTCATCACCACTACTAGCACATCCAGCAAAAGCAACGAGAGTCTCTCCATCAGAACTATTATCGGAAGCAGCAACAGATGTTTTACCTTCTTCATTAGATTTACCTTTTCTCTTTTCTTTATTCTTCAACTTGTAACATTCAAATATGTCATGATTATTTTTCTTGCAATACCTGCAGAATTTTTCTTTTCCTCTGGACTTTGAACGACTCCTGTAACCGTTCGAACTTTTATCTCTTTGGCTATTATGCGAATTCTTCTCCTTTGTCCTGCCACGCACAATCAAACCTTCTCCATTGGAAGTAGAGCCATCAGTAGACACCATCTGTTTCATCTTTTCCTTGGCATGCAAGGCCTCATAAACTTCTTTCAAAGTTAGTGTATCATGACTGTATAATATGGTATCTCTGAAGTTTGCAAAAGAAGTAGGTAATGAGCACAAAAGAATAAGACTCAAATCCTCATCATCATATTTTATCTCCATAGACTATAGGTCAGCAACGATCTCCTTAAAGACCGAAAGATGATTCAACACAGAACCACCCTCCTGTAATTTGTGCGTGAACAACTTCATCTTCAGATGTATTTTACTGGTCAGATCCTTAGACATGCAGATCGATTCCAGCTTTAGCCATAAAGCATCAGCGGTTTTCTCCTGCAAAACCTCCTGCAAAATATTTTTTGATAAATGAAGATGAATTTGTGACAAAGCCTTACGATCCTTTCTCTTTTCTTTATCGGACCAAGACTTTTGATCTTTGTTTTCAAAATTATCAAGCGCATCATCCAGATCAGTGTGCGCAAGAATAGCTCGCATCTTTACTTGCCATAGAGAAAATCTTGTATCATGATCTAGCAGCGGAATATCATATTTCATAGAAGCCATGGCGAAGAATAATCAGCACAAAATAATCTGCAGCGCTTCTGGTACAGCCTGTGTGTAGCAAGCAATAAACTGAAGAAGTCCTGGTACGCTTCGTGTACGCTTAGCAATGAAGCCAAAACCAATCTCCTGGTAGAAATTCTGGTGTGCACGAAGCAGGAACCAATTGGAAAGAGAATCTCCTTGGGAATTGATGTGTAGTTTTGCTTTTCTCCTCCACAGGCAACGGAACAACACGCACCTTTTTCTTCACGTGAGAGCAGCCAGTACAACTAGTCCTCGGGACTTGATCCGCTTTTCCTTTTTCACGTGAGAGTTCAGTAACTCGCGTTTTGAACTCCGTGAGGATGGTTCTGATGAGGAAACCAGGCGACGTGTGGATCGGCGCAGTCGACGTGTACTGATCTTGGATGTCGTCGATGTCTTGGACAGCGATCAACAGATGGCGTCCGGTTGCGCGACGTCGAATTGTGTGAAGGCAGGAAAAACGGACGACGACGGCGGCTGCTGGATTTGGCCGAGAGGGTCGCGAATTCGACGAATCTAGAGAGACGGCAACGAACCAGACGAAGAGGTGCGGCGAATCGATTCGGTGAAGAACAAAACCGATCTATTTTTTCTTGTGCTCGTGTGTTTAATCCGGCTCTGGTACCACTTGTTAGAAATAAAGCACGACAGGATCGAATACGAGACACGATTTTTACGTGGAAAACTCTTTCGAGAAAAAACCACGAGCGTCAATCGGCGATCTTCACTATATCAGGGATGTGTATAATACAGGGGATTACAATGAACGTCTTGGCTCTTCTTGCAGCTTACAAGATATATTTATAGGGGTGGACACATACGACTCTAGTCTAATACGGACTGTTTCGAAATATGGATCGAAGGCGTCCTTTGTCTAGCTCAACAAGAATTTGGATCACAATCCAACAATTCTCTTGCTTATGTGCCCCTTTGATTTTCTTTTTTTAGGCTGAACATCCTCACTGCTCCAGCTTTTGCATCAAGTTCTTCGAGTGGAGGCAACATTTTGATGAATTAACATTCGTGACATGTACGTTTGAATTTTAGTCTGACTAACAACGGTGGTGATGAATGCAATAAAATTATGTTTAAGCTTGCAAGAGATGTACTCAGACCATCAAGTAACTAATAATGAGTAATAGTATAAAGAAATGTGCTCAGAAATTTGCTCTTCAGATTCAACCCCCTGATTATTCGGTACGCACAGAGACCCAAGACTATCTGTAAACTCAAAAATACAATTCAAATACATATTCCCTTACAACAGTATATAAGAATTTTCGCCCAGTCAGAGGGCATATGAATTGTCAACCAGTAGAAAAAAGGTCGAAGAAATTCCCATTTCCTAATTGTCAACCAGGCTCAGTTGACAGGTCTCAACTCCCAAGCAATCAGGTAACTTCATTCACTCGTATGAAGATGTAAACGCAGCCCGCCAAGATTGATCGTCGTCGTCGTGCGTCGACGGAGCATCGCATGCGTACTCCGGCGTCTCCTCCTTCTCGTGTCGGTAGAAGTGTCCCAACGCCGAGTCCGGCAGCCGGCTCTCCGCAAGGTGCACCTTCATCGTCTCCAACTCCATCTCGTGCTTCTTCCTCAGCTTCTCCAACTGCTTCTTGAGCTTCTCGCTCTCTTGGAGTAAAGCTGCGCTCCTCTCCTGCACAAAGGCAAAGTACCCAATTGAGTGTGGTGCTGTTGTAGTACCATACTACAATAAAATTCAACACTGCTTTGAAGTTTCACCTAACCTTTTCTTGTGTAGATGCTTCCTCAGCTTCTCTCAATCTCACAAGTAGTTCTCCAGCAGCATGAACTGCTTCAGCAGTGTCGCGGAGCTGAATACGGAGCCTTCTGTTCTGCTCTTTCAGCTGCGCCCTCTCCTTTTCTCGGTCGATCCTCACGGTGGAAAGCTCCGCGGCAAGCGCAGCAGCAAAAGCAGTCCCGCAGCCCTTCCTGCCTGCTTTGGCAGCTGCCCTCTTCACCTCCGAGATCGTTTCCATCACTCGGCGGTGCTTCTTGAGAAGATCGTTGTACAACTCCTGGAGCTCAACATAATGCTCAATCATCCTGGCATGACCGTACATCGCTCGTTGGAGAGCGTCATCCAGCTCTGCTGTGCACTTCTTCTCATTCCAGAGCTCCATCTCAGTATTCTCTGCATGCATCCGGTTTGATTCTAGATCAACCCTCAACTCTTCAGTGAGGGAGATCCATTTGCTCTCAGACTCCATCCATTTCTGTCTTTCTTTGTCTAGTTCATACTCCTGGTCTGTGCTGCCATTCCTTATCTGATCGAGAAGGCTACCATTTGTTGACATGTTAGTTTGGTGTTTTAGTTGCTCCTTCAGACTCTCGATTTCAGAAAGAAGTGCCTCCCTCTTATTCTCATTGACTGACACCTTACTATCATCACATTGTTCAGATTTCTTGCCTTCATTACTTAGTTCTTCTGCAGGTGTCATACCATTTAAATCTGGACCATCTTCTGAGCCCTTCCTATATTGGTCAACCTGCAATTTAACAGTGGAAAATGTGAAGGAAAGGGAAATCACTGTCTGAAGAATATTTGATTGATCACTGTACATACCAAAATGCTCAGCTCCTTAATCTTTGCTGCCTGTTCTTCACATAAAGCTTCAAGCTCAGTCTCTCTCTTCGATGCAATTGCTTTAGTGTTGTTGTCGCCCTGTCCGAATTAAATATGTAAGTAGACGATAAGTTTTGAAAAGAAGTCCAATCCAATAACTTTACATACCTTAAACGAAGCAGTAGCTGATTCATTAGATGTGGCACCTAGGGCCAACACAATCTTGTCTGAATTTATTTTTTCTGTCTCGTCCCCATTTGTATTCATTGGTTTCTTGCAGGATGAACAAAGGATGGTTCCTTGGTCCTCAAGCGTCTGAACAGCTGAACTGACTTTTGCTATTGACTGACGGGGATTTAGTGCGAAATGTTCAAATGAAAGGCCAACAAATGATTTCCGTGGGGCTGGATTCTGTTGGTGGTACTCTATAATGTGCAAGCCCCTTTGGAGACTTGCAGCCAACGAATCAGTGGGGCTAAGCTTGCTTGATTGTAGAGAGGAACGAACTGCACTATTTCTACATGCTTCAACATTTCTATCACCTGGGCTGTCAGATACTCTAAGCTTGCTTGGTGATAGCCCTAGTGAGGTGATGCTCTTTCTTGCCTTGTTGTGGATCTTTGGAGAACAGCACAATGTAGGATCTTTCATTAGTGACAGTCGTGGGGAGGCACCAATTGATAGATTAGATTTCCTGTCGGAAAGGAGGTCTTCATCAGCATTTGTATTGTTAGCCACATCTTTGTGTTCTTCCTGTCGTGGACCTTCAAAATCATCTATGATAGGCTGATCATCTTCTTCACTTGTTTTTGTATTCCCCTTGGAGCAAGGAGTGTCATCCCCACTCTCTGCATCCATGAAGTCCTCAAAAGTATCTTCAGATGAAGAGTGAAGCTTGTTAATTTGATCACGCAGTTCTTGCACATCCTCTTCATCCAGATCCATTTCTTCCTCTGAATCAACTTCTATGTGAGGCAAGATTAGAGAGCGATTGAGGCTCACTCGCAAATTATGCAAGCTTTCACGAGCATTTTGTGCACTGAAGTATCCAGCCCTGCAAGTTGTGGTGCCTCCAGACTTTGTTCTTATGAGCTCATCCTGCAAGTTATTAAATAATTAGCAAGAGTGTAAATTGTTGTCACTTCTATGTGCTTCAGAGGTAGTACCTTTAACTGACGTATCTGATCGCTCAAACCATTAACATCATCTTCTGATATCTCATTTATCACAGCTTTATTTGGCATGAGCTTTGCTCGCTCACCAAATCTTAGTGTACTTAAAGTTCCAGATCTGCATCTGCATTTCCCAGGTACAGATGCACATGTCAACCCAAGAAAATGTAAAAGGCACAAAAGAAATACAAGAACACATAGTACCTGTGCTCTGAAGAAATGGAACATAAAAATGTAACCCTTGAGTTGCCACCTAGCGTATCCTTCAGGACATGAGTCAAACGAGACTGCTCATAAGGCAAGTCAACTTTACGGGACTCTGGTGCCTCTGAAAGAATATTGACTAGTTTCCTGAAACAACGATATGCTGTCAGGATTATGCTTTCCTATATATTTTGTTCTTACTGCAGAGTATATCTCTATCATTCAATGCATGCTGTATGGTTTATTGGTATGACTAAGAACATGCATTGGTGTATTTGTATGACTAACTTTAAGAATGAATCAAGTTATTAAAGAAAAAAATGTAAGATGCTCATGAGGTCATCAATTTGACTGAAAAAGCTGTTATATAAATTTACATACCCAAGCCTTGAGAGGGACTTCTTAACATGTCTTTCCTCTCTTGTACAATGCTTTGCTGCACCATCGAGTTCATCATTTTCAGGGCCAGCAAGATCAACAAAGGTAATTCTGCTAGTTCTTGAAGTGCGAATGCCATTTGAAGAAAATCCCTATAAAATGAGTTGAAGAATGTAATATCTGCTAAACAACTGACAAAAACTTCAAAACAGAATAAAATAAGAGAGCCGTATAACGAGCTTCACAAAGGCTTTAACAAGGGCGTGGCTACTACTATAAGCAATCAAAAGATCAAGAAACAACAGAAGAAAAGGTGTTTACCTTGCTCCATGCTTCAATGACGCAGGTGAATATCACATGAGAACGTGAACTTTTCAAATTCATGCTAGTGGTGCCAACTTTTCTGTTTGATAGTCCCTGTAAAGGAAAACAAGCTCAGATTAATGAAGAGAACTATTATTGGAAAAAAGACTAATCTAGAGAAGCACAAAAAAAAAAGCCTAATCAAGAGAAGTATCCTGGGAAAAATGACTAATCAAGAGAAGCATCCTCGCAAAACATACTAGTCAACAGTAGGCAAAATAACACTAGAACTATGGCAAACAAAATACTGAAGTCACTTTAGTTATTACAGCAAATGCAGCATAAAATAGCAGTTTTGACAGATCATGGCGCACGTACTGAATACAAACTAAATGCATTTTGTTATCAAGGCAATCTTTTATATTCCAAATGTAGTGTGGGGCTACAGGAGGCGTGAGGTCTTAATTTATTCCACAACAATATAGAGATGAAAAAATTCCAGCTCAAGAAGATAAGAGAAAATAAAAGGCAACGTGTTTGTGTTAATCTTATAGCTCAAAGTAGTCAGTACAAAAGCATAATCATAATTTGAAATAGTAATGTTGGATTACTCTATTCTCCAAGCATAACCTTTATGAAAGCATAGAAAAGTTTATCTAAACCACATTATGAGTGCCCAAAGTCTGCTTCAGATAAATATGAATAATCAAATCAACCAACGATAATTTGGAAAATTCTTAATGTTTTTTCATATTACTAACTAGATGTGTGCTTCTAGTATCTGGTTATTTTCTTTTGTGAGATAAACTTCCAGATTCAAGCAACAACGTCCTTATTAGAGCATTGACTGTGCATAAGCAGAGAGCAAACGGCATGAAAAATTGGAAGCCATTGCTGCTTATACCTTCATCAGAATCTGATTGACGTCCTCTACCGTTGACACATACTCATCAGTCAAGTTTTCGACATGGATGCCATTGCCAGCATTCTCTCGTATCTGAAAGAATGAAGTTGGATAAGATATTAGCATAAAACCAACAGCAATTGCAAAATGCAGAATAAGTTTCTGGACGAAAAATATACATGAAGATCGCGTTGAGATGGATCCAACAGGTCATTAATCTGCTCATTATGAACCTGCAAGAAGTTTGAAGAGCGAAAAATATAATTCATTTATCATTTCAGTTCTGAAAACCATATGAAGACGTTTTCATTTCAGTTGAGACAAACAGAATACTACACACCTCGAGGAACGAGCACCGCCATTGGTAGCTTGTCTCCGGTGAACTCTCTTGCCTCTGCACCGGGAAAGAGCAACATCAAGCCAACGATCATTCGCAGGATATAATGGAACGCAAGGCAGGTGAAGAATTGCCTTACACTTTGGATTTGGGAGAAGAGATTCTGGAAGACGCGAGGCACGACGCCCAGGTCAGCGTGGTCGGAGACGCTGTCCACCATGGCGGCGAGAGGCCCCCACATGGTGTATGTCTTCCCCGTTCCACTCTAGTAGTATTCAGCACATAAACAAGCTCAGCAACAGGAACAGAGAAGCAGAGAGCACGAAAACGACTCGTTGGATCAGCAGTACCTGGCCGTAGCAAACGAGGGAAGTGTTGAATCCGGCCAGTGAACTCTCGATCATGGGCAGTCCCAGCAGATCAAACGCATCCGTCTGCCAATGACCACCAAGATTCAAAGAATTCGCTCAAGATCGCTCACACTTGGGCAATCTCCACACAGTAATGGGGTTAGCTTGCTTACTTGGGAGGCCCTGTCATCGAGGACGCCATTCACCGCGAAGGACCGGTCACCGACGGCGACGGAGTCCGGGGCGGTCTTGCGCACGAACCACAGATCCTTGCCGTCCACCGGCCGGCTCACCGTCGGCCGTACCCTCACGACCACCTGCGCGCGTCACCACAAATCACGGAAAGCTCGCAACCCCTAGCGAGAAGATCTCAAACTACCCTTGGAGGAAGGCGAATCCGGTGAGCCAATTGCAGCAGATCCTTACCTTGACGGAGGACTCCTCGTCCGATGGCGCAGCGGCATGCTCCTCCTCGATGGCGGCCGTCGGCGGAGCGGCGGCCCCGGTACCAGTCGGGTGCTTCGGGCGCAGCGACCGGTCCGTCGCCGAGGAGTTCTTGGCGGGGGACGCCGGCGGCGAGGCGAGGTTGGGGTGGAGGTTCTCCTGGTCGTCGGCGGCACGCGGGGAGGAGGCGGCGGCCAGAGCGGAGAAGGAGCGCGATGCCTGCCGCTTCAGGTTCCGCCGCAGCATCTCCATCGCTTCTTGCTGCTGCTTCTGCTTCTGCTGCGTACCACGGCGAGACGCCGATCCGCTCGCAGAATCAAGCGCACGGAGAACGAAATCGAGAGGAGGAAAGAAGGAAGACGAGACGGGATCCGACGCCTGCTTGTAATCTGTGGGTGTGTGTCTCCGAGGAACTATCCGTTCAAATTAATTCGAAAACTTTTGAAACGGGCATGCGGCGGGGTGCGGTGCGCCGCGCCGCTGGGGGAACGGGAGGAAAACGAGTGGGATGCGCTCGGCTCGATCCGACGGGACGATCAGCGATGGACGGTCGTGGGGCGGGCCATGTGGGCTGGTTGATGGTAGCGTGCACTGGTCCGCAGGGTTACCGGACCGTAACTAGGCGTTGAGCGGTGCTGGTGCGTGCGGAAAGGCCAAATGCTGGAACGCAAGCACGCGCCCATGTGTCGGATACCCAGTGAAAGCTAGCTGGCGCCCGGGTCGTTTGTGATTTGCTTTAACTGATTCGATTTTTGTACCCGTTTTTTCTTCATACTTTAGCTTCTTTAGTATTTCAAATTTTACCTCATATCAGTCATTGAATTATGCTTCAAATTTTACCTCATATCAGTCATTGAATTATGCTTCAAATTTTACAAACCAATAGCATAAGGGATTTACGATGACATATAAAGGATTGGGCAAATTTGTAGTGGCATGAGAGGAATCATCTCTTATTTATTTCAAAGAGAATCCTCTGTCCCACTTTTTTTAGCAATCCAAAGCTAGTGTAGAACCTGATTTTAGATTTAAGTAGAATTATCACAACCTAACCGTACAACATATACCAGTATTATCAAACTATTACGGGTTTTTTTTATTTGATGGATAAACCCATCCGAGAGATGGTTATCTAGTTTTCTTGGTATTGATTTGCTGAATAGATTGGATAGGGCGGCTAGGATGGAGGAATATTCCCTCAAGATCCTAGATGAGCTGATTCCTGCCAAATCAACTGGACCGAGCTATCCAGTTTTGGTGCTCATCCGCGCTCTCGTACTATGCGTTTATGATTTTTTTTTATTTAACTCTCAATTTTATTTAGAAGTATAAGAGTGGTCCAAGAAATCTAAATATTTTTATAAGCAAATTAGAGCTCATTAGAAACACGTTTTAATTAGTTTTATCCAAAATGCATAAGCCAATATTTAATTAAAATTCTCCAAAGCAGCCTACTTTTGTAAATTCTATTAATTTTTAACGCCTCAAATAAATTCCTAAAAGTCTAGGAAAATTTACTAATATTCTTCTCATATGATGTACTAATTTATAAAAATATTTACAATACCCTAGGTTATTTGATGAAAAAGTGAGTTCCTTTGTAATACTCTATTTTATATGTTTTTTTATCATTTCATGTGATATTATTTTTTTAATTCAGTTTGAATTTAAACAAATTCAAACATGCACAAATTCATCCAAATGCTGATGGAATGCATATAAATATAAATGGATCATTCTATCCAATCTAATCCCACTAACTAAACAGAAGATTGGCTCTCCTATCCACTTTAATCTCACTAATCAAACAAAAAACTCGCTCATCTCATCCATTCCAATTAAACAGAAAATTAGATCATCCTATCCAAAAAAAATATGGATGGTATCATATCTAACATCGCTCTCCAACTAAACGCACCCTGCTTAAACCCGTATACCATGTTTCTACAAAAATTATACAATCATCTTTTATCATTGTTGCATAGGATCATTACCATATTCATTGAGCTATTATCGTGATCACCATCTCAAAGCAAAGCTAAGCATCATCTATCCTTCCATAACCCAAATCCATGTCAACAAGATGATAAGAGAAAACTAGGGTAAAGCTTACTCTTAAGATTCCAAACTAAATTATTAGCATGTATGTTTGTAAAATAAAAATATTTTAAAAATTGAGATAAATATGTTCAAGAATACAACTTGCCTTCACTATACTCAGTTAAGTTTTTAAAATCTTGATCCTGAAATCCTTCTAGCTCATTTGGAACATTGGCATCTACTCACGTACATAAGCAAAAAAAGCAACACATAAACACCAAGATCTAAAAGGAACAAAATATTACATAGCAATCATCATCACACACAAGCTCGCATTTTTTCAGACATTTTGGCAAAAAAATGGGTTAAATAGTGGCTACATTTAACAAGTTATAGCCTCTGAAAGATTAAAATAGGACAAAAGGATAACTATAGATGAAACTATGTGGTTAGAAAGTTTTCTAAAATTTTTTGAAGTCATCTATGATTTTCTAGGATTTTTCTAGAATTTATTAGCGTTTATTTGAATTATAAACTATATAAACATTAAAATTAATAAATAACATTATTAAAATTATTTTCTAATTTATTCCTAATTTTTAGAATTATTTTACTAAAGGAACAAATTATTTAAACATTAACAGAATTAATGTAATTATTTAAATTTATATATGATTTTATTAACTCTATTTATGACATCACCAGTACTAAAATATAAACATAACCAATTACTGGTTGTGTATGCCATGCAAGCAAAACAAGCTGACTGACACGCAAGCACAGAGGCTGATGTGGCTAGCTTACATGGACACCTACATGGCCAATAGATGGCGTCAACGGTTGCTAGTGACACCGTTAACTACATAAAATCTGAGCTGTTGATTTTGGATCAAGTGGTTGCAATCTATCGGCTTGAAGAGGTATCGAGTTTCTAATCTAGATCATCAAGTGGAGATCAGATGGTGGATTGTTACCTTGTCGGTATCCGGTCAAAACAGAGTGGTTACACTAGCTTTCCCGGGGCGGTGCACTGCTAGAACTTCATCGAGAGCACATTGCGCTACACGGAGTTCTCCGATGAGCAGTGAAAAAGGCTAAGTGGACCTCAATGATTCCGTTTGAGCTACGTGTCAATGTCGGGGATGAGCAGAGAGGACTACGGTGGCGCGAGGTGGCTATGGTGCTCGGAGCTCGGCAATGGTGATCTTCATGCAGGGAATCTATGGCGAGAAGTGGGGGAAAAGGCTTGGAATGCTCCAAGGAAGCCTATGGCTTGGTTTATATAGTCAGGAGGGCAAGAGAAAGGGAGATCATGTTGGATTAGGTCTCAAAGGAATTCGGTGGAGGCACTGCTCTAATCTTGACTGGATTTCGCGTTTGAGTCCCTCGTGGTGGGAGATCAGGCGGCTTAACTACCACGGAGTCCTCCTATGTCCTGTTGGTGACCTTCTAGATGATTGACAACTCGTAGTTGAGGCGGGTTCATCTGTATTCCGTTAGCCTTTTCGGTCAGTGAACAACAGAGATTGTAATACCTGAAAATTTGCAAACTCAGAAGTTGGTCGTGGGACCCGTGAGAAGCGTTAATTTTAACTTTTTGTTCCATTGCTTGGATGGGGCTATCGGAGACAATGGATGGTAGATCTTGTCGAGACAAATCTGTTTTGCTATCTAACATCTCGTTTGGGCACTCGGTTAAGCCGCATCGAGACCAATAAATCTAAATTGTTTGATGAAAATAAAAAAAAAGAGGATAAGTCCAGGAAGGATTGGTCATCACCCCAATCTGCACCCAAAACCGCTCGATGCCCTCGCCCATTTCCCCCGGAACCCTAGCCACTGTCAGCCCGACCGCCCGTTGGCCATCGACAGCTCATCAACTACTGTTTGCCTGGCCATTGCCGTTGACTGGCTATCACGGCTATCATGCCAAGCCACCATGACCGCCGTCGCCCAGCCCTACTGCCTGCTCCCGTGCCCGTTGTCACCCCACCAGAGCGACTGTGAGGTGCATTGGCGATGATAGCCAGGAAAGTAGAAAGAAAGAAGAAAGAAGGAAAGAAAGAAAGAAAGAAAGCAAAAGGAAGAGGAAGAGGGAGAAGGAAGAGGAAGAAGAAGAAAGGAAGGGGGAGAAGAGAAGAAGAGAAGATAAATAGGAAAGAAGAGGAGCATTCATGGAAAATCATCGAATCCGTCATCAATTCAAGTTCTTCGTCACGAAGGTGACTTCTAATTAGTGCTTAAATGCTTGTGGATAGTTAGGAATGAACATTTTCATCCTCGGATTAGTGTCCGATGATCCGCCTAGCGTGTAGCATTTTAATTCTGAGGTTGAATAGGTGTCGAATTCGACCATAAGCTTAAAATGAAAGTTATATGTCTAGTCATTTTCTTTATGATGGTGCCACTCTTGTTCGATTTGGATGAGTGGTTTACGAGGTGTTTTTATTCTTCGGTCTTTGACCTCATTAGAGAAAGTCTCACTTGGCGTCTTGCAAGCTACATGGTAGAAGTGTTTCCATAGATCTCGATTGTCATGTTTGCAGGGTTTTCAGGCGTAGGAGCGTGTCTCCTTTTGATTTTGTTGTTGCGTCTTTTTAGTGTTAATCTATGCACTTGTACAGGTGGTGCCACTTCATGATGCAGCTAGTTCCCGCCTTTTTCATCGATGAAGGAAAGTGAATGCAGTGGATGGCTACGCTATAACTTGTTATTTGGTTACCTTCATTTTTTTAATTGTAGCACTTACTAATAATTTATTAAATGAAATATGAACATGTTACTTACTTTCCATCTTTTGAAGATTGAATGTTTTCCTTGATCAGGTAAAGGAAGTAGGATAGGTATTGTTTCTTGCAGTTGTTTATTTCTCTCGTATGCAAAGCATGACACATATACCTCTATTGGAATTATATCCTTCGATTATGCTTGAGCATGTTGCTTTAATTTTTACTTTTTTGAAGTTTCTTGATTTATTGAATTAAGAAGCGAAGTAAGCGAGATTTGTCACGTTGAAGTTGTTCATTTACTATAACATGCAATTCTTGAAGTATTACACATATATTGGAAGTTATGTTGTTGGCTATGCATGAAGCATGACATTCATATGCATCTCGTGCATTGAAAGTTATGTCGCCGTCTTATAGCCACGACCGTACCGGTACAATGTCGTATGTTGCCCATGGAGAGGTATGGCATACACGGATACACCCTTACATTGCTAGTGGAGGGGTAAAGGTGAGAAAGAGCATGGCATATTCATACATATGCATTCATATGGAAGTCTTTAATTGCTTCGACGTTGTTTTTTTATTGCAATGAAGTCTTTAATACCGTATTGGATGAAACCGATATGGTGAATCATAGCTAGAAGATGATAGTATGTGGTTGTTGTTTGTCACACCCGATTTTAAGATTAAAATCAAGTGTAAACTATATGTATGCCAGGATCAGTTTATTCATACATATAGCGACGTCATCAGTGCATAACAGACACAATGCTTCTTATTACAACGTTATTTATTACAAAATAACCACACACGGGTCTAAAAGAAAATACACTATAGCGGAACAGAACACAGCGCAGCTCCACGACAATAGGCAGTCGACCGGAAACTCCACAAGCCTAGAACTCGGCATCATCTTCAGGGAAATCTTCAAAAGCTTCACCTTCTAAAACAGCAAGCGTAGGTATTTCCAATACTCAACAAGTGGGGAAAAACTATGATATGGTGGCTTGAACCAAGATTTTCTATTCTCTAGGGTTTTATTTGCATAAAAGCCAATTTTTATCCTTGAACTATGGAAAAATAATTTTATTTTAAAAAGGAAAAGATGTACAAAAGATTTCCATTAACCTCCGAGAATCCAACCAATTCTCAACCATGTAAGACATCCACCCGACTAATCATGTGAGGGTCTATGCTGCTCATAACCGTGAGCACGACTGAATATTCAGTTTGACACTCTGCAGAGTTTGTACACTTTACCCACGAGTTGTGATCTTCTCTGTTGCTGGTACCTGCTGGTACCTTACACACTTCCGGGGTGTGCGCCAAGAGATCACTACGAGGCTTTTCCAAAGATTCTCCCAGTATGCACTTGCTCACTGAGGTTTCACCGCTGTACATAAGTGGAGTAACCCTCCACCCCAGAAGCCCCCTCTTGTGCCGGGTAGAATCTGGAAGTAACCCTTCCTTATCTACACATCCAATTGGCTCATACAACACTGGGAGAACATCTAATTACTAGGCCAAGCTGTACCATATTGGTCTCGTGGTTGTTCTGTTGCCATGGATGGTCACTCCACGAACTGGTCCTTAAAAAGGTCTGGGCAAGACCACCAATAACCCTATAAGGGTAGATTACCAAACATCTCCATTCAACCAACCATGCCGAGAATAACCCCTTTCTTGCCCAAAACCCCAAATATCCTTGTTATTAACTCCCTTATCAACATCAGTTTTCATATCATACTTCCTATATCACCTTTTAGTTCATAACTCATGATTCATCGCCTACATGCTACATGTTCATCTAAAAACATGGCTAAGCATAAACATGATGTTATTTTAAGGATAAAACATCTACAACTAACACTAGTGTTTGCTATACTACCCATTTGGTAAAACCGCATGCATATTTGATAAAAACTATCTTTATGTAAAAACTAGGTTCACAACATGGTCAAGACACTTGCCTTCGTTGAAGTGATGCACAGGTCCTTCAAAATCTTCTTCTTGAAAGTTCCCGAACTCTTGGACTGAATTGTCTACACGAGCACACAATCATACATAAGAACAGTTCACCAAACAGTCCTAAAACTAGAGAAAAAAACCCTATAAACAGAATCTACACGTCGCTACGAGAATATGAGCGCAAAGATCGCCTAAATCGGAGCTACGAGCAAAAAGTTATGAGCGTTTGAAGTTCCAGGGGTGTTTCTGCAAATTTTATTTATTATCAGAGAAAATTTGAATTGGTTTTATACTGGAAATTGGATTTATGATGTCATAAAATGAAACCAGATTTATTTCCCAAATGAAAAAGACATGGAAATGGTCTACGGGGCGTGTGGACCACTGAAAGAGCATCGGTCCACCGGTCCATGGACCGAAGGGGTAAGATACCGACCGGTCTAATCTGGGCCGTTGGTCGGAGATCCGACGGCTGAGATTCAAAGGGGCGGTGCCGGCGTCTATCAACCGGGGGGGGGGGGTGGCAGCCGGCACCGGCAGGGGCGGCGGCGAGCTCGCCGACGATGCGCCAAATGGTGTATCCGGCCACGGAACTCAACGGCGAGCAGCGCAGGAGAGAAAGGGGGAAAGGGGAGTCTCACCATGGGCTTGACGGCGGTAGAGGAGCTCCGGAGACAGCCGATGACGGAGAAGAAGGCCGGCGGTGCTTCGGTCACGGCGGAAACGGCGTCCGGCTGCGAGAGATGCTCCAAAAAGCACCGAGGTGAACTCCTTGAGGTCCGGCGACACCGGAAAATAAAGAAAAGGGGTCAATTATGGTCCAACCGAGGAGAAATCGATCGGCGGTGAGCTTCTTACCGTAAAAAATGGTGGACTCGGCGGAGAGCTCAAATCCGTGCGCAATTCAAGGGGGAGAGGGGTGGTTCGGGTGGGGGACGGAGCAAGGAAGCCGAAGGAGGGCTTAAATAGCCGAGAGGGGGAGGGAGACGGCTGGATTCGAGAAGATTGGCCGGCGGCTCCAAATGCAATCAAAGCTTCGGTTTCCATGCAAGAGAGAGGGGAATCAAGGGGGAAACGGTCGGATTGGGGGTAAAGGAAAGAGGGGAACGTGGCCATGTACTTTGATTGCCGAATCAATGCGCGGGGAGGCGGTGATTTGAAGCGGTGGCGGGATTTGGGAGCTCGGGGGTCTTGTGGCGGGAGGACGGAGAAGGGGAGCCGACCGGGTGGCGGCTCGGCTCGCGGCTCGGGCGGGACCCATGCGTAGCGAGAGAGGAAGGAAAGGGGGCGGCTCAGGCGGGCGCTCGGCTCGGCTCGGTGCTGGGCCCACCGGGCGGTGAGAGATAGGGGGAGGGCCGGCTTAGCTGGCTTGGGCCGTGTTGGAGGGAGATAGCCGGCCCATGCGGGTGGGGAAAGAAGGGAGGAGGGAGGGGGTGAGCTGGGCCGGGAAAAAGAATTCAGCCCAAAAGCATTTTCTTGATTTTCAAAGCCTTTTCCAATTGAATTTCAACACATTATCAAAAGAGATTTTAAAGCGGTGAATCCTAGCGAAATTTTGCAAACTTTTTCCACCCAATAAAACCTTATTGCATCTACAACGGCATGAATGCATTCAAACATTTATCCTAGGCCAAGTTAAATTTAGAAATTAATTTCCTATTGAACTAAGTTGCAACATCTGATTAAATTTCTAGCAAAATTTTAAATTATTGCAAAATTTAATTTTTGGGTGTTACATTGTTGCTTTGTCATACTTAATTATGTTTTTCAGTTATTGTCAACCTGTTCAACTTATTATCTTTGTTAAAGATGAATGTTTAATCAACTGTAGCTCAATAGCTTATTAAACCAACTCACTTGCTGATTTTTAAATCTCACCCTTGCTATCTTTCTAGGTGTACCTTGAGATGACGTCGAGTACGCGGGATAGGTAGCATCATGACTTTTGTACAAATCATCTCTTGTTGTCTTTTAGATTGTATTATCAGTTTGGTGTCTCTTAGTTGTGTTGTTTGGCTGTCTAGTTGTGGCATGAATGTATGATCGAGGCTTGTTCCTCATTTTGCTAGGATGTTTAATTTTGTTAGTGATGATATTTATCTTTCTTTGTGTGGTGTTTGGTTAGTTATACCTCCAGTTGTAGGGAAGGTGCTGTCGAATTTTTTCTAAGGTTTGGTGGTCCTGTAGGTTGGTTTTAGTAGCACTCTGGGCTTGTGGTGGTCCCTGGGGTGTTACAGAGATAGAGGAGGGGATTGATGGGAGGAAGACGAAGGCACTGGTGGGTTTGCTCGGATGCGTGGGCAAAATTGGGCCGGAAAGAGGATGGCGTCCGTGGCCAGGAAAGAAAGAGAGAGTGGGAGAGAAGGAAAGAAGGTGAGCTAGTTGGCTGCCGGGCCGAGAGAGAGAGAGAGAGAGAGAGAGAGAGAGAGAGAGAGAGAGGAAAATGGCCCAGTTAGGTTTTCTCTTTTTCTTTACCTTTTTTTTGTCATTTTATATGTATATATATATATACACTCATATAAAGGAAAAGCCTTTCACACACACACAGTATATATATTATGTGCCTAGGCTTAACTCTAGTTATTGTTGCGTCACCCTCAGGTACAATCTAAAAAATAGTAGAGTTAAAATCCGCAAGACAAGGAGTTACAACCAGATGTAAATAAAAAAATTGAGTTGCAATTGTGTTATGGATTAACGTAACTCCTAATGAATTCCTTGCCTAATAATGTACAACCTAAGGAACATGATTGTAATCGTAGTACAATCTAAAACGTAACTCGTTAGCTTCTCGTGTTGCAATTATGTACTTCGGAACGTCCGGTTGTAACTGGTCTACGTAGCAGATTGTAACTGACAGTTGATTGAGTTATAACTGAAGAGTGGCACAACAGTGAACTACAGTGCACCTAGGCGCATAATAGACTCACCATATATATACACACACACACATAGACTCAGCATGTATACATATATATACTTAAGATTTTTTTACTTTTGCAAAAGTTTTTATTTCATCTATAAAATAGTTTTTATTTTTTTGGTTCAAGATTTTGTGCTGTTACAAAACCTACCCCCTTATGTAGATTTTGTCCTCAAGATTCAGGCTAATCTCCAAATTGATGAGGAAACTCTGTGTTTAACTCTTCTTCTTATTCCCATGTTGCTTCATCCTCAATATAGTGACTCCAATACACTTTGAACATACTTATGACCTTTCTTCGAGTCACACACTCTACTGTCTCCAAAATTTTGACTGTGTATTCTGAATGAGTCAAATTCTCCTTAGGATCTACCTCTTCTGATGGTAATTGTTCATCTAGTGCTCTTAGGCACTTCTTCAATTATGATATGTGGAACACATCATGCACATCTGTTGTCGACGATTTGTGAACCTCTGATCATACAAACTTGTGAATGAAGTAGGGGGTACTCCCTGTAATCGAATCACACACCACACACATAGATTTACACAGGTTCATGCTTCACTTAGGACAATAGCCCTACATCCTGTTTATTTTGTATTGATCTTCGAGACTATTTACAAAGGGGAGGGGTCTTGGATAGCCCAGATGGATCTAAACATTGTCGAGGGGCTCCCTGTGTGTAGTCTCGGTGAATTCCTGATGAAGATCCAAAGTACAGAAGGCTCGAGAGCTTGAGGCTTCTATAGGCTTGAATGGATCTCAATGGACTTGTCCTCTGTAGGGTCCCCTTGCTTTGTATATATATGAAGGCCACTGTATGATCTTTGGACTCATTTCTTATCATCCTTAGAGATGAACTTTCATGTTTACGAGATATTCCAGTTCATGTGGGAAGTTTACATACATCTAAGAATTTCCTTCCCAGGCACGGATGAATGCTCCGAGAATACAAAAAACCTTATGGGATCTATATATGCATATGATAATGATATACGATAGTTTTATACTACCCATCGTCATCTACTAGCTTTGGTGGTAGTTCCAACTGGTAAGCCAATTCTCCATGTCTAGCAATTACTTTAAATGGTCCTATGTATCGGGGTGCTAGTTTGCTTGTAACTTTAAAACAACGAAGTCCTCTTAAAGGCGAAACCTCTAGATACACATAATCTCCAAGGTCAATTGTTAACATTTGTCAACGATTATCTGCATAACTTTTCTGTCTAGACTGAGCTATTTTTATATTTTCTTGTATTGCCCGTACTTGTTATTTAGCTTCTTTAAGTATCATAGGTCCAAACACTTGGCTTTCTCAGTTTCACTCCAATGCAAAGGCATTCTACACTTCCTTCCATATAATGCCTCAAATGAGGCCATCTGTAAACTGGATCAATAACTATTCTAATACAAAAATTCTGCATAAGGTAGATTCTTATCCCAACTATTACGATTGTGGAGAGCACATGCTCGTAACATATCCTCAAGTATCTTATTTACTCTCTCTGTCTGTCCATCTATCTGTGGATGATATGCCAAGCTAAAGTTCAATTTTGTATCGAGAAACTCATGTAGGTTCTTCCAAAACCTTAAGGTAAATTGGGTACCGTGATCTGACACTATTCTCTTTGAAACTCTATGTAAACATACAATCCTTGACATGCATAGCTCTACTAACTTAGCTCCATTATAGGTAGTCTTAACCATGATGAAGTGAGCTACTTTAGGGTGATCCACAATGACCCATCTAGAATCATATCCCGATTGGGTACATGGTAAACCAACTATAAAATCTATACTGATTTCTTCCTATTTCCATTCAGGTGTCTTCAAAGGTTGTAGGAAACTGGCTAGTTTCTGATGTTCTACTTTCACACGCTGGCATATATAACACATTTATTCGACAATTTCTTGCTTCATACCAGGCCCAATATTGATCCTTCAAATCTTGTACATCTTGGTATTGCCTAGATGAATTGAATAAGTTGATGCATGGCCTTCTTTTAGTATTATCTCCTCAAATTGCTTCTGGTTTGATACACTTGCCAAACCATATTATGCCTTTCTCGTCCTTCAAAATTTTTGAGGCCTTGTCTACTTTGACATTCTGCCTGATCTCCTTGAGGTTCTCATCTTCTGCCTAACCTTTTTGAATGCTATCGTTCAAAGAAGGTTCCATTCCTATGGATATTGCTTCTATATCTGCGACAAACCCTAGGTTATGTCATCAAGACTCTTCGAGTACGGTTGGTGGAGCTTCTTGTAACATGGTCATATTGCAGTAGGTTTTCCAACATAATGCATCTGCAACTATGTTTGCCTTTCTGGGATGTTAATGGATTCCCACATCGTAGTCCTTGATTAGCCCCAACCATTTGTGTTGTCTCAAGTTAAGATCCATCTAAGTGATTATATACTTCAAGCTCTTATGATTTTTATATATATCACATCTTTTACCAATGAGGTAATGCCTCCATATCTTTAAAGCATGCACTACAACTGCTAATTCATAGTCATGAGTAGGGTAGTTCTTCTCATGAGTTCTCAACTATCTAGAAGCATAAGCTACGACTTGTCCTTCTTGCATTAAAACTAGGGATGGCAATGGGCATATTTTATCTGTGTGTCGGTGGGTAAACACCCAAATGAGCATGTGTTTGGGATGCAATTTTTACTTGTGGGTATGTATGCAGGTTTGAAGCTAAAGACAACGGGTATGAAATAGGCTTAGCCATGGTCGCTTCACCTGTATACCCTCTCCACACTTGTTGTCTTGTTGAACAAAATTCATTTGTGTTGCACTAAGCACTGTTGAGTTCTGAAACAATATGTTGTATGTGTGAGCTATGTGGTAATGTACTAATGTGATATTTATGCTATGTATCTGTGAGATGATTGTTCATTATATTAGTTTAGATGCATATTTAAATTGATGATATTATTGTTACATACTTGCTCTTACGTTCAATGCATATTTACTATATTAGTGGGCATACGGGCGTTCCCACAAGTGGTGGGTGCATGTGTCAATTTTTACCCATGGCAAGTAATGGGTGTAGGTACGGGTTTAGAAATTAGCTCGTGAGTATGAGTTTGTATAGCTTCTACCCACAAGTATTGTAACCATTGTCATCCCTAATTAAAACACATCCAAGTCCATGTCGAGATGCATTACAATATATGTCAAAATTATTCTGAATATCAAGTAACACTAACACTAGGGCTATAATCAGCTTCTTCTTAAACTCCATGAATATCAAGTAGCACTAACACTGGGGCTATAATCAGCTTCTTCGTAAACTCCTTGAATATCAATTAACACTAACACTGGGGCAATAATCAGCTTTTTCTTAAACTCCTTCAAACTTGCTTAACAAGCGGCAGTCCATATATACTTCTTCTCCTTCTTGAGTAACTCCTTGAATGGTTTAGCTTTGTTGGAGAACCATTATATGACGTGACGGTAGTATCCGGCTAAACCAAAGAAACTTCGTACTTCTATGACACTTGTAGGTGATTTCTAATTCAACACATCTTTCATCTTACATGGGTCCACTGCAACTCGTCCAACAAATAAGATATGTGTGAGGAATAGCACTTCCTTTAACCATAACTCACATTTCCTGAACTTAGTTGACAATTGATATTCTCTAAGCTTTCCCAAAACTTTTCTTAGGTGGTCCTCATGTCTTCTTCGTACTTAGAGTAAACCAATATGTCATCGATGAAAACTACCACGAACTTATTCAAATACTCAATGAAAACCTCATTCATGAGGTACATGAAATAAGCCAGCCATTAGTCAAACCGAACTACATTACTGTAAGCTCATATAATCCATATCATGTGATAAAGGCTATCTTAGGTATATATGATGTCCGAATCTTTAGCTGGTGATAACCTGATCTTAGGTCTATCTTTGAGAAAACACAAGCACCGGTGAGTTGGTCAAATAGGTCTTTGATCCTTGGTAAGGGGTACTTGTTCTTGGTAGTGACATCATTGAGTGCTATGTAGTCTATGCACATTCTTTGACTTTCGTCTTTCTTTTGCACAAAAAGCATGGGTGCTCCCTAAGGTGAGGAACTAGGGTGAACATAACCCTTCTCTTGCAGCTTACTTCTTTAGTTCAGCAGGTCATTACCACACATCCTATAGGGCCTTTTACCTATATGAGCAGTTCCAGGTACAAAATCAATAACAATATCTAAGTCTCGGTCCGGTGGCAAACTTGACAATTTGTCCAAAAATATGTCTGGAATCTCACAGACTACACAAGTCTGATCCACTATCGATCCTCCCACATGATTCAACTTGCATTCCTCCACTTGATGGTGTGTCTGCCACAAACTCCACCTTAACTCCTTCTCCATTAACCAAGGTGAATGCCCTTCTGGCACACTATATCACTCCTTTAAACTTCACTAGGAAATCCATTTCAAGGATCACATCTATTCCTTTTGATTCTAGGATGATTAGGTTGGCTAGAAAATGTACCCCCTTTTAATTTAAGGTTTACTTTGGGCATATAAGAGTAGCTCTCATTTCTCCACCAGGTGAACTAATTACCATCTTATGTTTTAGGGTTGTTACTGCATACTATACTTAGCCATGCACTTGGATGTAATAAATGAATGTGAAGCTCTCAAATCAGACAAAATAGATACAAGGGTTGAGTTGACAAGGAGCATACCGAGTACAACGTCTGGTGCATCCTGGGATTCTTCTATGGTGACGTGGTTCACACGTCCTTTCACATGGTTCTACTGAGCTCTGTTGGGTGGAGCAGGTGTCATGTACTGATTGCAGTTTTGAGCTAGAGCAGGAGTCTTCACTGGAGTGTTCAAGTTGAATGGCACTGGTATCTAATGCTGCCTCCTCTTAGGACACTGGTTAGCGAAGTGTATAATCTCCTAACAATTGAAGCATGGGTGTCCGACTATAGTCTGAGGGTTAGGGTTCTTAGCTGGGGCCGGTGTGTTGTTGTTGTTGTTGGAGCGAGATTGTTGGTATGCAAGGCGTGATGTTGAGGCTTGAGGTCTGAAATGAGTGGATGACTGTTGTTATTGTCCCTGTTGTGGCACTATGTATGTGAGAGAGTTGCTATCTGAGTACCATCCTTGTGAAGTCATCCTTCTCTTATGGTCTTCTCCAAGCGTGTGATGCTTGTTTTCCAATACCAGTGCCTTGTGCACCAAATGCTGAAAGTTTGATTAGTCTTGGGTGCCTAACTGTGCTTGCATGCCATAGACTAGTCCATCCAAGAAACATTCATGCTTTTTCTCATCTGTGTCCACCTCCTCTGGTGCTTACTTGGAAAGTCGAGTGAACTCATTCACATACTTATTCACTAACATAGAACCCTGTTTTAAGTTGCGAAATTCCTTCTTCATCATGGTGATGGTGCTTGCTGGTACATGGTGGCAATGAAAAGCTCCCTTGAATTCCACCCAAGTGACTGACTCATGGTCCTCATGGTCATTGCATTGGGCGATCAATAGCTTCTTCTCAATTATCTACAGTCAATCATCAGCAGCAAATGATTTTGTTGTGTGGGTGAACATAGGTGGCTTGATCCTCATGAATTCTCCAACTTAGATTGGTTGTAGTTCTGTGGTTGTGGTGGAGGTTGAGTTTGGGAGGCTTGTTGCATATTGGCCATTGCTTCGGCCATTCCTTGCAGGATCTAGGTTTGCATAGGGGGTGGTGGAGGAGGTGGGAAGTTGAATGGTTGTCACTGCTTGTGGGGTTGTTTCTAGTGTTGACCATCTGGTAGTGGTAGGGCATATGTAAGAAGATAGGACAAGGGCCTAAGAAAGGCCTATGTTGATAGAGAATTGCTTTACTTTAAAACTCTTCTTATATTAATTAATATCTTTGTACCCAATTTCTAAGATGTGGATGCAGACATGATGCTTAGGGGTGATCCTGCAACTCACATCTAGCACACACAAGCAATAAGATCCATAAAAAAAACACCAAAACGACTTACACATCACTACTGATCGAGCTTTTCTAACTTAATTGGTGATCCGCTATCAATTACACATGGTGGGGTTACAAGTTCTCCTTCTAAGTAACTATTCTGGTACTTAGATCCTGAATATGAGAGAGGCTCTGTCGGAGGGTTAACTCCTGTCGTAGGGATCCTGAGAGACCCCTTTTTAGAGATTCGACCGGGGGGATGATCCTGAATAAGTTTGCCGGAGAAATAAATGGATATGAATGCGATGGCTGGTGGGGTGGTGTGATCTAATGTGGAACGAAGTAAATGCACTGGGGGTTTAGACAGGTTCGGGCCACACAGAGGCGTAACACCCTACTCCTGTGTGGATGCTATAAATGTCCTGAGAATGTCTCTCAGGAATGTGCTAGTTACAAGAATGTTTGTCTATCCTAGAGCCTGGGGCTCCTTGTTCTTCGGTCTGTGTGTATCTGTTGGCTTTGGGTGCTCTTGGGCTTCTCGATCTTCTCTACTTTCTTAACTTCTTCAACCGTGCAGAGCTTGCCGAGTTTTTTCAGCTTGAGCGCTTATTTCGCTTTTTTTGTCCGTGCTGCCGGCTGCTTTAAATCCCGCCGGCAGTAGCGTTCCTCAAATGGGAGGGCACGAGTTCCAAGGCACCATAAATGGAAATGGCATCATCATAGCCTCTGTGCGAAGTGACGGGGGTTGAAAACGCGCCTCGCGCCCGGTCATTAGCCGTCATGATGTCATTGGCAACGGGCGCCGTGGAGAGGGCCCACCGGGCAGCCACAGAGCGGCCTGGCGTGCCCGCCCTGTCTTGTTCTCTTGCCACAGCAGCGCGGCAGACGGAACGCCTTGGGCCTTACGATGTTATCCCGAGGCGCGCCGGATGGCACGGGATGGGACCTGTGCATTTAATGTCCCCACGCCCTTCTGCCAGAATATGGCAGGAACTGACACCGAACGTGGCGGGAGCAGTTGGAGGTGACAGGCCACGCGCGCTCTTAAATGCGGCCTCGGGCCTTTCACCGGCTGACACCTCATTGCCGGACCCCTGTGGGGGCCACTGACGGAGGGGCTTCCTGGGTCGTCAGGGAACCGAGTGCTCGGGGGTCACTGTTCACCTCCCCGAGCACTCTCTCCAGAGAACGCCCTTCCTTGGTCCTTGGGGAACCGAGTGCTCGGGGGCCACTGTTCACCTCCCCGAGCACTCTCTCCCGGGCATGCTTGTACGGATCCTCGAGGAACCGAGTGCTCGGGGGCCGCTGCTCGCAGCCCCTAGCACTCTCTCTCGGAACTTCCTTCAGTGGGTCCTCGGGGTACTCGGGTGCCCGGGGCTGCGCCCGGGGGGCTACTGCTCACAGCCCTGGGCATACCCCTCCCGGTACTTGGTTCTCCTGGTCGTCGGGGGACTTGGATGCTTGGGGGTCATTGTTTACCTCCTCGAGCACTTTCTTCCCGGTCACTTAGTCTTCGCAGATCATCGGGGAACCCGAGTACTCGGGGACCACTGACTGTGGCCCCGAGCGCCCTCTCCCGGGACTTAGTCTTTTTTACCTTGCGGAGGTGACCCCGCGGGATGGTGCCACGTGGCGGATTGCTGACCTGGCCTCGGGATTTGGGGACCCCTGTTCCTGATTCACCGACAGCAGCCCCCGGGCCCATTGGCAGGTGATGGCCCAGAGACTGCGGATGGGCCCTTTGTCATCAACGAGGCCGAACCCAGCACCGACGCCACGCAGCGCGCTCTTAGGCGCTGGCCCTTCCGGTCTGGGCTTCTGGTACGGCCCAACGGGGAGCCAAATGGACGCGCGTCCAGCCGACTCCCGAGGTGAGTGATAACGAGGCGGGCGGCGCGCGATAACGAGGCAGGCGGCGCGCGTGGTAACCGTGCAGATCGAGGAAAGTGCGCCTGGCAACCGCTGACAACCGCACGACCCGAGGGAGATTTGCCTGTCGGTTGCACTGGCCGAGGAAACCGTCTCACCGTGCGGATCACGGCAGGTGACGTTTGAATTTCCCTGGAGTATAAAAGGAGGAGGGGAGCGAACCGCCCCCCCCCTCTTTACGCCATCTTTGCGATCAAATCTTCTTCTTCCTTGCGCTCCTGAGCCCTCATCCTCCCTTAGGCGATCAGAGCACCACTTTTCCCCCACCGGTCCAAATCATCTCCCACCCTGACAAGATGCTGAGAGCGGGAGGAAGCGGCCACGACAAGACACCCGACAGCATGCTGCCGGAGTCCCGGCTCGTAAACGAGGAGGCGGCGGACAAAGTGCGGAAATTGATGGTGCCCGAAGGCCAGCGGGAGGCCTCGGTGGTGATGCCGGCGAGCTTTCCGCTGGTGACGGACCGGCCAGAGCGCATCGTCCTCTTCACCTCCTTCATGGCGGCCAGGCTGGTGCCGCCGTTCTCGACCTTCTTTCTCCAGATCCTCGACACGTTCGGGACCCAGCTGGTGTATCTCAGCCCGAACTCCGTCGTCATCTTGGCGGTCTTCGCCCACCTCTGCGAGATGTTTGTGGGGGTGCCGCCGACGGTGTCGCTCTTCCGACACTTCTTTGTGCTGCGGCCGGCCGAGAAGAAGAGGGGCTTCTCCACCGCCGACGTCGCCGACTGCTGCAATTTCCGGGTGCGGGACGGCCTGGGGGAGCAGTACATTCCCTAGGTGCTGTGGAGCTAATGGGACGACTGACGGTGCGACTGGTTCTACGTCGACGTCAGTCCCCACGACCGCCTGACGCTGCCGGAGAGGGCGGTGGAGCCCCAGAAGCCAACCTGGGAGGCGCCGCCACAGGCGGACGAGCGGATGGAGCCGGTCCTGGACCGCATCAACTTCCTGCGCCAGGCCGGGCTCACTTCGGTGATGGTGGTGGCGAACTATCTGCGCCGCCGCCTGGCGCCTCTGCGGGAGCGGGCCCGGCCTTGCTGGGTGTACACGGGTCCCCAGGACATCACCAGGACCCAGATCGGCGCGGAGTGGGACCCAGATCGGCGCGGAGTGGGACCTGGACGACGCGGCGCTGAGGGGCCTGCTCCGGGTGGTGACCGGAGTGGATGACCTGGGCCGGGTGGAGCTTCCATGGAAGGAGTTGGTGCTCTGCGCCGACCCGAACCGGGTGGCGCTACAAGCGACGCTGCCGGAGTTCGACGCCCAGGGGCTGGTCGACCGGCCAGGGCGCCGGAACCCCAGGACTATCCAGATTCCCGGGGGTGGATGAGGCGACCGGCCGCGCTCCGACTGCCCCCGGCGGGGACGCCGCCAGAAGCAGGCCGCAGACGAGCGGCGAGGAGGCCGCAAGCAGCCCAGCGCAGACCGGCGGCCCAGGCGCCGCGGGTGGCGGGCCGCAGGCCAGCCGTGGGGCTGCTGATGGAAGCAGCCGCCAGGCCGGTGGAGGAGGCGCCGCCGGCAGTGGGGCGGCGACAGCGCCGGGGTACAAAGGGAAGCGCCCCCGGACTTTCGCTCCTACGCCGACGTCTTCGTCGTCGTCGTTGCAACCGCGGCAGCGGCCGCTGGCGGGTGGCGCGAAGGAGGCAGGCCGGGGCGGCCAACCGTCCGGCGCGGGGCCGGCGATGGAGGCAGCATCTGCGGTTTTGGAACCAGACCTTGATCTGCTTGGGCTTGGTCTGGAACCCAGAGACCAAGGCTGGCTCGGGAGCACGGGCACAGCGAGTGCCCAAGCCGGCCCGCCGGAAGAGACGGACCCCACGGCGGCCCCGCAGAGCCTCCCGTGGAAGAAGAGGAGGGAGGATTCCGAGCCAAAGCCATCAGGCCCAGAATACAGGATCCCGGAATCAAGATGGCAATACCGAAGACCCAAAACTGCGTAAGTTTCCCCCTTTTCCCTGAGCATGCCTTGCCCGGAGTGAGTTCGAAGACTGACCTTATTTTCTTTTTCAGGCCGCCTATAGACACCGCCGGAGACCAAGGATGGCCGGAGGCGCCGAGGCCGGCTTTAGCCCCTGAGCTGAGCGCACCAGTGGAGCCAGAGCCGCTGAGCATGCGGGAGGAGCCGGAGCCGCAGAGTGCGCCGACAGAAACAGAGCCACAGGCGCCGCCCTGCCCTGAGCCGATGGCAGAGGTCGCGCCCGAGCAACCGGCGCCGGCGGAGCCCGCCCCGAGCACATCGAGTGTGGTGCCTGCGTGGCAGTATTCGGGGACCCCGAGCCCCTCAAAGAGGGCTCTCAGGGGACCCAGCGCCCGACCGTCACCCAGCCGGCCTGCAGAACCCCTCTTGGACGTGCTAGGAAGCGCCCGGGAGGTGATCGAGCGGCTAGAGGCGGCCGTGGTGGGGGAGAAGACGCAGCTTGAGGCGGGCCGCACCGCCCTTCTTGAGGTGAGGGAGCGACTGGCCGAGGGCAGACGCCTTTTTGAGGCCCGCGTCACCGCGGCACGCGCCGTCAACGAGAATGAGCGGCGCGTGATAGAGGCGGAGCGGGAGGCCCTGGAGGGCATACGCACGGAGGCCGTGCAGGAGCAAGAAGAAGCCGCCCGCCTGGCCGAGACATCGCGGCGACGGGCCGCCGAGGTGCCCGCCAGGGAGAGGTTGGTGCGGGCTCAGGAGGAGGCAATCCTGTCTCGCGAGAGGATGGTGGAGGCCTCCCAGGCGAACTTGGCCCGCCAGAAAGGCGAGGTTGAGCAGAGCCGCGCCGAGCTCCAGCGTCGGGAGGAGGAACTCCGGCGCCAGGAGGAGGACATCGCGATCTGCGAGACCAGCGTCAGCATCACGGCGACGGCTCTGGACGCCCGGGAGGAGCTACTGATCCACCGGGAGACAGAGGCTGCCGAGGCGTTGGTGGCCTCAGTTGCTCGGGAAGAGCGGGCCACCATGTGGGAGTCAGAGCTGACTACCCAGGAGCAGGCCCTCTCTACCCTCGCCGAGCAGGTGAAGCAGAAGTAGGCCGAAGCCCCGGCGCCCAACGCCGCCCTGACCAGCACGGCCGAGGGACTGAGCCTCGAGGAGCGGCTGCAGAGCATGAAGGACGAGCTCGAGACCGCTAGGGCCGAATGGACCAATGTGAAGCTGATGATGGAAGACATCCTTCGGCAAGCACGGAGGTTCGTGAGGGTGGCCGGGCTCGGGCGAGTCCACGTGGGAGCGAAGGGGACGGGCATCGGCCATATCGCCCTTGGCTTCCAGAAAATCAGCCAGTGACTCGAGGTGCTTCCCCAGGCTGTGCAGGAGCTAGCCGCCCGGGAAGGGCGTGGCTTGGCCCAAGCGGTGGCCGAGCACGTCCTGGCCTGCTACCGGAGCCAGGATCCGAACTTCTCGCTGGAACCAGCTCGGGAAGGGGTGGTCGAGGCTGAGGAGGAGGCCGCCCAAGAAGCAGTCTAGGGTGTTGCCGCCGAGGTGGTGGCTTGCTTCATGCGGGAGGCACCGCCGACTCTGGACCTGGGGAGCAGCGGTGAGGAGGCCCCGCTATCTTCTGAGCCCGACGGCTCTGACTTAGATTAGGCTTTTGTAATTTTCTTTTTCATTGATTTGATGTAAATATGGGAGTGATCCCTCAGAATAGCTGTCCTTTCTTGTGAATATAATTGAAGCCTTTCTTTGGGGTCGCAACTCCAGTGTTCTTCCAAATGCTTGATGAAGTATCTGTTCTTTTCACTTGATGTCCCGAGGAGTACTCAGTCAGACCGAGCCCGACCTTTCCCTCCCCGAGAACGAAGTTGCCCCGACCACTCATCGTCCGAGTAGTGAGGCCTTCTTTGCACGTTCAGCCCCCGAGCCCTCGCGAGTCCTCAGCGGCTAAGTCAAGAGACAAAGGCACGAACTTCCTTGCTCGGGAGATATGTCGATCCAGCACAGAGCACGCCACGACCAGTGAACACTTTCCCATTTTGTGACCACTCAAACAGGTAGACTGGAGACACGTGCGGGCGGAAATGCGACCAAGAATCCCCACGGTTTGGTGGTGCCCGGGCTAGGATGGACCGGTCCGAGCACCGAGAGCCCGCCCCCAGGGTCTAGGCTCCCGACCACTCTTTGCTCGAGCGGTGAGATTACCCGAGAACCCTAGAGGCTTGGTAGTACCCGGGGCCTTTTAAGCGGACCAAACACCACGACCACCATGAAGTACTTCGGTCAGACATCACCGTTCGTATGGTACACCTTTCTACTGTCCGTTCTGTCGTTCTGGGAAAAGCGGACACGTGGCAGGGTTTTGTGCGCGAGGAGACCATCTCGCCGAACAGATTAGAATACGAGGGCCCCGAGGATAACTCGGGAACAATATATTACTGAATGTAAATTCGTATGAATTTAACCACTCAATGGACAGCTGTCAGCTTTTCGGCCGACCGTTCGAGGAGAGGTATGCACTCCGAGCTCGGGGTGCCCGGGAACTTGGTTCCTTTAGCTGGAGCACCCGAGCACTGGGGAGCGTGATGGGGAGCCCAGGACCAGGCGATCCCAACCACTCAAGCCTGAGCAGTAGGACCACCCGAGGACCCCTAGGCCCGAGCAGCGACCTAGGCACTGAGGCCCTCGAGGTCGAGCTGCTTTTGCTTTTGATTATTGATCTGTGATTCGAGAAAAATAGAAAAATTCTTTGCTTGGTGCGCTCTGTTAGTGCGGTACTTATTATAGGCTACTCTTGTTTTCGACCTGAGACCTCTCGAATACCCAGAATGACGGACTATACAGGCAGAGGCATAACCTAGAGGTCCTACGGTTCGGTGGCGCCCGGGTATGACAGACCAGACCGAGCACCGACAGCCCGCCCCTGGGGCCTAGGCTCCGGACTACTCTTTGCTCGAGTGATAGGATTATCCGAGAACCCCAGGGACTCGGTGATGCCCGGGGAACAGCCATGACACCGAACACCACAGCCTACCACGACAAACATAAGTCAGCGGCAACTGCCCGTGCGCATACCGATCGGGATTCTTTTATCAGCGGGGAAAATGAGAGAGAAAATTTTTTCTCGCACAATTGAGCATCTCACCAGACAGATTAAACATATGGTTTCCAGAAAAAATAAAATTTGACATAAGAACTGCACATTGATAACATATATATTGTATTGACAATTTTTGCAAGACTGGGTGACTTACCCGGTTAGTGGTAGCCCCCAGTCAACTTGGATGGGGGGGAAGCCCCCGGCCTGGTTGACCTGAGCACGCATACATGCCATCTACGGGAAGAATTTGCGCAGATGCTCGATGTTCCACGCGTTGGGGAGCGACTGCTCATCCTCTGCAGCCAGCCGAAAGGAGCCTTCTCGCGGGACTCTGATCACGGTAAAGGGGCCTTCCCACATAGGGGACAGTTTATTCCTTCCTTCGCGTGATTGGACATGTCGGAGAACTAGATCCCCCACCTCGAGAGACCGGGCCCGGATGTGGCGCTGATGATAGCGCCGCAGGCTTTGCTGGTAACGGGCTGCTCGGACGGTGGCACGCCACCGGAGCTCCTCCAAGTAGTCGATGTCATCGCGCCTTCGCTATTCCTGTTCTTCTTCAGAGTAGGCATGCACCCGAGGGGAGCCTAGAGTGAGCTCGAAGGGGAGGACCGCCTCAGCGCAGTACACAAGGAAGAAAGGAGTCTCCCCGGTAGCGCGACTTGGTGTGGTCCGATTGGTCCATAGCACAGCAGGCAGCTCGTCGATCCACTCTTTCTCGTGCTTTGCGAGCACATTGTAGGTCCGGGTTTTGAGCCCCTTCAGTATCTCCACGTTGGCGCGCTCGACCTGCCCATTGCTCCGAGGATGAGCGACAGAGGTGAAGCAGAGCTTGATGCTGAGGTCCTCGCAGTAGTCCCCGAATAGGGCACTTGTGAACTGAGTGCCATTGTCGGTGATGATCCGGTTCGGGACACCGAAGCGACTGGTGATACCGTGGATAAACTAGAGCACCGTGTTCTTGGTCACCTTGACGACTGGAACCGCCTCCGGCCACTTGGTGAACTTATCAATGGCGACATAAAGGTACTCATAGCCCCCGATTGCTCGGGGGAATGGACCCAGAATGTCCAGTCCCTAGACCGCGAAAGGCCATGACAGGGGGATGGTTTGAAGAGCCTGAGCTGGCTGGTGAATCTGCTTTGCGTGGAGCTGGCACGCCCTGCAGCGCCGAACCAGCTCAAAAGCATCCTGGAGGGTTGTAGACCAGTAGAAACCTTGCCGGAAGGCCTTCCCGACCAACGTGCAGAACGATGCATGGCCACCGCACTCGCCCTCGTGGACCTCAGCGAGAAGCTCGCCGCCTTCTGCTTGGGTGATGCATTTCAGGAGGACGCCGCCTGCACCATGCCGGTAGAGATCCCCATCTACTATGGCATAGCGTTTGAACTGTCGAGCAACTCTTTCCGCAGAGGCATCATCCCTGAGGAGGAACTTTTCTTTCAAGTACCCTCGGATCTCATCCATCCACGAGGCATCTTGAGAACAGCCAGCAAGTGCAGCGCACTCGCCGGGCGGTGGCACCCTGTCGGGGCTTCCCACTGAGGGCACCGCCGGGGTCCCCTGAATTGGGCTCGAGGTTTCCCCTTCGTTCTGTTCGGCAGGCAGGATGGAAGGCCGTGTGAGTCTTTTTTCAAAGAATTCGGCAGGGACACACTTACGAGAGGAGGCCAGGCGAGAAAGGTCATCGGCCAGAGCGTTATCGCGGCGAGAGATGTACCGTAGCTCCAGGTCGGGGCGCATGAATGTGCCCTGAAAGTTAGCCACAAACTGGTGGCAAAGATCATCCCAGGAGCTGATAGATCCTCGGGGTAAGTTCATAAGCCAAGAGCTGACAGAGCCCCTCAAGGCGACATGAAAGTAGTTGGCCATCACCTTTTCACTGCCGCCAGCTGCTTGGACAGCAGTGGTGTATATCTGGAGGAACTCGACAGGGTCGATGGACCCGTCGTACTTCTCCGGAAGTTCTGGGCGGAACTTGGTGGGCCATTTGACCTGGCGGAGCTCACTGGTGAAGGCTCGGCAACCGGTGCCGTACCCTGCGGCGTGGGCAGCGCCCTTGGGCGATGAACGCCGACGAGCCGGGGAGCCCCGGCGATCATGGGCCGGCAAAGAGGAGGCCTGGTCCTCGGCTTCAGCCTCATGCTAAGTCTCCCGCTAGCGCTCGAGGGTGACGCGTGCTTCTTCGATGCCCCTCCGCTCGTTGAGGTGCAACTGGAGGTCCTGGGCTCCGGTAGTGGCCAGTGGGACAGCGCTCCGCTTGGAGGCCCCCCGACCAGTGCGACCACCACCTGATGATGGGCCGGTCTTAGCTTCGCCGCGGTGTGAGGTAGCGCGGGAACTTTCGGCCAGCACCTGGCGGTGGGCCGTGCTGACTAAGGCGGTTACTTCCTGGAGCCAGCGGCCTTCCGGGGTTTCCCCCGCTGCCTGGACTGGCGGGTGCCTGAGGAGGGCTTACGCCGCAAGCAACACGCTCCCAGTACTGGCCTCGCTGAAGGCGAGCCTACGCCGCAGCAGCGCCCGGCGCTGTCCAGACGCGGACCTGGCGGCAGGAGTTTCGGCCACCTGTTGGGGGTTGGATGGTGCACCGGTGACGGTGGCGGTGGCCCTGCTGGGCCCAGCGCCATGGTCCCCCTGAGAGGGGAACACTGTGCGTGCAGATCGTGGCTGCTGCTAGGATGCAGCAGCGACTAGGGCCTCCTGAGCGAGGGGCTTCATTTCCTCACTGGAGCTGGAGCCAGAGCGCTGGAGACGATGACTGCCAGCCATTTTTTCTGTAGGAGAAAACAAACAAACAAATTCAGGGATACCTCCCCCTACCTGGCGCACCAGCTGTCGGAGGGTTAACTCCTGTCGCAGGGATCCTGAGGGACCCCTTTTTAGAGATTCAGCCGGGGTGATGATTCTGAATAAGTTTTCCGAAGAAATAAATGGATATGAATGTGATGGCTGGTCGGGTGGTGTGATCTAATGCGGAACGAAGTAAATGCACTGGGGGTTTAGACAGGTTCGGGCCGCACGGAGGCGTAACACCCTACTCCTGTGTGGATGCTATAAATGTCCTGAGAATGTCTCTCAGGAATGTGCTAGTTACAAGAATGTTTGTCTATCCTAGAGCCTGGGGCTCCTTGTTCTTCGGTCTGTGTGTATCTGTTGGCTTTGAGTGCTCTTGGATTTCTCGATCTTCTCTACTTCCTTAACTTCTTCAACCGTGCAGAGCTTGCCGAGTTTTTTCAGCTTGAGCGCTTCTTTCGCTTTTTTTTTTGTCCGTGCTGCCGGCTGCTTTAAATACCCGCCGGCAGTAGCGTGCCCCGAATGGGAGGGCATAAGTTCCAAGGCACCATAAATGGAAAGGGCGTCATCATAGCCTCTGTGCGAAGGACGGGGGTTGAAAACATGCCCCGCGCTCGGTCATTAGCCGTCATGATGTCATTGGCAACGGGCGCCGTGGAGAGGGCCCACCAGGCAGCCACAGAGCGGCCCGGCGTGCCAGCCCTATCTTGTTCTCCTGCCACCGCAGCGCGGCAGACGGAACACCTCGGGCCTTGCGACGTTATCCCGAGGCGCATCGGATGGCATGGGATGGGACCCGTGCATTTAATGTCCCCATGCCCTTCTGCCAGAATATGGCAGGAACTGACACCGAGCATGGCGCGCGCTCTTAAATACGGCCTCGGGCCTTTCACCGGCTGACACCTCATCGCCGGACCCCTGTGGGGGCCACTGACGGAGGGGCTTCCTGGGTTGTCGAGGAACCGAGTGCTCGGGGGTCACTGTTCACCTCCCCGAGCACTCTCTCCCGAGAACGCCCTTCCTTGGTCCTTGGGGAACCGAGTGCTCGGGGGCCACTGTTCACCTCCCCGAGCACTCTCTCCCGGGCATGCTTGTACGGATCCTTATGGAATAGAGTGCTCGGTGGCCGCTGCTCGCAGCCCTGAGCACTCTCTCCCGGAACTTCCTTCAGTGGGTCCTCGGGGTACTTGGGTGCCCGGGGGGCTACTGCTCGCAGCCCCGGGCATACCCCTCCCGGTACTTGGTTCTCTTGGTCGTCGGGGGACTTGGGTGCTCAGGGGTCACTGTTTACCTCTCTGAGCACTTTCTTCCCGGTCACTTAATCTTCGCAGATCATCGGGGAACCCGGGTACTCGGGGACCATTGATTGTGGCCCTGAGCGCCCTCTCCCAGGACTTAGTCTTTTTTACCTTGCGGAGGTGACCCCGCGAGATGGTGCCACGTGGCGGATTGCTGGCCTGGCCTCGGGATTCGGGGACCCCTGGTTCCTGATTCACCAACAGGCTCGGAGCGTGATCTCTTGCTTGGGGGTGAGGTTGGTGTAGGTGTAGCATCATCTTGTAGGTGATGACGATGTCCCATGTTCTCTTCTTCAACATCTTCAAAGTGTTGTCGAATGGCCTTCAGTTCTAACATAGTGTTCTCATACTGTCAATCCAAGGCAACAGTGAGGTGAAGTTGCAACTAAAGTGTGGTGTTTTCTTTAGTGCAGTAGCATTGGACAGTTGCCTCCAGGCTTATGGGGCGACGCATGGGGATGTAGCAGTACAGTGAGTTCTTGATGGTTGATCCATAGTCCAGGCACACGTGATAGAGAGCTTGGCATGCAGCGTCCCATATGCCATCTTAAAAGCTAGCCCTTCTTGTCTCCATTGAGTATGTGAGAGCGACTCTGAATTCTCCTTTGTGAGCACATCTTCCATAAACGAAGATGGTGACACTTCACCCCAAACTGTTGTCTTGTCTTGTTCCCTCATATCGTGGCTTCTTTTGGTGACCCATATTCATGAGCACGAACCAAAGTCTCATTGGTATAATCCCATGGCGCAATTCATTGGAGTGGAGGACTTCGTTGAGATCCGATGCCATCTGTAGGTTTAAGCATACGATGGGATGAATAAACCATTAAGGAAGCAAGGAACATGAGAGGTATTTGAGTATAGATTTTAGGTTTTCAAGTTTTTATCTTTTTAGGGCTGACCATGCTATCTAAGGTTACGTGTGAGATCATGTGATGAAAAATTGGTTTGTTTGATGAAATTGGCAGAGCAAAGTGATTTAACATAATGACATTTGGTTGATGTTCATGAGTTGCTAAGATATGCTTGGATAGCATTATTGGTTTGATGCGCTATCATTAGTTGGGTATGCTTATGTTAGCGTGTTTGTTTTTCTTGGAGTTTGCGTGGTGTTGCGTGAACTGATCTTGAGTCAAGTCAGGAAGGACTTGTGCTCGTACTCGATTGTTGTTTGATTCATGTGTAGGTGTTGCTCGAAGGCGAATGTGGTCGATGATGGATCAACGAACTAAGTTCAGGGAGGAACTGAGGTTCAGTGACTAGGTTTAGGAGGAACTGAGGTTGTGGTGATCGAGGATGTCATGCGGGACGTTCGAGCCGAGAAAATAATGCATATGGAGATAAGGCTTCGCGATGGATGCAGGAGGCGATCTGATTATGAGAGGATGTGAAGACTAATTCATGTTCAAGTTGGAGCAAGCACGAGGGATTCGTGTGGTGACTGGACTTGAGACAAGAGTTAGTGTCAAAGACGGACTCTGAGTTGGTTACGTATATGTATGTGTGCATGGGAGATGTGCATGCATGATTATGTAAGAGTTGTTGGCTAATTAGCTTATTTAGAGGAAGTTATTTGTTCTTTTGTGATTAGAGGAGGATAGGGACCAGATTGAATACGACAGGGAGTTGTAGTTCGATTTGGTCTGGCTACCCTATAAATAGAGAGGTCTGTTGTATTGGGTAGAGCACAGAAGAAGTGCACAGAACGCAGCAGAGAGATAGAGAAACTCGAGAGGGAGAGCCGTTTTGGGATTTCGTGGAAATCCTTGTTGGATTCTTTGGATTGGTATCTTGTAAACTCATCTATGTAATGAAAATCAAGTTTTGTAAGTTGATGAGTTGCTGATTTGGAATTTTCTCTATGTTCTATATTTTGCATGTTTGGTTTTGGTTTTCGATTAATCTCGTGCTTTTATCAAGTTTCATCTTAGTTGAATCCATCCAAAACCTTGATAGCATTTCTAGTGTTTGATTTGAGAAAATTTCGAGTGGATTTGGTTTGTTCTCGAGTAGCTTTTTGTCAACTTGACTAAGTTTTGATTTACTCGATACTGATTGACACAATTTGCTTCGACTAGGAATAACTTTTGATTCATATATCTGATTTACTCGATACCTGTATTTGAATCTATTTTCTGCTGACCAAATTTGATATCAATTCGACCAGCAGATCTTTCTATACATTGTTTTTACTAGAGTGTGTACATTCTATTTTGAGTGGAATACTGAATATAAATCGAGTTTTGATTTGGGTGAGCTAACATTTGAATTTGGTTTTCGCCATCATTCACCCCCTCTGATTGGGTATTTTGCGCATATTCGATCCTACATTACGTTTTAGGTTTATATGACTCCAATACCATCTTTGTCGAGACCGGTCCAAGAAAAAGACCAATCTCATCTATGTGTTGAGTTCAGGAATTAATCTCAATACATAGTGACTTCATAGATGAATATTATTACAATATCACACTTAATCATCATTAATTGTATTACAAAAGTGAGCTTCAAGGGTCAAGATCCAAATAAAACTCCAGCGGAACTACAAAGACTTCAATCCTTCACAATGATTCCACATATTAAACCAACATAGAAAACATCTTAGAACGATCCATTTTCAGCGAACTCTTCAATAGCTTCTCCAACTGATTGTTTGGTGATAGCAAGAGTGAGCGCATGTCATACTCAGCAAGTTATCAGGAATTAATATAGCTCTTTTGCATAAAATAGTATTTAAGTATAAATATTTGAAAAATAGTAATAATTAAGTGAATAACAATAAATAAACAATCTCCTCAAGGTTCCAACCATCTTGACTTAACCAACATTCAAACACCTCAACTAAGGTTCCCACCACCAAGGTTAAACAACATATCAATCATAGTTCCCACCACTATGATTGACAAAAACCAATCAAACCATCAAGTTCTAATCATGTGAGGTTTTCCTTGCCACTCGTAACCATGAGTACGGTTGGATATCTATTTGTACACTCTACAAAGGTTGTACACTCTGAATATCTACAAGTCATGATCATACACTATTGATAGTACCTGTCAGTACCTTACACACTTCTTAGGTGTGCGCTGAGTGTCAACACTACAAAGCATTTACAATACCCTTCTCAGTACGTGCATACCTACTAAGATTTCACCACCGCGTGAATAATCCTCATCAACGGAAGCCCCTTCTTACGCCAACGGAACCCTGGAAGAACACCCTTCCGGTCCACACAACCAGATGGTCTACACCATGCTGAGAGTATGCAAATTACTTGGCTAGGTCCGTCCCATACCAGGCTTATGGTTGTATTATTTACTCAGAAAGATCACTCCATGAACCGGTCCTTAGATTTGAACATGACTACCACAATCCAATCGTACAACCTGTAACAGTCTCATCAAACTATTACTCAAACCCTATACCATGTTGCTACAAAAATTATACCACAATCTTTTATCATTGTTGCATAGGACCATTATCATATTCATTGAGCCATTATCATGACCACCATACCAAAGCAAGGCTAAGCGTCATCTACCCTTCCATAACCCAAAACCATGTCGACAAGGATGATAAGGGAAAACTAGGGTAAAGTCTAACTCTTGAGATCCTGACCAAATTATTAGCATGCATGTTTGTAAAATAAAATATTTTAAAAATTAGGATAAATATGTTCAAGAACACAACTTGCCTTCATTGTATTCAGTTGGGTCTTTAAAGTCTTGTTCCTGAAGTTCTTCTAGCTCGTCCCAAATGTCGACGTCTACTCGCGAACATAAGCAAAAAGCAACACATAAGCACCAAGATAAAAAAAGAACCAAATATTACACAACAATCATTATTACACACAAGATCACACTTTTCTGGACATTCTAATGAAAAAACAGGTCAAATCGAAGGTACAATTAACATGTTACGACCTCTGAAAGCTTAAAATAGGACAAAAAGGTTAACTACAGATGAAATTATGTGGTTAGAAATTTTCCTAGAATTTTTCAAAGTCATCTAGGATTTTTTTAGAATTTATTAGGATTTATTTGAATTATAAAACTTTATAAAACATTAAAAAGAATTAAATGACATTATTAAAAAATATTAAAATTATTTTCCAATTTATACATTTTTAGAATTATTTTACTAAAGGAAAATATTATTTAAACATTAACAAAATTAATCTAGTTATTTAAATTTACATATAGCATCATTAACTCTATTTATGATGTCATCAGTACTCAAAACAAATAAACAAAACCAATTACTGATTGTGTATGCCACGCAAGAAAAATAGGTCGAGGTGGCACTGACACGCAAATGCAGAGGCCAACGTGGCTAGCTTACGTGGGGGCCTACGTGGCTAACAGATGGTGTCAACAGTTGCTAACGGTGCCGTTAACTACATAAAATCTGAGCTGTCAATTTTGGATTGAGTGGTCGCGATCTATCGACTCGAAGAGGTATTACTATTTCTAATCTAGATCGTCGAGTGGAGATTGTCAGAGGGTTAACTCCTATCGCAGGGATCCTGAGGGACCCATTTTTGAGATTTGGCCGGGGGGATGATTCTGAATATGTTTGCGCGAGAAATAAATGGATATGAATGCAATGGCAGGTGGTGCGGAATGATCTAATGCAGAACGCAGTAAATGCACTGGAGTAGACAGGTTCGGGCCGCACTGAGCGTAATACCCTACTCCTGTGTGGATGCTATAAATGCCCTGAGAATGTCTCACAGGAATGTGCTGGTTACAAGAATGTCTGTCTATCCTAGAGCTTTAGGCTCCTTGTTCTTCAGCTTCTATGCTTGTACGAAGATGTTCTTCGATCTCTGAGTAAGGGTCTGAGAGTTCGAGCGCCCTCTGTTCTGGGTTCTTCTGTTAGCTTCAACTTGTATTGTCTCTCGGTTGCCTTTGTCCGTGCCTGCCGGCTCCTTAAATACTCGCCAGCGATAGCATGCCCCGAAAGGGAGGGCACGAGCTCCAAGGCGCCATAAATGGAAAGGGAGTCACCATGGCCTCTGCGCGAAGTGACAGGGGGTTGAAAACGCGCCCCCGCCCGGTCTTCAGTCGTCATAATGGCGCTGGCAACGGGCGCTGTGGAGAGGGCCCACTGGGCAGCCGCAGAGCGGCCCGGCGTGCTCGTTCGGTCTTGTACGCCTGCCACAACAGAGCGGCAGATGGGGCGCCTCGGGCCTTGCGAAGCTATCCCGAGGCGAGCCAGATGACGCGGGATGGGACCCGTGCATTAAATGTCCCCACGCCCTTCTGCCAGAATATGGCAGGGACTGACACCGAGCGTGGCGGGAGCAGTTGGAGGTGACAGGCCACGCGCGCTCTTAAATGCGGCGTCGGGCCTTTCACAAGCTGACGCCTCACCGCTGGACCCCTGTGGGGGCCACCGACGAAGGACTTCTTGGGCCATCGGGGAACCGAGTGCTCGAGGGTCACTGTTCACCTCCCCGAGCACTCTCTCCCGGGAGAGCCCTCTCTTGGTCCTCGGGGAACCGAGTGCTCGAGGGTCACTGTTCACGACCCTGAGCACTCTCTCCCGGATTTGACTGTTCAGATCCCCGGGGAACCGAGTGCTCGGGGGCCGCTGTTCGCAGCCCCGAGCACTCTCTCCCGGAACTACCTTCCTCGGGTCCTCGGGGTACTCGGGTGCCCGGGGGCCACTGTTCGTAGCCCCGGGCACAACCTTCCCGGTACTTGGCTCTCCTGGTCGTCGGGGGACTTGGGTGCTCGGGGGTCACTGTTCACCTCCCCGAGCACTCTCTTCCCGGTCACTTAGTCTTCGCAGATTATCGGGGACCACTATTTGTGGCCCCGAGCGCCCTCTCCCGGGACTTAGTCTTTTCGTACCTCGCGGAGGTGAACCCTGCGGGAAGGTGCCACGTGGCGGATTGTTGGCCTGGCCTCGGGATTCGGGGACCCTTGGTTCCTGATTCACCGACAGAGATCGTACGGTGGATTGTGACCTTGTTAGTCTCAGATCAAAACAGAGTGGTAACGCTGGCTTTCCTGTAGCGTCACACTGCTAGAACTTCACCGAGATCGTGTCACGCTGCTCGGAGTTCTTCTACGAGAGGTGGAAAAAGGCTCAGTGGACCCCAGTGATTCCATTTGAGCTACGTGTCGATGGGGATGAGTAGAGAGGGTTGGCAGCGGCGCGAGGCGGCTATGGTGCTCGGAGCTCGGCAATGGTGGTCTTCCTGTGGGGAATCTACAGTGAGAAGTGGGGGAAAAGGCTCGGGATGCTCGAGGGAGGCCTATGGCTCGGTTTATATGGTCAGTCGGGATGCTCGAGGGAGGCCTATGGCTCGGTTTATATAGTTAGGAGGGCGAAGGAAAGGGGTATCGTGTTGGATTAGGTCTCAAAGGAGTCCGGTGGCTGCACTGCTCCAATCTCGATTGGATTTCACGTTTGAGTCCCACTTGGTCGAAGATAAGGTTTAGGGTTTATGATTTTTCTTGCGTCCCGTTGGTAACCTTGTAGATAGTTGGTGATTCGTAGCCGAGGTGAATTCATCTGGATCCCGCCACCCTTTTCGGTCGGGGAACAATAGAGATAGAGGGGATTGGCGAGAGGAAGACGGAGGCGCTAGTGGGCTAGCTTGGATGCACAGGAGAAACTAGGCTAAAAAGAGGATGGTGCGTGGTCCGAGAAAGAATAGAGAGAGCGGAAGAGAAGGAAAGAAGGCATGCCAGTTGGTTGTTGGGCCGAAAGAGAGGAGAGATGAGGTGGGCTTAGAGAGGGAAATGACATAGGTAGGTTTTTCTCTTTCTCTTTCTCTTTACGTTTTCTTTTTCCTTTTTTTATCTCTTGCATTTCTATTTACATATACATGTATATAGCAAGAATGTCATGCATATATATACACACACATGCATACATAAACGGCACATATACTTACACAAACAAGCAACCAATCATATATATATATTTGCTTGTATAAATACATATACTCATATAAAGGAAAAGCCTTTTCATACATATATATATGTTTATACACATATATACATATCCATATATGTAAGTACATAGCATGTATACATATATATACTTAAGATTTTGTTTACTTTTTGCAAAAGTTTTTATTTCATCTATAAAATAGTTTTTATTTCTTTTGTTTCAGGATTTTGGGCTGTTACTAAGCTAGAGGTGAGAGAATTTATATATGCACATTATAGATGGTTCCAGTTTGGATCGGTCTATATTGTTCCTTTGGAACCGTCTGCAATACAGGGTAATAATAGTACACACGGTTGTAGATTGGAATCATTTGTGTAATTAGTAATAGTACATACGGTTCATGTAATGGAGTGTCCTATTTTGTTAGAACTGCTCATTGTTATTGTCTTAGATGGTTCTAGTTTGGAACAGAGTACGATACCCTATACACATACGACTTTGTAGATCTGTTTGCATAGGGGCATCTCACCAAATAGATTTTATAGTAGTGTTTGTTGAACGAGCCGATAGGAGAGTTAGCCGTTATATTAATAGAAGAGAAAGATCGGACGGGTCAAAGTACAAAATTGACAAAAGGACAAAAAGTGTCGCATGCCCAACAATTGGGCACCGGATATGCAAAATGCCTATTCTCTTCTAGGCACCCCCAAATGGAGTGCTCCCGCAAAGGCCAGGTCTAAGCTTCATCCTTGATTTTTTGTATGATAGCTCGGACGATGCTCCTTGCGATCAAAAGTCATTCTATTTCGCTCTTTTCATAACTCCCAACAGACTAGCATATATGTGTATAAACATTTATTGTTGTTGTCGATTGGGGCCAGAGCTCTGGCTTGAGAGCCGGTTGGACCACTCAATTAGCCAGTTGGCGCCATACACATGTGGTAAAGTAGCATTCGGCAAAGAGATGGTGGCAGGACTCGGCAACACAATTACATAGAGCACATGCAGTATTGAAGGCCAGCCCCTGTCTGCAAGCCTATCAGCGGTCCACAACCGGTTCTAGTTCGTCAGCCAAGAAAAAAATAATACTTTGGTGGGCCTAGGCTTTCCAGAACAGAGAGCGGTAGTTTGCATCCAAATAACAACAGAATTGAGCGCAGTAAGCTGAAGTCATCGTGTACTCCCCAATGTTTACAGAATTTCCAAAATATATTATCATGGATGTGCGTTCGAAGCTGCACCTAATGCACGGCTATCCACAGACAGACGAACTCCGCAATGTGCTGGCCCGTGATGTTGCCAGGGAGCACGAGATCCTGAATCCACAAATCATCGGTGATTGCCTCCTGAAGCATTCGCCGTTTCACCTTGGAAGCAACGAAGATGAGAGGAGCAAGGTCCCTAGGCCGCTAACCTTGAGCCCAAGCAGAATGCCAGAGGTAGATTATCTCCCTATTTCCATTGATGATCTCTGTTGAGGCAGCAAACACAAGTTTGTCAGTGTTATCACATGGCACTTCGGAGCCAACCAAAGGTTTGTTGCGAGCCTTCCATTCTTGCCATAACCACATTAGATGCAAAGCCCTGGCGAAGGCCTTCCATAACCAACGACAGTTGGCCCAGCCACTGTCGTCACCGTGCCTCATGTGGTCCGGCGCCTGCAGAAGTCGATGCCAGCTCATTGAGGAGGACGTGCCACAGTACAACTCACCGCATACGCTAATTGTTTAAGCGATTACGAGCGTAGGCAGGACTTTGGCATTACGTCGATTCCTTTCTTCTGAAATTTCGATGGGGAAAGGCTAGCAATTGTGTGGGTGTTGCATCGTGACTTCCATGCATGCACGCTAGATACTAGTGTGCTCGTTGTCAGATACCAGGGTGTGTTTGGTTTCCAGATCTCTCTATCCTGATTTAGTGATACGTAGAATTACGAGAAGAAGTCCATTTAATTACTTATATCTATTGTGATACAAATATATGGTGTCATCTTGGACCTTCGCTTCACAGCTTGGCACAGCGAATGTAATCTTTGTATCAGCTCATGCAGATAGGGTCACTTGTTAGTGTCACAAAATTATCTTCATGTGATTTATTAATCACAATTTTAACTCTTATATTTGCTCATGCGATATCAGATTCAGTCAACCAAACAAAAATTCAGCTCAACTTGTTCAAACAGATACAACTAACCAAACACATTAATTTCTTTTCAACAAATAGACTCTGCTCAGTTTGCATTCCCTTATCCTACTTGTGTGATGTAGCTCTACGAAACCTCATTCGGAGAACCAAACACACCCTTAATAGGCGTCTTTGCCATATCGAAACTGTCGTATGCTCGCAAATGTCCCTAACCTATCGTACTCTTTGGCAGACGTACCTGAGCCTTTGTAGCGCGGGGCACCTCGATACGGTTGAAAATGGGTGGGAGCAATCTCGTCCCATCCATTCTCGTTTTCTACATTTATCCTGATCGTTTTTAGATTTTCAAGACTTACGCGGAATCGAGACAAAAACAAAAAACTTAACGCAAAAATGAAGCCAAAAACAGTTTTGATGTTTTTCCGACCGTAATGAAATCCCGTTTTTAATCATGATATTCCTGCAGGATCCTTGTTTTCATATGAGCCCACATGCTAGCCCGACTGCACACGATCACCCAGCCCAACTAATCGGCCAAAAACCTAGGCATGGCCGCATGGGGCACCTCCGACCGTACTCTACCCTAGCCACCTCGCCCTCGAACCCTAGCCGCCGGGCGACGGCTACCGCTCGCTCGCCCTCGGCCTACGTGCTATCACCCTTAACCCCCAGCTTGTGCGCTGCCCCCGGCCTGTGCACCATCACCCTCAGCCCCCACCCTACACGCCACCCTAGCCTGCTCGCCATCGCCCTCGGCCCTCGCCTTGCTCGTCATCACCCTTGGCCCCCACCCTACAGTCAGGTTAGACGCGATGATGTAGATGTTCGCCCACGAGCCATGATGCCGCTGATCGGAGAAGCGCCTTCGAGATCCATGTCCTATCACTTTATCCTGGAGCCGCTGCCGCCACGTGCTGTTGTTAACGCCAACGCCAACACATGTGCCTGTTTTGTTTGCATCCGATGCAATCTAATGCCCATTGTCATTTGTCACTTTCCATTGTCACTCAATCAATATCCCATTTTAGAACACATGCACATAAAATCAATAGAAATGGTAACAGTGAGAGATAGTCTAAAGAATAATCTATTTCAATGAAAAGCTTATACGATGGGAGAACACTTGCACGCAAGTTTAACTGCAATATAATAGTGAAATAGCTAAAAGCGGAACATGCCGCTCATATGAGATAGATATTCTGCGGTACTTTTATGAATTCTTTTGCTACCTTTCATCATTTTGTATACAAGCTAGAACTAACTGAAGCAGTAAGCAAATCAGTCATGCATCATAATGCACAATAAAAAAAAGGCAGAGTCCAAGTATACAACCATGGAAGTATTTGTTTTCCCTTTTCATTACATAAATTTCATTGGAAGGGGCAGTTGCCATCACGATGTATTTTCCTTTTCATTACATACATATCATTGGAAGGGGCAGTTGTGCATCAAGTCACCATATGACCAACAACTCAACAACTAAAAAATCAAGGGGCAGATTGAATGATAGGTTTCAGAGGAGTTATATTAAAACAATTTTCAGTCCTCTTTAAAGGTAGGGAAAGGTGTAACTCCGTATAGTACATGTTGCTAGAAATTGTAATCCATGTTTTAGCATAGAGGAGACAAACTTCATTTCCCTCAATGTCTGGATGCAAACAGAACATTAGGATAGGTTTAGAATTGCAATGAGTATCTGTTATCTAATTAAAAAGATGTATCAAGTGCAATAAGAACACAAAGATGAAAGATGAGGAAAATGAGTTTGCGCATGAACCTAATGAATATTATTGTAAAATCAAATTCCAGTTTTCAAGGAAATCTAACCTTTGAGAATGTATTAGCAAGATCGTCAACTTCTGAAAATGAACCTATATCTTCGGCCTGAAAAACAAGTTACAGTCTATGTGAGAAGTGGGTCCAGAGGATACGAGCCACAGAGCTTCATTTTTTTGTTTCAGTGCAAGCACACACAGCATCAGCCAAACCGTACATGGAAGCTCAAGCACTTGAGTCTATCTGTTAAAAAAGGCAGTGGTTGGAGCAAGAGATCGTCTTACTCTAGCAAGTACGGTGAGAGTTTTTTCTAAGGAGGAGACTCAAGTTTAGAGACGAAGTTTGAGAGGAAGAAACATCACAAATATATTGCTCGTAAAGATATAGACTAGGCTAGGAGGAGTATCATAGGGAAACTTTGTGATTATACTCATCTGTGCTGTGTTGAGCGTGTCATCCTGCTCAGATGGCCACAACCCCTTATTTATAGGGTTGAGCGTAGTTTAGCGTGCAAGTTACCACTATGTGTAAAATATCTAGGATAAGATCGAGTTACATGGTCTTATCCTGAATAGCTACTTTTTACCCTATATAGGAGATAGATATCTACCATGGTAATTGTTGGGGTACCTGTACCCAGAGGGGTGAGCCGGTCGCCAATTGCGGCCTGGCGTCGTGATGTCAGGGGTGTCAGGATAACCTCCATTGTACTGGGATGTCGGGACGGCGCCCACTAGACTAGTTAATTAATGCTGGTCACTTCCTTGCAGGTAAAGGATAACTGGTGTTCCTCTCTTGGCAGATCTTTCTTGGGGCTTGATGATCTACCTCGTAGCCTTCGGGAAGCCTGCCCGAGCCCCAGAGACGTGGGGCTCCGGGGGGAGGCGTGGCTTTGCGAGATGGAGGCTTCGGGAAGCATGGCTCCGAGAGGTAGTTACTCTGAAGCCTGAAAGTCAGAAAATGGCCTTTGGGAGGCATGGGCCCATGAGCATGGGCCAGCGAAGCCATGGGGCCATCAGGAGTCCTTAACAACGACCCCCAACAATAGCCCCTCGTGAGGGCGGCTAACGGAGCGGTCGGGCCCACGATTCTTCTGAGAAGGGTCTCCGGTGGTTCCTGGTTTGCTGTCGATGACTCTTGATCCCTAATATAGCTTGGCTTACCTGGGAAGAGTCGACCCACTTGATCTGAACGGTCCGTCCGATGACGCTGGTGACAAGGGGCATTGAATGTGCCCTGTGAGAAGGGCATGACTGCGCCTTTTCAGGTGGACGTGGGACGCGTGGCGTCCTGTGGTTAGGGGGTCACAGGGGGTGGTTCCACTTCCTTACAATCGTGGTCTGTCAGGCCAAGGGATAGGGTATACACTCGTTTTTCTAGGTGGGGGGGGGGGGGGTGGGATCTCTCCCTTACCTTTGTAAGGGGAGGGATTTCCCTGAGCGGCCTTTTCACCCACACCGTGTTCTCGTTTGCCCTTGGCCTCCATCTTTCCTTGCTTTGCGCATGTGTCTGTCGATTACTGCTCTTCTTTCTTCTGCACCGTCTAGCACCTTTCGCCGTTTTCCCGTGCTCCGTATGGCTGGCTCGAGTGCCCCGGGTGGAGTAGGAACTCAGGAGGAGAGCGAAACCGCCGGTGTGGCCGCGACAGGGGGCCGTCAGGTGGCGCCGGGTCATGCGTTGTTGATGGGGCCGCTGCCTAGGGTGGAGCTCCGCCGCCCCAGCAGGAGTCATCCCCAGCAGACCACCATACTGGGGGTGTCCGCCATCAATGATGAGGAGCTTGACCGGATGGTTAGGGAGGGGAAGATTCCCTACAGAGTCATCATTTTACCTCCGCTGGACGAGGAGGTCTCGGAGCCTCTAGCCCACGAAGTCGTGGTGTTCGAGGCTTTCTTCAAAGCGGGCCTGGGCTTTTCGTCGGTGCCGCTGCTCGAGGAGGTGCTCCGCTACTACTATGTGGAGCTTCCGCAGCTCCATGCCAACGTCATCACCCTCCTGGCCACCTTCGAGTGGGCCATGCGGGCAGAGGGGTGCGAAGTGAGGGCGGATTTCTTCGCGGCCCTCCACTTTGCTAGCTATCAGCCGAAGATGGTAAAGGTTGAGGGGACGAAGAGGCCCCTCAGCTTTGGCAGCGTTAATTTCTAGATACGGCCGTAGTACCGCGATGCCTTCCCGGCGAAGGCTATTAACGGTCAGTGGTATACCGGCTGGTTGAAGCGGTGGTTCTACTACAACGTTAGCCTTACATCCCCCCTTCGCTCCTCCAACTGAGATATCGCGTATGTCCTGGAGCCGGAGATAGGGATCACGGACGACCATTCGCTTCACGGTTGGCCCTTCTTCGGAGGGTGGCTGAAAGGATAAGCATGTGTGATCTCGTGGAGGAGTTCACCATGTTACATATTCGGCCCCTTCAGATGGGCTGGGACTGTGCCTTTGAGCAAGGTGCGTAAGAGTGTCTGAGGGTGTACTCCACCCCCCATCAGCTCTGGTGAGTCATCTTTGTTGTCTGTTTTTTTTATTTGTAGATGTGAGCTATGTTTTCTTTCAGAGAGCTGTCTTCCGCTGGAGCACGCGGCAGAGATTGCCGAGGTGATCCAGGACCCACCTATATTGCAGCTGAGATCCAGCAACATGAGATCCTGATGTAGTTGCTAGATGCATTGCTGCTATGCTAGACATTCTTATCCTATACAAAATACCTTTTGTGAAATCTTTTGGATCAAGGAATTGTATCTCATTAGGCATTATCCGGTAAGCAACTAACTCATCTGCGGAAAACTGAACCATTGACCTACAAGTTCAATCAACATGTCATGTACCATAAGAACTGAAATGCACCTCATGGTACCCCATCTCAAATTGAGGTTAAATCGAATTTATAGATACAAGTTCTCCCAGACTGCTTCCATTTAAAAAACAAATAGCTCATGTGTGCAGGTAATGAAGATTCCATATAGAACGATAGCAAAAAATAATACTACTGGAACGATGATAAAAACCTTAATGAGTAGCCAATGAAATCCCTAAGGTTTGGGTGCAAGGAAATATCTCTTTAGTTGAGTGACAATATTATTTTTTCACCAGTCTCCTAAAAGAAGCACCGATAGGAACATTGGTAAAAAAATGATTTACACACAAATGTGCAAGAGTTCATACACAACTACCATATCAAATCAATGATTACCAGTTCGCCACTAATAAAAGATTTCAAGAGAAAGTGTGATGGGTCAGACAGAAAGCTGGGTAATATGGTTCAGTAAAAGGTTAGTGAATAATGTAATTGCCAACTCCCAACGAATATTCCAGTAACCCATAAACTCATCAACAAAAGATGGATCAGTACTGGTATATAAATGCGCAGGCTGGATATGAACTTTGGAGTAATGCACCAAGCTGAAATTTTTAACGACCACTTTTTTCTGTTTATCTCTAGGCAAAGATGAACATGATGGATGATTGCAAGACTTCCCTACAAGTTCTGAGGGGTTTCGACACTGACATTACTGCTGAAGCCAATGATATGAAGGCAAGCACTTTCATTCATTCCTCTGGATTGACTGACTACAATCTGCATGACCTCGTTCAATCTAGTTATTGAGATTTTCATTAAAGGAATAATTCAGGATTTCACACTCTACAGAGTGGTAATTCAGGATTTCTAACTCAACAAACCATGAATTGTCACTCTACTTAACGGCATGTCCTGAAATCTCCCATCACTTAATTGCAGTCTTAGATATACTGGTGTTCACATGATTGTCCTTTTTGAGGACTCTAGATAAATTGTATAATAAGGACTGGGCGACTGGCTCACTAGCGCAGCAAAAAATGAATGCACAACAACATTTGGATTGAAATGGATGCTAAATCAGGTAAGCTATTGGACTCCTTATTTTCATGTGGATGGAAACATGGAGAATCATGTTGGTATCTCACATTCCCATTGTAATATAACCCTATTTAGAATTTGGAAGGCTCAAATTCTGCCACAGTGATGCAGGAGACGAGCGTCTGGCCACAACCATGTGCTCAAAAGTCAAAAGTACAGAGCAAGCGGACATGAATACTTAGATTTACTGTCACTGTCAATCTGTCAAGCTATTGTAATAACTAGTTGATTTCCAAATCAACAGCTACCTACTGAAGATACAACCTAGCTCGTACTTCTTCGTAATGGCGTGTGTGTACTACTTCAAATGATTTGATTTAATTTCAAGTGGATTGATGCATTGTGCAATGCAAGCAGTTAGAATGTGGTAAAAATCTAAAATTAGATAACATATCTGAATATATTTATCAAAATAGACAATATATAGTCGTATTTATTAATTTAGCATCCGTATTCGGCACACGGTGTACCGAAAATAAATTTTTGGTACACCAGGTACCGAAAAAGTGTTTTTCGGCACACGGTGTGCTGAATACGGCACTGTGTGCCGAATACAGTTCATTTTCGGCACACGGTGTACCAAAAATCCATTTTCGGTACACCGTGTGACGAATACGGATGCTAAATTAATGAATACGACTACATATTATCTATTTCGGCAAATACGTTTATATATATTGTCTAATTTTAGATTTTTCCCTTAGAATGTTCATCAAGTGAACAAGGGCATGCTAAGTACACTCACCGACTGTGGCGGAGTGGAAGGTGGTGGAGCCATCGAAGAGGAGGAGCTCAGATATGAGGCACTCACACCGGATGGAGCAGCTGTCTCGTGGTCAAGGGTCGTACATCCCGTCTCAGCTTGTAAGCAACCGGTGCCACTCAGCAGGATCCTGTCGTCCATGGCACCAAGCCATGCGCCCAAGTCGTCTCCCGTAGTCTCATCTAGCATCTGCTCAATCAGATACTTAGATCCTGATATCAAGACATAGTGTCGGCGGTGGACTGCATCAGCCAAGCTCAAGCCTTGAGTCCGAGTGCTGCTGCCGCCAAGGGAAATTTTGGGGAAGAAGCTGGGAAGGAGAACACGGGATGGAGAATTTGAGGATAGGGTTTTGGCTATAGTGGTTGGTGTTAGAATTATTGGGGCCGGCCCATGTAATAATTCCTAATAAATCTCAAAGGCCCATATTGTGGAGAGGTGACCCATGTTTAGGCCCACCCTCTATTAGTACTATATTGCTAATAGAGGTGGAGGTAGGGGTTTTCCTCTATATATATGCAAGGACCCTCACCTCTTTAGGTACACAAAAAACATAGACTGCTAATTGAGAGTAGCCCTAAAATTGGGAACACTCTCATTATGTGAGTCTATATAAGAGTTAGTTTTTTTTTTTGCCTCTTTCTCTTTCTGTTGTGCCACCGCTGTAGTCTACTCCATCCCGGCGTCAGTGTGCAGCGGCAACCGGGAGAACAGGTCTCCGAAACCCTCACTCTTGAGATCTTGCACTAGGTGAGGGCGAATAAGGTTTTTGGGAAGCGCTCCACGTAACTTCTCAAGTTCTTCACCATGACTCATCTTCTTGGTCGCTTAGGCGCTGCCCGCTGTCATCGTCAACAATTTCGGCGCATCGTCAGCAGGATCGATCGTGCCATTAACTCGGTGCAACCAGCATCTTCAGTAACCTCCACAGCGCAGGACGAGTACGTAAAAATCATGTTACTCGTATTTTATTTCCTACGATTTCTAAATTCGAGTATAGTAGATCTAGTCATTTGATATGCTTTCGTACACATGTCTAGATTATGCTCTGGTAATATGATCATATCAGTTTCTGCTCATGAATTATTTATGGATTAAATTAAACATAAAAGTGCCTTATATTCCAACAATCCAAAAACCTTATGGTAGGCATTTAGGTTTATCAATGGCTGATTTTGTCGATGCACTGAGGCCAGATAAGTTTTCTGGTGTGCACTTTAAGAGATGGCAAGTCAAGGTCACTCTATGGCTGACGGCTATGAATCTCTACTGGGTGGCTAAGGGCAAGCCGGAAGGAACCCTTACTGCTGAGCAGGAAAAGGCGTTCACAGATGCCAATACACTCTTTGTAGGATGCATTCTTAGCGTTCTTGGTGACTGTCTTTGTGATGTGTATATGCACATACAAAGCGCGAAGGAGCTGTGGGATATACTGAATGCTAAATTTAGTGCACCAGATGCAGGAAGTGAACTGTATATTATGAAGCAGTATCAAGACTACAAGATGGTTGAAAATTGCTCTGTAGTCGAGCAGACTCATGAGGTTCAGTGCATCGTGAAGAAACTCGAACTCCTCAAGATCAATGTACCCGACAAATTTGTGGCTGGAGGCATCGTTGCCAAGTTACCTCCTTTGTGGAGAAACTTTGCCACTGTTCTAAAGCACAAGAGACAAGTGATTACTATTGAGAGTTTAATCGTGTCTCTTGATGTTGAGGAGAAAGCTCGGGATTGTTGACCCTCCGACTTGGTGTGGAGCGGCGGCAAGATAAACCTAGGGCAGATTTAGATAGAAATTAAGATAGGTTTATCTTCTGAAGTTTTTGGAGCTAATTTGGTTTAGGTTTCTAAGTATCTTAATTCACCCCCCTCTTAGGACATCATCGTTCCCCACATCTGCAGAGTTAAAACTGAATATTCAACCATGCTCACGGGCATGAGCGGCATAGAAAACCTATCATGATTATAACTTGATGGTTTAGTTAGTATAGTCAATTGTGGCGGTGGGAACCATAGTTAAGGTGTGGGCAGTCACGATGGTGGAGAATCGTGGTTGAGGTAGTTTGTCTGTAGTTCAACTTTGATGGTGGGAGCCATGGTTGAGGTGTTGGCTGTTCAACCTTAGTGGTTAGAACCTTAGCTGAGGTGGTTAGTTGGTTAGGTCAAGATGGGTGGAATCTTGAGGTGGTTTCCTATTTACTTAATTATTATATATTTTCAACTTGTTTTACTTAAATGTTGTTTTATACAAAAGAGCCATTTAGCCATATTCTTGTTAAAGCCTTCATATGCATACTATTCCTTCACAACTTGCTGAGTACGATATGTGCTTACACTTGCTATCACCAAACACTTAGTTGGGCAAGAATCAAGGAGGTGTTCTACATCGATTTTTCCCTATGGAGTTTTTAGTGAAGATGAAGAGGATCCGCTATAGAGTTTTATTTGGTTCTTCAACCCCTGAAGGTCTTTTGTAAGACAATTTATCGATTAATGTATGGATATTGTAATGATTATCATCAAGAAAGTCACTATGTGTTGGGAAGGTTTCCTGGGCTCAGCACATAGATGAGATTGGTTTGTTTCTTGAACCAGTATCAACAGAAAATGTGAAAGTCATTCAATTAGGGGGTCACGTACTCCTCCAAAGCGACAAGTTGTGGGTTCCACCACTCGACAATATATACTGGACCCCGACGAGCATAGCACAACTTTCAAGATCAAAACATGCTCAATGATGAACGCTGGACCCTCGCAGGTCGTGTAGGCTAGCATGAGACCCTAGAGCTCCACGGGAAGATCATATTACAGAGTTGGGATGACATATGGTATGTCCTCGCAAAAGATAGAGACCCCACAAGCCTTCGCAAGGGCTACATTAACACTACATAAGAAACCATCAAAGGATACACGTCATTAGTGATGGCTCCTTAGTAGCCGTCACTAGTACACTATTAGTGACGGGTCGACACTAGACCCGTCACTAATGTGTGGCTCGGGCCGGGACCCAGCCATGACCTGTCACAAATGATGGTTCATTAGTGACGGTGAGTGAACGGCTCATCACTAAAGATATTAGTGATGTGTCATATTAATATCCGTCACTAATAATTAATTCATTAGTGATGGGTATGTGGGACACACGTCACTTAATGTAGCCTACTCATTAGTGATAGGTCGTTATGAGACCCGTTACTAATATTAAAGTAATTAGTAACGGGTTGTAGTTGTTACCGTCACTAATGACTAACTCATTAGTGACGGGTGTCCTTATAACCCGTCACTAATTTTTGTCACTCCTATCTGCTCGACCACTCTTATCTACCTATTTTTCTCTCTCTCAACCACTCTCATCTCCGCTCATGTCCGCTCGCCTCCTCATCCCGCCACTACCGCCGTTCACACCTCGCCGCCAATGCTGCTGCCATCCTCCCCCTCCACCATAGCCTGACGTACACCGTCGTCGCCCTCTACCCGCTAGGGTTAGGGCGATGAATCAAGGTAGTAGCGTTGGCCATTGCCGTCACCGTGGCGGACTTGGATGAATCCTGACAACTCCTCCATCGGCTCACACACCAGGTGTAAACTACCATCCAGGCGTTCTCCCACCGACCACGATCGAGACCGATCACAGTAAGCTCTTTTCCTTTTCTCCCTCATTGTTAGGCTCATAGTAACACTCATTAGGACACAACAATTTGATTGACTTTATAGTACATATCATCCTATCATGTAGATGTTGAAACTAATCCTATGGCTTAAAAAGGTAATCCCTACGATAGGTGGTATTGTACCTTTGGTGCAATTCACTCTAGATGGAAGGAATTTTTTGATGCTATCTATCTCTTTTGACATACGTTCAAGGGGAGAAAGTAGTGTGGATATCATTATTAGGGCCTGTGGCAAGGCATCACCAATTTTGTTGCATTCCAAAAAACCTCCGTTGAAGGGTGACCGAAAGTGCTTGAGGAGCATGGGTTCTTTTTGCCTGACTACAACTATTTTCGAATAAAAGTGCTTGAGGAGGGCAAAGAGGATTTGGCTTTGATCAGTGAGAGGCTTGCTCAGTTCGATGAGTATGATATGGTACAGTAATATGTAATCCGGTTGTTTTGATACAAATGACTGTTAGGGTGTATTATTTTTATAATTTTATTTTCTTTACTTGTAGGATATTTTTGGTGACACCTTTGCGGCAATCAGCTTTCATGTTATCTTAGATCAAGCTATGGAGCATCTTGGGTTAAGCTTTTATGGCCCCGGAGTGGACTTCACCACTGAAGGTAACTTCCAGGCTAATATAAGGTTTCATTTAAGTGGAAATTAATCAGCTAATAAGGCCTTCTTTACTGTCTATGGTTAAGCATCAGGTCTTCCATGCCAAGCGAAAGAGAGTGCACTAATTCATGCGCTAATGTATATCAATGAAGTACTAGGATACGGTATTGTAGATTTCAACTATGTTAAATATCAGAGGTTATGTGCTCCGGCAAATGCTCAAGTGTAATGATGTATGGATATTTGCATAAGTAGTATGCATAACTACATTGTATGACTAACTTGAGTTAAATTCAAGTTTCTGGATGTACAGCTATGTTCTTGAATGTGAAGACGGCTGCCAAATCCTAACATTGCTTTAGGATGTTGTCCATCGAAGTTCAGTTCTGTTATGTTGAATGGGATATTCAAGTACTCTGTGTTTGCATGCATGTACTTCTCTTGTTTGTAGAAGTCGATCTCTGCATGTGTCATTAGTGACGAGTATCCTTATCACCTGTCATTAATGTTAAATAGTTAGCAATGGATGTCCTTATAATCTGTCACTAATATTAAGTCATTAGTGACAGGTGTCTTTATAACCCGTCACTAAATGTAGCCTTGGCGGCTCCCTACCAAGGCCACTTATTAGTGATGGGTTGTTATGAGACCAGTCACTAATGGCTCACTCATTAATGATAGGTGTCCTTATTACTCGTCACTAATAAGTGATGTTTACTGTTATTTTATTCACCGAGTAGCACGACCAGATAGTGTCTGTTCGCTGCAGCTGCTCGGCAAAGGGGCAATTTTGTTGAGGCCAAATCAAATCTTGGTGATTTGAAGTTGGTGTCTGTCCCTAGCCTTTGAAGGTTTGCCTTCTCCCTCTCCTCCTCCTCATGCTCAATATGCATGGGGTGGATTCTAGGATTTGAGTTGGAATCAACAGTTTTGCTCTTTCTCCCATATCTTGATATATGTGGATTATCCCCCTTAATTAGTGTACATGCGTAACCTACGTCTTCCATTCAGGAGTGTTTGATTATAAATATGACTTGGCAACTCATCATATTTATAAAAAGATGCTCCCGTATTGTCCACGTACTTTGGACAGTTTGAGGATATGTGGCCTGAGTAGTAGGTTTCTGTGCTCTTTTCCGATTCTAGAGAGAATTTCGGTGGTGTCTCCTTGTTGTTCTCCGGATACACACCTTCTCGGCTCATTGTCGAGACGTGTATTTGGAGAACATCGGGGAGGTGCTGCTAAAATTTTCTCCAGAACCGTACAAGAGCATGGAAATCTACTTGGGCTACATATCCTCGAATGGGATTAGGACACATCTTTGCCTATTAGAAATTAGCTAGGATCCTTTGCCATAGATAATATGTATCATATTTGGATGTTAATTGTTCTCTTGAATATCAGTAGAACACACGTAGACACTTAATTTAGTTAAATTAAGTTAGAATTTTTATACTTATTCTATCTTCTCTGTCGTTTCTATTTAGGACTAATATTTTTTGAATTTGTAGATGGTGGACCGAAGTTGGATGTACCTTGATTGCCGTACTTGTAATGAATACATAAGCGGGGTGAAGTCTTTCTTGACTGTCATTGTGGTAGATATGGAAGGTCAGGGTAAAACGATAATTTGGTGTCCATGCTGTGATTGCAAGAATGAGAAGAAGTTCCCAAAACCTGACAATGTGTATGATCACTTGTTGATGGGTGGATTCAAAGAGATATATCACGTTTGGAACAAACATGGCGAGGAAGGCCTTAACGAAGGGGAAATGGATCAGGTCCTCCCAAACAGCAGTACGGATCAAGGACTCCTGCCAGCTGGTGATATGGATGATTATCTCAGGGACGTAGAAATATTAGGATTCAATGATGACTACGTGGATTTCATGGAGAATGTGGACCAAATGGTGCGTGATGCTGAGGGGCACGACGAGTATAGTGATGGTGAGTTTGCCAAATTCCAGGAACTGGTGCGAGAGTTGAAGAAACCATTTTATCCTGGCTGTAAGGAGAAATACAAACTGTTGTTTGCGGTGCTTACACTTCTGCAATTGAAGGCAACCCATCGTTGGTCTGATAGGAGTTTCAAAGCATTGTTGCATCTGCTAAAGGATATGCTACCAGAGAGGAACAAGGTGCCCAAGACCGTCTACGATGCGAAGAAGATAGTTTGTCCTTTGGGATTGGAGGTTAAAAAAATACATGCTTGTAAGGAGGATTGTGTCCTATTTCGTAGAGAGTATGCAGATCTGGATCAATGTCCTATTTGTGAAACCAATCGATACAAGCGTAGAAATCACAGTGGTGACGTGCAGGAAGGCAACCAGAGAAAAGGGCCTCCTAGAAAGGTGATGTGGTATTTCCCTTTAATTCCCCGTTTGAAGCGTTTGTTCCAAAACAAAAAGGAGTCCCAATTGTTGCAGTGGCACAAGGAGGGTCTTAAGAACAACGCAATGATACGGCACCCCGTAGATTCAGCTTAGTGGCGAACCATTGATTCCACATTTGGGTGGTTCGCTGAAGAATTAAGAAATATTAGGTTTGCTATGAGCACAGATGGCATGAATCCATTCAGTAACATGAGTACCTCACATAGCACCTGGCCTATTATATTGTCTATCTACAACCTTCCACCTTAGCTTTGTAAAAAGCGAAAATACATTATGTTGTTGACCTTAATTATTGGTCTGAGGCAATATGGCAACAACATCGATGTGTACCTCAAGCCTTTGGTGGATGTTCTTAAAGCACTCTGGTCTGAAGGTGTTGAGGTTTGGGATCAGTACAAGTGAGAATACTACACCCTACATGCCATGTTGTTCATCACCATTAATGATCTGCCAGCACTTCGTAATGTGTCAGGGAAGAGTAAAAGAAAAGGTGAAGCTTTCCCCCAACCCTAAGCACTCTGGTCTGAAGGTGTTGAGGTTTAGGATCAGTACAAGTGAGAATACTACACCCTACATGCCATGTTGTTCATCACCATCAATGATCTGCCAGCACTTCGTAACGTGTCAGGGTAGAGTAAAAGAAAAGGTGAAGCTTTCCCCCAATGCTTAGATGACACTGAGAGTATGTGGTTGAATGAGTCAAAGAAAACAGTGTACATGTGGCATCGATGTTTCCTTCCAAGGAACCACCGGTACCAGAAAATGAAGTCTCGGTTTGACGGCACAAGGGAGAAAGCGTCACCTCCAAGGCATTTCAGCGGGCAAGATGTCTATGATAAGGTTAAGGATATCAATGTTGTCCTTGGCAAGCAAAAAAGATCATCAACGAGTGATGAAAATGGAATATGGAACAAGAAATCAATTCTTTGGGAGCTTGATTATTGGAAATACTTAAGGTTAAGGATATTTCAACAGGCAAGATGTCTATGATAAGGTTAAGGATATCAAGTTTCGTCATTGTATCGACCTCATGCACGTAGAGAAGAATATTTGCGATAGTCTCCTCGGTACAATTCTCAACATGAAGGGAAAACAAAAGATCATGAAAATGCAAGAGCTGACCTTGAAGAAATAGGCTTAAGACCAGAGCTTCATGTCAAGGATATGGATAAAGGGAAATTCCTACCCCCATCTTGCATCACCCTATCCAAGAAGGAGAAAAAATAATTTTGCAAGTTCTTGCACGGTGTGAAAGTTCCCTCCGGTTACTCGTCCAACATTAGAAAACTTGTTTCAGTGGAAGAGCTAAAAATGGTTGTCAGCATGAAAACTCATGATTTCCATGTGATGTTGACGCAGATGATTGTGGTAGAAATTAGAAAGATGTTGCCAATTGGTGTTCGAGAGGCTATCATGAGCCTATGCTTTTTTTCAATGCAATTGGTCAGAAGGTACTCGATTCGGAAGCGCTAGGCGAGTAAGAAATAAGACTCTTCGAGACTCTATGTCTTCTCGAGATGTATTTTGTACCATCCTTTTTCGATATCATGGTCCATCTCACAGCTCACCTTGTGAAGGAGATTTATTTTCTTGGCCTTGTGTTCCTGCATCAGATGTATCCATATGAAAGATTCATGGGCATTCTCAAGTTGTACATAAGGAATCAAGCTTTTTCTGAGGGGTGCATCGCGCAGGGTTACTCTATATAGGATGTAGTGGATTGGTGCGTTAATTACACAGACCCAGATAATCAAATTGGTGTGCCTCATTCTCGCCACGAGGGTAGGCTTGCAGGGCAAACATGCAATTACTCCTGAGCTGAAGGCATACGACCAAGCTCATTTCCTCATGTTGCAACAAATGAGCGAAGTGTCCCCATATATCGACAAGCACAAGTAGTTGCTTCTTCAGGAGAATCCAAGGCAGACCGAAGCTTGTCTTGCGAATAAACATATGCAAAGGTTTAACACTTGGTTTCGAGATCGAATCAATCAATCGAGTACTCCTACAATTGATTTTATCAGGAAACTAGCAGCATGCCCTATATACACAATTACAACATATCAATGGTACGATATAAACGGTTACACATTTTACACGGTTGCCCAAGATCAGAAAAGCACATACCAGAATAACAGTGTTCGTATAGATGCTTATGACAACAACATGCACAATAACACATACTATGGTCAGATAGAGGAACATCTGGGAACTGGATTACTTGGGATTCAAGGTACCCCTGCTTCGTTGCCGTTGGGTACACGGGACAAAGGGCGTTACAGAAGATAAGTACAGATTCATTACCGTTAATCTCAAACTTGTCGGATATAAGGATGAACCTTTTGTACTCACTAAACAAGTTGCCTAGGTGTTTTATGTGACTGACATGACAGATAAGAAACTTCATGTGGTTCTCACCGGGAAAAGGCGGATCGTCAAAGTTGAAAATGTGATTGATGAGGATGAGTACAATCAATTTGATGAAATCTCCCCTTTTACTACTACAATCATGACACAAGTTGCACAAAGCAAGAAGACTCCATACCTACGTTACGACAATAACATCCATGTGAAGAAAGCACGAAAACGGCTGCAACATGCCAAATGATACATGAATCAATGTAACCTAAAATTTGTAATATTTGTAATATTCAGTTAAGTCTGAATTTCAAAATTTGTAATATTCAGTTAAGTATGAATTTCAATGTAACCTCAAATTTTTAATATATGTAATATTCAATTAAGTATGAATTTCAATGTAAACCTCAAATTTGTGATATGTTAGCAGGAGAAGACGGCTGCCAAATCCTAACTTTGCCTCAGGATGCAGCCAGTATATAGGTAAATCCCTTACAGGGATGAGCACATTAGTGACAGGTGAGAACTTTACACGTCAGTAAAGATATAGATAGTGATGGTTAATTTATGACCCGTCACTAATGATCGAATCCCAGGACGAAGAGACCCGGTTATTAGTGACGGGTCGTATCTATAACCCATCACTAATTATATGTTTTGCCTAGGAACCCTAGCCTGGTCACTAATTAAGTGTGTTAAATTGAGAATGCAAGTGAGACAGCTAATTGAGTACATCTTTCTTATCATCGGATTATCCTGCTACCAAATCCTGACTTTGCTTCAGGATGCAGCCAATATACATGTAAATAGCGGGATGAGCACATTAGTGACGGGTGATAATGCCACGCATCACTAAAGAGGTCATTAGTGACGGGTGAGTTTACCACCCGTCACTAATTACCAAGTCCCAGTGACAGGGTGGTAAATCCACCCATCACTGTGACCCGATAATTAGTGACAGGTTGTAAATTCACCCGTCACTAATGATATATTTATCAATAATGGGCGCGGGAACCCTAGCCTCCAATTTTTCCTAAGTCCCACCACACCTACCGCCCATTCCTTCTTGCCTCCTTCTCCTAGTCATCCCTGAGGCCGCCGTCGTCTCCCTACCATCCCCATCCCCCTCCCTGACGCTATCTTCCCCTACGCCTTCGTCCCCGACTACCCCGACGAGGAGGAGCCGACACCGCTATCGTCTTCTCCCCGATGAGCACCTAGATGTCGAGGAGGCAGCACCACTGTGCTCTGCACCACCATCATCCTCATCCTTCAAGGTAGGCCTCCCGTCGTCCCCTCCTCGCCGACGCCTATCGCCATCATCCTCATCCGCCATTGTGAGTTACTTCTGTGTATTCTGCCATACTTTGTGTACCGGAGGTGAATGCAAATGGTATGTCAGATTATATTACTCAATGATGATAGCGGCTAAGTGAGGTTGTGTGTGACAACGTAATCTATTTAGGTGTGACAATATGAACTTAGCAGTTTAGCACAGATGAACTAGGCGCGCTATTATCTTGCCCATTTAACACTTACTATTGAATACTTAAACTCCATGTGTTCCTAATATTGACCTTTGAGTCGCGATTTCTATGTAGTATTTATGGTAATATAGGAGATAGAGGATATGTGAATCAATGGTTAGCAGTTTAGCACAACCATGTTGAATTTTTGCTTTTCAATATGCATAAATATGGATGCTACAGTGCATGCTATTCTTGGGAATGATCTGAGAATTAAGAGTGTGTTGTCACACATACTGATGATATGGGATAGCCAATTTGACGTTTTGATGGCGACATTAGTCGTAACCCACTTTTTGAGAGTAAAACTTGATAACATAAACATGTTCTTGATGTTTATATGCTTGACATATGCAATTTTCATTTTTACCTATTTTTATTCTTTCTTATGTTCAGTCTTGACAGCATGCATTAATTCTTATTCTTGTTTATCTGCTGCTGTATATTCTTGTCACTAATGTATGCATATTGCATAACAAGTTCATGATGGTTAAAATTTTCTTCGTAAGAAAATCCCAAAAAATGAATTTAGGTTGCATAACCTATTACGTTGTCTCCCGTTCGGGAGTGTTTGATTATAAATATGATTTGACAACTCGTCATATTTATAAGAAGATGCTCCTGAATTGTCCACGTACTTTGAACAGTTCAAGGATATGTGGCCCGAGTAGTAGGTTTATGTGCTCTTGTATGGTTCTAGAGAGAATTTCAGTGGCATCTCCCTGTTGTTCTCCAGATGCACACCCTCTCGGCTCATTATCGAGACGTGTATTTGGAGAACAGTGGGGAGGTGCTGCCTAAATTTTCTCCAAAACCGTACAAGAGCATGGAAACCTACACGGGTCACATATCCTCAAATGGGATTAGGACCTATCTTTGCCTATTAGAAATTAGGTAGGATCCTTCTCTTTAGATAAGAAATACATCATATTTTCATAAATTCATATAAAAGTTAATATAGTTACTAAGTTTATACAATTGTATCTGCATATTCGGATCTACTAGATGTCTGACAACGAGTCATCGGGATCCTCTAACGAAGCACAAGCTCCCAGTCAGACGTCTGCGCAACTAGGTCCTAGTGGAGCAACAATATGAAAGGCAAGGGCATAAGCAAAGTGGCCGACTGAAAAGATTATTGTCATGGAAATCGATGATGACGGCATGCCTACGGAGAAGAAGGCACTGCAGATGTTGTGGAAGCTCGCAGTCCTTAATGCTCGGGAGAGGGTGCCATTGACCCTTCAGAAGTTCAATGACCTCACTGTGGATCAAAAGAACACCTTGTTCAATGATGGTATCAATACGTTTCTGGAGTTCCCGGAGAACATGAAGGCGAAGGCTTGTAGGGCTGCTATGAAAATGATCGCTAAATTTTGGAAAAGCCACAAGAACAAGCTTGTGAATGAGTATATTATGGAAAAAGAGTTGGAGCCTTTCTGCAAGTACCCATATATTAAAAGGGAGGATTGGGAATCTTTTGTGGTGTTGAAGAGCTCTGAGAAACTCCAAATGTAGAGTTCATTAAAGAAGCAACTTCGGGCAAAGAACAAGCAGAATCACAACCTGGGCACAAGCGAGTACATGGGGAAAGGGATAAATGGCAGGTGGAGGATGCAAAGTTAGCCAACGAAGGCCACGAGAATCCTTGGTTGCAATTCCCGGGATGATCGTAATCGTATTTGCGCGTGAGGGGTATGTTGTCAGATAGTGGAGAAATCACCTTCAAATTTAGCGAAATCGAGACACTCACTCAAAAGGTGAAGGAAATAGCAACCTACTCCTCTGAAGGTTCATTCACCGGGGTTAGGGAACATGATGTGCTCTCCATTGCGCTGGGAAACCCTGAGCACCCAGGTCGCATTCAAGGCGTGTCCAGTTCCCAGGGTTGGAAGTTGGGTTTCCCTGAACACGTCGGGATGTATAAGAAGAGGAAAAAGGTTGGTCCTAATAGATGTGGAAGCATTGACCCAGTTAATCAGGGAGATCGCTTATTAAGACGTCATGCAAAGGTTTGCGGCACAGGGACTCGTAATTCGTAGTGCACCAATGGGTGGTAGCCCCATTGTTGGACACATGAGTAGTCAAGTCTGCAGGGAGGTTGAACAACCTGTCTTCTCCCCATTTGTGGAGCCTGATACCATAGACCTTCTCGATGGGCCCACACTATGCTCGCTGGTCATAAGACTTGGAGGCTAATATATTGACGTTGCAAAGGCCAGGTGCTTCCAAATGTCCAGGTGTTACATTCAGTCCCGATACATCTTGGCTATGTCGTGGTCTTCGTCGATTTTGTACATGCCAATGCCATGGACACATATATGCTCATGCCCCCCTCCCCCCAATGATGAGATCAAAAAACTGATTCAAACTCGTCTTCAAAGGATCCAATGGAAGAGGGGGGACATCATGGTGCACACGATATCTAGGAGCTATCCGCTTGGACGTTCATGTTCCCTACCCCAACCTCAGCCTCGAGATGCACTAGTTGTGTCACCTTTGCCCACTTCGCCATCTACAGTTAAGCAACCTGAGCGCAGCCTAGAGAAGAAGAAGAAGCTTGTACCCACTCCGCCATCTACAAGTAAGCAACCTGAGGGCAGCCCAAAAAAGAAGAAGTCCAGGCCAGGGTCCAAGAAGTAGCTGCAGAAGAAATCCAAGTCCTCTGATAAGGACTCAATCACTGAGAAGCGTTGGATAGGGGAAGCTTGGACTAAGAAAAACCCAAAATTCAAGCTTGGGAAGCCCTTGCTGTCAGCAGATCCACTTCGGTGGGCAGGACAATCTTGTGTTGAGTTGCATAATTACTACCTGCAAAGTTGTAGAGAGAAGAAGGTTTCCATTGTCTTATATTACCAAAATTGTCACTTTTTGACCGGGGACGGCTATTTCCTCGTGGGTTTCAACGACTTATATGACCTCTTCAACCTTGATGGCCTGGACGTGGGGTTATTGCGATGCTTTACATTGTAAGCCCTTTCAAATTAGATGTTCATTAATTATTACTACTAAATTCTCCAATCTAACTAATTTCTTATCTATAGACACTTGATATAAGAAACAAGGAAGAAGGAACCCTTCAGATTCCATGACCCCTAAAATTTGACAATTTCTTTAATGGAACAACAAAGGGAATTCATTGTGGAATATGTAGCTAGGGCAATGAGCCACTTTTTGAAGAGAGGCTACCTGATGGCCGCCCACAGCATGGGTGGCCATTGGATCTTACTGGTCATTGCCCCCCAAGTGGAACTTGGTCTAGTACCTCGATTCATCAAGACCAGTGGCGGGACCTAACGGCGAACGGGGACAACGTGACTATACTTTCGTCAAACAAATCCTCGACGAGTAAGCTCTTCATGACTTAGATTACATATTGAACTTTTCAAACTTACACCAAATGTTGACTAATGGATCCCTCTTTGCATGTAGGGCTTTTGACATTTATATGTGTTGTGATCCAAAGTACGATCCGAAGGAGGCCCACACAGTGACACATAAGACCGTCTTCACGGTAAGTGCCAGCAGACATATTTGCAAATACTCTACTACTATATTTTTTTTCTTTCAAACTGACGGTTTTTCCCTCTCCAGTGTCACCAACAACCACTAGGCAATTTTTGCGGATTCTATGTTGCATGTCACATGCTGCTATTTATGGCAGCAAAGGATATGAAATCCCCAGATGTAAGATAATTACATAGTCTTTTCATAGCTACTTTCATTCATTACAAATATCCGACGATAAAATGATTTTTCTCATGCTAATTGCATACTTTTTCCATAACTACTTTCATTTAGCAGGAATTCAGCTTACCGAATAGCAACATCAAGGATTCTGCACTCTACAACATTCGAGCATGGATCACCTCGTTCTTAATGACCAAAGTGGTCTCTTCAAAAGGTGAGTTCTATTGTAGGGAGGCAGGGCTTTGACTTATGTAATTTGTGGTTGCACTTTTGACTTATGTAATTTATAACTATCTTGATGTAATTTGTGGTTGAACTTTTGACTTATATAATTTGAGGTTGCACTTTTGACTTATGTAATTCGAGCTCTTGATGTAGACTTGCGCCATTATATGTTTCGAGGACTTTTGATTATGTAATTTGTGGTTGAATATCTCGTGACTATGATATGAATGTATCTGTATGTGTCTAGATGTGTCTTATTTGCAGGAGAAGATGGCTACCAAATCCTAACATTGCTTTAGAATACAGCGAGGAAATAGGTAAATCCCTTCGGGGAATGAGACTATTAGTGACGGGTGATAAATTCACCCGTCACTGATGACCAAGTCACCAATGATGGGTAGCTTTCCAACACGTCTTTGGAACTCAGTCATTAGAGATGGGTTGAAAATATACCCATCACTAATTACCAATAACACCAGTGATGGGTTGTAGCTACCCGTCTCTGAGACTCGGTCATTAGTAACGGGTGGTAAATACACCCATCACTAATGACTTAGTCACTAGTGACGGGTTGTTGTTATCACACATTACTAATGACCAAGTCCCAGAGACGGGTTGGAATCTGCCCGTCACTTGATTCAGTAACCAATAACAGGTGGTAAGAAACCGTGACTGATGACTCGGTCAATAGTGACGGTTTATAGGTAACACCCATCACTAATGATCGAATTTTAGAGATCGGTTTGAAAGCTACCCGTCACTAGGGACCGATAATTAGTGACGGGTGGTACATACACCCATCACTAATGACAACCACAGTGACGGGCAACATTCCTGCTCACGTCACAGGGGACGTAGTTTGGTGATGGCTCTCTATTATGACCCGTCACTGGTGATTGTCATTAGTGACGGATCCCATATTTTATCATTAGTGACGCAATAAGAGTGACGGGTTCCGTAACCGTCACTAATGACTATTATCACCCGTCACTAATGTGATGTTATCACGTAGTGTCACTTTCTCAGCTGGCTCAACGGCCACGGTGGGGTCTAGTACCACGTATAACAGTGGGACATCATAGTGAATGTCATGGCCATCATTCAGGCTGTCCCCATAGCACATCAGTGGGCACCAGGCACTTGGTTCGTGCCAAGTCTGAAGCAGGGTGCCTCGCGAGAGAATTATAAGATTATCATTTGCACAATGCATAGATATTTTGTATAGGCCATAGGAGGGTATATTTTGAAAACTTTTAATCCGTAACCGAATATCTAATGTTATCATGTGCATGATGTATTTTGTTTTCTCTGCATGATAGCGGAGGGCTATATTGTGTGTGTCTTTTCTTCTGACACAAGTTAACTTTGCCATTTTTAGGAATTGACTTCGGTTGGCCGACTAGGGGGGGGGGGGGGGGAGGGGGTGAGAGAAGGGTGCCACCCCACTGTCTAAATATTCTCGGTTTCGACCCTCAAAGTCAAGACCAAAACCACGAAAGGTCACTGTTGGGGGAATGGTACCTTGTGTTCAGAAAATGGCTAGAGGGAAATCGCCGGTAGCCGCAATGGAGAGTTCAACGCAAGTCCGTCTAGGACATGTGTTGGGACTTGGTTGCATAGGGCAACGTAGGTAGCTAATGACCGTAATATTTTAGGAATATTCTAGGATAATCACTAGTATCAGATGGAATATTCCTGTAGATAAGGAATAAAAATATAATGACGATAAGAGTGGTTGAGGTGTGTCTATAAATACCCCAACTCATCTAATATAATAACAAAAAATTAATGGTTATTACACTTACAACTATGAGTATAGTTCACAGTGTTGCGATCACTGTGTTACTGTGGTAAAGATAATGGTATGGCGTGAAGAGCACAATTCAATTATATTTTGAAATCATAAAAGGTGAAAGATGCATTTTCTTGTGGTCAGACGTGTTCCAGCCGTGAAAGAACACATTTTAAAAAAAAACAACTTTTTTTCTTGATGAACAATTTTCCTATAATACGAACAATTTAATTGGTATTTTGAAATACAAGGTGCAACAAGTCCTTCGAACTATCCATATTTAGTTTCACCAGAAATTTTGGTTACAAAACCTCGTTGCAACTCCATAGGTCCTTTAATTTGGAACCTAGGAAAAACGCAAAATTCCTACAAAAGTTGCAACTATCCATATTCGTAATAATGAAGCGTATACGTTTCAGCTGGAGCCTAATTAAACGAACTTTTGGATCTTAACTTCATAACCGAGCTAATCGAATGCTCTCAACGCTAATCCAAAGTGTACGACGCCAAGGCTCTGTATCGAATTAAGGCCCAACCCAACCGTTCCAAATCACGCAAATCGAGCTCTGAACTGTGAAAAAATTATCGGAAAAAAAAAATCGATAAATCCGATAATCCTGTTTATCGGTGGGAATTTACTTATCGACCAAAAATTTCAGTAATTTTTGAATTTGATGTCTTTTAATTTCTGGATCCAACATGTGAGCAACAAAATGTCAGCCCGCAGGCCACAGGCGCCAGACCACCACTCTAATCCTAATTTATTTATGTGTTTTTTTGTCAAATGATTTGGATACAATCTATGTGATTTTCTAGATAAACTCACTATTTTTTTTTAAATTTTGTCTGAAATTTTTTATCTATCAGTAATAGAATTCTGATAAATCCGAAAATCCTATTTATCGTTTACCTTTGATAAATTTTTATTATCGATAAATTTTTCGTTGGCTCTGAGGCCTTCTCGGCCGCGATCTATAAAACGAAGGCATCGGTGCCCGTCTCCAAGCAGATCGCGATGCAGTCACGATATGGCGGCGCCGCCCCCGCCGCCGCGGCTCCAGTGCCCCAATCCCCTCCTCCCCATCTGCTGGCCCTTCCCGACCTCGACCGGCCGCCGGCGCTGATGACGATGTCGGAGCTGGATGCGGTCGCCGCCACGCTCCCTGCCAAGAAGCGCCACCTCCGGGAGACCTTCGAGCGCCTGGCCGCCAGCTCCCCTGCGCCCCTCCCCTTCCGCTGGGAGGACCTCGACACGTACATCTCCTCCCTCCAGTACTCCGTCACCCTTCGCTTCCGCCAGCTCCGGGCACTCCAGGCGCCCCGCCCCGCCCCTGCTCCCGCTCCCGCCGTCGTCCCTGCGCCGGCCGCCACCGTTGGCGACCACGAGAAAGGAAAGAAAAGGAAGGCGTCTGGCGTGGAGGTGCAGATTCAGGTCGAAGAGGACGCGGTGTCCGCGGCCAACATGGCGTCTCTGATGCTGGACAAGGGTGGCGAGGGCAATAACGTGAGTAAGCCTCCCCTAGGCGGCAGCGGTTGCCTTTTGGAGGCGCGCGCGAGCACGGTTGTGACAGTGCAGGTGGATCCCATCTGCAACATAGCCAGCGTTGTGGAACCGCTCGCCGCCACGACGCACCACGTCTCGAACGCTACTAATCTTGTGACGGCTGGCGCCTCGAACTCAAGCCTACGGCGTCGTCCGCCCCGTCCCGAACCGGCTGTCACTGTCGGCGACGTCGAGAAGGGCAAGAAACGAAAGGTGCCGAGGAGGAAGACGGAAGCGGTCGTCAGGGAGATGCAGATGCAGGAGGCTGTCAAGGGGATACGAGAGATCGAAGAAGACTTGGCGGCGGCCAAAAACCCTTCTCACAATGGTGGCGAGGCCAAGGTGAGTCCGTCTCCTCCTGGTGGCGGCGTCGGCAATGGCCATGCGAGCAAGGACGTGACATTGCAGATGGCTCCCATCTGCAAGGTCGCGGGCTTTCAGCAAGGGTTCCTCACTGCGACGCCCCACGCCTCGAATGCCGGTAACCTTGTCCCGGACCTCCCGGCGGTTCGCGCTCCGAACGCCACTTGCCTTTTGCTGACCAAGGCTCCGAAACTGGAGCCCAGCGAAGAGACCGCCGGCGTGGAGATGCAGGTCGTGGAGGCCGAGCAGCAGATACAGGAGGTCAAAAAAGAGGACGCGCCAGCAGCGGCCAAGAAGCCATGTCCGTTGCAAGTCAAGGCTCAGGAGACCAACATGGCGAGTCTTGCTCCTCTGGGCAACGGCAATGGCCTCGGGGAGGTCAGTGGAAGCGCGGGCACCACAATCCAGGTGGATGCCGCGTGCAAGAGCGCCGGCGTGCGGCAAGAGTTGCCCACCGTGACGTGTGGCACGCGCGAAGCGCCGAATCTTGGGCCAGGTAGCGGCCCGAACGCCGAAAGAGTTAACCCTTTCCTGTCCATGGCCCGGAACGCCCGCAACCATGTTCTCCAGCAGCAGCACGTCGCTATAGCAAAGAAACAGAAGCAATCGTTCTCGAGAAATCATGGCGGCCGCCCGACGGTCTCCCAGAATGTGCTTCAAGCACAGGCCGCTGATCAGAGGCTCAACAACAAGCGTGGACCAGGGAGAGGCGGTCCGACGCGCGGTGAACTTGCAGCGGGAAGAGGCCTGCAGGGAAACAACAGCAGAAACAAGAACCTCGGCAAAGGAAAACCCCAGGCCAGTGAACCGTGCGAGAGGAGCAAATACCCAAACCAATTCTGCAACAGGTGCTGATGCAAGGGCCATTTGTCTCACAAGTGTCGCACGCCAAAACACTCGGTCGACCTCTATCGACCTCTGCACACTTCCTCGACCCCAAATCCAACTTGTCAATTCGTATCAATTGTTCATGACCTCGATACTCATCCCCGAGCCATAATCCCTCGTGTCAACTGATAGTCGACTCAGGCAAACCGGTGTAAAGTGATGCCTGTTTGGATAAAGAGGGTTGCATGAAATTTTTTAGGATTTAATTCAAGCTTATACTATTTTCTATGTATTTGGATCAAATTTCCTCTATCCAAATAGGTCTTTAGAGAATATTCATTGCCAAATATCATACGTTATCTTCTTTTCATGGTATATCAATGGATGTTATGTTCGTATTGAAATTTTATGTTACTTCCAGTAACTTTTCAAATCTAGGATTGCAAAGCAGGATGCATGTTACATATCCTTGTTGTGAGTTTCTAAAGTTAATAATTAGTTCTTGGAGCTTTTTCAAAAATTTCGAATGCTTTGTTTGAATTTTGACGATGATATATAATTATTTACTATATATTATCATAAATATGGCATATCTATAAAGAGTATCTAAGGCGCACATGTCCACTCGTTCCTGTATAGTTTGCAACTGTCATGGAGTAATTAATGTATGTGCACGAGTATCAGGTACATAATTGTATCTAACAAGAAAATTATCCCCATATTTGGCAAGGTTTCCCTAAAAATCTAGGAGAACCATAATTCGGGAAGGATATGCTCGGAAGAGTCCGAGTAGGATACAATGACCTCACCCTAACTATCAATGGAGGGGAAGGGGTACGTCCAGTGCACGTTTTTCTATAACCAACAACACTCAAAGATATTGTAAGCTAACTTGGGCTTTCAAGAGCTTTGCAGTTGTGAAACCCTAGAGCAAGCCTAGTTGGGTAGGAATCATAGACAACTATTGAAAATCCACGACATAGATTAGAATCATCCAGCTAGAGCTTTTTAGGACCTAGAACATAGAGAAATCCACCTAGAACCTTAAGCAAGACATGATGTAGGACTGTTGTCTTAACAAAGACATGAACCTATATAAAAATCAGTGTCTCTATCTTCGATATGCTTCTGTGGCCAACAAATATCCCTACTCAATCATATAAGTATTTGTCATTCGATTTACTAATCGTCAATAAATTTTAATATCAATTTCATAATTCATTATAAACCTAAAGCAATTACTGCTGAAATGGTAAATGCTAGTACTGTGCAAATTTAACATCATGTTCCACCACCACTCCAGTATTTGAGGGTTGTACCAAAATAATTACTAGGTTTGAGTAACAAACTAATATTGATGTATTCAGTGAATTACATCAAATTAAAATTAAAATAAAATGGAAAAATTCAAACCACAAAATCTAATTGTTAAATTAAAAAGTAAATTGAGGTTCATATATTGTTATCAAAATTTTAGACCATGTCCTGGATGTTTGAGGATTCCATTGTGATTTATCGAATTTTAAAGCATTTAAAAATTAATCATATGTTCTTGCAAGGTCAAATGCTTTTATTATTTCTGTAATTTTTTAAAGACATTTTAATGAATATCAAAGTTTCGATTTTAACCAGAGTAAATAGAAAATAAATAGTATAGTACAATATCAGACTCTTTCCTTCCCATAATCCCAATCCTTTCCCTTCTTTCTTAGTTGTGCCTATCGATTCACTAAGGGTGTGATGGGTTGTCTGCACAGGAGCAACCTGGTCTGATGGATGTATATAATCTCAAAGAGAAATATATTTGGTTGCTTGCATGTACTATTCTAGCCCGGCCAAGAGGATGCAAATGTACGATCGCAACCTAGCTCGGAAGGGAAGCTTAATTCGAGCTTCCCTCCTGTAGCATCTAGGCCCCTAGGTAAGTGGTAAGAGTTTTGGTGATTAATGATAACCGTATCATTGTGACTAACATATGTGCTTTGAACGGTATCAAAGAAAAAGAAAAAACTTAGTTCACAATGATGCTTTGATACTCTTGGCCCTTTAAGCGCTTATATGGACGATCAAAGGACATGTGCATGAAGATTAAAGATCTTCTAGTTCTAAGTGTCACAAGGAGATGAAGGACACTTAGAGTAGTATATGTTCTATTTCTTTTTAGTCTTTTGACAGTACTATAAAGGGGGGTTAAGAGTTGTAGCTTGACCTAGGTGAGTCTAGACATAGTTGATGCACACTTGTGAATCTCTAGAGCTAGGTAGCTCATACAATCTTTTGGTTGAGTGTCCAAGAAGTTAGAACTCAAGATTGTTTGAATTGGATGAATTCAGCGAATATTCAACACACCGGATGATCCTCTGTATGAAGAGTGTACTCACCGGAGTTTACTTTGGTCGAGGTCAGCAAAATTCTCTAGCTTATCCAGGATGGTCCGACGCCAAAATTGTTGTCAGCACCGGAGCAATTTCCTAAGAGTTCTGAGTTGAAAAATTGTTGAAGTCCACGCCGGATGGTCCGGCGTTCGAGTGGTGAGATCGCCGGAGCAATCTTTGCAGTGCAGTATCGGCTTGATTCTACACGCCGGATGGTCCGGCGTACTGAAGAGTAAACGCGGGATGATTTTATACAGAAAGGTTGCTGGCCAGTTTCAATGCGCCGGATGATCCGGCGTTAGGCCAGATGAAACGTCAGAGCTTTAACGGCTAATGGAACAGTTAACGGCTATTCTGTCAGGGGTATTAGCACCGGATATTCCGATGTGGAGAGAGTTATTCACACCGGACCTTCCGGCGTTAAGAAAAATTCTGGGTTGTTAGGCAACGACTAATTCTTGATCCTTAGCCTATAAATACCCACTCATTTGGACTCATAAGTGGCTCTTGCGACCCTGTAGTAGCTCATACACTTGGTTTGTCATTTAGAAGCAAGAGAGAGCACTTGTGTTAATTCCAAGTTCTTAGTTGAAGATTAAGGACATCTTTAGTGCTTGGAGAGTAACAAGTGTGCATCTAGCTGTTGTCTAGGCTTGGTCTTTGTCAAGTGAAGCTTGAAGCTTGTTACTCTTGGTGGTTGGCAACACCTAGACGGTCTTGGTGATCGGAGGTGTTCTCGGTGAGCTCTTGGAGGACTTGTGGGAGCCTCGGGAAGAGATGACTACTTGGTTTGATGCCCGCCAATCCAGAGATGGAGAAGGGGCAATCAAGAGGGAGCACTTGAGTCTTGGTGACTCAAGGGGGAGCTACATCCTTGGTGGATGCTCCAACGAGGACTAGGGGGAAGTGCCAACTTCTCGAAACCTCGGAAAAAAATTGGTGTTCTCTTCTCCAACTATTTACATGCCCGCATTTTGCTTTGAGTATCTTTGTTCTTGCAAGTCTTTCTTTACCGTTCTCTCTCTTAGTTATTTTGTTTGTTTAGTTGCCTTGTCCTAGTTTAAATCACGTAGTTGCATTCACTTTTATATAGGCTAAGGTTGTTATTTGTTTTAGAAAGCGGTAGAAGTTTTAATTAGCACCTAATTCACCCCCCCTCTTGGGCCATTCGATCCTTTCAATTGGTATCAGAGCCTCGTGCTCTTGATAGGCTTAAAATCCTAGAGAAATGGCCCCAGGGAGTAGAAGTAGCGTTCCAAGGTTCGAGGGAAAGAACTTTGCCTATTGGAAAGTTCGCATGGTGAGCTATCTTGAGGCTATTTCCCCTGAGTGTTGGCAAGCCACCTCTGTTGGGTTTGATCAACCTTTTACCGAACAAGAAGTTAGGTGGAATGCTAAGACAAAGAATGCTATATTTGAGGGAATTAGTGAATAAGTTTTCTCTAGAGTTAGAAGCAAAGAATTCGCTCATGACATTTGGACCGCTCTTTGTGAAATTCATGAGGATTCTAGGAGAATTCGTGAGGAAACATATCATGTGCTTATGAATGCTCTTAATCAATTCAAGATGTTTCCAAATGAATTATGCAATGACATGTATTCTCGTATGAACATGCTTGTGGAAGAAATCAATTCCCTTGAACTCACCCAATTGTCCGATGGAGATATTATTCGTAGGATCTTGATGGTGCTTCCCAAGCCGCAATACAACATTGTCATCTCTCTTCTTCATGAAAGGGACATCAATGACATGACCATTACCGATACTGTGGGAAAGATATGTGCTCATGAGATGTTCTTGTTTGGAGATCATGAGTCATCATCCAAGAAAAACCTTGCTCTCAAAGCAAAGATGGTTGACAACAAGAAGAAGAAGATGAAGCTTCCATCATCAAGTGAAAGCGATGAAGATGATGATAATGATGAAGATGATGATGATGACTCCGACACCGAGCTTGCTTTTCTCATGAGAAGAACCACAAGGACTATCTCTAAGTTTCAAAAGAAGGGCTACAACTATGATCCCAAGAAGAACAAATTTCGCTCAAAGAAATTTGACAAGTTCGGTGACAGAGACAAGAAGAAGTGCTACAATTGTGGTAACCTTGGTCACATATCATATGATTGCCCTCATCCCGACAAGAGAAACAAGAACAAGTCCAAGAAGTTTGATACAATTGAGGATGAGGACAAGCACAAGAAGAAGGATCAAGACAAGAGGAAGAAAAAGCTCTTCAACAAGAAGGGTGGAGGACACAAGGCCTACATTGTTGGTGAATGGGTCTCCGGTGAAAGCTCAAGTGATGATTCAAGTGATAATGAAGACAACAACTTCGCGGGTCTCGCCATCGTCAATGATGATCCACCTCTACCTCCACCACCTATGTGCCTCATGCAAAAGGTAACAACAAGGTGAGTAGTGAGGAAGATGATAGTAGTGATGATGATGGTCTTTCTCCTAATGATCTATCTAAGCTAATGAATGACTATGCTACTATTATCAAAAGGCAAAAGGCTAAAATCAAGTCTCTTGAAAATGCTAATTCTATGCTTAGTTCTAGTCATGATGAGTTGCTTGCTAAATACAATAATTTGCTTAAGAAACATGATGAAGTAGTTGCATCTAGCAAGTCTCTTGAGGCTAGTAACTACAAGCTAAAACTTGAGCATAATGGCTTGATATACAAACACCAAGAACTTGAGTATGCTTATGATGCCATTGATCGTAGCTTGAATGAATTGGTTGATATTGATGTAGTTAAGGTCAATGCATCTACCTCTTGTGATGACCTTCTTGATATACCATGCTCCTGTTCATGTGATGTTACATCATCCTCTAAGACTAACCATGCAAGGGAGCAAGAGCTTGAGAGTGAGGTTGCAAGTCTCAAGTCTTGTGTGGCCCGGTTAACTAAGGGGGAGTACAAGTACAAGGAAATTCTCATGAAGAATGCTTTATACTACAACAAGAAAGGACTTGGATGCTTCCCTAACCCGGTAAAAAGGGTCATGAAGACACCAGAGATCAAAAATTGTTTCATCACGGAAGTTGGTTCATATTGCCAACAATGTCAAGTCACCGGACACCACACAAGGGAGTGTCCAATTCCGACTAAACCCCTTCCTATTTTGCCTTCTAAATACAAGTCCATGTTTAATGATCATCACTTTCTATTGCATAAGCTTAAAAGTGGTAAAATCATGGCAAAATTCATTAGAACTCAAGCTAAGGGCAAGCTTCCTAGGCAACTTTGGGTGCCTAAATCTCTTGTGTCTCACATGAAAGGTACCAAACTTGGTTGGGTACCTAAACAAAAAGCTTGATCCCATGTGTGTAGGTGAACTACAAAGCCGGTGGAAAACATTGGGTGCTTGATAGCGGATGTACACAACATATGACCGGCAATGTAACGATGTTCACCTGTCTAGAAGATGAAGTGGGTGATCATGATAAAGTCACATTTGGTGATAACTCTAAGGAAAATGTTGTAGGTTTGGGTAAGGTGGCTATCTCAAATGATCTCTCTATTTCTAATGTTCTTTTAGTAGAGTCGCTTAGCTTCAATTTGCTCTCCGTAGCTCAACTATGTGATCTAGGCTTCACATGCTTATTTAGTGATGTTGATGTTGTCATAACTAACAAGAAGCATAATGATCTAATCATTAAAGGTTTTAGACATGGGCATATCTATCTTGTGGATTTTTCCTCTAATGAAGCTAGCTTGACTACGTGCCTCTTCACCAAGACATCTGTGGGTTGGCTTTGGCATCGTCGACTTGCACACATTGGGATGAGCCAACTAAGGAAGGTATTCAAGAATGGAATGGTGGTTGGTTTGAAGGACGTGGTTTTCGATAAGGACAAGTTGTGTAGTGCTTGCCAAGTGGGAAAATAAGTTGCAAGTTCTCATTCATACAAGTCCATGATGTCTACATCAAGACCCTTGGAGCTTATACATATGGACCTCTTCGGACCAACTACCTACAAAAGTCTTGGTGGTAATCTATATTGTCTTGTCATTGTTGATGATTATACAAGATACACTTGGACTTTCTTTCTAGATGACAAGGGCAAGACCGTTGGGATCTTCAAGAAGTTCGCAAAGAGGGCTCAAAATGAGTTTGAGTCCACACTTGTGAAGATCCGGAGTGACAATGGCACGGAGTTCAAGAACACTCAAATTGAAGATTTTTGCGATGATAAAGGCATCAAGCATGAGTTTTCATCCACCTACACTCCTCAACAAAATGGCGTGGTGGAGAGGAAGAACAAGACCTTGATCACGCTTGCAAGAGCAATGTTGGATGAGTATGGTACGCCGGAGAAGTTTTGGGTGGAAGCAATCAATACGGTGTATCATGCATCTAACCGAGTGTACCTCCACCGACTATTGAAGAAGACGCCATACGAGCTTCTCATTGGGAGAAAACCCAATGTCTCTTACTTCCGGGTGTTCGGGTGTAAGTGCTTCATCTACAAGAAAAAGGAACGCCTAGGCAAGTTTAAAAAACGTTGTGATGTTGGTTTTCTTGTTGGCTATGCATCAAACTCCAAAGCATATCGAGTATTCAACAATGCCACCGGTTTTGTTGAAGAAACTTGTGATGTGGAGTTTGATGAATCTAATGGCCCCCAAGGAGAAGGTATTTCTTGTGATGATGTAGGTGATGAACCCTTGAGAGATGCAATGAAGAATATGGCAATTGGAGATATCAAGCCTAAGGATGATGATGAAGATGTACCCTCTACTTTAATTCCGCACACCTCTATGGCACCCCAAGTTGATAAAAATGAAGACAAGGATGATCAACCACTTCCTTCACATGACGTCTATATCTCTCAAGAGGAAGCTCAAGCTCAAGCTCAGGATGTTGGACCACCACAAGATACACCTCAACAACCACAAGTGAAGCATACACACATTTCCAAGGATCACCCGATTGACTTGATCATTGGGAGTCCATCTAGGGGAGTACAAACTCGCTCTCGTCAGTGTGCTTCATTTTGTGAACATTACTCGTTTGTCTCTTGTTCAGAACCCACACATGTAGATGAGGCTCTCAAAGATCCGGATTGGGTGTTGGCAATGCAAGAAGAACTTAACAACTTCACTCACAATGAGGTATGGATACTTGAAGAGAGTCCTCAAGACAAGAATGTGATTGGAACCAAGTGGGTCTTCCGCAACAAGCAAGATGAACATGGTGTGGTGGTACGCAACAAGGCAAGACTTGTCGTACAAGGTTTTGTACAAGTTGAAGGTTTGGATTTTGGCGAAACATTCGCTCCCGTGGCAAGGCTTGAAGCCATCCGCATCCTTCTTGCATTTGCTTCACATCATAACATTAAGCTTTATCAAATGGATGTGAAAAGTGCATTCTTAAATTGCCTTATTAATGAACTCGTTTATGTTGAACAACCCCCCAGTTTCGAAGATCCTAAATATCCTAATCATGTTTATAGGTTGGTCAAGGCGCTTTATGGACTCAAGCAAGCCCCACGAGCTTGGTATGAACGCCTACGTGACTTCCTCATCAACCAAGGATTCAAGATCGGGAGGGTGGACACCACATTGTTCACAAAGATCATCGACAATGAGCTTTTCTTGTGTCAAATTTATGTTGATGATAGAATGTTTGGTTCAACTAACAAAGAGTTTTGCAAGGAATTTGGTGACATGATGTCTAGGGAGTTCGAGATGTCGATGATTGATGAGCTAAACTACTTTCTTGGATTTCAAATCAAGCAATTGAAGGAAGGGACATTCATCCATCAAGAGAAGTACACGAGGGATATCCTCAAGAAGTTTAAGATGGATGAGTGCAAGCCAATCAAGACCCCCATGCCTACAAATGGACATCTCGACTTGGATGAAACGGGTAAATCCATTGACTAAAAACTCTATCATTCTATGATTGGGTCACTCCTTTACCTTGCCACATCTAGGCCTGATATTATGTTTAGTGTATGCATGTGCACTTGCTTTCAAGCTAATCCTAAGGAATCACATCTTAGCGCGGTAAAAAGAATCCTTAGATACCTAAAGCATACACCTAGCATAGGCTTGTGGTACCCGAAAGGCACTAGTTTCCTACTCCTGGGATACTCGGATTCGGACTTTGCCGGATGCCGTGTGGATCACAAGAGTACTTCGGATGGGTGCCACTTGCTAGGGCGATCCCTAGTCTCATGGAGTTCTAAGAAGCAAAACTCGGTAGCCTTGTCCACAGCAGAAGCGGAATACATTGCCGCCGGAGCATGTTGTGCTCAAATCCTCTATATGAAGCAAACCTTGTTAGACTTTGGTGTTCGTCTAGAGAAGGTTCCACTCCTTTGTGATAATGAGAGTGCCGTAAAAATTGCTAACAATCCCGTTCAACACTCTCGCACAAAGCACATTGATATCCGTCATCACTTCCTAAGAGACCATGTGGCTAATAATGATATCTCTCTTAGTAGTGTTCGATCGGAAGATCAATTGGCGGATATCTTCACTAAACCTCTAGATGAAGCCACTTTTAGTAGATTGCGAAATGAACTAAATGTGATCGATGCTTTTAATGTTATGTGATGCCTTGTCATGTAGATGCATTCATAATAGGAGCTTGTCTGACCTTCTCAAGATAGTGGTGAACGCGGGTTTTGCTTGAGATGGTGGATCTCTAGTTTTTTTTTTCTCAAGGCATGTTGTTGGGTTCACCATGAAGAAGCTTGAGAAAGGAAGTAATATGACAAGATAGATAAATTTTATGCCTCGCATTCACATGTCATATAATATGCACTCATGTTTACTTTCATGCATATGTCTTGCATTACATAAGCATTGGCGGTAGAGAGATCACAAAAGAGAATATCACTCTTTGAGTTTGTTGTTCATTCTTGATGTGAACATACAACTCTATAAGTGTGCTTAAATTGATATAAATGCTTAATGCCTATTGTGCCATGACCTAACGAATTTAAAGCCTTAATCTTTAAGTTCATAGGTAATGTGACTCAAACATTTCATTTGGAATTTTCTCCCTCTTTCTTTGGTCCTTAGTTGCCTATTTCGAAAAACTATATATGGTAAAGCCTTTTGGCATATATTTGCAAATGAGTGTTTGAGAGGGTAAAGATTTCACTCAAACTGGTCCAAATATGTGTTTTTTGTTGAGTGGTTATATGAAATTTGGACGCAGTGAGAGATTTTAGTTCAGCTCAGTTTTTTATCACCGAATGATCCGGCATCTGCTCGAAGTTATCACCGGATCTTCCGGTCAGTTTAATGAAAAAGAGCTCAAAAGGATATGCACCGGAAGGTCCAGCGTTCAGTACATGCCTCAGAGGAACTTCTGGCGTGCAGAAGATGTTTTTGGGCAGTATGGAGTGCTCTCTGGAAAATTTGTTCCGGCGTTTATCCGGTGTTCAGTGCCCTCGTCACCGGACTATCCGGCGTTCACAACTGGGTCGAATGCTCTCGGGAATTTTTGATCCAGTGTCTTTCCGGCGTTCGGTTCCTAAATCAATGGATCTTTCGGCGTTCACAAATTTGAGCTGGCCCCGCCTGTCATAAGAGCGTTCCATCGGCCGACTGCGGCCTCTTCTCTGTTTTCTCCCTCGCTGCCGCTCGTTCTCGCCGACGAGCTGAGCTCCGGCACCGCCTTGCTCTCCGCGCCACCGTGCTCCAACACTGCTTTCCTCTCCGCGCCCCCGTGCCCCAGCGCCGTCTTCCTGTCCTGCGCTGGCTTTCTCTCCACGCCGCCGTGGTCCAGCGCCACCGGCCGACTTCTCCGATAAGGTCCTCCCTCACCGCTGGCCTCTACATCCATTTAGCAGTGGTGAACACAAATTTCAATCAAAATTTCTCAAATGTGCCAAACCCTAGATCAATTCAATTCAATTTTGTCTAAATTTGCTCAAATTTCTTTCAAATCTTGATTAATCTAAGGCAAACTTTGTTTCATTAGCTTGAATTCCCACTCATTGTCATGAATTGAGTACATGTTCATCGATTTGTGCTAAATTTGGTCAAATTCATGCAAATCCAAGCAAATTCATGCAAATCTCATCCATATTCATGCAAATCTGAGTCAAATTCTTGCAATTTGTGACAATTGACTTTCAATTATCATAAATTGAGGACATGTTCATAATTTTTGAGCTTCAATTGCTAAATTTGTCAAGTTCATCCAATATTGCCTTAAATTCTTGTCTTTTTGATCAATTTGCTCAAATTTGGCTCAAATACTCTGCAAATTGATCAATTCCCTTGTGTCGTAATCCTAATCCTTGCATGTTTGTTGATTTTCACATCTTTTACATGCTTAGGGTATGTTTGCGGCTCTTTTCTTGAAAATTTCATAAACCCAATGCGTTCGCTCATCTCGTCATTATCTTTCATCTATTCAGATGGGTCGTGAGCGCACTGACAAGGGTAAGGGCATGGTTGTTGAGAAGGCTAAGAGGACTCCGACTGAGAAGGAGTGGGAGAGAGCAAATGCAGCAGTGGATGCCTACAATAGGCAGTAGCAGGGGCAGGGGTTTGAGATCAGAGACACCGCTACTCCTATGCGTCGATCCACTCGCTCCCGTTCCGCTAGAGGGGTGAGATCGACGCCTTCTGGCCAATCAGGCAGCCGGAAGTGGGCTCGTAAGGAGCCGGAGACCGAGGAGGAGGAGGAGCAGCAGCAGCAGTCTGGGGAGCCTCAGCCACGGGCAGAGAGACGTTTGCGTGACTTGACTTCCTATAAGTCACCAAAAGTCAAGAAGCTGCAGTTTGTACCTATTGACGAGTGGTTTCCTGAGGAGAGAGAAGAGGGAGCAGACCCGAGGTTCCATACCCTCCTGCAGGAGAGCTTCTTTGTTTCATATCAGAATCTGAAGGTCAGCTTGAGCGTTCACAAGATGCTCAACTGGAGGTATATGGGGATAGCTGCAGGGGGAGCAGATGTGAGGTGCCACTTTGACTCGATTCCAGGCCTTACAGATTTGCTGACAGATGTAGACCACTATGTTGAGGATTGGGTGAGAGTCTTCTATGCTACAGCTTGGATCGCAGAGGACAGATCCTTTGTGCAGTTCATGTTCTAGGGAGAGTTTCAGAGGCTGTACAGGACCGATATTCTCGAGGCTTTGAGGCTGCAGGAGTCTGACAGGAGTTTGCACGAGATTGTCTATCCAGGAACCAGCGCTCCTTGCCGTGGTCTGACTGGAGGGATCTTCCCGACGGATGACCAGATCCGACCTCTGTTCAGGCCGCCGTTCCCTCCCGGTTCTCGGAGACTGCCAGATATGCTGATACCGGAGGTGCGAGTCATTCACAATGCTCTGAGGCATAGCTTGCTACCGAGGATTGGGAACGCAGAGTCGATCACCAGTCTTCAGCAGTGGCTGATTCTATCCATCTTCACTCACCAGCCGTTTGATACTGTGGACTTCATTCTATGTGAGATCGAGGATGTGATCGCTGATGGGATAATGATGGTCAGACAGCAGCCATATGCTCATATCATATCTTTCTTGCTTGCTCAAACCACCAGACCCCCAGAGTTCTTTGAGGCTTACGAGTCTTCTCGGTCCTTCAAGGTGTATGCTCCAGCTCCTCCTACTGACAGGCGTCGTGGTCAGCGAGCGATGGCTAACGCTCAGGAGTAGATCCCACCTGAGGAGAGAGAGAGAGTGGCTGCTGAGGATGGCCGAGGCTGAGTTACCACAGGCATTCTTCGACGTAGTCTCTGACAGTAACTCGGACTCCGAGGATCAGGAGTTCTTGCCACCTCTCCCACATCGTCACGACCACGAGGCAGGCGGGTCTACTCAGGGTGCATAGCCTTCAGTGTCTCTTCCTTCAGCACCTGAGACGACCCCCCAGTGCCACCTCCTGCTACACAGTCTTCAGAATTTTCTCGGTTTTTGCAGCAGCAGCAGATGATGCAGCAGCAGATGATGGTGCAACAGCAGCAGATGATCCTTCAGCAGCAGGCAGCCCAGGAGGAGAGGCAGTTGAAGTATCAGGCTGATTTCGTTCGCCAGCAGGAGCAGCAGACACTGATTATCCAGTCTCTCCAGCAGCAGTAGCAGGCCATGCTTGCAGCCCTTCAGCAGCAGCAGCTGGCTCTGTTGGCCGACAGGGAGAACAACACTCGGTTATTCTCATTTTTGCTCCAGCAGCCAGGGCAGCAGTTGCCAGCACTAGCTCCAGTCCCCAGTCCCCTCCCTGGCAGCAGCACTAGTCTACTCAGTACTCCGGAGTCCAGCTTTCCACTCTTAGCTCTTTTGGCCACCGGAGTTCTCTCAGAGCCTGTCGGGACATCTCAGAGGCCAGTGTTACCGTCATTGACTTCACCTCTGCCCACTGGTCCTCTGCGCTTCGAGGATACTCCACAGCCGACAGTTACCGAGCAGTAACAGCCAGTCGTGCCTCCTTCAGTCACTGAGCCTGCTCTTGATGAGCCCGATGCTACTCTTCAGTCAGTACAGCATCAGATTGATGAGGTGACAGTAGCTGTGGTTCACAGTCCGTCCAGCTCAGACTCCAAGGTCGACGGCTCTCAGTTCGTCGTGGCACCTTCTTCGGCAGCGTCGGGTCCTCAGTCTCCTCTAGCTCCGGATGCTTAGTCGTGCCCTAGTTTCCTCTTTTGGGTGCTTCGATGCCAAAGGGGGAGAGTCTAGTTATAGGGGGAGTTGGTAGAGAAGTTGGTAGAGAGAGAGTAGCTGGAGAGTCTAGTGAGGTTTTGATTCAGGGGGAGCTTAGGTTTTTGGGTAGTTAGGTTCGGATTGTTGGATCTTATGGTTTTTGATGTAATGACAGGCTATTTGGTTCTGTATATGGATGTGTTTCGCTTGTCATTACATTGTGTTTATTTTCATGCGCGCATAATTCTTATTTATACTAGCATGACAGGTCGTTGTAGCGCTACAATTTCTCTTGCTTAATTGATATATGCCGATAATTGCATAGTTTGGTAGGGTGCTCTTCAATTTCATATCTCTACTTCTCGTATGTGTTGTCATCAATCACCAAAAAGGGGGAGATTGTAGCATCTAGGCCCTAGGTAAGTGGTAAGAGTTTCGGTGATTAATGACAACCGTATCATTGTGACTAACATATTTGCTTTGAACGGTATCAAAGAAAAAGAAAAAACTTAGTTCACAATGATGCTTTGATACTCTTGGCCCTTTAAGCGCTTATATGGACGATCAAAGGACATGTGCATGAAGATTAAGGATCTTCTAGTTCTAAGTGTCATAAGGAGATGAAGGACACTTAGAGTAGTATAGGTTCTATTTCTTTTTAGTCTTTTGACCGTATTATAAAGGGGGGTTAAGAGTTATAGCTTGACCTAGGTGAGTCTAGATACAGTTGATGCATACTTGTGAATCTCTAGAGCTAGGTAGCTCATACAAGCTTTTGGTTGAGTGTCCAAGAAGTTAGAACTCAAGATTGTTTGAATTGGATGAATTCAACGAATATTCAACACACCGGATGATCCTCTGTATGAAGAGTGTACTCACCGGAGTTTACTTTGGTCGAGGTCAGCAAAATTCTCTAGCTTATCCAGGATGGTCCAGTGCCAAAATTGTTGTCAGCACCGGAGCAATTTCCTAAGAGTTCTGAGTTGAAAAATTGTTGAAGTCCACGCCAGATGGTCCGATGTTCAGGTGGTGAGATCGCCGGAGCAATCTTTGCAGTGCAGTCTTGGCTTGATTCTACACGCCGGATGGTCCGGCGTACTGAAGAGTAAACACCGAATGATTTTATACAAAAAGGTTGCAAACTATCATCTGGCCGGTTTCAATGCGCTGGATGATCCAGCATTAGTCCGGATGAAACGCCGGAGCTTTAACGGCTAATGGAACAGTTAACGGCTATTCTGTCTGGTGTATTAGCACTGGATATTCCGATGTGGAGAGAGTTATTCACACCGGACCTTCCAGCATTAAGAAAAATTCTGGGTTGTTAGGCAACGGCTAATTCTTGATCCTTAGCCTATAAATACCCACTCATTTGGACTCATAAGTGGCTCTTGCGACCCTGTAGTAGCTCATACACTTGGTTTGTCATTTAGAAGCAAGAGAGAGCACTTGTGTTAATTCCAAGTTCTTAGTTGAAGATTAAGGACATCTTTAGTGCTTGGAGAGTAACAAGTGTGCATCTAGCTGTTGTCTAGGCTTGGTCTTTGTCAAGTGAAGCTTGAAGCTTGTTACTCTTGGTGGTTGGCAACACCTAGACGGTCTTGGTGATCGGAGGTGTTCTCGGTGAGCTCTTGGAGGACTTGTGGGAGCCTCGGGAAGAGATGACTACTTGGTTTGATGCCCGCCAATCCGGAGATGGAGAAGGGGCAATCAAGAGGGAGCACTTGAGTCTTGGTGACTCAAGGGGGAGCTACATCCTTGGTGGATGCTCCAACGAGGACTAGGGGGAAGTGCCAACTTCTCGAAACCTCGGAAAAAAATTGGTGTTCTCTTCTCGAACTATTTACATTCCCGCATTTCACTTTGAGTATCTTTGTTCTTGCAAGTCTTTCTTTACCGTTCTCTCTCTTAGTTATTTTGTTTGTTTAGTTGCCTTGTCCTAGTTTAAATCACATAGTTGCATTCACTTTTATATAGGCTAAGGTTGTTATTTGTTTTAGAAAGCGGTAGAAGTTTTAATTAGCGCCCAATTCACCCCCCCTCTTGGGCCATTCGATCCTTTCACCTCCTTAGCCTGGCCTGCGGGTTCGGAGCCTGCATTCGCTCATGCAGGCGAGCCCACTTATCAGTGTCACAAAATCATTTGTATGCGGGCAACCAATCACAGTTTCAACTCTTGCTTCCGCTCATGCGGCTTCAGATTTGGTCAACCAAATAGAATCTAAGCTCAGCCTGTCCAGATAGATAAAACCATCCAAACACTATTGTTCTTACCAAATATGACTCCGCTCATCCTGCTTCCCCTCAGCCTACATATACGGTCCATGTGGGCTAGACCCATGTGGGCAACCAATCACACCTTAAGGGGCTGAGCATGAGGCTCACTTGTCAGCGTCCTTCCAACTCATGTCTGTCCATTTGGACATTGCGACAACAAGTAAGCAAAAACATTGTGATGTAGCTCGCATGTTCTTTGCCATTAATTTGGTCCCAATCATGCGCCACTAGTCGACTCCAACTCGCCATATCTACCTAAGCATGCTCCTTGTGTTGGGCTAAATCCCTCCACATGGAGGTTGATTAGGAGCCCACCATCAACAACTCACAAGCTTGCTTGGTGCTTGTGAGCTGTTGATATCAGTTGGGAATCATCGATTAAAACTGCCTCTCATCATGTCAAAAGTGGGAAGAAAACCCTATTCTCATTTCACCCAGCAGTCGTTGCTGGTATTGGAGTGCAAAGTGCAACACAAACAAAAACACACAATACAAGAGAAGAGAGGAAGGAGTGGAGAAGTTATTCTAAATTGGTTGATATTGACTCTTTTTTAAGCTTATGGTCGGAGGTTCAGACATGCCACTGAAGGTGATATACCCTAAAGGCAATCATAGAAATGATTGTATCACACGTCTATGTTCGTGTACTACCGAATAATGTGTTATTCCAAGAATGACTATCATTTACATTGATTGGCAAGTATGTGACTTGTTCATGAAACTCTTTGTTTATATCATGATGTTATTCTTAGTCGATCCCTGGTCGCATATCATTATGATGATACATAAGACCAGTACATGTATCGATTGATGATCACGTTTCATGGATAAGAGGTATAGAGATACCAGGTCAATAATGTGGATAATATTAGAGAACATGGTGTTGGATAGACCCACCTTGAGATACTGTTGGGATTGTTATTTATGATGTGCCATCAGTTGTTATATCAAATGGTGTATATGCAAGATCCTTAGACCTGAAATCGTCATTGATTCCCAGAATGTGTAGTGGCATGCTTTGAGGCTGCTAAACGCTATTCCGTAACTGGGCAGTCATAAAGGTAGTTTTCGGGTTTGTCATGAAACATGTCGTGGGGTATGAGCGATCAAGATAGAATTTGCCCCTCCTTGATAACGGGAAAGATATCTCTGGGCCCCTCGAGGTAGTTGGATTGAGAAAGTGCATGGCCATGCCAATATGATTAAAGAGGTAATCATGATGAATCCACTACTTGATCGAGTGAATGGTTGAGCTATTATAAGGGTGGAATGTATGTCGCCTTGAGCTTGACTGGTATCGTGAGGCCAAGGGATCGGTGCATGTGTATATCAAGGTTCATCCGATATGATCTTTTATGTATACTCGGGGGTCAATATGTCCTGTTAGAGACCGCTATTGATTTCGGTTTGGAAAGGGTTTCTGAGTCATAGCCGTTTGTACATGAACCTAACGGGTCGCACACTTAATGGATTGTGAACAAAACATGCGAATTGGCGAGCTCTATATAAGGAGAGGTGTGGGTAGGGCATGCCAAGGTTGAGCCACTCCAAAACCCTAGCCCCAACTTTCCACATGATCTCCCAAAACCCTAGCTGTGCATGTGGTGCTAGCACATCGGCGCATGGCGTTTCTGCCCAGTATGTGTGGATACCGTAGAGACACTGCTGCTATTGCGGCGCTGATCTTCTCGGTTGAACGGGAGTTGGTCGAGGAGCATGACCACCTGCTAGGAGTTGGTTGAGGAGCACGACCACCTACTCGGGGTTGGTCGAGGAGCACGACCACCTGCTCGGAGTTGGTCAAGGAGCGTGACCACCTGTGCGGGGCTGTTCGTGGATCTGATCAAGAAGCTGCTCAAGAAGTTTGACGCGCACGATGTTGGATTGGTCTACTCCAACTCTTCTTCCGCTGCACTGCACGTCAAGCGGTAGCGATCTATGATCTCCTACTAGCATGATTTCCTCGGTGAATGTGGTAAAAAAAAATTTTAGGCTAGCATAGCCTTCCCATTCTTCTACAGCCACTACTTCAGAAAGTGCTATCACTGTCGGCTTCAAAACCCCCTCTACTGCCAGTTTTGGAGCTAACATTGGGCAACGATAGTGATAGTCCTCGACTATCATTGTCGGCCTAGGGAACCTGTAGTGAAGGAGGTTACCACTACCGTCTCAAGCCTTCAACCGGTAGTGATGCCTTGATATCACTGCTAGCTGGTGGTTTCATCCGACAGTGATACCCATGGAATCACTGCTGGCTAAAGCTTTGAACTAGCAGTGTTTTGCCTCTCCTCCTTCTCCTTCCTCCTCTCTCTCCTCTCTCCCTCTCAATAAATGCATACAATGAGACACATATTTAATGTAAATCAATAACAAAGACACCTTCATTAACACATAATAGTTCACGTCATTCATTAATACATAATAATTCATGTCCTTCATTAATATGCAAATAAAGCTACTTAATCTGGCTTAACGATATACATGCTGTCTAACCCCCTGGTAGGCTTCTTCCTTATCGCATACTCTCTACTAGAAGGTATCGTGTCATCTGAAGGTCTCTCACACTTCGACAGCACTATCGGTTCATGAAACTTTCCATTTGGGTTGATCACATGTTCGATGAAGAACCCGGTGATCGGTTCTTGAATGACATGTATTTCTGCAAGGAGTATCACACTTGTGCATTGTTTGAAGTGCTGCGTTTGAAGAAACGAAATAATTAGGCCTTAAACACATGTAGAAACTGAAAAGAAGGCATCGATATGTAATTTCATACCTGAATATCATTGAACCTAATAGTGTCTCTATCTCCGCTGAATGCGTGCATGAAAGTAAGAACATAGAACCCGCAGAGATTGTTGCCCGGTGGCTGCCTCATACACTTCAAGAGAAAATGATTGGCCAGTGGAATGAATTGAACCTTTTTTATTTTGTAGGAAATTCAAGACATGAATATTTGCTCTGTACCGAAAAGTTAGTTTTTACATCATACTGCTTCTTGTATGGAAAATAGGTAAGACTCTTTTTGCAGTATCTTGTGTATGCCCTGTATGTGAACATGAATACCAATTAAACTTAGATGCAATTGACATGAAGATTAAATGATCGAGTTTACCTGTTTAGCATGTCGACAAGGTATTGGTAAGTTGACTGAGCTCTCTTTTTTTAGCTCAAGACAATAATCTTTCTTAAGTCTGGGTGGATGACAAGGAGGATCCAATAAAAACTACAGAAATATGTCACACCATAGAAATTAGTACTAGAATCGAGATACCCATAAAAGTAGAATGCCCTAGTGTGCAAACATGTACTCAAAGCTATAGGGTAAGAGTATGAATTTCTTGTGTTGGTTGCGAAGCAAACAATTCAATAAGTAGTCCTCGGTGAAGTCTGGATTCATCCGTACAATTTTCTCATTGACAAACCCAGGATCGATGAATCTAACTTTATTATCTAATACTTGTCTGCATGTACGGATCTCCATTCTATGAAAAAGAGAAGTTAACCATGCACTTTGAAGGTACAAGATCATATAACATGAATTATATACATTAGTCACTTACAGAGTCCATGCTCTGACTATGGACATGTTGAGGGCATCTTCTTGGTACAATTTATATAAGCACTTGAGCTTCACCCAGAAGTAGTTGTCCCTGTTGAGAAAATATTCATATATGTATCTTATGGGAAATGCCTGTATATCCTGCCTGGATTGCTCTAAATACCATAGATATAATCGACGCATTTGAGTTGTAAGGTTATTTTCTATATCTAGTTTGACCAAAGGTTTGCCCAAATCAAACGATCATCTAACAATCAACTTTGGATTTCCGCTCCTGCAACAAGTTGGGCTAGTTCCTCTGCTTTTAATCCAAAAGTAGCCAGAAATCCCCAACGGTTGGACTTGATTTGCTTTTGGCCTACTTCTTGCTGATGCGTTTATAGTTAGTTGGTGGCTTACCTAAAGCTACCCCCATGTATTTAACTTTGGCTATATTCATACTATCTTCAGACGCAACAAGCTTCCGTGGAGGTGCTGGATGATGGAAATGAGCCATTCACTAGCATCCACAATATTTTTGGTTTGTTCAAGATTTAGTGAATAGAAATCCTTGGGTTCCATCCACCATCTTCTTGGATGGCACCGACCTCTTAGATGATGTCATATTCTTGGACGTTACGGAACCTAATCGTGTTTTCTGAGATGATGGTTGGCTTCTTGATGGTGTTGGCTTCTTGAGCGGTGGACTTCTTCGAGGCGATGGCTGAGGAGGTGAACTTCCTGTAGGAGATGAATGTAGAAAGGGATAGCTAGGAGGCAACGACGGCTGGGGTGTCGTGTGGAGAGTAGAGGTTTTTGGGAGTTGTCCCTAGTGGAAACACTATATAAGTCTTCTCCCACGTGATGAATGTGTGTTCGTTCTCTCCTATAGTGTTCGCCCCTTTCTCTATGGGGTAGTCCACCTCAACATGATGGTAATGGTCAACTACCTCATCTACTTCGACCATGGTGTAGCCTTTCTGTATCGGATGTCCATGCAGAAGTTCATGGGCATCGCGGGGATAAGCCACGCTGGAAGGCACCTTGATGGTAATGTTTTTAGCACCAATATGTAGTTCACACAATGTCCATGCTTTGATGTGGTCCATAAGACAAGTGATGGAGTCAGCTCTTGAAACTCTCGTGGACGTACAACTACTCTGACGATCACTGAGGCTGGAGCGCACACCATTAGGAGATGCTGTTGGCTGTTCTTGTTCACTCCTAATGGCGTCTCGTTCACACCTAATGGCTTCCTGTACTGCTTGTTTTATTTTTTTTTTCATCTGTCTGTTCCCGCTCACATTGTAGTGCAAGTTCAAGCATGATCATCATGCTGGCTCATTTTGACTCTTGTTCTGCATCTTGTTCTTCTTGAGATCTCTTTCGACTCTTGTAACTATCGATGACACCTGGGAATCCATATTTCCAGCCCATCACACCAACGCCTGATGTGTGATCACCGTGCTTCTTATTTCCCAAGGCCAAGGTGAGCTCGTCTCTATCCCTATCTGGCTTGAAAGAGCCTTGTGCAGACTGCGCGTGGGCGTCCGCAAGCCTTTTTATAGGAGCTTGTGTCACTTTCTGGTCTTTGGAGGTTGTAAAGCATAAACTTCCATTAGATGAGTAAGAAGCACCCCTCCCACGAAGGAAGTGCGTCGATCATTTGCTCTAGCTCTCCGTCTCAGGTGTGACACCTCTCTCTTGTAGCTCATTTAGATCTTGTTGCCACTGTTGTTCTTTTCTCACGTACTCACGACTACTGACTTTGTAGGGGTAGAGGTTTTTCTTTGAGTTTTTTTTGTTCACCTCACTCAGCTTCTGTGCTTCGTCGGACAACTTGTACGATGCAAAGGTTTGCCAATGATCTTCTAGTTGCAGCCATTTGCTGAAATCTGATGTTGTACCTTTCTACACATAGGTTCTATTCAGTGTGCCCTTCCAATTCTTAAATGAAAGGCCCATGATCATTAGCGCCTTATGCTTAACTACTTTCATATCTATCTCTTCAGGGAACTCAAACTTCTCTAATATAATGGGCCTCAAGATGTTCTTCTTAATTGAATCAGGAACCACGTGTGGATGGGCATGTGATCCTTAACAGCTATCCCACAAACTGACTTGTACGGCCCCAGAACTTTCTCTGATGCAATTGGCTCCCCTGCTAGTGAGACCTCTGCGATCACAAATCATCCTATAAGCATCTTTGGGAGACCTCAAACATGATGCTGCTCCTAAGATTGCTTATTGTCGTGACCCTCCAGAGCATCAGGCATCTACACATAGGTGAAAAAAGCTTTGATAACCTATAGGATAATATGTACAACAAATGCATTCATCTACTTTTGAATTACTCCATCGCCTCCACATGCATCTGTTTGGTCCAGGTTGAGGTAGTGGCTCAGGCTACCTTCTTCAATATTTGACAGTGGCATATCTCCTTCTGGCACCTTAACCAAATTGACGGTTGGTGGTGCCATCCCTTCCTGAGAGTTCTGTATATGATGACAATGAGGGGTTGAGTATTCTATAGATAGAGAGCTGAGGAAGGAGGGAAAGCTGACGAGGGAGCGAGAGAGAGATGTTGTTGAATGAGTGAGATAACTGGGAAGGAGTTGATAGATAGAATGCATACACATACAATATTGTAATTGAGTACATTATGACCACATTTAACAAAAATGTCACATCTTATATAGCAAAATAGGCACAAAGATACTAACAAGTGGCACATTGATCTTACAAGGCACATCAGCTTACATAGCAAAATAATGATGATTACAACCAGAACTAGGATTACAACATCTTTACACGTGAAATCACGCTTCTCCTCATTTTCAAAGTTAGCTAATTTTAGCACAGCTTGGATGACTTGACTATTGTATGCCGCAACAGCTTCATGTTTGAACTTGTATCCTTTGTAACATGCTCCTTTGAATTCATTAACTTGTGCTTGGCATGCCTCTCAACTGGAAAACACTCTACTTTTCCGACCACGATGGACAACATACCATGTCATAGAAGTCCTAAATTTTAAAAAATACACAAAAATGATTGCAAAAAAGCTTGTAACATCCAACTATCAAATAACGGTATTTTGGGAAAATGAACTGCATCCAATAAACTAGTGATGTATGTGGTGCAAAATGGAAACATAGTATAAAAAAATTATTAGCACCAAACGAGCATATATGCAAGCTTCCCTAATTTAGTAGATAGCATTACGTGTATTGATAGTTTGATATTACATAATGACAAGGCACAAATGGCAGTTGAACATTAGCTGCACCAGTCTAATCAGTAATGCAAGTGTGGCTAGACATGGTAATGAGAGCATCAACGGTTTGGAAATAAATCTAAAGTAATTGCTATCACTAAAAAACAGCATAAAAAACATAATTCACAAGTAAAAAATATTAGATTATGGAGACAATTATATACGACTGCAAGATCGACTGGGATAGAGAAAAGACATGAAAGGTGCATGTGTAATAACCATTCCAATCAAGCTTTACAGTCATATATATGGTAAATAGTTTTCTCCTTTCGTAATTTGCTCTTATAACTTCTATAGGGGAAGGAATCACATCAGTCACTGAAAATTCTAAACCGCACAGCAAGGGGAACTTCATGTTAGATACATACTTGTTCCTACCTGTCCTTAGTGAGCAAACAAATCAGATCATTATCAGATTGCCATCAAGAAATAGTATCTGTTTTTATCAGATTCTAATGAAAACCATTTTGGTCAGCAGAGGAAAAAGGGCATCACTGTCCTAGAAATGGCCAAGAGCATCAACAATTAAATACATCACATATACTATGAACAACCTACAAATGCAGAAAGGCAGTTGCTCTCAGGATGGTACAAAGATAAGAATAGAAAGGTAGCAGAACAGAGGGGAGGCAAGTTTTCTCAGGATTTGAATTGTATGGTGTGGCCATCTTTGAGCTGTAAGAGCCGCCAATGTAATACATGCTATTATAAAATTATGAACAACCCTAAGTAAAATTCAATCATTGGGTAGGCGTTGTAGCAAGTGTAATGTTCAGTTCTTATAAATTCATATGTCCGCATAGGGATAGGAGAGAACAACCCTCAGGTAAATTTCAATCATTGGGTACAGAAGTAACAAGTGAAGTGATAACAATTCTAAGTGTATCCGTTCTTATCAGTGAAAGCTAGATGGTACAAAGAGAAGAACATAAAGGTAACCAAGTGCACATGACCTTGTAAAGAGGAAGGTAAATAGGAAAACAATAATGTATCCAACTACATCTGTTCTTATCAGTGAATGACAAAATGTGTGTAGAGAAAAATAGAAAAGGAACAAAATAGAGGCGAGGCAAGTGTTCTTAGGATTTGAATTATATGGTCTGTCCATCATTGAGCAGTAAGATCCACCAATGTCAGTCTTATCAAATTATGAACAACCCTCAAGTAAAATCCAATCATAGGGTAGGCAAAGTAACAAGTCTCTCTGTGTGGGTTAATTCAATATAGATGGCTCTCAGTGCTGGTTGCCAATTGAACGGCCTTCCAACACTAAATTTCATCATCGAGCTAAGAAACAACCATAATATATGTTCTTATCAACCAATACATGCAAGCATAAAGAAATAGTATATGTTCTTATCAACCAATATATGCAAGCATCAAGAAATAAATAGTATATGTTTCTTATCATCCAAAACATGCAAGCATAAAAAATAGTATATGTTCTTATCAGCCATGATTAATGCACACTAAGACACGAGCAACATCTACTAATTCCATCAAGAAATAGTATCTGTTCTTATCAGATTGCCATCAAGAAATAGTATCTAACATTATCATATTGCCATCAAGAAATAGTAACTGTTCTTATCAGATTGTAATGAAAACCATTTCGGCCAGCAGAGGAAAAAGGACATCGCTGTCCCAGAAATGACCAAGAGCATCAGTAATTAAATACAACATATATACTACGAACAACCCATAAGTGCAGAAAGGCAAGTGCTCTCAGGATGGTGCAAAGATAAGAACAAAAAAGTAACAGAACAGAGGGGAGGCAAGTGCTCTTAGGATTTGAATTATATCCAGTAGAGCATGATTAAGGGCATAAGCAGATTAGCATCTGTTAACTGAGCATGTGTACAGAGACAAAAGGACCAGCACACAAGCAATCATCGAGCAAAAGGGCATCATATGTTCTTATCAAATATCTATGCAAAGTAGTTTCATTTAGATAGCACAAGATCATATTTACTTAAAGATGGCAGCATCTGTTCTTATCAAGCTAACACAGTGCACCGTGACCTCTTGCTGGAGAGGGAGGGGATGAAGGGGGAGGAGGTGGACATGGAGGAGCGGGAGGATTACCTCGACGACAATGCGGATTTCTACTGGTCCTCGATGAAGGCCTCAGTGAGGGGGAGGGGGACGGCTTCGGGGTGGAGGATAGGGACGATATCAGGGAGGAGGATGACCACGACATCGATGGCATTGAGGAGGACAAGAATGGTGGGCTCAAGCTCCTTGGTGCGGCCTTGTGGTCCTCGGGGAGGGGGAGGGGGACAGCGTTGGGGTGGAGGATGGGGATGACGTCGGGGAGGACGACGGGGTCAGCTTCGGGGAGGAGGATAGCGACGACGTCGGGGAGGACGATGATGATGTCAAGGAGGACATGGATAGTGGGCTTAGGCTCATGGTCCTTCAATGGCATGGGTGAGGACAAGGCAGATGTAGCGGTCCTTGAGGAAGGGGGGATTTTTTTTAAGTCTGGGAGGGTGCAGGCGGCGCTTTGGTTATATAAGGTGGCCGGGGGGGGGGAGTGGAGGGCTCCACTGCTGGCTCAAAGTGTGTACCGGCAGCTAATGAGGGATTTCACTGCCGGCACAATGCATGCACCGGCACTGAAGGTAGCTTCAATGCCAGCTCAAATATGTGCCAGCAGTGAAGGGGTGATTCACTGCTAGCCAATGACGTCAGCTGGCAGTGAACTCCTCTCCCTCACACAGTGATGCAAATTTTTTTTTATGCTGAGCAAAAGCGTCGAACCCGCGACCTGTGGCCCAAAGTCTGAATGAACTAATTGCTGCACTACTCAAGTATATTGGCTTGAGTTCGTACTATCTATATTTATTAACATGTTGTTGACCTCCAATCCTAATACATATTTATTTTAATTTGAACTTGCTATATACCAAAATTAAGTTTGTATATACCTAAATTTCATAGTAAAATTTTCTAATTCAATAAAAATTTAAAATAAATATGTTCATACGTAAATTTCTATATTGGGGCTTGCTAATTAATTAAAAATATAATTGGAGCTTCCTATATATCCTAATTTCATAGATAAATATTTTAAATCATTAAAAATTAAAAATAAATATGCTCATAATTATAGCTAATATAAATTAATAGTAAAGACACCTTCATTAATACATAGTAATTCATGTGAGTCAGTAATACATAGCAATAGTGCTTGTGCTATTGCTAATTCATTAAAAATAAAAAATCAATCTGCTCAATAATAAAGACATCTTCTATTATAAACTGCAAATTGAAGCTTCCATAACATAAGTGAGGTATAATTGCATCTAAAATAAATTCATACATAGTAATTCATGTGCTTCATTAATATGCAAATAAAGCTACTTAATCTGTCCTAACGATTCGCCCTTCATTATGATCTTGGCAAACATAGGGAGGTTTATTGGTGTCTTCCATGAGACCTAGGTCAACGTCCTCCCTGAAAGGATGTACTGCATCGAATTGATTGTAGTCTTTCTCACCAATGTTATTTTTCATTCTGACAATCCTTCTTTTTTCTCGAAGAACAACATGGTGCTCCTCCTTGTTAGCCGGATCTGGGTGCTTTACATAAAAGACTAGCATAACATCTTTCGCAAGTACGAATGGTTCTTCTCTATATCCGATGAGTTTTTGGTCCACTATCGTCATACCATACTTATCGATCTTCACGCCCCCTGAGAGTTTGACCTATTAGCACTAGAAAAGAGGAACCGTTAACACTCTATAGTCTAGCTCCCAAATCTCCTCAATGAATCCGTAGTAGGCCTCCCTTTTGCCATTGAAATCATAAGCATCTATACGAACACCGCTATTTTGGTTAGTGCTCTTATTATCTTGTGCTCTCGTATAGAATGTATAGCCACTTATGTCATATCATTGGAATGTGAGGATTGTAGTTGATGGTCCATGAGCCATCACATTCAACTGAGCACACTCTATCTGTTTATTCATCATCTGTCTACGTAACCAGATGCCAAAATGATATCTGTGATCTCACATGATCCAAGCATCGGACTTCCTTAGGTTTTTGGTGCGTAGCATCTTCTGGTGTTCTTCGACATACGAGCCCACTACAACTGTTTGTTGCAAAACAATGAAATGTGCTTGTGTTAATAAAATGGGGCCGTTAGTATGGAATGAGTTTACACCTATCGTCCATTTCCTCTATAGCCTCCCCTCATGGTGAGATATAGGCACACCAATCGATTTGAGATTCATGTAGTCCATGCAAAAATCAATGACCTCCTTGGTTCCCCAGCCCTCGGTCATACAACCTTTTAGTCGGTTTTAGTTACGAACATATTTCTTTAGAACTCCCATGAACCTCGAAAGGGTACATCTGATGCAGAAAGATGGGGCCAAGAATCTGTATCTATTTCACAATGTGAACAATGAGATGCATCATGATATCAAAAAATGATAGAGGGAAACACGCCTCAAGCTGAGTAGAGTCTTGACCATATCTTCCTACAGCTTATCTAGCTTGGTTGGATCGATGATCTTTTGTGATATCGTCTTGAAGAATAACATAGCTTTATGATTGGGTTTCAGACATTCGGTGGCAGAATACTTCTAATTGCAATTGGAAGCATCTGTGTCATCATAACTTTCATGTTTACTAGTTGGCATGCCTTTTGTTTCATGAATAAATGCTTCAAACGGGGGACTATAGGAAAATATCACATCACCTTGATGGGAGACCTTTTCTTCTTTCCTTCACCATCCATATCATCACCATCACACTTGTACCGTGGTGCACCATAGAACAGGTATGGTTCCAAGTCTGCACGCTCTTCGCGATATAACATGCAATCATTTGGATATGCATGTATTTTTTGTACTTCGAACCCTAATGGGAACACAACCTGCTTTGTCTGGTACGTGTTTTCTGGCAGCACATTTCCCTTTAGAAGCAATTTCTTTAAGAAAAGTAACAATTCTGTGAAGCTTGTATCAGACCACCCATTACTTGCCTTCAATTGTAGTAATGAAAGCACGATATATAACTTTGTGTGCTCCTTCTCGCAGCCCGGGAACAATAGTGTTTTAGAGTCCTCCACCATATGCTGAAACTTTTTAAACTCTTTCATTAGTGAAGTTCCCCTCCTCATCGCGCAACATCTGCTCCAGATCATTGTCATTGTTATCAGCCAATATCTGCTCTAGATCATCATCGACCAACGTATCTCCGACATATGGTATATTTATGTATTCATCAACTGGTATATCGGTGCACAAGTCTTCATCTTCTCTGCTAATGTGTTGCCCTTTCTGTACGATCTCAGCTTCACCGTCCTCGGTCCAATGGGTATAGCCAGGTATAAAGCCCCTTGGCATCAAGTGGGAATGTATTTTCTGGGTGGTCTCAAACTACTCTTGTTTTTGCAACCGACGCATGGACAACACATGCATTGCTACTAAGAAATTCTCCACACAGTTCTTGTACACTACGCTCACACGGCTCGCATCGTACATCTATCTTTTGCCCATCTATAATTATATTATTATTGTAAATCTATATTCATAATATTTAGAAGATTATGCATTCACCAACAAATAAATTACCTCACCATCTCCAACTGGCAATTGGCTCGGGTTGGAGGAGCTGTATTTTGTATGCTTTTGCGTCCACTTCCAATGAGTGTTTGTTGATGCCATCCCTAGAATTTTTATTATTATTCAAGATGTTGGACTAATTAACTAAAAATTAAAAATAAATACGCTCATACATAAAGTTTCTATATTAGAGCTTGCTAATTAAATAAAATGTATAAAATATAATTGGATCTTGCTATATACCTAAATATCATGATGAAAATTTCTAATTCATTAAAAATCAAAATAAATACAATCATATCTAAAGTTTCCATATTGGAGCATGCTAATTTTAAAATATAAAAAAATATAATTGGATCTTGCTACATACCTAAATATCATGGCTAATTTTTCTAATTCATTAAAAATCAAAATAAATATGCTCATACCTAAAGTTTCTATATTGGAGCTTCCTAATTAATTAAAATATAAAAATATAATTGGAGCTTGCTATATACCTGAATATCATTGCTAAATTTTCTAATTCAATAAAAATCAAAAATAAATATGCTCAAGCCTAAAGTTTCTATATTGGCGCTTGCTAATTAATTAAAATATAAAAAAATATAAGTGGAGCATGCTATAGACCTTAATTTTATGGTTAATTTTTATAATTCATTAAAAATGAAAAATAAACATGATCATTCCTAAAGTTTCTATATTGGAGCTTGCTAATTAATTAAAATATAAAAATATAATTGGAGCTTGCTATATAACTTAATTTTATGGCTAATTTTTCTAATTTATTAAAAATCAAAAATAAATATGCTCATACATATAGCTAATATAAATCAATAATAAAGACACTTTCCACTATATACTACTAATTGAAGCTTCCATATCATAAATAAGTATAATTGTATCTACATTGTCTTAAAACATCATGACCATAGGTTCATCTCCATCATTTCAAAATCTAGAGCAATTTAGCAAATAAAATTCTACTAGAAATGGATTGGAGATGAAATTACATACCTTGGATGTCACGTCCCAATTTCTTAATCACGCATTTAAGTAAAATTATGCTTTTTAAGTATTATGCTTAAAATTTTGCGTAATGGTAATCTGAAGCACTAATGCACTTCATTAGTAATCAATTGAATAACAGAGAAAGTTGGGGGAGAAAATAATTGAAAATGCATTAGAAGTACCTATTCTCTCTAACATGTGGGCCCCACATGTAGCCCCACTCCTCACCCACTCCCTCTCTCAAGTGGGCAGCAGCTCACCTGCTCTCTCTCTCTCTCCTCCCTCACTCCCACACGTGTAGCAGCAGCTGCAGCCCCAACTCCCACTCAAGCTCTCACTCCCTCTCTCCATTCCTTCCAAAATCCGAGCTCAAGTGAAGGATTGCAGGTATGTATTGGGTACCATTGCATTCTAGAGCTCATAAGCTACTCATCCATCCAATTCATTTTCATTTTCTTGAAAGATTCTAGCCGGATTTGATGTCTTTTGGTGTTCATGGTTGAAGCACAAGAAACACTAGAGTTCTTCGATTTCCCTCCATTTCCTTCACTTCCCGACAATCACCTAGCTCCACAAGCATCTTGAGTAAGTCTCTTAGGCTCCCCATGGCAAGAATTCTTGGTTTGGTTGACCGATTTCGAGTTTTAGCAAAGTTCATGAGTTTTTGAGGTTTTGGACCAAAATGAGAATTTAGATGAGATTTGATTTAGGAATCGAGTTGCTAGGTTGATGAGTGAATTCTAGACTCCATAAACCATCTCAAACATGTTCCTCTTTAGTTTGGAAAAGGTTACAAATCGATTTGGCAAACTTTTCCCCAAATCATAGAAGTTCTGGGTAGTGCATAGCCCGCACATATGCGGAGGTTCCGCATATAAGTGCGGAGGGTCCGCACTTTCTGGGGAAATGACAATTTGAGTTATATTCAAGATTTCCTTAAGGGTTAAGCTACAAAGTTAGTCTAGAGCCCTTGGTATGGATATGCGCAGGTGTATGTAGCATAGATTCAAGTTTGGAGTTAAATCGATCGATGAATCATCAAAAAACACATTTTCAGCCCAGGTCCGGAGTGTCCGGACAAAAGTCTGGAGGGTCCGCATATCTCTGGAGTATCCGGAGAGTTCTCTGGATAGTCCGGAGTTTGCCTGAGTTGCGCAATGTCTAGATGCTCAAAATAATTTTGCGGATAGTCCGCATATGTCCGCACAGTCAGCAACTTTTTAAATTTGTCTAAGTCCCAATTTTGTTCTAGCTCACATGTTTGACGCATCTTATGGCATGCATTGTTTCATTTCATCCATACTCATGGCATTGCACACATTATTCTTTTTAGAGAATGCCGATCCGACGATCCCGGAGGCCGAGTTCGATCCCGACGCACCCCACCTTTCTGTTCCAGGGCAGCAAGGCAAGCAACTAACATATTTCACCCATGTCAAATTTGGAAGTCTCAGTTGATGAATATGCTTATGTATGTATGCATGTGTCGGGTACCCTTGGGTAGAACCTATGCCGATTGCATCTTTCTACCTTGGTCAATTGTTCAAGTAATTTCCTTGTAGCCTAGAGATGGTGTTATGTCTAGGTACGAGTACGATATACATGTTGTTTTCCATTGTTCGCGAGTATAGGGATTACTCTTGATTACAAATACATGCAGATGGCGAGATGGTTGGTGAGTGGTGAGTATGAGACGATATGTGGGCGGTGTTAGGGGTGTCGTCTGCCTCGGTGGAAAGTCCAGGAGGTAGGTCAGGAGAGGAAACCCGAGCACCACAGATCGCTTGCATCATTTAAGGCCGATCGTCGGGGTTGTTGGCTTTAGCACTTACCTTACTCACCACATGTCAATCTAATGGTAAGGCGAGCCGAATACCTTCGCAGCTGTGGTTTTGTGGGCATGAACATCAACGGTGTGAGTGGGCGGGCTTGTAAGCGGTACTAGTTTGCTTCGGGAGTAGTTCTAGTATCGCCGCGCTGAGCGATGCATGGTTTTGTGGGCATGAACATCAACGGTGTGAGTGGGCGGGCTTGTAAGCGGTACTAGTTTGCTTCGGGAGTAGTTCTAGTATCGCCGCGCTGAGCGATGCATGCCCCACACGGTTAGGGCTGGTTGGGAAAGGTTGTCACGAGTACCCCCTTGGGTGCACTTTGGCCGGTGGCACAAGCCGAATGGTCCTCATGTCATGTGGGTCCAGGAGTATCCCCTGCAGGGTGTATACATAGTTTGAACTACCGAGCTCTTGATCATGAGCATGCTATTGTTTCATCTGCACCCGGTCGTAGAGTTCTCATTGTGGTTTGTGGATGATGGCATGAGGTTGATGGTTGGTCATGTGATTATGGTCTGGGTATGGTGGTTGGTGGTTGGTGGTTGGTGGTTCGAGTTGGCACTTGTTCACATTGATACACTTGTTGTTACATTTACATATGCTCAGTTGTTGGTTATGGCAGGATAGTTTCATATAAGTTGGTTAAGTTAGTTTCTCACACCTATGTCTAGGATGCTTACTGCTTAATTAACTTAACCTCATGTTTAATCCTTGCTACTATCTAATACATGATCCTTGGAGTCAAGCTATATATATGTGCTCTATATTGTGTAAGACTTGCAAGTACCTTCGTACTCAGGGTGCTACCCTTAAGTTGATGCAGGTTCACAAGTCGGCGAGGAAGATGCGGTGTTTGGCGACTTCGTGCCCGCCGATGCAGGTGGCGGGCAAGAGTAGTGCATCCTACTCTAGGAGGTCGTGCTTTTGTGATGGAGCCTAAGGGCATATGGCTCCATCCCCCTTTTGTTGTATAGTTTTTAGTCTTCCGCTGCTTAGTTCTTTTGCTGGTTAGGAGTTGAGCAGGTTTTAGTCTCCTCCTAGCTCTCTTTTGCTGTAAATTATGATAACTTGTTGCATGCTTAAGAATTTGTAATATAATGTTAATCACTCACTCTTTCTTAAGCTTTGTTGTGATGTACATGTTGGAAAGGCATGTGTTCTGATCTTGGGCACAAAACACGTGCCGGGACTACCGGGATGATATTCTGGTTAATCATCGAGGTTGTGATTATGAATAATGATCATTCTGGTGATTAATTAGAATATTATTTGGACGGTTCCTCACATTGGAGCACCTAGAACATGAGGATTCCTCAATTTTAAAACCCCCAAGAACTAGGTGTGCAAAAATGGTAGCCACCGAGCAAGAAAACAGAGCTCTCTTTATTGTGCTCGTGCTTGGGAAAGAAGAGGGCCACTTTTATATAGCGAGACATCACTGCTGACACAAATCACCAATTGGCAGTGATACCCTTACAACTGCCGATCGGTGGTTTCAGCCGACAGTGATTATGGAGCTGGACATCACTGCCGGCTCAAGCCATCGACTGGCAGTGATGACCCATATCACTACCAATTCATAAGCCACGATGACTTATTCTTCTCGTCCGGCTTATGAACCGGTAGTGCTACCCCATCACTGTTAGTTCTAGTGATGGGCCGGTATATAAGGTAGGTTCTGTAGTAGTATGGCTGGGTGGACAACAAACTTGGTGAGCTTGTTATACATTTAAAATACTTCGATTTTGTCAGGGGTTTTGAGATTTGAATTATCAGAACACTAGTGTGAGAGCGGTTTTGTTGGTTTGGGTTACTTCAGCTTCAACACCGAGCACTTAGCTTTTGTAGGACATAAGTTTGTGTGGCGAAATGTTGTTAATTGAGCTGAAACTTGGATAGTTTGTGTGTGAGGAACCAATTAATTAATTATAAGATAATTAGAGGTTTGGTTAACTAATTAATTTAAGAATTGAATCAACCTATAAATATGCTTGATGTTTAAGAATAATAGTAGCTTGCATTATCAAAATAACTCTACCAATGGCGTTGATATAATATTTATATCGTTGGATCCTTTTTATAAACAACCAATAGGAATATGTGTAGTGTTTTGCATATACCATGTGCTTGTAGGCCCAAGATGTAAGTAATACATGTGCAACCGGCAAAAGCTAGCACATTGTTACTTGAACTCATGTCTACCCACCACATCAGGTAAATCCTAGGTGCAGCAGACCAGCACTTGGATTTCACGGTCTACTATACTGGTAAAATATAACTCACATTAAAGTAGTGTGAAGGACATTGTTTTCTTGGTCAATATGCTGCTGGCGCCATTGGATTATCATATACTAGTTCTCTGGCTGAATTTTATTAACTCCATGGCCCACAGTTATTGAGCTGCAACTTCATAGTGCCCATAGTATAATCAATCCTAGCCTTGCAACTGATCGAATTGATGCCCGTGTCAAGCACATGGTTTAGATGGAAGCAAATTCTATAAGACTCTGTCTAGAAAGATTCTCGTGAGATCCTATCCGTGCCATCTATTACGTGATCTAGTGGTTGGGCTGAAGAGGGGAGAGAGAGAGTGGACACATGTCATCACAGGAGAGAAGGTCTTTTGTAGGATAGAGTCTGACAGAATTTGCTTCCAGGCTTAGATAGCCTTTGGGCCATTAACTTGATGGGCACGAAAAGTAACAGCTAGGCACTGTAACAGCACAAAAATCCAAATCCTAACAAATTAGTGTGCATTGTATGATTTCATCAAAATATTCACCTTTCGCATGTATATGTTACACGAGGACTGTTGGAGCAAGAGTTCATCTTGCCCCAGCAAGTACGGCGAGAGTTTCTTCTGAGGAAGAGACTCAAGCTTTCAGACGAAGTTTAATAGGAAGAAACACCACAAATGTATTAATTGTAGAAAAAATGAATCGCTCTGGGAGGAGTATCACAGCGTGACTTGGTGTGTTTCACCTTTGTGTCTTTTTTGCTGTCTTGCTCGTCCTTTGCCTAGAGGACCATGGCCTCCTATTTATTGGGCTATGCGTAGCTTGGCGTACAAGTTATCTTAATGTACAAATATCCGGGATCTGACCGAATTACTCGGTCTTATCCTGGATAACTACCTTCTACCCTATCAGGAAGATAAATATCCACCGTGGTATATATCGTGGTGCCTGCCCCCTGAAGGGGGCGAGTCGGTCGCCGATTGCGGCTCGACACAGCACTGTCAGGGGTGTCAGGATAGCCTCCATCACACCAGGGTGTCAGAGCGGGGTCCATTAGCCTAGGCTTTTAATGCCGGTCACTTCCTAGCAGGCAAAGCACGACCGGTGCTCCCCTTCCGGCAGATCTTTCCTAAGACCTACTGACTCACCTTGCTACCTTCGAGAAGGCAGCCCGAGCAGCTCAAGGCGGGGGCCTCGGGAGGCATGGCACCGGGAAGTGAAAGCTTTGGGAAGAAGGACTTCGGAAGGCCGGGGATTCAGGAGGCCAAAGCTTTGGGGGACCGAGGCTTCGGGAGGTCGGGTTTTTGGGAGGCTTCAGGAGACCGAGCCGGCGGAGCCAAGGTAAGGTTTCATAGGTACGAAGGGGTACCGTGAAGGGATCTGATGACTTTGGAGATCGATCCTTTAACTGAGGGTCCGGAGATCAAGGCTCCAGAGGGACCTAGGTGGTAATCTTCAACCATTATCCTCAAGCTAGTTTATTTTGCCCCCAACAGTACCCCCTCATTCTTGGGCGCCGATGTTTCGGAGGGGGGAGAGAATGCAGAGGAAAAATCCACCCCAGCCTGGTATAGCATCAAGGATGCCTAATGGCACTTCTCTGTCCTTTAAGAAGTTTTTCATTTTAGAAACCTTGGACGTCGATGGCGAGCCCAAGGATAATGGCGTACTGGTGGTGGTGATCTGTCCCGGAGCTTGGTGGAGCTATCATGCGCGGCGTAGGGATCATCGACCTTTGGCCCCAAGGCTAATGGCGTACTCGGCTACCCTCAAGGCTGATGGTGTACTCGGCTGCCCCGAAGGCTGATGACGTACTCAGTTGCCTGCCGCTCCGGCCCGACCTTTGGCCAGGGAGGCCATGCCTGTCGAGATCATCGATATCTCCAATGACGATGAGGAGATCGACTGGGATCTCCTGCGGGGGGAGAGTGAGCAAGCGTCTGTGTAGCCGGTGGCGAAGGAGGAGGCCGGGAAGACGAGGGAGAAGGCCCCGCCGGTGACCTCCTCGAACTCCTCAGCATCCTCCGATAGCTCGGGAGCTGGCTACTATATCGACTTCCACAGCGGGAGGCCGCAGATGAGGAGCATACGCCATCCCATGCGTGGCCCCTACCGGGACCCGTAGGAGGTGAAGCCAATCACCGGGATGGCATATTTGGTGACGCCATGATACATCCACATCTCATGGTCGATCATGGCATTGCTGTGGGCTCATGGCTGAACTTAATCACCTTGTACTATTTCTCTCCCTGTTTTGCTCCGTAGGGATCTATCTTCTTTGTGGCAATTTCTATACTGTTGCTCTAGTATGTGTCCCCTGGATGTACTTATTGTTTAATAACATAACATGGACCTTCAGGAACGATCGTTTCTCATTCTGTATCAGAGTGCGAGGGGATCTTTCGAATGGGTGACCACATGCGCATGTGCCTTCGTGCCTCCAAACCATGCTTCTTCGTCCCCTTCGAAGGCGATGGCTAGTTTTTCTGACGATCGGGGCACCGAGCCTTCTCATAGATCATTGCTGATTTCATTCCTTCTGGGGGAGAGGTGGCCTTGGGAATCTAGTGGTGATAGATACGTAGGGTAACTAAGGAGAACCGGGTGGAGCGATGGCGACCTCATCGTCCCCGGTGATTGTGTATTTCTCGGGCCAGGCACTGGTAGGTCCTCCTTCCTAATTTGTTCCAAATTTTTGACTCAGCGAAGTTCATCTGGAACCTTTGGAGATGAGCTCCGGAGGTGGTCCTTGACCCTTTGGGTTCCTCAGCAACTGCCCGGGTTGAAGGTGATGATGTGTCAGAGGCGCAGCCGAAGGCTAGGCAGGAGAGGTAGTCCGCGACCCCCCTCGGCCCTTAGCTGCTACCCGGCTCCGGAGGTACTCTGTCCGGAGCCTAGCGATGGTATGTCGGAGGCTCAGCCGAAGGCTATGTGGGAGAGGTGGTCCGTGACTCCCTCAGCCCTTAGCCACTGCCCGGCTATGGAGGTACTCCCTTCGGAGCCTGGCAATGGCGCGTTGGAGGCACAGCCTAAGGCTAGGCGGGAGAGGTGGTCTGGTCCGTGATTCCCTCGGCCCTTAGCCACTACCCGGCTCTGGAGGTACTCCGTCCAGAGCCTAGCGATGGCGCGTCAGAGGCGAAGCTGAAGGGTAGGTGGGAGAGGTGGTTCGCGACCCCCTCAGCCCTTAGCTGTGGCCTGGATCCAGAGGTACTCCATCCAAAGCCTGGCGACAGCGTGACCTATGCATGCTACGCCCGCAGTGTGTAGGCTTGTCGTGCTCCCGAGGAAATGCCTGGGGCGCACCGCAAAACTGTCCACCAAGGATGTGCCCTGGCGCGTAGCATTTATATGACCGAAGCTATGTAATACCTTCTAGGGCACCCTATGCATAATTTGCCTTGTGGGTGACCTAGGCACAAGTGGTGCCCATAGTATATAAGCATGTCGTGCAGAGAGGATTTCTTGAGATAGCATTCCTCAGAGCACCGCATCCTCACACTAGGGCAGTCCCCTGATATGTGGCATCCATACACTATCGAGGCTACACAATACCTTCCAGGAAACCTAAGCAGTCTTGCCTTCCAGGTGACCTAGACATGCTACGCCCACGGTGTGTGGGCTCCACTTCCTACTAGGATAAAGTCTACCCTCCAGGAAACCTTTTTAGGTAACTTTGGGTTTAGGCAAGCAATGCTTACTAGTGCGTGGGCTTGTCACACCTCCAGAGAAATCCTCTGGGGGCACCACAACTACATTATCAAGGAAGTCCCTTGATAACCGGCATCTACACACAATCGAGGCTGCAAAATACCTTCCAGGAAACCTAGGCAATCTTGCCTTCCAGGTGACCTAGGCATGCTACGCTCGTGGTGTGTAGGCATGTCGTGCAACAAGGATTCCTTGTGATAGCATTCCTCGGAGCACCGCAACTTCGCCCCCGAGGACATCCCCAAGGTGTGGCTTCGACACCCGAGGTTATGCAAATACCTTCCTGGGCACCCTCGGCATAATCTACCTTACATGTGACCTAGGCATAAGCGGTGCCCACAGTGTGTGGGCCTCACTATCTACCGAGACTACGCAATGCCTTCCAGGAAAGGAAATCCTTTGATACGTGGCAACTATACTTCCGAGGCTGCACAATACCTTCCAGGAAACTTGGGCAGACCCACCCCCCAGGCGACCTAGGCACGATGCATCTGCGGGAGTGTAGGGATTTTGTATGGTTATACTAGCTAAGTTTTGCAGTCTACTGTTGGCAATAAGAAGCTAGCAGTAGCATAGAATATAGCTAGGTTATATAACTGTTCATACCAAATGAGAATGTAACTTAAGTTCTACTGCTTCTACCTAGTGGCTATCTATTGAAAAAAGACTTCTAGCAGTAAGGTTGGAGGCCTCCAACAGAATCTAACCTGGCCGTATGAAAGACAGATCACTAGGTAAACTACTTGGTGGTTAATAGCTGGTGTACCTTTGTAGGAATAAGGCCTCTATTGTGAGGCTTGGTGGCCTCGAAGCCTGTGGCTAGGCTCAGAGAGGCGGTGCTTGACCCCCTCAGCCTTTAGCCATTTCCTGGCCCCGGAGGTAATTGCATGTTGGAGGCATAGTCAAAGGTTAGTCGGGAGAGACAGTCCTCAACCGCCTCGGCCCTTAGCCACTGCTCGGCTCCGGAGGTGCTCCGTCCGGAGCCTGGCGACAGTGTGCCCGCGACTCAGTTCTCGTTGCTGGACATGGTACCGTTGGTAGGGTCGGTAGCGACTGTGCAGGGTTGAGGGACTAGGGATTTGCCTGGGAGTTGGCCCAGGGCCTCCAGACCCTGCGCCATCCTTTGGCCGCTCCTTCTGTGGCTAGGTATTCTGCTTGCCTTCCGAGGTATTCCTCCAGAAAGGTCATGAGGGTGTGGTAGTTGTTGGTGTTGTGGCCGTGCCCTGGTCCGTGTAGGACGCACCCGTGTGCCTCCGGGGGCGCCAGAGCTTGAAGTTGTCATTGGGATCGCTGCTGAAGGCGGTGTGTCCCAAAGCTTGTGGTTTCCCCCAAGTCTTCTTCCCCTTTGGGAGAACATCGAGGCTGCCCGGTGCACCAGCTTTTAGGGCCGAAGTGGTTCTGACAATGCCTCCCCAGATGAGGTGGGCTAGGGGTTCCCTATGTGCGGTTTGTGTTGTGAGGGCGGCGTCTGAATCACGGTCAATGCACCCCAGAGCCCTCTATCTCCTTGGAACCCTCTATCGCCTGAGGGGCTCAAAGAGGGCACTGGGTGGACAGACTTTCTGAAGTTGTTGGCTCACTTGGTGTATCCTAGGTGTGGTCGAAGGGGATACTTGGGGACCTGCTTGGCCTTGGCTTTAGTCGTGTCCTCTCCTGAGGCGGTGAGGTCTTCATCATGCGGAGGCTAGAAAGCCTCCGGGCCGTCTGGACTTCCTATACCGACCTAGGGTTCTGAGTTGGCCAAGGTCAGAGGAACGCCGTCCCACACGGCAGCGGGGCTGGAGCATGCATACGGTGCGTATGACTGAGGCAGCCATGCATATGGTTGCATGCTTGCAATGGTGGGTATGGTGGTTTTAGTGAACCCTTTGGTGGTTTTCTTGGTGGATTCCTACCTCTCTTAGCACTTCTGTGTTCGAGTCCCCATGGCCGGCGCGTTGTTGGAGCAAGAGTTCATCTTGCCCCAGCAAGTACGGCGAGAGTTTCTTCTATGGAGGAGACTCAAGCTTGGAGATGAAGTTTAAGAGGAAGGAACACCACGAATGTATTAATGGTAGAAAAAATGGATCGCTCTGGGAGGAGTATCACAGCGTGACTTGGTGTGTTTTCACCTTTGTGTCTTTTTTGCTGCCTTGCCCATCCTTTGCCCAGAGGACCATAGACTCCTATTTATAGGGCCATGCGTAGCTTGGCATACAAGTTATCTTAATGTACAAATATCTGGGATCTGACTAAATTACTGGGCCTTATCCTGGATAACTACCTTCTACCCTATCGAGGAGATAAATATCCATCATGGTAATTATCGTGGTGCCTGCCCCCTGAAGTGGGCAAACCGGTCGCTGATTGCGGCCCGGTGCTGCACTGTCAGGGGTGTCAAGATAGCCTCCATTACGTCGGGTGTCAGAGCGGTGTCCATTAGCCTAGGCTTTTAATGCCGGTCACTTCCTTGCTGGGAAAGAACGACCGGTGCTCCCCTTCCGGTAGATCTTTCCTAAGGCCTGCTGACTCACCTTGCTGCCTTCGGGAAGGCAACCTGAGCAGTCCGAGGCGGGGGCCTCGGGAGATATGGAACCGAGAGGTGAAAGCTTTGGGAAGCAGGACTCCGGAAGGCCAGGGCTTCAGCAGGCCAAAGCTTCGGGGGACTGAGGCTTCGGGAGGTCAGGTTTTTGGGAGGCTTCGGGAGACCAAGCCAGCTGAGCTAAGGGAAGGCTTTGCTGGTACGAAGGGGTACCGTGAAGGGATCTGATAACTTTGGATATCGAGCCTTTAACTGTGGTTCCGCAGATCAAGGCTCCAGAGGGACCTGGGTGGTAATCTTCAACCATTATCCTCAGGCTGGTTTATTTTCCACCCAACAAGTACTTCCAAGTGTTTACTTCTCGCATGCATATGTTGCATGAACGCTTCCTTCCTAGTATTTAGCTTTCACATGTATACGCAGCATGAGCACTTCGAAATATTCACCTTTCTCATGCATACGTCACATGAGCACTCCCGAAGTATTTACTTCTCGCATGCACGCATGGCATAAGCATGCTGAAGTATTAATTTTTCCCATGCATGTATGTTATAATGAATCAAAAATTTTAATTTGTGAACACATGCATGCCATGAGAAGCCAGGCTGAAGCCTAAGAGCTCCCAATAGAGAAGTCGGGTCGAAGCCTAAGGGCTCCCATCTAGCAGTCTAAGGACTCCTTGAAGCCGTTGAAGATGGGCCGAAGCTTAAGGGCTCCCCGCTAAGTAGTCTAAGGACTCCTCGAGGCCTTTGTCGGTGGACTCATTGGCGAAGATGGGTTGAAGCCTAACGGCTCCACATGGAGAAGTCAGGCCGAAGCCTAAGGGCTCCCTGCCAAGTAGTCTAAGGACTCCTCGAGGCCGCAATCTATGGACTCGCCACCGAAGACAGGCTGAAGCCTAAGGGCTCTGCATGGAGAAGTTAGGCCCAAGCCTAAGGGCTCCCCACCGAGCAGTCTAAGGACTCCTCAAGGCTGTAGTCTATTGATTCGCCACCAAAGATAGGCTGAAGCCTAAGGGCTCCGCATGGAGAAGTGAGGCCCAAGCCTAAGGGCTCCCTGCCCAGCAGTCTAAGAAATCCTCGAGGCCACAATCTAAGGACTCATTACCGAAGATGGGCCGAAGCCTAAGGGCTCCCCACATAGAAGATGAGTAAAGTCTAAGGACTCCCGAAGGTTGATGTCTAAGGACTCGCTGATGACCAAGATGGGCCAAAGTCTAAGGAGTCCTTGCAATAGGTCTCAGTGTGCTTCTCCTACTTTGCAAGAAGGATAGTCTCTCCGCATCAAGGTCGTCCTTCATAGATAGAGCTCCCCTTTGAAGGTAGTCTCTCAGTGTCAAGGTTTGGGCTCTGCAAATCGAGCTTCACTTTGGTACCTGAGGGAGTGCATCATCAATTTGGACTTCACGCACACCCTCATCGACTTTAGCATGCTTGAGAGCATGCTTTGTCGACTTCGGCTCCAGGCACGCCTCTGTCGACTTGAGTGCACAGGAAGGAGTGCTTCATCAAATTCAGCTCCGGGTGCGCCTTAATCAACTTCAGCGTGCCTAAGCGTGCTTCATCAACTTCGGCTCCGGGCGCGCCACTATCAACTTCAACACGTCGGAGGGAGTGCTTAGTTGACTTCAGCTCTGAGTATGCCTTTATCAACTTCAGTGTTGTAGGGATCGGTGACGTCCTAAGAGGGGGGTGAATTAGAACACTTAAAACTATTTCGGCTCCAAAAACAACACAAGATAAACCTATATCAATTTCTATCTAAATATGCTCTAGGTTTATCTAGTGTGTCTACTCAACCGATCAAAGCGCATGCTCTATCTAAGAAAGTAAATTGCAAGTAATTAAATGTGGAAACGTAAATAAGGTAGAGAGAGCAAACTCGGCACAATGATTCTTTCCTGTGGTATCGATGGCATGAATGCCACCCCTAGTACACATTGGAGCTCCATAAAGGATATGCTCCCGGTCAGCACCTGGTCACGGCTTCTGAGCCACCAAGTCAAAAAGACAAGGCCTCCACCTAGATGAGCCACCAAGCCACAAGGCAAGGTCTAACCACTAGCCTCTCTTCCAGTTCCTCACCGCCATGATCACTTCGGAGCTTGAGCTATAAAGGCAAGGGTCTCCGCGTCCCCGCACAATCGCCTGCCGTCGCTCCACACCAAGTCAGAGGATCAACAAGCTTACCAGTGAGTCACCAAGACTCCAAGGTGCCGGCGTACCAAGAGGTACACTGTTGGATCACTCTTTGATCCACTCTCTAGGCAGCAATCACCTAGCAACCCACTCTCTTGGCCTATAAGCACTAATCACTCACTAATCTTGTGCTTAATTACCTTGGATGATCACTTCAAGCACTTTGGTGGCTTGGATGTCTTCTCAGGTGTATATGAACTTCTCTGGACTCCAGCACACACAAATAACTGAGTGGAGGGGTATGTATATCCTCATACTCGCGCACTAGCCGTTAACCCAACAGCTCTAAAAAGCTGTTAACACTAGATGATCCGGTGAGAATAGTAGTACTAACACCTGATCATTTGGTGAGTACACTCTCACAAGCTAGCCGTTGGAACCCCACTCAAGCCTCTATGAACACCGGATTGTCTTGTGATGACTAACTGAACACCGAACAAATGCACCGGATTATCCTACGTGTATATGTTCATTTTGATGCTCTCTGGAAATAATAGTCCAGTGTGTTCATTTTGTGAACACCAGATCATCCGGTGAGTATAGCAGAAGAAACTAGTCGTTGGAACCCACTCAGACTCATCTGTGAACACCGGATTATCCTGTGATAACTTATTGAACATCGGACAAAAGCATCGGACTATCCTATGTGCGTATCTTCATTTTGGAGCTCTCTGGAAATAATAGTCCGGTGTGTTCATTTTGTGAGCACCGGATTATCCGGTGAGGCAAAAGATTCCGCTTCAAATTTTCTGTGAACACCGGACTATTTTTCATTGTACTCACCGGATTATCCTATGTAGCACCGGACTAATTTTTATGTGAACACTGGATTATTCGGTCAGGCAAATTTTAGCAGAACAGCGTTATGTATTTTGGGTATAACTTTTCACTCCGAACTCCGATTTTGATGATCTTGGCTCTATGAAAATCTTGTGAAGAGATTATACAGAAATCCATTCCATTTGATCACATCAAAATTCATGGAACAAGTCTAATTCATTCCTCTCTTTGTTCCGGCTTCGGTGACTTCTCTTTTGTTGCATCCATGAGACCTACTAAAGTATATACTTGATAAACATGTTAGTCCTAATGACTATGTTGTCATTAATCGCCAAAATCACAATCATAGCCAAATAGGGCTACTTTCGCTACAATCTCCCCCTTTTTAGTGATTGATGACAACACAACCAAAGCAAGTGGCAAATAACAAATGATTCCAAATGTAAAGATTATTAATGAGCACAAAGTCTTACTATATTTCTTGGATGCATGTTCTTACCACTGAGTCCTCTTATGTTGTGGCTCCCCCTTTTTTCATTGCCACTTTCTCCTTTGATTTGACCTAAGCAAGAGCTTATCCCCCTTTGTTAACCTTCATGTATCTTGCACTTGCTACAATCTCCCTTCATTGTTCATCTCGCATTCCCTGCTTTGGTCGTCAAACTTATCCCCCTTTGTCAACAATCTTCCAAAAAGGACTATATGCTCATTTGAACTTAAAGGGAAAAACATTAGAGCACATGGGAGAGAGCTTCACAAATCATGATCCAATTAAAAATTATACCAATTGTAATAATCTCACTACAAAAGAATGATACCAATTGAAAGCTATGAAAGCACATGGATAATAATTCATGAAACTCACATAATATAGTCTAAACTCCCTGTATATGTGTACATACATATGATGAGAAAGAAACATATGCACAACTAGACAATATGTCAAGATAGGAAGTTTAAGCTATATTATGCATAGAGGTAGCTTAAATGAATAAAGATTTGATAATGATACCAATTGAAACGTTTAAGCATTACATTCCTCCAAGGACATGTTGATTGCTCTATAAGACTACAAGAGATACAACTTGCAACACATGTTAATCTTAAAATCACAACCTATAGGATATACTTCCCCTAAATGTGTGCGTAAAAGTGTTGAATATTTGTGAGATATATGCACTTGTTATTGATAACAATGAGGACTTATCCTATAGATTGGATCATGGCACATAAAAGATATCAAATGTAAAACTAGTGCCATAGAAGAAACCTACCACTAATAAATCATGTAGGTTGCTCTTAGATAAGAGAGAAATACAAACAACCTACCTTATAAAACCTACACTAGTCATTGCAATAAATTGAAATAAGCACATGCAATCCTAGACAAGGCAAATGAGCTAGAAGCAAAACAAAATACATGAACAAGAATCTAGCTACACTTACCTCTTTTACCTTTGGATGGGGATTTGGGTATGTGATGATCATAATATTCATCAATGTGTCCATCTTGTACGCTTGGCTTCTTTACTTGAATCTTCACTTCATCTTATAAGCCAAGCCTCCAAGTCCCCATAGCTGGCTCGGGCTTCAAGTATTCTTTGGAACCCAAACCAATTGAGGCCCCTTCATATTGGTGATGACTTCCTTGGGCACCCAAATGGGTTGGTTCCACCTCCGTTCCTTCTTCACAACCATGTGTGCAACCATATTGCCATTTTCGTTCTTCTTGAGCTTGTAGTGGTTGCTCTTTATCTTGTTCTTCTAGTTGGGCTTGGTATAGAGGTTGGAGGTCTTGTTGGAGAGGTTTTCCATCTTTTTCTTCTCCTTGGTCTCCTTCTTCACTTGTTTGCATTGGAAGGACTTATGGCCTTCTTGATGGTATTTGAAGCATGTCACGGTTGATCCCTCCGGAAGCTTCTTCACCATGAAAGCACAGTTATCTTGAGGAGGTTGGACATTTCCTTTGCCCTTCAATATCGCCAAGTCCTTCTTGAGTTTCTCCACTTCTTACTTGAGCTCATAATTTTCTTGTGGAATGTGTTCATTAGATTGTTCTACAACAACATTCTCAACACAAATCTCATTACAAAGGGGTGAGCTAGATAAAACATATAAATCATCACAAAAAGTAGAAGCATCTACCTTAGTATTGTAATTAAAACGAGAGGTAGATTGCTTCAAAGGGACCTTAGTTTGAGATTCAATGCACTCAAATTTAGCTTTAAGCTCTTCATGCTCTTTATTTAGCAAATTGAATTTGCACAATAATTGTTCATAATTAGAAACAAAGGTAGCATGAATGTCATTAAGTGCATTGAATTTCTTAAGGTCTTTTAATTGTTTCTTAAGGGTCATTTGTTGCTCATTGATCAAATGAAGGAGTTCATCATAGGAAGGAGAATCCTCATAGGATTCATCATCAATTACATCGCTATCCATACCTTTGGCTATAAGGCACTTGTGATATGGTTTGCGAGACGACTTGTGTGATGATGACCTTGAGAAAGAGATTCTCTTGGAGAAATGGATGGTGATGATCTCATCACTTGAGTTTGAATCTTCATCATCACTCACCCATCTTCCTATGCTTGCGAATGCCTTGGCTCTTCCCCTTGTATCCCTCTTGTTCTTGGTCTTCTTCTTCTCCTTTTTGATATGATCAATTATTTTAACCAAGTCCTTCATAGAGATTGGGTGATCAATTTTGGTATTGATCTTCTTGATGTTCTTCTCCACTTGTAAGATGAGCTTGGTGACTTCGAGATCCATCTTTTCATCGCTTGAGGTGCTTTGCTCATTTTCTTCATAGCTCTCTTCATCTTGATCTTCATTATCTTCACTTGAGCTTGACTCTTGCTCTTGTCTCCTCATCCTTGCCTTCATGTGTTGATATTGAGCTTGCTTTCTTGTGAGAGCAAGGTTCTTGGTGTCGGATGAGGTATGAGCTTCCACCTCCATGTTCATTGTCATCTCATGGACGGTGATCTTACCGAGCACTTGACTTGGAGTCATCTTCTCGATGCCATTGTTGTCGTAGATGATGGAGACGATCAACTTGTACTTTGGAAGAAGAGCTTGAAGTATTCTTCTCACCACTTGATCATCTTCAATTTGCGTCAAACCTAACCTATTGATATCATTAACAAGAATATTGAAACGTGGGTATATGTCATTAGTACTTTCATGGGGTAGTTGCTTGATACCATTAAGCTTGGTAACAAGCACATGGTATTTCTCACTGCGTGCATCCTTTGTGCCTTCATGTATTTCAATGAGACTATTCCAAATATCATGTGCATTGGTGAGAGAATAAATACGATTGAATGTATCAACACATATAGATAATAAAAGGATACTCTTTGCCAATGCATCTAATTGCCTCTCCTTGTTGGTGATGCGAGGTTTCACCCCTTCCTCGGTGACTCTCCAAACATCTAAGCCTCTAGCTTGCAAATAACAAGACATGAGAATTTTCCAACGCGAGAAATTTGTGCCATCGAAAAGTGGAGCACTATAGGAATTCATCCCAACCCCGGGCATCACAACTCTAGGATTTTAAGCCTATCAAGAGCATGAGGCTCTAATACCAATTGTAGGGATCGGTGGCGTCCTAAGAGGGGGGTGAATTAGGACACTTAAAACTATTTTGGCTCCAAAAACAATACAAGATAAACCTATATCAATTTCTATCTAAATATGCTCTAGGTTTCTCTAGTGTATCTACTCTACTGATCAAAGCGCTTGCAACCTATCTAAGATGGTAAATTGCAAGTAAGTAAATGTGGAAACGTAAATAAGGTAGAGAGAGCAAACTCGGCATAATGATTTTTTCCCGTAGTATCGATGGCATGAATGCCATCTCTAATACACGTTGGAGCTCCACAAAGGATATGCTCCCGGTCGGCACCTGGTCACAGTATTTGAGCCACCAAGTCACAAAGACAAGGCCTCCACCCAAATGAGCCACCAAGCCACTAAGGCAAAGTCTCACCACTAGCCTCTCTTCCAGTTCCTCGCCGTCGTGATCACTTCGGAGCTTGAGCCACAAAAGCAAGGGTCTCCGCGTCCCCGCACAATCGTCTTACCACCGCTCCACACCAAGTCAGAGAGTTAACAAGCTTGCCGTCGAGTCACCAAGACTCCAAGGTGCTGGCGTACCAAGATGTACACTGTTGGATCACTTCTTGATCCACTCTCTAGGCAGCAATCACCTAGCAACTCACTCTCTAGACCTATAAGTACTAATCACTCACTAATATTATGCTTAATCGCCTTGAATGATCACTTTAAGAACTTTGGTGGCTTGGATGTCTTCTTAGGTGTATATGAACTTTTCTGGACTCTAGCATACTCAAATGACTGAGTAGAGGGGTATTTATAGCCTCAAGCTCATGCACTAGCCGTTAACCCAACGGCTCTAAAATGCTGTTAACACCATGATCCGGTGAGAACAGTAACACTAACACCGGATCATCCGGTGAGTACACTCTCACAAACTAGCCGTTGGAACCCCACTCAAGCCTCTATGAACACCGGATTGTCCTGTGATGACTCATTGAACACCGGACAAATGCACCAGATTATCCTATGTGTATATGTTCATTTTGATGCTCTCTGGAAATAATAGTCTAGTGTGTTCATTTTGTGAACACCGGATCATCCGGTGAGATAGCAGAAGAAACTTGCTGTTGGAACCCACTCAGACTAATATGTGAATACCGGATTATCCTGTGATAACTTATTGAACGCCGAACAAAAGTACCGGACTATTCTATGTGCATATCTTCATTTTGGAGCTCTCTGGAAATAATAGTCCGGTGTGTTCAGTTTGTGAACACCGGATCATCCGGTGAGGCAAAAGATTCCGCTTCAAATTTTATGTGAACACTGGACTATTTTTCATTGTACTCACCGGATTATCCTATGTAGCACCGGAGTAATTTTTATGTGAACACCGGACTATCTGGTCAGACAAATTTCAGCAGAATAGCGTTATGTATTTTAGGCATAACTTTTCGCTCCGAACTCCGATTTTGATGATCTTTGGCTCTATGGAAAGCTTGTTAAGAGCTCTAAAAGATTATACAGAAATCTATTCGATTTGATCAGATCAAAATTCAAGGCAAGTCTAATTCATTCCTCTCTTTGTTCCGACTTTGGCGACTTCTCTTTTGTTGCATCCATGAGACCTACTAAATTATATACTTGATAAACATGTTAGTCCCAATGACTATATTTTCATTAATCACCAAAATCACAATCATAGCCTAATAGGGCTATCTTTGCTACAAGTGTGCCTGGGGGAATGCTTCATTGACCTCGACTCTGCCAAGCCTCCATTGACTTCAGTACTCCGGATGAAGTTCCAGCATGTCGAAGGGAGTTTTAAGTCAACTTCAGGTCTGTTCGTTCCTTCATCGATTTCAACGTACTTGAGGGAACACTTCATCGATCTCGAATCTACCTCACCTCTGTCGACTTCAATGCACTAGAGGAAGTGCTTTGTTGACTTTGGCTCTGGGTGCGTCTTTGTCAACTTCAGCGTACCTAAGATCTTGGTTCTTCGATTTCGGCTCTAAGCGCGCCTCTATTGACTTCAGCACGTCAGAGGGAGTGCTTAGTAAACTTTGGCTTTGAGCGCACCTTTGTCAACTTTAGCATGCCTAAGGGAACGCTTCATCGACCTCGACTCCTCCACGCCTTTGTCTATTTTGGCATGCTTGAGGGAATACTTCATCGACCTCGACTCCACCACGCCACCATCAACTTCAACATCCCTGAGGGAGTGCTTCATCATCTTCGACTCCATGCATGCCTTTGTCGACTTCAGCACATCGATAGGAGTGCTTTGTCTACTTCGGCTCTGGACACGCCTTCATCGATTTCAGTGTGCCTACGAGCATGCTTTGTCGTCTTTGGTTCCATCACGCGCTCGTCAACACTTCATCGTGCCAAAGGGAGTGCTTCATCGACCTGTACTGTGCTCACGCCTTCGTTGGCTTCAGTGCACCTGAGGCATGAGTAAGGGAGTGCTTCATCAACCTAGACTCTGCTCACACCTTTGTCGACTTTAGCACGCCTGAGGGAGTGCTTTGATGAATTTGACTCCCTTGGCTTCATCGAGCATCGCCGGCACTGCTGGGCAGTGGACAACTCTATGGCTTTGTCTTAGCCGGCCTCGACTCCACCAAGCATCGCTCAGGTGCTAGGAGAGAAGTGTGTGTTTTGTTCTCCATCAAGAAGGAGTTAGGGCAATTTGGGGGGTAGCAACCAACACTGTAACATTATCTGAGTTTAACAATTGGTTTCAAACAAGCACCTCCAGTTTCAGACAAGCGCCTTCATGCCTTCAGCCCCTTTGCTCATTACATAGTCGATACTTGAAACTTCTTTGAGCAGCTTCATACCTTCTACCTCGTCTGCGCTGCAAAATCCACTAGGTTTTGTTTTTCTGCACCTTTGGCTTCATCGATGACCTCCATCAGCACTAGGGTAGGCTAGGGGGAATTCGACTCCAGGTTTCACGTTATGGCTCTCCTTCGAGTATGCCAAGCTTCATTGACAAGGAAATATGCATGAGGTAGTATGACTTGCTCGGTTTCACAGGGAGCCACTGCCGTTCTCTGCCTATGACTTTGTCAGATCTTGTTGCCATGTCTCGCCTTAGACTTTGGGCTGAAGAACTTCGTCTCGAATCCACTTCGACTTCATCAGGCTGAAGGTCTTCGAGCCAAAGGACTTCATCTCGGCTCTTCTTCTCCTTCGAGCCAAAGAACATCGCCTTGGATCCCCCTTGACCTCGTCAGGCCGAAGGTCTTCCCCAATAGCTTCGGCTCGTCTTCGACTGTGACCAGCTTCAACAAACCAGGCTTCGATCGAAGCCCCTTCGAAATCACCTACACACTCTTTTCTCTGGGCCTTTTTCTCACTGGGTTTTTGACTAGAGTTTTTGATGAGACATTCTGGTATCATGGGCTCCTAGAATAGATGCTCCTATTCCTGATAGGCTAAGATCCATCCTTAGTTGTAGTTGTAGGCTCCTCATACTTAGGAGCCTGCAATTGAGAGAGTTCTGTTGGGATACCCAAAAGACTAAGAATAGGCCCATATAAAGATTCTACCTAATCTATATAATGACATAAGTTGTAAATCATGTACCTCACCAAAGGTGAGAGGGGGATTTACCATTCTCTAGATTCATATATATAAGACCATAAGGGGTCATGAACTCTCACGCTCATTCTAACCATCCACTATTTCATTTCTCTCATGTTGGGGATTTACCCCCTACAAAACCTAAGACAATTATTTCAGCCAAATGATGAAGATATTGCAAAACCTCATTTTTCACTAGTCTCACTTGAGGCAAGTAACCAAACAAATCTGGTGACAAAGGCGTACGGTGATCTCGGCTTTATTTAATTTGTAAACCGTCTCGGTATTATCAGATAAGTTGTGGCCAGGGCTTCCGTTTTTCAGCGTCCTATTTATTATGGGAGAATGAATTTACGGAAGAAAAAAACTAAACATATAAATAGCAAAAGGATGAAGAAATTTCCTATTTGAAAACTTCATCTTCACTACATTTTCACGGGAGGAATGGAAACTCAACGGCTAGTCTGCAAACATGTGACACAGCGAGTGCAATGCTCTTCTTCTAAGAAGAAGCTCGACTGCAATGCCTCTTCTTCTAAGAAGAAGCGACTGCAATGCCTGAGCTGTACAGTTCAGATAGCGTTGGATTTGGGAGATGAGATCTACGCCACCACTTGGCAGCCAGCCATTGGATGCTGGGACGCGCGATATCCAGAAGAGCAGCGGCAGCCAATGGGCTCAGCGCGGACGTGGCGCGCCGCGCGGCCACCAGTCGCGTCGAACGCCACTGAGCCGTCGTATAAAGATCTGCTCCCACGCTGGTCATTCCCACTCAACCGAACAAACAATCTCACTGACCACCAGTGTTGCGTCGTGCTCACCGGACACAAATCACAGAAAATGGCCGTGTCGGCGCTGCAGCAGAGCACCAGCTTTATCGGCCAGACTCTCGTCCGCTGCGTCGGCGTCGATGCCGGCGGCCGCATCACCATGCGCCGCACCGTCAAGAGCGCGCCGCAGAGCATCTGGTACGCGCTCGTTACTCATCATGTTTGTTTCCCTCACTCCATGCACGCATCAACTACATGTTGTCACTGACGAACGAACGAACAATCCGGTGTGTAGGTACGGCCCTGACCGCCCCAAGTACCTGGGCCCGTTCTCCGAGCAGACGCCTTCGTACCTTACTGGTGAGTTCCCCGGCGATTATGGGTGGGACACTGCAGGGCTATCTGCTGACCCAGAGACGTTCGCGCGAAACCGCGAGTTGGAGGTGATCCACTCGCGGTGGGCGATGTTGGGCGCGCTGGGGTGCGTGTTCCCGGAGATCCTGGCCAAGAACGGTGTAAAGTTTGGCGAGGCCGTGTGGTTCAAGGCCGGCGCACAGATCTTCTCCGAGGACGGGCTAGACTACCTCGGTAACCCCAACCTGGTGCACGCGCAGAGCATCCTGGCCATTTGGGCATGCCAGGTCGTGCTCATGGGCTTCGTTGAGGGCTACCGTGTCGGCGGGGGACCCCTTGGGGAGGGGCTTGATAAGGTGTACCCCGGTGGCGCCTTTGACCCACTGGGCCTCGCCGACGACCCAGACACCGCCGCAGAGCTGAAGGTGAAGGAGCTCAAGAACGGTCGCCTCGCCATGTTCTCCATGTTCGGGTTCTTCGTGCAGGCCATTGTCACCGGCAAGGGACCCATCGAGAACCTCTTCGACCACGTCACCGACCCCGTCGCCAACAATGCGTGGGCATACGCCACCAACTTCGTCCCGGGCAAGTAAACCTGATCCGTCCATCTGTGGAGCGAGAATGCGAGATGCATGTGTACTGTACTCTGATTGATGTATATTAAGCACCAGTCCATGAGTGGATGAATCAATGGTGTACCATTAACTAGTCAATCATCACATAGCTTTCATTCTTTCTGTTTTCGACTACCTGTTTATGTGCATAGTAGATGCTCAAATCTGACTGCAACTTTTATATTTAGACTACCGGTCATGATTTGAAGTCGAGACATCTAGCTCTGATATTATATTGAATTGCATTTACCAACTAATTGACCGCAGAAAAGTAAAAGATAGAGTCCGGACAATTCAATCTTACTTCAATAACGAAATACCCTTTGCATTTACCACTCTATGTGCTAGCATAGTTGTGATATGGTCTTGTGTGCTCACGGAGGCTGCTATCTATCGTGGAAAGAAAGGGATGTGAGAGAGTTTAAATGCTCGTTAAGACCCATCAGACTTCTCCCTCAACCTGATTTGTGAAGGGAATTGAAACAATGTATCCAGTCTAGTGGTCTTCAATGCGCATATATACACTTTCTTATCATCTCATTTTCCATAGTGACATCATCCCTGAAGCACCTAAAGTCGTATCATGGCTAATTTGCTAACATGACATTGCCTAAAAACCCTAGGGGGCTTTAGCACTAAGGTTGTAGTTGTGGTGTAGTATACAACTAAAATAATTGTAAGAGGTATTCGTACCTTAGAGTGACTTTTACGAGGACATTACATTATCTTTACTACTTAAAAATACGTAATAGTTGTTTGTCAACCAAACCAGCTTTCTGCCTCTCCTCCCCTCTATTCCTAACATATGGTCCCTCCTGCCCCCGCACAATTGCGCCACCATCCTACCTTGCACAACCGCCCTCCACGCACGCCACCTCCTTCGAGACGGTTCCGCGAGCCACACTTCCACGCGCAAGACGCAACCCTTGGCCTTGGTGGCGGGCTTCAGCACCAGAGCAGACGCATGTCCGCACGCCAACGACCTGGCCAGCCAGCCACCATGGCTCCCGCGCTGCAGTGGCCCACGATGCGCCACTCCTCCACCTTCTTCGACCCCTCCTCGCCCTGGCGACCCGACGACGCCTGCGCCAGCCTCAAGCTCGTCGTCCTCAACCAGAGGCTGCCCCGCTTCGCGCCCCTCCTCTGGTCACACGGTAACGCCCCCAAATCATTCATTTCAAATTTCATCTTAAGATGACTACATACTTTTTCATGTGTGGTTTGGAGATGATAAAAGTCCAATTGAGATTTCATTATGAATACACATATGCAATTGTTGTGGTTGGAATAACCCTTCAGTAGAAGGAACTCATTTAATTAGTTTAGCAAAAATAGCACTCTTACACCATGATTGTGATTTTGGTGATTAATGATAACATAGTTATTGGGACTAACATGTTTGTCAAGAATATATGTTAGTAGATCTCATGGACGCAATAGATCAAAAAGCCACCACATCCGAGATAAAGTTTGATTGAATTGGAGAATTCCTAGAAAGATCTGCCCCACCAAAAGGTCTGGTGCAGAGGGGTTGAATTCACTGGAGTGTTTTGTCCACAGGCAAAGTGAAGACTGATGACTTCACCGGATGGTCCGATGCTCTGTGTGTTGAACTCACCAGAGTATTTCTGACAAAGGGGGAAAAGGCTGAGGACCTCACCGGATAGTCCAGTGATTTGCACAGGGTAACACCGAAGCATGTCTTGCAGAGAAAAATGCAAGTGCAGAAGACAAAAGATCAATCCACCGGATGGTCTGATGCTTGGTTTCTGCACATCGGAGTATAGCACCAGAGCATTTCTTGTAAAGGCGACTACAAGTGTTGAAGAATGAAGAACAACCCACCGGAATGTCCGGTGCTCTGAAGGTGAATGCATCGGAGTATTTTACACAGAGAGGCTACAAAGGCTCAGATGGCTAAAGATAACTCACCGGAATCTGGTGATGTATTTAAATACACACTGGAGTGTCCGGTGTTCATAGAAGCATTGAGTGGAGTTCTAATAGCTAGTTTCAGAAGTTGTACTCACTGAATAATCCGGTGTTAGTACTACTATTCTCACTGGATCATCTAGTGTTAATAGCGTTTCTGAGCCATTGGGAAAATGGCTAGTTGGTGGGTTTGAGGCTATAAATACCCCTCCACTTAGTTATTTGAAGGTGTGACATGCTGCTAGAGTCTACAGGAAGCTTATACACACTTGAGAAGACATCCAAGCCACCAAAGTATTTAAAGTGATTATCTAAGGCAATTAAGTATAAGATTAGAGAGTGTTTAGTGTTTATAGGCCTAAAGTGAGTTGTAGCTATATGTTGTAGCTTGAAAAAGGGATCAAGGAGTGATCCTAATTTGTATCGAGTGGTACGTCGATGCCTTAGAGTCTTGGTGACTCGTCAGCATCTTGTGCCTCAGTAGCTCAAGCTTGTTGACCCTCCGACTTAGTGTGGAGCGGTGTCAAGATATGTGTACGGTGACATAGAGACCCTTGCCTTGGTGGCTCAAGCTCCGAAGTGATCACGGCGGTAAGTGACCAAAAGAGAGGCTAGTGATGAGACCTTGCCTTGGTGGCTTGGTGGCTCATCGTGCTTGAGATCTTGTCTTGGTGACTTGGTAGCTCAAGAGTCATAAACAGAAGAGACTTGGCGACCAGGAGCATATCATTTGTGAAGCTCCAATGTGGACTAGGGGTGGAATTCATATCATCAATATCACAGGATAAAAATTCCTTGTGCGGAGTTTGTCTCTCTACCCTATTTATGTTTTCACAGTTACATACTTGCAATTTACCTTGATAGAATAGGTTGCAATCCTCTTGAGCGCTAGAGTAGACACACTAGATAAACCTAGAGTACATTTAGATAGAAATTGAGATAGGTTTATCTTGTAAAGTTTTTGGAGCCAATTTGGTTTAAAGTGTCCTAATCCCCCCCCCCCCCTCTTAGGATGTCACCGTTCCTCACAGTTAGTTATACCACAATCAACTTAACTGTTTGAAGTCATGGAGTGACTTAAGTTGTACATAATATATATTGCGATTTATATTTAGATTTAGAATATGAAGTCCATTAGGAACTTATATGTCCGTATCTATCCAATTCATATGATCTGCCAATGATATTGAATATGGGAACGTAATTTTCACACATACCATATGGTATATAGCATCGTGATTAATGTCAGGTCTCTACGTGAACCATTGTGCTACACACCTTGCTATTTCACCACCTTATGGAATGAAATTCCATTTTGCTTCTGTAGGGAAGACAATGTATTATTGAGTGAAAGTAATTCTCCTTAATTACCACCTTTGGTTTGACCAATTTGAGTGTTGAAACACTCTGCCTAGGGCTTTTGGTCTGGATCCAATTGAAGGTGTATGGCTATTTTAAGGAGAATTATATGTCGATAATTTGTAGTCTTTAGTACTGATTAATTCTATGGAATTAATATAGTTCGTGGAAATATTATCCTATTTAACTCCATGTATTTTCCTAAACAATGGAGTTGGAGTGTTCATGACCCAGCGCCTGAATTTGTATACATATTTGTGATGGACATTTGGATACTGAACATTCATAGGCATTTGGATAGTGAATATTCATAAGGTGTCTATCAACTGAATACCTATTTCTGTGGTAGCTTGCAAGAAGTTTTATCCTTTGTGACCATACTTCTCCTCCTCTTATTTTGATTTGGGAGTTGAGTAGTTTTGTTTGATACCTTCACTCTTAGGATTTAGTGACACCTTTGTTGTGAGTAAATACATCTGGTAGGTTATTTACAATATATTACAAATTTATGATTATCTGAACTTGAAATTCATATTCTTGAGTACGTGGATCTGAGGACTGAATGTTAACATGTATGACATTCTCTAATGATTTCTGGTGTTCTTTGCGGTATTAATTTCCCTCTAATGCCGTGAATTATCCTCAAAATATTATTAGCATACGGACAATGAATATGTCTCATGTGACGAAGTCGAGATATTATATGATTGATGGATAATTATACCTCATATGGATCCCCAACGCCTTTTGATATATGTTGTAGGATGGTGATATCAGTACATGCAGAATGTAACCGATTTGCAGATGGGAAATTCTTGGCTGATGCCAAATTTTCACATACTAACTGCAATAGAGGGAGTCATATGATTGTAGTTGGATGAATTTGGTTCAATGATGCTGTGTGTAAAGGTGCATACCACCAATAAGATGTTGGAAATTGTAATTCTATGGTTGATCATGCAAATGGTTTGATTCTCTTGATGAGATATTCAGCTATAACATTATGAATATGCACATATGGTACTTAATGCAGTAGTGTCCAAAACCAAACAATAATTAAATGCACGTTAAGGAACCGCATTATCCATGTGAATGGATTTGATCCTGCGTCCAGGATAATTTATTCAAATGTTTTATTATTTGAGCAATGAGTTTGGAATAAATGTGGTGACTTATGTATAAGGGACACATATGGGACTATTTTCTAGATGCATAAATTAGCATTTTCGAGTACCTAGATAGTCTATAAAATTACTGAATAGAGCCACATGTATATTCTTGAATGCGTTCAAGAAATTGGGTGGCGTGTTATGAATTTTAAGGTAAGAGGGGCTTAAAATTGAATTTCCTATGACACATACGCTGTACTTAAATCTGAAGATTTTGAGAATTGATGCTGTCACTAATAGAATTGTTAATAATTTTTCTCATCATATCTAAGGTAGAATGATCAAAATAATCATGCCATATCATGATTTCATCAAGATAGAAAAATTATTTTGTACACAATATGTGGTACGGATTTGATGTATGTATACTACAATCCAGATGGTATATAGAGAAGCTTGTCGTATCCGTTATATTTGATTAAGAGGAGAAATTCCTCTTTGTTGTCATAATAGGTTTTAATATGGAAACCATTCTGGCGAATATCTCTATAACTTAGATACGGGTTGAATCGGGATACAATAGAGCATCATCGAGTATGACTTGTGTACTCATATGGAGAATAATTATGCCATAATCGGAGCTAATAGTTATTGCATCACATCCAGCGATTGTCAAATATTTCCTTATCTCTTAGTAAGAGTTTGGAAATATTTCATTTCTAAGTATGAAATTTGAGGTGCAATTATCCACAAGGCACATTTCTTCCTCCATTGGATTACCTTCTGTAAAGAAATAAAGAATTTAATATGAAATTATTTATCAAATATATAGAATACATACAAACTTTATTGCATATCAAATGTGCTTATACATTATTGTGAGATACAATAAAGTGATGACACCATATTATATTACAACACTATGTAGGACATAGATATGATAATATCTAATTAATTAGGAGACTAATTGAGGTCTCCAAATAAGTCATTAGAAGCAAATTCCACGATCATGTTGTCAGTGATCTCAATGTCCTCTTGCTGCTACAGAGGGATATTGTTGTCCGGTTTTGATGGAATGGTTTGGGAACAACCGACCTTCCTGGTGATGTCAGGTTGAATATGTAAATGCGTTTCATATCTTTTACCTTGAGCTGGTTGGCTTTGTCCAATGGACTTGACATAGAGATCAATTAAGTGTCTAGGGGAGTGGCATTTGTTAGTTGTGTGGCTATAGCAACTACACTTAAGACAACTTTTAGATTTTCTTTGTTATTTTTGGAAATACCCTTCCCCTTGTAGTGTCCATGGAATTTCTACTTCTTGTTGCACTTCTTGTTGTCGTTGAAGTTCTTGGGGCAGCATTTATTACTGTCGAACTTTGTGGTATTCTGAATATTAGAATTAACTTCAGATAAAGGAGTAGTGCATATAGGGCATTAGTGATGATTCTTCAAAAGAAGTTCATCATGCTTTTTGGCCTAAAGTAAAGTGTTAATTAAATCAGAATAGTGTTGGTAATTTCTAGCACGGTATTGTTATTGTAATACCCTATGGGCAGGAAGCATTATAGACAAAAATAATTCCAAATTTCTTCACATATATGGGAGCTTTGTCACAAAATAGCAACTTATAGTAGATCTTGTGAACAATATGGTTGTATTCTCCAATGGACTTAAAGTCCTAGAGGCGAATATTGGACCACTTGGATTGTACTTCAGGCAGAATGACTGTCTTTTGCTATTCATAATGCTCTTTGAGTGAGTTCCATAGATCATATAAATTCTCATCCATCGAGTATTTAGATTGGTGTCTTATTAAGTATAAAGCCCTACACTTGATTTGATCTAGAAGTGGCAAATCTCCTTCTTAAGGAGGATTAATCGTCATTATTAGTCCACGGGATGATAGACTTTTCAACTCCATTGCCCAAGTTAGATAGTTGTGGCCATCTAACTCGAGTCTGTTAATTTCGATGCTGGATATTTTGTCCTAAAAAATGATCAATGATTGAATGAATTTATACTTTGGGTAAATTAAAGAATCATGGTAATGTTGTAATAATGATGCAAAATTTGTAAAGTCAAGTTGGGACTTGAAGTACATAGTGTAGACCTCAGATTATGAAGCTAACACGTTGAAGATATCACAAAAAATGGTGTAGATCTCGCAATAGTAGGAGGCATAATTTTACATTTGTCAATAGATGTCTATATTCCTATTATCTTATGTTATACTGATTTAGAATATCATGTAATCACATATAAGGTAATCACCAAAATGGTGTAAACCTCTAATTTAGTGAGTTAACACATTCACGGTAGTCACCAAAATTGGTATAGACCGCGTAGTAGTGGGCGAGTAATTCGTTGTTATGAGCATAAGCTGCAAATATTGCAGTAGATGCCATAATCTCACTATCTTGTGTTATACTGATATTAGTTGAGATAATCACTTAAATTTTTGTATTTTAATTCTCTTAAATTAATGTGTAATTTTGTAAGGAAATAATCTCAATTGCAAAGTTAACATGGTTGTTAACACAACTGCATGTTATAGGGAATGCATAATAGCAAACACGTTGAACATTACAGGATTCCAGATAATACAATGTGTCAAGATCTAGAAAGTATATTTACATGATGTAAATATAATATAGTGCAATATATTTAAAACCAAAGGGTTTAAATGAAAAATGATAAGACATTATATATTTGTAACATAATTTAAATAGAAAATAGGGTTTTTCTATAAAAATTCAGAGGCGTTAGGTTGTCAGTCGAATGGGCCAAAGCAACTTGGGCTAAGGCCCATATGGCCTTTTGGGCCCATTCAGCCAGGGGGTTAGGGTTAGATTTGCCGCCCCCGCCCGCCTGTACTCCTTAGAGCCACCACTGTAGTTGGCCTGTATCGAGCAGCTGAGCACCGTCTCATTGCCATTGGCCTATGCTAGACAACCATCTGCAGTCGTGTGTGGCTAGCCTCCACGATGTCGGTAGGTCATCATTGGGCCGAGGCCGAAGGGTAGACCGCCTATGGGAGACACCGCCTTGGCGGCTTGGGCAAGCTTCCGTCGGGCTATGGCCATCTTGGGCACGATCAAGCCACCGGAGGAACCCCGGCAGGTGCTCCACCGGAGGCGAATCGATAGGAGGCCACCGTGTAGGGATCATCACCATTGAGACAGGGCTGACGTCGCCAGACTATAGGATCTGGGCATTACGGTCAGTCCTAAATGAGCGTGTTGTGATGAAGATGTCACCGTTGCAGAATGAGTCATCGCCAGGCAGTGACCCGGCTAGATCTGGGCATCACCGTCCATGGAGGAGTTGCCCCCGCTAATGAGTCAGCACAGATGGGCCACCATCGGGAGGCAAAGCCATCACCACTGGGTAGGGGCCGGCTCGGGTGGAGCTCACCGCTGGCCGACCTGTAGCCACCGTGGCCAGGCCATGGTGCAGCCTTCGGACAAAGCGTGGCCATTTTAGGAAGGCCATCAAGCGCCGCCTAGAGGGCAAGCAGTCACCACCACCAGCTGTGGGGGGACTATCGCCACTGTGAGGGGCACAACAGCCTAGGGCCGATTCAGTCATGGTCGGCCATGAGGACCCTCGGAACTAGTGCCTCAGGCCAGCCGCCATGGCTCAACCAATCAACATGCCGCCCATTGTAGGACTGGTGACCACCGGTCAAGTGTCGATCGCCGCCGACTAAGGGCCGGATCTAGAAGTAGAAGATCCGTGTGGCTTGTTGTCGCCATTTGCCAATGAAGAAGTAGAAGAATTGCTATTGCAGTCTTTGGTGTAGCCGGCAACGTCGTCGATGTGCACTCCGCCGAGTCGAGTAAAGAACATGTGTTCTTCTATTGTGGTCGATGTGGTGTTCTTTGCCTTATCTTTAGTTCATCAGTATGCAGTAGTGCATGATAGCGTATCACATGTAGTGGTGTTCAGAATAATGTATTGTCGATGTTATAAATAATATGTGATCAATGTTCTAAGCAATATGTCAATATGTTTAATTTGAGAATCATAAAATATGTATCTATCTATTGACCCTTCTTCCATATAAGCAAATTTGCTTATGGGGGAAAGGGAGATACAAATGGTTTTTTAGAAATTCGTATATAACAATTAACATAGACGGGTTCAAATAAAACTCGTCTGTGACTCTTAGTACTCATATTTGAGTTTAAACAAATACTGTTTGTGACTCTTACTACGCACAGATGGTTATTTAGAAAATCTATCTGTGTGTAAGTGTATTATAGACGATTCTAAACCTGTCTATAATAAGCTCGATATCACAGACTCCTTTACAGAGATGAAACTTATAACCGTCTATGATATGATTTAAAATTCGTTTGTAAATACCCGTTCTAAAATAGTGGGTGGGGCAAGGGGCGGAGGACAGATGATCATCATCATGGGCAAGGAGAACAACAAAAGCTATTACAAGTAATTGTATACAGACAAAGATAGAAAGTAGAGTAGAATAAAAACTCTTGTTATTGATTCATGGGGTGTTTACATATTTATATATGTTGAATGAACATGATAAAGAATATGTCTATTAGGAAGACACTCATTTTCACTAGACATAACTCTTGATAGTTGATAAATTAATCACATGATTAAATACCTAAAGGGTGCCTCTTCACTAAAGATTAGTTATTTCACAACAAAGGCAAAGGTGCGCGGGACCCGAGTGGAGGACGAAGAAGGAAATTGCGCCGTGTGGCAGGCGCGTTCAGTCCATGGCGGTTCTCCAATTAGTGGCATACATCAAAGAATGAGGAAAAATATGGAAAAGACCCAACAAGAAGTTAGATTCTAAAACCACGGGGCTAGCCCAGAAGCAGCATCCTAGATCATGGTTCGAGTAGCAAAGATATGCTCACAATTCTGTAACTATATATAATATACATAGTATTTATCTTTTTGGCGTAGCTTTAGCTTTTCAACTTCATATCTGAAAATTATAGCTAACTTAAATGATTTGTGTTTTTATTCTTAATTTAAAATAAAAATAAAATAATTCATCCAAACACTCTCGATCACTACACCAAACCTATTTTTTATGACAAAAACCCTCAAGACAGAAGGCATAAACGTCATATATAGCATGACTAATTGAGCCATTTTATCATGAAACAAAATAGAACAGGTTGGACAACTATTTTTATGACGATAAAATGCTTTTTCATCATCAAATGTGCAGCAATGCGTGACGGTTTACATGTTTCCATTATAAAAAGTGCGACAATTTATGACAATTGTAATATGTTTCGTCATAAAATGTTCTGGCGGCCATCAAATATGCTTCAGCACCCTCCTCTCCTTATAGGTTGTTAAGCTATAATTGGTTCAGACTGCTTGTGAATGTGAGGAGACGAGTACACTTCAGAATTGAGACTTGAGATGAAAAAATCTTTTATGTATGTTTCAACGTTTCTAATGTATAGTGATTTTTTTTTAAAATCAATTTGGCTTCACATAGTGTGCAGCAGACATCAATGTGACTGTTTCTTCTTTGATGCTTCTCTTTCATTGATTCATTTTGGTGAGTGTCTTGGCATGAATTGATAGATCGATCAAGTATGAATATTTTTTTCGTGTACTTGTATGGGATGTATAAAGTGCATTTTCATATAGTGAGTTGTGAAAGTATTGAAGGATTGATTGGACTTTCAAGGAGATGTTGCTACGGTAAGGTTCACCGTATATGTAGGTGGAATTTTTACATTTGGACCTTTTTAAAACATATTCTACCAATAGACCCTAGCAAGAACAATTTCTGAAAATAGATCCTTTCGCACGGTGGCATGAAATTTGGTGCCGTGGTTCAATAGCACAGAGCTATTACATTTGGCATCATACTATCCATCTTCTATTTAAAACTTAAAAGATCACACGTGATAGCTTCCACGACGTCAATTGTTATGGTACCATACTATTCAACCATGATGCCAAATGTCATGGCACCACAAAAAGAGCCTATTTTTCGATGTGGTTTCTCTGTATGTAGCTTGTTCAAGCTTACTGTATATGTAGCCAATCCTGCAACTATTTTATACACCCGGTATATTTTTTCCTTGTGCTTTTTAGGGCTTGGAGAAGTGGAAGTCAGCTGTATTTTTTTCCTTGTGCTTTTTGTCAATTGCTAATATATTTGGAAATTTGTGTACACTGAATTTTCCCTTTGTGCTCTCTTTGGATTTGAAGATCAAGGATTGTAGGTGTATTCAGTAAAAGGGTACCCTGGCTAACAGGCCTCGCCGAGGACTTTATGACTAGAGGTGTATATTTTCTAAAAATCGGTCGATCGTGCGACCAGGATATAGCTCTAGCGACCATCATAAATGCCTACACAACCAGTCTCTCTACACCATTACATAAACCCATGACCAACCCCACTGGTCGCAGGGCCAAACTTGACACAACCTGTCCAAAGCACATTTATTGACATCCACTCAACTGTTTTCCTTCCCTAGGCACCAGCTCCAGTGGACGAAGTCATGGATGGCGCAGAGGGGTATTGTCCTGTCCTGTAGCATTAAATGATGCGGGGCGGAACGTTGCAAACCAGCACGATGGCGCACGATGAATGGGATGTCATCAGCAGCCCAACCAGGCAAGTGGACAGGAACGACACATAAGGGCATTGTCCCGTCCCGTAGCATTGAATGCTGTGGAGTGGGACTTTGCAGGCTAGCACGGTGTCGCATGGTGACAGGATATACGGAGCCTTCAGAGTAAGTGGGCATGCCTTGTCCTCCATAATGATGGTTTGGGTTAGATATTAGGATGAGGAGAGGTTTTCTATTTGGACCCAGATGTAAGTTCTCATCCTCCCTACTATATAAAGTGATGAGGAGCCCGTTTGAGGGAGGGATCAAGTCTGGCAACTAGCTAGAACATCATCTGTAATCAACTGAGATCCTCCATAACATACAGGACATAAGGCTATTATCTTCTGGGAAGCCTAAACCTGTATAACTCTCTATGTCCCCGAGTTCATCGTCTACACACACATCCAGTTCCTGAAATACCGTTCACACACTCACTGTCCAGCATACCCCATAATCATTATCAGAGATTAACCCTCAACATTTGGCGCGTCAGGTAGGAGGGCACATTTCTTCGTTTCAGCAAGTTTGAAAAAACTTGACAGGCCACCCATGGCCAAATCCACAGCAACCGTTGAGTCTCGTGCCAAGGACCCTAGCCGCCATGATGTGTTCGTCATAGGGTACCACTCGGATGAACTCGGTGTGCTCCAGGCATGGGACATCTAGTTAGAGTCTGAGAGCTCCAAGACTCAACGCGAAGTCTACATGGCGGACAATGCAGCAAGGGGTGTTGGATGCCCCCACACCTCAAACGCCGGTGGCGAACCCCCGGCTTTAGGCCCAGAGGGAAACCAGCCTCGCGACTGATAGGCAGGTGCTTCAAGACAACCCCCACATCTCCAACGCTGTCCTGAGGAGCCCCTACATAGGGCGCAGTCTACGGTGGCATCATCGCCTAAGCCATCACATCGCTCAAATGTCGGGGCTCCCCACCTCACGACTTACCACCGCTCTGCGCCTAGCGTCCTTAGTACGAGACCATGATGCTGGCGTAGAACCTACAAACCTTGCAGGTTCTCCTCAGCCACCTACCGGTATCTTTACCGGAGGGCTCGCATGTGGAACCATGGCTGTGTGATCTCGCCCTCCTGGTTGAGACCGCTCGACACTAGACCACATCAACATGCACCGCGCCCATCGCAAGGTCTGGTGAGGGTCACGGTCGCCAATTTTCACGATAGGGCCCATAGTGGAATAGGTCCGGTGCTCCCCAACCATAGAGAGTACCCGTGGATCACCGCCACATTAGGACAGCAAACCCTCCAACCTGCGCAACTCTCTGCACCAACATGACCTCCATGGCATGATTCAGAGCCAAGTGGCCACTAGAGAGCAGGAGGCTAGGGCTCGGCAGGAGCAGAAAAGGGGCAAGAAGTCCTACCACATGCCTTTCCCCTATAGGGAGGCATCAAATGGCTCCACCCCGTCATCAGGACCCCGAGACCGTCGTATCTCCCCTCCCCCCGAACGCACGCCGCTGCCCAGCAACGAGTGGCTCCCCATTATGGGACACGGTGTAACACCCTATCTACCATGTTACGGGAAGTGCGCTGGCTAGACAAGTTCCAGTCGGTCCTAGCCAAAAAGTATGACGGCTCGACCAACCTAGAAGAGTTCCTGCAGATCTACACCACCATGGTGCAGACTGCGGGAGGCCATGGAAAGGTCATGGCCAACTACTTCCCTACTGCCCTGACAGGTTCCGCCTGATCTTGGTTAATGAACCTCCCCCGCGGGTCGGTTCACTCCTAGGAGGACCTATGGGACTAGTTCATCGCCAACTTCTATGGGACCTACGCCTGACCAGGGGTCAAGGACAACCTATATCAGGTCCGACAGTGACAAGGTGAGTCATTGTGAGATTTCATCTGGCGTTTCACTAAACGCCAGAACACCATTCCAAAGATCACAGGAGAATCCATGATCATAGCGCTCAAGCGGGGGATCAAAGACCAAAAAATGGTTGAGAAGCTGGCCACCCGGGTAATCTGAAGCACATTCGAGCTCTTCGAGCTCACGAACAAGTGCGCGTAGGCCACAGAGGCCCGAGAGTGACAGATCGACGCTAGGCCACAGCATGCATCCGATTAGCCTGCCTCTTCTAAGGGTTTGACTGGAAGGACAAGAAGAGCAAGCGCAAGGCCGGACCTCCCAAGGTCTTGGTAGTCAAGCAAACTGGCCTAACATGCCTATGCTTTGAAAAGAAAGACGAGAACAAGGATCGGGGCTACGCCCAATCCACTGTACAGACACCCACGACCTGACCGAGTGCAAGGTCATGCGAGGTATCATCGACCACGAGTTCAGAGAGCGCAAGCACAAGCACGGAAATGATAATAATGACGGGGCCGCCCCTGACCAGTCAGCACTGGGATACCAACAGGCTGATCACATGGTCCATCGTATCTTCGGAGGCGCCATGACATATTACTCTAATAGGAAATACAAGTCGTTGGTCCGGGAGGTGTGGGCAACCGCATCAAACCCGAGCCCGCGCCTGAAGTGGTCGGAGGTCCCTCTCACTTTCAGCCAAGCCGACCACCCCTCGTGCGTTAGATGCCCTAGTCGCTACACCATCGTGGTCGAACCCACGGTGCAAAACATCCGGCTGGGCCGCGTACTCGTCGATAGAGGAAGCTCGATCAACCTCCTCTTCATCGACGCACTGGACACCATGCAGATTCTAAAAAGATCATTGAAGCCGTCTCCACCTTTCTTCAAGATCACCCTGGGCTCCTTAGCCAAGGCGCTAGGGCAAATCAAGCTGCCCGTCACCTTCAGCTGGCCAGACAACTTCAGAATCGAAAGGGTCCTTTTTGATGTGGCCAACTTTGGGACTACGTATAACGCGATTCTTGGACGACTAGTGATGGCCTAATTTATGGCCATTGCCCACTACGCATACTAGGCAATAAAAATCCCTAGGCCAATAGGGGCCATTACTATTACTGGCAATGCCAAAACGACCCTGCACCGCAATAAGAGGAGCCTCGATACAGTCGAACTGACTCCCGTGTCACAGCCTGTAACTGCTGAACCCAACGGGCGGCTAGTAAAGTTCTATGTTGTTGCCAACCTAGACGATCGGTTCAAGGCATTGAGTCTAGACGACACCGACTCGACCAAGTCAGTTCAGATAGGAGCCGCGCTGGATCCCAAATAGGAACTCACGCTCATCACCTTCCTCCGGGCGAATGCGGACATCTTTTCATGGAGTCCGTCTGATATGCCCGGAGTCCCTAGGGATGTGATCAAGCACGAGTTGTCTATGCAACTAGACGCACGACCAGTAAAGTAGAAGGCATGTCAGTTCATGGTCGACAAGCTCCTGGAAGCAGGTTTCATCTGGGAGGTGCAGAACCCAGAATAGTTGGATAACCCAGTCATGGTCTGGAAGGATAATGGTAAGTGGAGAATGTGCGTCCACTTCACCGACCTCAATAAGGCATGCCCAAAAGATCTTTTCCCACTTCCCTGAATCGATTAAATAGTTGACTCAACTGCTGGCAGCAATATGTTATGTTTCTTAGATGCTCAATTGGGGTACCATCAGATTAGTATGTATAGGGAAGATCAGGAAAAATAGCTTTTGTTACACCCTTTGGGGTCTTTTGCTATGTAAAAATGTCTTTTGGCTTAAAAAGCGCCAGCGCCACTTACCAACGGTGTATTCAACTCATTCTCTGACCACAGCACGGAAGAAATGTCGATGCAAACGTAAACGATATGGTCATCAAGAACAAGACAAAGACAGACCTGGTCACAGATCTCCAAGGAACATTCGACAATCTCCGAAAGTACCGCATAAAGCTAAACCCAGAGATGTGTACGTCCGGGGTTCCATCAGGGAAATTGCTTGGATTCCTCGTGTCTCATCGAGGGATAGAGGCGAACCCTGACAATATCAGAGCTATCGACCAGATGTGATCCCCGACCAAGTTAAAGGAGGTTCAGAAGCTAACATGATTCATTGCTTCTCTGTGCAGGTTCATCTCAAGGCTAGGGGAGAAGGGACTGCCGCTCTTTAAACTCTTGAAGAAAAACGACCACTTCCCATGGACGTCGGAGGCAGAAGCAGCATTCCAAGAGCTCAAAAGGTACCGCTCCTCCCATCCCATACTAACTGCGCATCGACCCGACGAGGAGCACTTGTTCTATGTTGCCTCAACACCACAGGTCGCAAGCACAGTCCTTGTCGTCGAGCGGGAAGGCCTACAGCGACTAGTATATTAAGTCAGTGAGGTCCTGTACGACACGAAGACTTGGTACCCACAGGCTCAGAAACTGGTATATGCCATCCTGATAGCCTCTTGCAAGCTCAGACACTACTTTCAGGCTCACAAAATCAAGGTGATTTCCTCGTTCCCAATTAGGGAAATTCTCCATAATAGAGATGCGACAGGAAGAACATCAAAGTGGGTAGTAGATCTCGGGGGATTTGATCTCCAGTTCATCCCCCCGAACTTCTATCAAGTCCTAGGCGCTGGCCGATTTTGTAGCGGAGTGGTCGTCCTTCGAGCCCGAGTAGGTACAACGACCAGAGGTAGACGATGACTAGACCATGCACTTCGATGGGTCGTTCACACTAAAGGGTGCCGGGGCAGGAGTGGTTCTGACCTCACCTACCGGTGACATCCTCAGGTACGTAGTTCAATTATATTTTCTAGCCACTAATAATACTACTGAATATAAGGGTCTCTTGTCTGAAATGCGAGCAGTATCCACACTTAGGATTAAACAACTGTTAGCGATAGGGGACTCCCTACTAGTCATGAATTAGGTGCAAAAGGAGATTCAGTGCTCTGACCTGACAATGGCAGCGTACCTCTTCGAAGTGAGAAGACTAGAGTGACGCTTCATCGGCTTTGAGGTCAAGCACGTCCTTCACAAGGACAACTTCCTAGCCGATGAGCTGGCTCGGCTAGCTTCTTCTCGTAAACCTGTCCCGGTCGGAGTCTTTGAAGAAAGACTCTCATGTCCATCCACCATGGTCTCGGACCAAGGTGAAGGGGATGCTCCGCTCAGAAATAGAGCATCCGAGGCAAGGCCTCCTTCAGTGTCGTCGACCTCGGGCGGCCATCATGTGGTCGCCTTGCTTGATTTGGGTACGACATGGATGGATCAGATCTTGGACTTCCTTCAAAATTGAACATCTCCTAATGAGGATGCGTCACCATAAAAGGTCTCGCAGCAAGCTCACATATACTCCCTGGTAGAGGGACGCCTCTACAGCCAAGGGAGCAATGACCTTTTACTAAAATGCATCACTTAGGACGAGGGGAGCACAATACTCTCTGATATCCAAGGAGGTATATGTGGTAGACACACTTCATACTGCACCCTGGTCAGAAAAGCATTCCGGTAAGGATTCTATTGGCCCACTGCCCTCTAGGATGCCTGCAAGCTAGTGAAACGGTGCGAGTCATGTCAGTACCATGGTCAAAATACCAACCTACTAGCCAGGCACTACAAACCATACCGCCCTATTGGTCTTTCATTGTCTGGGGGCTCGATATCGTGGGACTAGTTCCCCAAAGCCCCAGGCGGTTTTGAATTCCTATTTGTGGCCATCGACAAGTTCACTAACTGGATTGAGGCTAAACCTATCAGGAAGATCACCGCCACGATAGCGATTAAGTTCATACGAGGACTTGAAGTGTAGTTTGGCAATCCAAACCGCATAATCACAAACAACAGAACTTAGTTCGCTAGTAGTGCTTTCCATAACTACTGCGAAGAAATCAAGACCAAGGTTTGTTATGCGTTTGTGGCTCACCCCAGAACAATGGACAGGTCGAAAGGACGAATGGGATGATACTGCAAGGGATCAAAACTCGGGTCTTTGATTATCTTAAAAGCTATTCAAGTCGTTGGGCGGACAAAAACTCCCCATAGTACTCCGGTCGTTGCAAATGACCCCTAGCCGGCATACGGCCGAAACCCCTTTCTTCTTGGTTTTTGGCATTGAACCAATGCTCCACTCAGAAATCGCCCTCCGTCGTCTCGAGTCAGCAACTACTCGAACGACGATGAGGTGGCACGATGAGAGGATGATATAAACCTGATCGAAGAGTTCCACGATCGTGCTCTGATTCGAGCCGCCCGATATTAGCAGAGCCTCAAGTGCGAGAAGGTGCGAGAACGAGCTTTGGTCATAGGCAACCTCGTCCTTAGGTAAATTCTTAATAAGGCTGGTCGAAATAAACTTTCCTCCAAGTGGGAGGGGCCCTACAAAGTGGTCGATGTCACCCAACCTGGTGTGATCAAGTTAGCCATGGAGGAGGACTGTCAATTACACAACTCCTGGAACATCGCCCTGTTGCGCAAGTTCTATGTGTAGGGTCACTTGAAAATGGGTATGTTTCTCTATTTTGTAGGACCTTCCAGATGAGCGTGGAATATGACATGTAAGTTCTCAAATTCAAAAAACCAGACTCCCTATTTTGCCGGACTTCCCAACAAGCAATAGGCTCCCGATAGATTGGTTCCCTGGCCGCAACATGCGACCACACTCAACAGCCACTACGGAACCTGGCAACCTGGGTGCCAAACAACAAGGCAGCCACAGACCCCATAACAGTGCAAAGCCCCATCCCGTATGCACGTACGATGACCAGGGTACGAGCAGCCAAAAATAACGACCACAAGACTACAAGTCCTCACTCGGGTCAAGCGTTGGTCGCCACCGATGGACTTGTCTAGCTATGATCCGTTCTATGCCCTAAGAACCTGACGAGCAAGCGGGATGGGACAATCAGAGCCAACTCGTCGCATCAACACTAGGAAGGTTTTCTGAAAACTCACAACAGTGGTCCAAGCTAATCGGTTCAAAAAAGCGCGAGACTCCTATTTGGTCCTCCAGCCATCGGTGAGGCCCTGGGAGGGGACCGGAACAAAGACAAGCATTGTAAAACCCCCAGCATTTCCTATTCACAAATATGATAGGTTACAAGCCGACTAGTTACATCCTATCGAGCTAACTATCCCGGTACATGCCTGCCCTATCCTCCCTGACTCAAGTGACTAGCATGAAGATAACAGAAAGACTCTATCAGAACGAGTCAAGGAACCTCTTGTACTCCTCTTTGGAACAGCAACTCATCACTCTGAGAATCGGACGACGACCTGCATAAGGGTCAGGGAAGGTGGCCGACATAAAAGCCCTGTTGGAGCTGATGAATGGCCCCGGCACACCCTGAAGACCTCCCTTCCGCTTCATCTCTGACTCTTCCTCTTCATCGATCTCCTTCTCTAGAAGGTCCCAGTCGATCCCCGCCTCATCATCAAAAATATTGATGACCTCGACCAAGGGATCCGCCCGAGCGGGTGAACGAGATGGACCAACAGAAGGCGTCCTTCTTTGGAATGGTGTAAGCTTGATGGTCGCCGGCTCCAATCTTGCAAGCACTGGCTTTGACCTCGCAAGTGCACCCATGACAAATGCCGCCTTCGGAAGCACCACGGCAAGCGGATCCGGAGCCAGAGGTGACCCCGCCTCCATCGAGTCATCCAAGATCATCGATGCCTCTGGAGATGAAGGAGGGGAGTACGCCATGGCCTCAGGGCCTGCCTACGATATGGAGCAGAACGCGAGACGGGATAGAGATGAATGGACTCTAGGCACTAAAGGCATGAAGGTAAGAAGGAAGGCAAGGGGGTGGATCAAAAGGCCATCAAACACTCGTCCTTTAAAAGACCTTAGTGGTGACCCAACCAGCGTGGCATTCAAACCACTCGAAACCTGAGGGGGCACACAGAAGGAACCAAGAGTCCTTCAGGTCCAACGGCAATCAATGTCTCTCTCTCTCTCATACCCTTTTTCTCTCTCAGGACACTTAAACCTCCCCATGTGATGCGAAGTTCAGAGTTGATCTTTGAGGACTGACGGCATCAACGACCACTCCCTGGGCGAACTACATTTGCCCGGGACCCAAGTGGCATGACCAGGCTGGACCACGATCACGGGGAGGCTTGGGGGCTACTGTCAGTGTATTGAGTAAAGGGGTACCCTGGCTAACAGGCCCCACCGAGGACTAAACGACTAAAGGTGTATATTTCTCAAAAACTGGTCGATCGTGCAACCAAGATATGGCTCCAACAACCAATATAAACGCCTGCACAACCAGTCTCCAACGCCATTGCATAAAACCATGACCAGCCCCACTAGTCGTAGGCCCAGACTTGACACAACCTATCCAAAGCACATTTATTAACATCAACTCAAGTGTGTTCCTTCCCTAGGCTCCAGCTCCAGTGGAAAAAGTCATGGACAACATAGAGGGGCATTGTCCTGTCCCGTAGCATTAAATACTATGGGGGCAGAACGTTGCAAACCGGCATGGTGGCACATGACGGATGGGACATCATCAGCAGCCTGACCAGGCAAGTGGACGGGGACGACGCGGAAGGGCATTGTCCTGTCCCGTAGCATTGAATGCTGCAGAGTGGAACTTTATAGGCTAGCACGGCGGCACATGATGACAGGATATATGAAGCCTTCAGAGCAAGTGGGCACACCTTGTCCTACATAATAATGGTTCGGGTTCGATATTAGGATGAGCAGAGGTGTTCTGTTTGGACCCATATGTAAATTCTCCACCTCCCTATTATATAAAGGGATGAGGACCTCAATTGAGGGAGGGATCAAGTATGGCAACTAGCTAGAATATCATCTGTAATCAACTGATATCCTCCATAACACATAGGACGTAGGGCTATTATCCTCCAGGTGGTCCGAACCTATATAACTCCTTGTGTCCCCAAGTTCACCGTCTACACACACATCCCCCGTTCATGCACCCACTGTCCGGCATACCCCAGAATCATTGTCAGGGATTAATCCTCGATAGGGATTATTACCTCATTTCAGTTCTTGACTTATATGTGCTCAAGTTATTCTAATAGTGTAAGGAAAATGGCTCTATTAGGCCATGTTTTTTATTTTTGTGATTAACGATAAGATAATAAATGATACTAACATGTTTATCAAGAATATATGGTAGTATGTCTCATGAATGCAATACATGAAAAAACCACTGAAGCAGGGACAAAATTGGTTGAATTGGAGAAGTCCCAGGAGTTTTGTTCTCACCATATGGTCTGGTATTGAATGTGTTGCACACACCGAACAATAAATAGTGCATACAGACAGAGGCAGTTTAGCTTCACCGGATGGTCCGGTGTCAAATAGGCACAAGCATCGGAGCAATTCCAGTAAAGGTAGTTTCAAGACTTGAAGTTGAAGATCAACTGATTGGACGATTCGGTGTTCAGCAAGCAATACACACCGGAGCATTTGGTTCTGAGTAGAAGATTCTGAAGGCATCAGATAGTCCAGTGATGAAGCAAGAGTACAACGAACAAATACACCGGACAATGAACAATGTAAAGAGGAAGGGAAAGCTTAAGCCATCGGATGGTCTGGTGATGAAGTCATATGTACACCGGAGCAATTTTCCAGAGAGGGTTGCATTTGGCTCTGATGGCTGAGGATTCCTCACCAGATAATCCGGTGATGAATTGATAAGCACTAGAGAAGGCTCCAGAGCAATTTACACAGAGAATATGTTGGCTTGGATGGCTAAGGTATACTCACTAGAAAATCCGGTGATGAAGATGCAGTATACACCGGAGTATCTGGTGTTCACAGTGTCTAGAGAAGTTTATATACACTTGAGAAGACATACAAGCCACAAAAGTATTTAAAGTGATCATCCAAGGCAATTAAGCACAAGATTAGAGAGTGATTAGTGCTTATAGGTATAAAGAGTGTGTTGCTAGGTGATTGCTACCTAGAGAGTGGATTAAGGAGTTATCCAAACTTGTACCTCTTGGTACGGCAGCGTCTTGGAGTCTTGGTGACTCACCGACAACTTGGGCCGAAGTTTGTTAAGCTTGTTGACCGTCTGAATTGGTGTGGAGCGGTGACAAGAAGCGTCTACAGGGATGCGAAGACCCTTGCCTTGGTGGCTCAAGCTCCGAAGTGATCACGGCAGCAAGGAAACAGAAGAGAGGCTAGTGGTGAGATCTTACCTTGGTGGCTCATCTGGGTGGAGGCCCTTTCTTTGTGTCTAGGTGGCTCAAGAGCCATGACCGGGTGCTGACTGGGAGAATATCTTTGTGGAGCTCTAACGTGGACTAAGGTTGACATTCATGTCATCGATACCACAAGAAAAATCCTTGTGCCAAGTTTTCTCTCTCTACCTTATTTACGTTTCTGTATTTATTTATTTGCAATTTATCTTCTTAGATAAGTTGCAAGCGCTTTGATCGGTAGAGCAGACACACTAGATAAATCTGGAGCATATTTAGATAGAAATTAATATAGATTTATCTTATGTTGTTTTTGGAGCCAAAATAGTTCCAAATGTCCTAATTCACCCCCTCCTACCCTCTTAGGACATCACCGATCCCTTCAAGTGGTATCAGAGCCTCGTGCTCTTGATAGGCTTAACATCCTAGAGTTGTGACATCTGGGGTTTAGATGGATTCCGATAGTACTCCACTTTTTGATGACACAAATTTTCAACGTTGAAAAATTCTAATGTCTTGTTATTTGCAAGCTAGAGGCTTAGATGTTTGGAGAGTCAACGAGGAAGGCATGAGGCAACGCATCGCCAACAAAGAGAGGCAATTAGATGCATTAGCAAAGAATATCTTTTTATTATCTATATGTGTTGATGCATTTAATCGTATTTATTCTCTCACCAATGTACATGATATTTGGAATAGTCTCATTGAAATACATGAAGGCACAAAGGATATATGCAATGAGAAATATCATGTGCTTATTACTAAGCTCAATGGTGTCAAGCAACTACCCATGAAAGTGTCAATGACATGTACTCACGTTTGAATATTTTTGTCAATGAGATCAATGGGTTAGGTTTGATGCCAATTGAAGATGATCAAGTGGTGAGGAAAATACTTCAAACTTTTCTTCTGAAGTACAACTTGATCGTCTCCATCATTTACGACAATAATGACATCAAGAAGATGACTCTAACTCAAGTGCTCGACAAGATCACCGCCCATGAGATGACAACAAACATGTGGGTGGAAGCTTCTTCCTCATCCGATGCCAAGAACCTTGCTCTCACAAGCAAGCAAGCTCAATGTCAACACATGAAGGCAAGGATGAGGAGACAAGAGCAAGAGTCAAGTTCAAATGAAGATGATGAAGATGAAGATGAAGAGGGCTATGAAGAAAATGAGCAAAGCACCTCAAGCGATGAAGAGAAGAACATCAAGTAGATCAATGCCTTGATTGATCATCCAATCTCCATGAAGGACTTGGTCAAAATAATTGATCATCTCAAGAAGGAGAAGAAAAGACCAAGAACAATAGGGAGATAAGGGGAAGAGCTAAGGCATTTGCAAGCATAGGAAGATGGGTGAGCAATGATGAAGAGTCAAGCTCAAGTGATGAAAACTGAACCATCCTCCCATCTAAGAAAAGTTCTTCCTTAAGGTCATCATCACACAAGTCATCTCACAAGCTATTTCATAAGTGCCTTATGACCAAAGGTATGGATAACAATGTAAGTGATGACGAATCCGATGAGAATTCTCCCTCCTATGATAAACTCCTTTCTTTGATCAATGAGCAATAAAGGGCCCTTAAGAAACAATCTAAACAGCTTAAGAAATTAAATACACTTAATAACATTCATGCTACCTTTGTTTCTAATTATTAACAATTATTGTGCAAATTCAATTTGCTAAACAAGGAGCATGAAGAGCTTAGGCTAAATTTGAGTGCATTGAATCTCAAACTAAGGATCCTTTGAAGCAATCTACCTCTCTTTTTAATTAAAATCCTAAGATAGATGCTTCCACTTCTTGTGATGATTTATATGCTTTATCTAGCTCACCCCTTTGCAATGAGATTTGTGTTGAGATTGTTGTTATAGAACAATCTAATGAAATCATTACACAAGAAAATGATGAGCTCCAGCAATAAGTGAAGAAGCTCAAGGACTTGATGAGATTGAAGGGAAAAGGACATGTCCAATCTCCTCAAGATAACCGTGTTTTCATAGTAAAGAAGCTTGTAGAGGGGTCAAATATGACATGCTTCAAATGCCGTCAAGAAGGCCACAAGTCCTTCCAATGCAAGCAAGTGAAGAAGGAGACTGTCGGTGTATCAGGAACCGGGAGTCCCTGAGTCCCGAGACCAGGCCAGCCGTCCGCCACGTGTCATCATCCCGCGAGGTCCCTCCTGCGGGATGAGGAAAGTCTAAGTTCCGAGAGAAGGTGTTCGGGGCCACAGTCTCTGGTCCCCGAGCACCCTAGTTCCCCGATGACCCACAGAGTCTAAGTACCGGGAAGAAAGTGCTCGGGGAGGCGCCCGATCACCCCCGAGCACCCTAGTCCCCCGATGATCAGAAGGGCTAAGTTCCGGGAGAGAGTGCTCGGAGACTGCGCGTAGCAGTCCCCGAGCGAACGGTTCCCCGAGGGCCAGTGCGAAAGTGCTCGGGAGAGAATGCTCGGGGCTGCATGTGGCAGCCTCCGGGCTCTCGGTTCCCTGAAGGCTCGTACAAAGATAGGTATTCTCGGGAGAGAGTGCTCGGGGAGGTGAACAGTACCCCTGAGCACCCGATACCCCGAAGACAAAGATAGGCATTCTCGGAAGAGAGTGCTCGGAGAGGTGAACGGTACCCCCGAGCACTCGGTTCCCCGACGACCCAGAGAGGCCCCCAAGGGGCCCACCGATGAGGTGTCCACCCGTCAGAGGTCCAAGGCCGCATTAAATGAGCACGCGTGGCCTGACATACCCGACTGCTCCCGCCGCAGCGTCAGTTCCTGCCATGCTTTGGCAGAGGGGAGTGGGGCTATTAATTGCACGGGTCCCGTCCCGTATCATCCGGTGTGTCTCGGGATAACATTGCCAGGATCAAAGCGTTCTGCCTGCCGCCCTGCCGTGGCAGAGGAACAAGACGGGCACGTCGGGTGGCTCTGTGGCTGCCCGGTGGCCCTCTCAACGGCGCCCGTTGCTAGGGCGTCCACAGTGACAAGTGACCGGATGCGCGCCGCGTTTTTCCACCACCCCAGTCACTTCGCTCAGAGGAAATGATGACGCCTTTCTCAGTCGTGGCGTCTTGGAACTTGTGCCCTCTCCTTCCCGTTTGGGGCATGTCGCAGCCGGCGAGTGCATAAAAGAGTCGGCACACAGAAGAGAGGGGGGATCGGAGAAGAAAAAGCCCAAGCAATCAACCGCAAGGGACGAGTTGACTGACGAAGAAGACGAATCCCACAACGAACCAAGCCAACAGACAAGGACATTGTGAGCAAGCCTGAGCAGAGCTCCTGCCGAAGAGCAAGGAGCCTCAAGCTCTTAGTTAGACACAATATTCTAGTAACCAGATACATCCTCGAGGGATCTCCCTCAGGACCGTTATTGCATCCATACAGGAGTAGGGTATTACGCCCCCGTGCGGCCCGAACCTGTCTAAACTCTGGTGCATTTATTTCTCTTTGCACTAGGTCGATCAGCCCCCACCACCAGCCGTTGCATTTACATCCACTTCCATTTATTTCTCCGATGAACTTATTCAAGATCATCCCCCCGGCCGAATCTCTAAAAAGGGGCCTCTCGGGATCCCTGCGACAGGAGCTAATCCTCCGATAACTGGCGCGCCAGGTAGGGGGAAATATCCCTGAATCTGTTCGTTTGTTTTCTTCCGCAGGAAAAAATGGCCGGTGGACACCGTCTCCAGCGTTCCGGCTCCACTTCCAGTGAGGAAATGCTGCCCGACGTCCAGGAGGCCCCAGTCGCTGCTGCGTTCCAGCAGCAGCCACTTTCTGCACACGCGGCTTTCCCCTCCCAAGGGGACTAGGGCGCTGGGCCCAGCAGGGCCGCCGCCGTGGCCGCCGGTGCGCCATCCGACCCCCACCAGGTGGTCGAAACCCCGGCCGCCAGGTCCGCTTCTGGACAGCACCGGGTGCCTCTGCGGTGTAGGCTCGCCTTCGGCGAGGCCGGCCCCGGAAGTGCGCTACTTGCGGCGCACGCTCTCCTCAGGCATCCGCCTGTCCAGGCAACGCCAAACACTCCGGAGGGCCGCTGGATCCAAGACGTCACCGCCCTGGTCGGCACTGCTCGCCGCCAGGTGCTGGCCGAGAGTTCCCGCGCCACCACCCAGCGTGGCGCTGCCAGAACCGGCTCATCAACGGGCAACGTTCGCACGGGCCGGGGGCCTCCAGGCGGAGCGCCACCCCCCTGGCCGCATCCAAAGCCCAGGACCTCCGCTTGCGTCTCAACGAACGGAGGGGCCACGAAGATGCGCGTGTCACCCTCGAGCGCCAGCGGAAAACCCGGCAGGAGGCTGAGGTAGAGGATCAGGCTTCCTCTTTCCCGGCCCACGATCCCCAGGAATCCCTTGCTCGCCGGCATTCACCGCCAAGGAATGCCACCCGCGCCATGGGGTACGGCACCGGTTGCCGTGCCTTCACCACTGAACTCCGTCGGGTCAAATGGTCTTCCAAGTTCCACCCTGAGCTGCCGGAGAAGTACGACGGGTCCATTGACCCCATCGAGTTCCTCCAGATCTACACTACGGCCATCCAAGCAGCCGGAGGCAGCGAAAAGGTGATGGCAAATTATTTCCATGTTGCCTTGAGGGGCTCTGCCCGTTCTTGGCTCATGAACTTACCCCCAGGATCTATTAGCTCCTGGGATGACCTATGCCACCAATTTGTGGCTAATTTTCAGGGCACATTCACACACCCCAGTTTGGAGTGCGACCTCCACGCCATCAAGCAACAGGAGGGGGAGACGCTACGGTGCTTTATTCAGCGCTTCAGCCAGGTCCGTAACACCATCCCGCGGATAGCCCCCCACGCTATCATCGTTGCCTTCCGGCAGGGCGTCCGTGATGAGCGGATGCTCGAAAAGCTAGGTACGCACGAAATCGAAACCACTGCGGAGCTCTTCGCACTGGCCGAAGAGTGCGCCAAGGCGGCGGAGGCCTGGGCATGGCATGCTCCGCGCCCCACCGCCGACCAGCCAAGTTCTTCCCGTTCTGACAGGCGGGAAAAGAAGAAGAGAAGAAGGCGCGAGGCCGCTCCTGTCGAACCGGCCCAGGGCCCCGCCCGTAGGCCGGCCCAAGAGCTCGACCTCCGGCAAGAACGCCGGGCGGTCGCCGACAGACGACCTGTGCCCGTAAGGGCCCGGCCAGGGCCCCTCCTCGGGCCCTGGCCCCCGCGAGGGGCCCGGCACCAGCTAGGGCACCGGCTCCCGCAAGAGCCCCGGCACCCAGCCGGGCTCCTGCTCCAGCAAGGGCCCCCGCTCCTGCGGGGCCCGAGCCAGGCAAATAGTGCCCCAAACACCAGACCAGATGGCACGATCTCACGGAGTGTCGTACGGTCAAAGGTCTCATCGAGCAACGCCAGAGGGAGCGCGATGAGTCCCGCGGGGGAGGCGATGCCGAGGCCGCCCCCGGCAACACCGAGCTCGGCTTCCAGGAGCCCGAGCATACCGTCACCTTCATCGACGGAGGCGCCTACACGCCTTCCTCGCGGCGTGGCATCAAGACCATGCGGCGCGAGGTGTGCTCGGCAACCCCGAGCGAAGAGGCCGCCAGGCCCCTGAGGTGGTCGGACGCCCCGATCACGTTCAGCATGGTCGATCACCCCGCGAGTACCGCAGCCGTGGGGCGACTACCCCTGGTAGTGTCCCCTACCATCTGCAATGTTAAGGTCGGTAGAGTGCTGATTGATGGGGGTGCAGGCCTCAACCTCCTATCCAAGGAGGCCCTCGAGAAGTTGCAGGTGCCCTCCAGGCGCCTAAAGTTGTCGCTTCCATTCTGCGGAGTGACACCCGGGCACTCCGTGCCTCTCGGGCAGGTCGAGCTACCCGTGACCTTCGGGAGTCGGGACAACTTCCGCATGGAGAACGTCCTCTTTGACGTGGTGGAACTCCCCCTCCCCTACAACACCATTCTCGGGCGTCCGACGCTCGCCAAATTCATGATGGCCGCGCATTATGCGTATCTCACGGTTAAGATTCCGGGCCCGACAGGCCCCATCTCCGTGACTGCTGACTTCGGCGGTGCCGTTTCCTGCACCGAGCAGTCGTACATGGCTTTGGTCTCAGCCCAGGCCGAGGTCGAAGGCTGCACAGGGGGCCCAGGACCCTCTTCATCCAAACCCCGACTCGTCGCCGACGCCTCTGTTCCTACGAAGGAGGTCATGGTGGGCGAACGCACCTCCCAGGTCGTCCGAATCGGCGGTGACCTGGGCAGCAAATAGGAAAGCGCGCTCGTCACCTTCCTCCGGGCTAACGTCGACGTGTTTGCATGGCAACCGTCCGACATGCCCGGGATCCCCAGGGAGGTGATCGAGCATCACTTGGCGGTGCGCCCGGACGCCCGCCCGGTGAAGCAGAAGGTCCGGCGGCAGGCGCCTGAGCGCCAGGAGTTCATCCGGGAGCAGGTCAGCAAGCTCCTCGATGCCGGATTTATCCGAGAGGTCCTCCACCCCAACTGGCTGGCAAATCCAGTCATCGTCCCCAAGGCCAACGGCAAGCTCCGCATGTGTGTGGACTACACAGACCTAAATAAGGCTTGCCCTAAAGATCCTTTTCCCTTGCCCCGCATTGATCAAATTGTAGATGCAACCGCGGGATGCGATCTTTTATGTTTTTTAGATGCAAACTCTGGGTATCACCAGATCCACATGGCCGTAGAGGATGAAGAAAAAACTGCCTTTTACCACCTCGGTGGGGACTTATTGTTATATTTCAATGCCTTTCGGTTTGCGCAATGCTGGGTCTTCTTTCCAGCGCGCTATTCGCATTACCCTTGATTCGCAGGTTGGCCGCAACGTCGAAGCCTACATCGACGATCTCGTGGTCAAATCCCGAGGCCGCGCCACCCTGCTCGAGGAACTTTGCCGAGGCTTTGAACAGTCTCCACACCACCTGCCTCAAGCTCAACCCCGAGAAGTGTGTCTTCGGGGTGCCGGCGGGCAAGCTCCTTGGTTTCTTGGTTTCCGGCCGAGGAATCGAGGCCAATCCAGAGAAGATCCGGGCCATCGAGCAGATGCGACCCCCGGCTCAACTCAAAGAGGTCCAGCGTCTCGCCGGCTGCATGACGGCCCTCGAGCGCTTCATCTCCAAGCTCGGGGAGCGAGGGCTCCCCCTCTTCAAGCTTCTGAAGAAGACCGATCGTTTCGACTGGACACCGGAGGCCGAGCAGGCCTTCCGCGATCTGTAGAAGTACTTCACCTCACCACCGTGCTGGTGGCTCCCTCCGAAGGTGAGCCCTTACTGCTCTACGTATCGGTTACTCCTCAGGTCGTAAGCATGGTGCTGGTGGTGGAGCGCGACGAGTGCGCGGGGCCAGGTGCTGGGTCCCAGCTCCCGGCCGCCCCCAGGCACTCCCCCGTCCTCGCGGCTCCCCCCGAGCAGGGGGTCGAGCCCGAGCACTTGGCTCCCCCCCGAGCAGGGGGTCGAGCCCGAGCACTCAGCTCCTTCCGACCAGGGAGTAGAGCCTGAGCACCCGGTCAGCCCCGACCACGCCGCCGAGCCTGGGGGCTGCTACAGCCCCTCGGGTGAGGCCGCGGTCCGGGTCCGCCGGGTACAACGACCGGTGTACTTCGTCAGTGAAGTCCTCCGGGAGGCCAAAACAAGGTATCCCCAGGCTCAGAAGCTGCTCTACGCCGTGCTCATCACTTCCCGAAAGATGCGCCACTACTTTCAAGCGCACAAGGTCTCGGTGGTTACCACGTATCCGCTGGGACCCATCCTCCTGAACCGAGAAGGCAGCGGGCGAGTTGTCAGGTGGGCGGTGGAGCTGGCGGAGTTCGACCTGTACTTTGTCAGTTGCCAGGCGATCAAAAGCCAAGCGCTCTCCGACTTCGTGGCAGAGTGGACACCCGTCCCCGAGGTCGTCCCAGAAGAGATTTTTGCATATCCCGGGCACGACGCGCCCGGATACTGGGTCATGCACTTCGACGGTTCCCTCACGCTGAAAGGCGCGGTGGCCAGAGTGGTTCTCACCTCCCCAACAGGTGAAGAACTCCGGTATATTGTGCAGCTGCAGTTCCGCGCATCCAACAACAAGGCGGAATATGAAGGTCTCATCGCCAGCCTCCGAGCTGCGGTGGGGCTCAGGATTCGTCGCCTCCTGGTCAAGGGAGACTCCCAGCTGGTGATCAACCAGGTGTCCAAAGAGTACCAGCGCACGGATCCTCAAATGGCGGCGTACGTGGCAGCAGTCAGGAAGCTGGAGAGGCGCTTCGATGGTCTTGAATTGCGGTACATCCCTCGCCGCGACAACGCTCTAGCCGACGAGCTCTCCCGCCTGGCCTCCTCCCATGCGTGCGTCCCTGCCGGAGTCTTTGAAGAAAGACTCACACGGCCTTCCGTCCTGCCTGCCGAACAGGACGAAGGGGAAACCTCGAACTCAATTCAGGGGACCCCGGCGGTGCCCTCGGTGGCAAGCCCCGTCAGGGTGCCACCGTCCAGCGAGTGTGCTGCACTTGCTGAATGTTCTCAAGATGCCTCGTGGATGGATGACATCCAAGGGTACTTGAAGGAAAAGTTCCTTCCCGGGGATGAGGCGTCTACCCGAAAGAGTTGCTCAGCAGTCCAAGCGCTATGCCATAGTAGATGGGGATCTCTACCGGCATAGCGCAGGAGGTGTACTCCTGAAATACATCTCCCGGGAAGAAGGCGGTGAGCTCCTCGCTGAGATCCATGAGGGTGAGTGCGGTGGCCATTCATCGTTCCGCACGCTAGTCGGGAAGCCTTCCGGCAAGATTTCTACTGGCCAACAGGGCGCTCATCGTTCCACCAGGATGCTTCCAAGCTGGTTCGGCGCTGCAGGGCGTGCCAGTTCCACGCAAAGCAGATTCACCAGCCAGCTCAGGCTCTTCACACCATCCCCCTGTCATGGCCTTTCGTGGTCTGGAGGTTGGACATTCTGGGTCCATTCCCCCGAGCAATCGGGGGCTATGAGTACCTCTACGTCGCCATCGACAAGTTCACCAAGTGGCCAGAGGCGGTCCCAGTCATCAAGGTGACCAAGAACATGGTGCTCCAGTTTATCCGCGGCATCACCAGTCACTTTGGCGTCCTGAACCGGATCATCACCGACAATGGCACCCAGTTCACGAGTGCCCTGTTCGGGGACTACTGCGAAGACCTCGGCATCAAGCTCTGCTTCACCTCCGTCACTCATCCTCGGAGTAACGGGCAAGTCGAGCGCGCCAACGCGGAGATACTGAAGGGCCTCAAAACCCGGTCCTATGACGTGCTCACAAAGCACGGGAAGGGATGGTTGGACGAGCTGCCCGCTGTGCTATGGGCTAACCGGACCATGCCAAGCCGCGCCACCAGGGAGACTCCATTCTTCCTCGTCTACGGTGCTAAGGCGGTCCGCCCCTCCGAGCTCACTCTAGGCTCCCCTCGGGTGCATGCATACTCTAAGGGTGAGCAAGAGCAGCTGAGGCGCGACGACGCCGACTACCTGGAGGAGCGCCAGCGGTGTGCCACCGTCCGGGCGGCTCGGTACCAGCAAAGTTTGCGGCGCTACCACAAGCGCCATGTCCGGGCACAGTCCTTTGAGTTGGGGGACCTAGTTCTCCGACGTATCTAGTCGCGCGAAGGAAAGAATAAGCTGTCCCCTATGTGGGAGGGTCCCTTCGCCGTGATCACGGTCCCACAGGAAGGTTCTTTCAGGTTGGCAGTAGAAGATGGGCAGCCGTTTCCCAACCCGTGGAACATCAAGCACCTGCGTAGGTTCTACCCATAGACGGCCATGCTCGCGGCTCAGGTCAACCAGGCCGCGGGCTTCACCCCCGCCCAAGTTGACCGGGGGCTATCACTAGCTGGGTAAGTCACTCAACCTTGTAAAATTTGTCAATTCAGTGAAAATGTTAATATGCAATCGTATGTCAATTTCTTTTTTCTGGTTTCCATATGTTTAATCTATCTGGTGAGGTGCTCGGTTGTGCGAGAAAAGTTCGCTCTCTCATTTTCCCCGCTGATAAAAGAATCTCGATCGGTATGCGCATGAGCAGCTACCGCTGACTTACGTCCGATGTGGTAGGCTGTGGTGTTTGGTGTCGTGGCCGATCTTCAGGCACTACCGAGTCCCTGGGTGCTCTGGGTAATCCTACCGCTCGAGTAGTCCGGAGCTCAAGCCCCAGGGGCGGGCTGTCGGTGCTCGGTCTGGTCTGTCATACCCGGGCGCCACCGAACCATAGGATCTCTGGGTTATGCCTCCGCCCGCTCTTATCCGCCGGTCTGGGTATTCGAGAGGTCTCGGGTCGAAAGCGAGAGCAGTCTATAACAAGTACCGCACTAACAGAGCGCACCAAGCAAAGAAATTCCCTATCTTCTCTTAAGTCACAGGTCGACAATCAAAGTAAAAGCAGCTCGACCGCGAGGGCCTCGATGCCCAGGTCGTTGATCGGCCCCAAGGGTCCTCGGGTGGTCCTACCGCTTAGGTATGAGTGGTCGAGATCACCCGACCCCGGGCTCCTCGCGTGCCCCTTGATGCTCGGGCGCCCCGGCTGAAGGAACCAAGCCCCTGGGCACCCCGAGCTCGGAGCGCACGCTCCTACTGGATCGGCCGGCCGAAAGGCCGATAGCTGTCCGGTGAGTGATTAAAATTAGATGAATTTACGTTCAATAGTATTTTGTTCCCGAGTCATCCTCGGGGGCCCTCGTATTCTAATCTGCCCAGTGAGATAATCTCCTCGCACACAAAACCCTACCGTGTGTCTACTTTTTTCCTAAAACGACAGAACGGTCCGTAGAAAGGTGTACCGTACGTACGATAATGTCCGACCGAAGTCCTTCGTGGTGGTTGTGGTGTTCGGTCTGCTTTTAAGGGCCCCGAGCACTACCGAGTCCCTGGGTGCCCTGGGTAATCCTATCGCTCGAGCCACTCGAGTAGTCCGGAGCCTAGGCCTCAGGGGCGGGCTGTCGGTGCTCGGTTCGGTCCGTCTTAAGCCCGGGCACCACCGAACCATGGGGACTCTTGGTCGCATTCCCACCCGTGCGTGTCTCCGGTCTACTGACTGAGTGGTCGCAAGGTGAAAAAGTGTTCACCGATCATGGCGTGTTCCGTGCTGGATCGATCCACCTCCCGAGCAAGGAAGTTCGTGTCTTTGTCTCTTGACTTAGCCAATACGGACTCACGAGGGCTCGGGGGCTGAACACGCCGAGGAAGATGATTGGGACGACCTCGTTCTCGGGGACGAAAAGGTCGGGAACGGTCCGACTGAGTACTCCCCGGGGCTTCAAAGCAAAACCTTAGAAGAAACGCTAAGTACTCAAGAGCACCGGAGTTGCGAACCCAAAGAAAAGCTTCCATTATATTCACAAGGGGAATACAAGAATTTCTAAGGGATCACTCCCATATTTACATCCAGCCAAGACAAAAATAAAAGAAGAGGAAACTACTACAAAAGCCTAATCGGAGGCAGAGTCAGCGTCGGAGTCGTCTTGGCCATCCCCGGGGGCTGGCGGCGGTGGCACTTCCCGCCTGAAGCTGGCCGCCACCTCGGCAGCGGTGCTCCGAACTGCTTCCCGGGTGGCCTCTCCCTCGGCTTCGACAACTCCTTCCAGCGCTGGCTCCAGCGGGAAGTTCGAATCTCTGCTCCGGTAGCAGGCCAGGACGTGCTCGACCACCGCTTGGGCCAAGCCGCGTCCTTCCCGGGCGGCAAGCTCCTGGACGGCCCAGGGCAGCGCCTCGAGGCGCTCGCAGACTTGTTGAAGCCCCAGGACCTCGGAGCTCGGGGTTAGCGCAGAGCGCCATCTCCGGCCACGGGAGCACCGCTCGGCTCGTGTCCTCCACGCTGGTCACCACTCGGGTCATGCCCCTCAGCTCCGCTGGGCCCAGATCCCAGCTTACGCCGATTTGGGTCCGGGTGATATCTTTGGGCCCGGTGTAGAGCCAGCACGGCCGGGCCCGCTCCCGCAGGGGCGCCAGGCGGCGGCGCAAGAAGTCCACCACCACCATTACCGAGGTCAGCCCGGAGTCGCGCAGGAATCTGATGCGCTCGAACACCGGCTTCAACCTCGCGTCCTCCGGCGACGGCACCTCCCACGTTGACTTCTGGGGCTCCGCCGCCACTTCCGGTAGAGCGCGATGATCGTGGGGGTCGACGTCGACGAAGAACCAGTCCCGCCACCACTCCTCCCAATTGCTGCGCAGCACCTGGGGGATGTACTGCTCCCCCAAGCCGTCTCGTAGCCGAAGATTACAGCACCCCGCGACGTCCGCCGGGGAATACCCCCTCTTCTTCCCGGCTGGCCGCAGGACGAAGAAGTGTCGGAGAAGCGTCACCGAAGACGCCACTCCCACGAACATCTTGCATAGGTGTGCGAACACCGCCAGCACTACGACGGAGTTGGGGCTCAGGTGCACCAACTGGATGCCGTAGGTGTCGAGGACTTGGAGGAAGAACATTGAGAACGGCGGCACCAGTCCCGCCGCCACGAAAGATGTGAAAAAAATGATGCGCCCGGGAATGGTCGTCGCCAACGGGAAATTCACCGGCGTCACCACCGAGGCTCACTGCTGGCCCTCGGGGACCAGCAGCATCCTGATCTTATCCGCCGCCTCTTCATTCTTCAGGCGAGACTCCGGCAGCACGCTATCCGGAGTCCTGTCACGGTGGCTTCCTCCGGCTCTCGGCATCCCGACGGGAGGGGAGGTTGTCGGGCAGTGGAGAAGATGGGGGAGAAGCGCTCTGATCGCCTAAAGGAGTTCTAAGGGTTCCAGAGCACGAAGGAAACGAGAGCAAGATCGCGAGATAGCGTAAAGAGGGGGGCGGATCGATCCCCTCCCCCTTTTTTATATCTCAGAGGATTCAAACATTTCCTGCCAACGGTGCACTCGGCGGGACAGTTTCCTCGGTCGACGCAACTGCCAGGCGAATCTCCCGCTGGTCATGCGGCGTCAGCGGCTGTGATGAGGACATCACTCCCTCGGATACATACAATGATCCTCCATTGAACTTTCAAGGTCCAATCACAAGAGATCGCGCACGACAATTAAATTTAGAGGTGAGCTCGTTCCTAAGCAACTCTTTATATAATTTTGAGAATAGATTACTACCTAATGATTATGTGTTGCTTAGGAATCATGGAGAGGACAAGGAGACACATAGAGGAAGGCTTGGAGGCACGGAGGAGCAGCTAGGACGTCCAACAACAGCAGGAGGTCTAGTCCAACTCGAGTCCGAATCAGTCTCGACCTCCAGGACCAGCGAGCACTAAAACGGACGCACAGGACGCATCCGGACTCCGTTTTCAACGATTCACATATGGTTGGAAAGATAATTTCATAAGGAAACCAATGGCGTTGGTTTGAGGTCCAAATTCCTTCTGAGTCAACAGGAAACGTCGAAAAAGTCAGCATCCAGAATCTGTCCCGGTGCTGCGTCACCGTTTTTGGTCCGTTGGGCCGTGTATCGTCGTTGAGCCCATTAGGGGGGCGTGACCAGGGGGTGTGACGACCCTTAGACCCTTATTATCAGCCCCGCCGCTCTCGTTAGGGCGGGTTTTGCTTAGATTATTCTGTTAAGAACAGTTTCGCCGTTTCGTCGGTTTGTGAGACCCCAACTCGTGAGATTAATCATTCATCTGCAATTTGGTTGCATTCTTTCTTGTTCTTGCTTGTGTTCTTCGATTCGCAGGCAAGGACTTTAGCCTTCTTGGCGAGGTCAACCGTGCAACGCCGGTTGATAACCAGAGGAGATGTGGTGCTGCGATTGCGGGGTTTCGGATCGTGTTGTTCGGAAGCCGGATCGACTTGTGTCTCGTTTCCACCAAATCGAGAGTTACCAGAACCTTTCGGAAGATCGGGAACCCTTGTTCATATTAAGTGGTATTCAGAGCTTCAGGTATACCATCAGGTTCATATCTACCCTTAGTTTCGAGTGTTTTCGCCTTCGTTCCATAGTCCACTGCCATATCGTTTTTTTTTATCCTGTCCTACAACCCTTCCGCGCCTTTAGCTTTTGCATATTTCAGTTTCAGAGTCCGTCGTGTTGAGTTTGTGTCCTGGTCAAGGTCTTGTTGCTGGTTAGGTCGTGTTAGAGTCCAGTTCGTGTGTTTTCCCCCACCGTTTCCATCAAACCCTAGCCTCCGTCGCATATTTTCCTCACTTTCTTCCCGTTTTGTCCTATAATTCGGAGTCGTTTCTCAAATCGGGCATAACTTTCGCGTACGAACTCCGTTTTCAGAAAAGTCACAGAGTTTTTCGCATCAAAACGGCGTTTCGGATCCGTTCGTCCCCCGCTTCGCCGGGTTCAGCGAAATCAGAACTCCCAAATTCGCCTCCGAAGTTTGAGTTTTCAATTTCCAAATATTTTTCTCATTTTCCGGCTGAACTTCAGAAAATTCTACAGGCTACGTCTTTCACTTGTTTAAGCTCAAATTTTATGTGGTTCCCTCTTGTGTGCTCCTAAGTGAAAAAAAATATATCAAAAAATTAAAAAGAAAAAGTCGAATTTTCCCAAAAAAACAACGACAGCCCAAAAAAATAGAAAAGAGAGAGGGGCAAAAGAGGAACAATATCTAGAGGAGCACATAGAGAAGGGCAAAGTGAGCTGTGTTAGCGTGTGCTGTTTAGTTCTTTGTTTCTGTTGCTCTTGCTATCCATCATACTTGTTTCTCCACCTTGTTTATCACACATACTTGGTACTTGCAACACTTTAGGCCAGCAACGAGAACAAGTACTTGGGACTATAATTCAGCATTACTATCTGTTTCTGATTTGTGTTCCACATATACATATTTGTTCTCTTTGTGTGCCTTCCAAGCTCCACAGATTCTTCTGGACAGCACTGGTTTGCATCTCTGCAATCGCTCGCACGCCTTCCAGGTATCCTTTGCTTTGCTGGTAAGAACCCTGATAAGAGCTTGGTAAGGTGTCTACCTTTGCTGATCTTGATTGAGAGACACCACTCCACCTTTGTAGTACGATTATTAGGGATAACCTTCACTGTTTGTTGTTGTGTTTGTTTCCACAATGTCAGTTGATGGAGATAAAACGCCAAAGGACTTCAAGGAGTGTGTCAGCCAAGAGCAGCTACAAGCTGTTGTAGACAATGCTCAGAAGGAGATGAAGGAGACAGTCATCAAGGCTGTCACTGAAGCGATAATTGAGCTGAAACTCGCAAACGCGGTTGAGCGGGTGGACAAACGGTTATCCGAGCTCACCGACATGGTAAATGCTTTGGAAAACCGTCCTCTGCACAACGAAGATGTGAATGGAAGCAACACCGGTGATGAGTTGTATGATGACGATGGTAATGTTGATCCAGCGGCGACATTGCAAAACAGATTACGGCGTCGTCTTCGCACTAACACCACAGGTATGGGTGGCGTTCCACATCACCACCACCATCGAGGTATGTATAATCGAGCTCCTGAAGATCCTTATGCTAAGGTTAAATTTACTATACCTTCTTTTTCGGGACATTATGATGCTGAGGGATATCTTGATTGGGAGATGACAGTAGAGCAAAAATTTAGTGCCCACCAAGTACCTGAACAACATAGAGTTAGACAAGCCACTAGTGAGTTTAAAGATTTTGCTATTATTTGGTGGACTGGTTTAGCTGCAGATGGTGCCACACCTCGTACATGGGAAGAGCTTAAGGTTGCTATGCGTGATAGATTTGTTCCCCCATCTTATCATAGAGACCTGCGTAAGAAATTGATGCGCTTAGAACAGGGAGATAAATCTGTGCAGGATTATTATGGTGAGCTTCAAAAGGGCTTGATGCGTTGTGGCATAGTAGAGGGAAACGAAGATTCTATTTGTCGATTTTATTCGGGTTTGAGACGTGAAATCCAGGATATTATTGATTATAAAGAATTTAACAATGTCAACCAGTTGTTTCAGTTTGCTATGCTTGCAGAGAAAGAGTTGCAGGGGCGTGAGCAGCAGGGCAAGTACAAGGCCAGCACCACATACACGCCGCGCACAGGACCATCCTTGGGGCTGTCCAAACCATCCACTTACAGGGCTCCCTCACCAGTGAGCAAGCAACAAGCAGCTACGGCACCAAATCCGGTCACTACACGACTTTCAGGCTCAGGTAAACATTCTGTTTTGCAGGGACCTTCCAAGAGTGCTTCCTCTGTTGCATCAACGGGACGCACCTCTGGCATTCAGTGCCGTCGCTGTCATGGATTCGGTCATGTGCAGAAGGATTGCCCAAGTCAGCGGGCATACATTGCAACGGAAGATGGGTACATCAGCGCCTCTGACATTGAGGAAGAAGAAGAAGAAGAACCAGTTGCTGAGGAGAGCAACGAAATCTTGGGCAGTGATGACACAGCGACCTATAGGAGCATCATTGTGCAGCGGGCGCTCAGCACAAAGGTACAACAACCAGAGAAGCTGCAACGCCATAACTTGTTCCAGATTTTCTTCGTCATCCAAAATCGGCGAGCACGTGTCATCATCGATGGAGGTAGTTGTAATAATTTGGTGAGTTCAGATTTGGTCAAGAAGCTTGGCTTGACCACACGCCAACACCCCCATCCATATAACCTTCAGTGGTTTAATGATGCTGGAAAAGCTAAGGTAACACAAACTTGCAGAGTTTCTTTTTCCATTGGTTCCTATGCTGATTATGTTGACTGTGATGTGGTACCTATGGAAGCTTGCTCACTTTTATTGGGTCGACCTTGGGAATTTGATAATGATGCTATACACCATGGTAGAAGTAATACATATACTTTTATGCATAAAGGAAAGAAAATTACTTTGGTTCCTATGACCCCTGCTGAAATTGTACAAGCTGATAAAGAGCGAGCTGCTAATTTGCGTGATACTAAATCTGAAAATCAGCAAGTTGCTAATTCTCTTTACCCACCTAAAAAGGATAAGTCTGCACCTAGTTCTAAAGTAGAGGGCATAAAATTGAAGGGTGGTGTTATGCTTGCACTAAAAAGTGACCTTGCTGAAATTTCTAATAATGATATTTGCTACACCTTGGTTTGCAAACGAGTTTTGTATTCGCTTGATGATGTTATTAGTTCGATACCTCCTGCTGCCACTAACCTTTTGCAGGAGTATGAGGATGTTTTCCCAGCTGAGATACCCCCGGGACTGCCACCTATGAGAGGGATAGAGCATCAAATCGATTTGATCACGGGAGCAACATTGCCAAATCGTGCTGCGTATCGAACCAATCCCGAGGAGACTAAGGAAATTCAGCGGCAAGTCCAAGAGCTTTTGGACCGCGGGTATGTACGTGAGAGCCTTAGTCCTTGTGCTGTTCCTGTGATTTTGGTTCCTAAGAAAGATGGTACTTGGCGTATGTGTGTTGATTGTAGAGCCATCAATAACATTACTATTCGATATCGCCATCCTATTCCTAGACTTGATGATATGCTTGATGAGTTGTGTGGCTCTGTAATTTTTACAAAGATCGACTTGCGTAGTGGTTACCACCAAATTAGAATGAAACTTGGAGATGAATGGAAAACAGCTTTCAAAACTAAATTCGGATTATATGAGTGGTTAGTAATGCCTTTTGGTTTAACTAATGCACCTAGCACTTTCATGCGTTTGATGAATGAGGTTTTAAGAGCTTTTATTGGACGATTTGTGGTGGTTTACTTTGATGATATATTGATTTATAGCAAGTCTTTGGATGAACATATGGATCACTTACGTGCTGTTTTTAATGCTTTACGTGATGCACGTTTATTTGGTAACCTTGAGAAGTGCATCTTTTGCACGGATCGAGTCTCTTTTCTTGGCTATGTTATTACTCCACAGGGAATTGAGGTGGATGAGATGAAAATTGAAGCCATAAAGAGTTGGCCGGTGCCCCAAACCATCAAACAGGTGAGAAGTTTTCTTGGACTTGCAGGTTTTTATCGTCGTTTCGTGAAGGATTTCAGCGTCATTGCTGCCCCCTTACAGGAGTTGACAAAGAAAGGTGTGGTGTTCCATTGGGGTAAGGCACAAGAGGAGTCCTTTGACACTTTGAAGGACAAGCTTACGCACGCGCCATTGCTGCAACTTCCAAATTTTGGTAAGACCTTTAAGCTAGAATGTGATGCTAGTGGAGTTGGCATTGGAGGTGTTTTGATGCAAGAAGGTAAGCCCGTTGCATACTTTAGCGAAAAATTGCATGGCCCTGTTCTTAATTACTCTACGTATGATAAGGAATTGTATGCACTTGTACGTTCTTTAGAGACGTGGCGTCATTATTTGTGGCCTAAAGAATTTGTTATACATTCAGATCATGAATCGCTTAAGTATCTTCGTTCTCAAAATAATCTGAATCGTAGACATGCTAAGTGGGTTGAATTTATTGAATCTTTTCCTTATGTTATCAAACACAAGAAAGGGAAGGATAATATAATTGCTGATGCTTTGTCTAGACGATATGCTTTGTTGTCCCAACTTGATTATAGAATTTTTGGACTTGACTCAATAAAAGAACAATATGTGCTTGATCCTGATTTTAAAGATGTATTGCTGAACTGTAAAGAGGGACGTACGTGGAACAAGTTTGTGATCAATGATGGATTTGTGTTTAGAGCTAATCGTCTATGCATTCCAGTTGGTTCCGTTCGTCTTTTGTTGTTGCAGGAAGCACATGGAGGAGGATTGATGGGACATTTTGGTGCTAAGAAGACGGAAGATATGTTGGCCACACATTTCTTTTAGCCAAAGATGAGGAGAGATGTTGAGCGGTTCGTGGCACGCTGTACCACATGTCAAAAGGCTAAGTCTCGCTTGAATCCACATGGTTTGTATATGCCTCTTCCTGTTCCTTCTATTCCTTGGGCAGATATTTCGATGGACTTTGTTTTGGGATTGCCTAGGACTAAGAGGGGGAGGGATAGCATTTTTGTTGTTGTGGATCGTTTTTCTAAGATGGCACATTTTATACCTTGTCATAAAAGTGATGATGCCGTTTATATTGCTGACCTCTTTTTCAAAGAGATTGTTCGCTTGCATGGTATGCCTTCTACTATTGTTTCAGATCGCGACGCTAAATTTTTGAGTCACTTTTGGCGCACTCTATGGAATAAGTTGGGTACAAAACTATTGTTTTCTACTACTTACCACCCACAAACTGATGACCAAACGGAGGTAGTGAACCGCACTTTGGGTACCATGTTGAGAGCTATTTTGAAGAAAAATTTGAAGATGTGGGAAGAATGTTTGCCCCACGTGGAGTTTGCTTATAATCGGGCAACACATTCTACCACCAAGGTAAGTCCTTTTCAGGTAGTGTATGGTTTTAACCCTCGCGCTCCTATTGATCTTTTGCCTTTACCTACCACTAAAAGAACACATAGTGATGCTAGTGCACGTGCTGATTTTATTCGTAAGTTGCATGAAACAACTAAAATAAATATCGAAAAGATGAATGAAAAGTATAGAATTGCTGGTAGTGAAGGTAGGAAAGAAGTCAAACTTGAACCGGGTGATTTAGTGTGGTTACATTTAAGAAAATATAGGTTTCCAGAGCTGCGTAAGTCTAAATTAATGCCAAGAGCTGCTGGTCCTTATAAGATAATTGAGAAAATAAATGATAAGACATATAAACTTGAGTTGCCACCCGAGTTCGGGGTTAGTCCTTCTTTTAACATTGCAGATTTGAAACCTTACTTGGGAGCCGATGATGAGCTTGAGTCGAGGACGACTCCAATTCAAGAGGGGGAGGATGATGAGGACATCACTCCCTCGGATACATACAATGATCCTCCATTGAACTTTCAAGGTCCAATCACAAGAGATCGCGCACGACAATTAAATTTAGAGGTGAGCTCGTTCCTAAGCAACTCTTTATATAATTTTGAGAATAGATTACTACCTAATGATTATGTGTTGCTTAGGAATTATGGAGAGGACAAGGAGACACATAGAGGAAGGCTTGGAGGCGTGGAGGAGCAGCTAGGACGTCCAACAACAGCAGGAGGTCTAGTCCAACTCGAGTCCGAATCAGTCTCGACCTCCAGGACCAGCGAGCAGTAAAACGGACGCCCAGGACGCATCCAGACTCCGTTTTCAACGATTCACATATGGTTGGAAAGATAATTTCATAAGGAAACCAATGGCGTTGGTTTGAGGTCCAAATTCCTTCTGAGTCAACAGGAAACATCGAAACAAGTCAGCATCCAGAATCTGTCCCGGTGCTGCGTCACCGTTTTTGGTCCGTTGGGCCGTGTATCGTCGTTGAGCCCATTAGAGGGGCGTGACCAGGGGGTGTGACGACCCTTAGACCCTTATTATCAGCCGCCGCCGCTCTCGTTAGGGCGGGTTTTGCTTAGATTATTCTGTCAAAAACAGTTTCGCCGTTTCGTCGGTTTGTGAGACCCCAACTCGTGAGATTAATCATTCATCTGCAATTTGGTTGCATTCTTTCTTGTTCTTGCTTGTGTTCTTCGATTCGCAGGCAAGGACTTTAGCCTTCTTGGCGAGGTCAACCGTGCAACGCCGGTTGATAACCAGAGGAGACGTGGTGCTGCGATTGCGGGGTTTCGAATTGTGTTGTTCGGAAGCCGGATCGACTTGTGTCTCGTTTCCACCAAATCGAGAGTTACCAGAACCTTTCGGAAGATCGGGAACCCTTGTTCATATTAGGCTGCCAGGCGTATTTTCCTCGATCTGCGCGGCAGCCGCGCGTGCCGCCCGTACCATTGTCATGCCCTTCGGGAGTTGTGTGGACACGCGTCTGCTTGTCTCCCCGCTGGGCCGTACCAGAGGCCCCGGTCTAAAGGGTCACCTCTTGAAAGCCTACCATGTGGCGTCCACGCAAGCCTCGGCCTCGTCCGCGACGAAGAGCCCATCCGCAGTCTCCGTGCCATCACCTACCAATGGGCCCGGGGGCTACTGTCAGTGTATCAGGAACCGGGGGTCCCTGAGTCCCGATGCCAGGCCAGCCGTCCACCACGTGTCACCATCCCGCGAGGTCCCTCCTGCGGGATGAGGAAAGTCTAAGTTCCGGGAGAAGGTGTTCGGGGCCACAGTCTCTGGTCCCCGAGCACCCTAGTTCCCCGATGACCCACAGAGTCTAAGTACTGGGAAGAAAGTGCTCGGGGAGGCGCCCGGTCACCCCCGAGCACCCTAGTCCCCCGATGATCAGAAGGGCTAAGTTCCGGGAGAGAGTGCTCGGGGACTGCGCGCAGCAGTTCCCGAGCGAACAGTTCCCCGAGGGCCAGTGCGAAAGTGCTCGGGAGAGAATGCTCGGGGCTGCACGTGGCAGCCCCCGGGCTCTCAGTTCCCCGAAGGCTCGTACAAAGATAGGCATTCTCGGGAGAGAGTGCTCGGGGAGGTGAACAGTACTCCCGAGCACCTAATACCCCGAAGACAAAGATAGGCATTCTCGGGAGAGAGTGCTCGGGGAGGTGAACGGTACCCCCGAGCACTCGATTCCCCGATGACCCAGAGAGGCCCCCAAGGGGCCCACCGATGAGGTGTCCACCCGTGAGAGGTCCAAGGCCGTATTAAATGAGCGCGCGTGGCCTGACATATCCAACTGCTCCCGCCGCAGCGTCAGTTCCTGCCATGCTTTGGCAGAGGGGCGTGGGGCTATTAATTGCACGGGTCCCGTCCCGTATCATTCGGTGTGTCTCGGGATAACATTGCCAGGATCAAAGCGTTCCGCCCGCCGCCCTGCCGTGGCAGAGGAACAAGACAGGGCGGGCACGCCGGGTGGCTCTGTGGCTGCCCGGTGGGCCCTCTCAACGGCGCCCGTTGCCAGGGCGTCCACAGTGACAAGTGACCGGACGCGTGCTATGATTTTCCACCGCCCTAGTCACTTCGTTCAGAGGAAATGATGACGTCTTTCTCAGTCGTGGTGTCTTGGAACTTGTGCCCCCTCCTTCTCATTCGGGGCATGTCGCAGCCAGCGAGTGCATAAAAGAGTCAGCACACAGAAGAGAGGGGGGATCGGAGAAGAAAAAGCCCAAGCAATCAACCGCAAGGGACGAGTTGACTGACGAAGAAGACGAATCCCACAACGAACCAAGCCAACAGACGAGGACATTGTGAGAAAGCCTGAGCAGAGCTCCTGCCGAAGAGCAAGGAGCCTCAAGCTCTTAGTTAGACACAATATTCTGGTAACCAGATACATCCTCGAGGGATCTCCCTCAGGACCGTTATTGCATCCATACAGGAGTAGGGTATTACGCCCCCGTGCGGCCCGAACCTGTCTAAACTCTAGTGCATTTATTTCTCTTTGCACTAGGTCGATCATCCCCCACCACCGGCCGGTTCATTTACATCCACTTCCATTTATTTCTCCGACGAACTTATTCAGGATCATCCCCCCGGCCGAATCTCTAAAAAGGGGCCTCTCGGGATCCCTGCGACAGGAGCTAATCCTCCGACAGAGACCAAGGAGACGAAGAAGACGGTGAACCTCTCCAACAAGACCTCCAACCTCTACACCAAGCCCAACTACATGAACAAGATAAAAAGCAACCACTATAAGCTCAAGAAGAAGGAAAATGGCAAGATGGTTGCACACATAATTGGGAAGAAGGATCGGAGGTGTAACCAACCCATTTGGGTGCCCAAGGAAGTCATCACCAACATAAAAGGGTCCCAATCAGTTTGGGTTTCAAAAAAGACTTGAAGCCCCGAAGCTGCTATGAGGATTTGGAGACTTAGCTCACAAGATGAAGTAAAAGTTCAAGCAAAGAAGCCAAGTGTATAAGATTAGGCGCATTGATGAAGAACATGAACATCAAATACCCAAATCCTCATCCAAAGGAAAAAGAGGTAATGAATCTAGTTGCAAAATCCTTTCATTCGATGTAGCTCATATACCTTGACTAGGTTTGCATAAGCTTATTTCAATATATTGCAATGTCTAGTGTAGATTTTCATATGGTAGGTTGCTTGTGTTTCTCTCTTATACATGAGTAACTTACATGGTTTATTAGTGGTAGGTTTCTTTTATGGCACTAGTTTCATAATTGATATCTTTTATGTACCATATCTAATGTATAGGATAAATCCCTATTGTTATCAATAACAATTGCATATATCTCATAAGTACTCAAGATTTGTATGCACACATTTAGGGGGAGTATATCCTATAGGTTGTGATTTTGAGACTAACATGTGTTACAAGTTGTATCTTTTGTAGTCTTATGGAGCAATCAACATGTCCCTAGAGGTATGCAATACTCAAACGCTTCAATTAGTATCATTGTCAAATCTTTGTTCATTTAAGCTACCTCCATGCATAATATAGCTTAAACTTCCTACCTTGATATATTGTTTAGTTTGTTTTATTTTCATCATATGTATGCATATATATAGGGGGAGTTTAGACTATATTATGTGAGTTTCATAAATTGTGATACATGTGCTTTCATAGCTTATAATTGGTATCATACCCTACAATTGGTATCATTCATTTGTAGTGATATCCATTCAATTGGTATACTTTCAAATTGGATCATGATTTGTGAAGCTCTCTCCCATGCGCTCTAATGTTTCTCTCTTTGAGTTCAACATGTGCATATAGTCTTTTTTGGGTATTGTTGACAAAAGGGGAGAATTTGGACGACCAAAGCAAGAAACAAATAACAAGGTAACGGAGATTGTAGCAATGAGCAAGATAGTCTAGGAATGCCAAAGTTGACAAAGGGAGAGAAGAAGAAGATGCTAGAAGCAACATATGGCACCTAGATCGACAAAAGAGAAGTTTTTGCATAGGTCAATCAAGGGAAATAGTGGCAATGGAGAAAGGGGAAGCCACAACAAAGGGGGACTAATTGGCAAAAATATGCATCCAAGCAATGTGGTAAGACTTTGTGCTCATCTATGATCTTTACATTTGGTATCATTTGTTATTTTCCATTTATTTTGGTTGTGTTGTCATCCATCACCAAAAAGGGGGAGATTGTAAGGAAAATGGCCATATTCGGTTATGTTTGTGATTTTTGTGAGTAATGATAATATAGTCAATGAGACTAACATATTTATTAAGAATATATGTTAGTAGAACTCATGAATGTAATATATGAAGATGCCACCGAAGCAGGGATAGTTTGGTTGAATTAGAGAAGTCCCAAGAGTTTTGTTCTCATTGGATGGTCCGGTGTTAAATGTGTTGCACACACCGGATAATGAACAGTGCATACAGACAGAGGTAGTTTTGCCTCACCAGATGGTCCAGTGTCAAATGGGTAGAATCATCGGAGCAATTCCAGCAGAGGCAGTTTCAAGAGTTGAAGTTGAAGATCAAGTAATTGGATGATCCAGTGTTCGACAAGCAATACACACTGGAGCATTTGGTTCTGAGCAGAAGATTTTGAAGGCATCAAATAGTCTGGTGATGAAGCAAGAATACAATGGACAAATACACCGGACAATGAAGCTCAAGCCATCGGATGGTTCGGTGATGAGGTCATGTGTACACCGGAGCATATTTTCTAGAGAGAGTAGCATTTGGCTCGGATGGCTGAGGATTGCTCACCGAATAGTCCGATGATGGATTGATAAGCACCGGAGAAGGCACCAGAGCAATTTATACAGAGAAGATGTTGGCTCGGGTGGCTAAGGTATGCTCACTGGAAAGTCCGGTGATGAAGATGCAGTATATACCGGAGTATCCGGTGCTCATAGTGGCTTGAGTGGGGTTCCAACGGCTAGTTTGTGAGAGTGTACTCGCCGGATGATCCGGTGTTAGTACTACTGTTCTCACCGAATCATCCGGTGTTAACAGCTTTTCAAAGCCGTTGGGTTAACGACTAGTGCGCATGTTTGAGGCTATAAATACCCCTTCACTCAGTCATTTGATGGTGTGGCATGCAGCTGGAGCTAGAAAAGTTCATATACACTTGAGAAGACATCCAAGCCACCAAAGTTCTTAAAGTGATCATCCAAGGTAATTAAATACAAGATTAGAGAGTGATTAGTGCTTATAGGCCTAGAGAGTGTGTTGCTAGGTGATTGCTGCCTAGATAGTAGATCAAAGAGTGATCCAAACTTGTATCTCTTGGTATGCCGGCGTCTTAGAGTCTTGGTGACTCGCCAGCAACTTGAGCCGGATTGCTCAAGCTTGTTGACCCTCCGACTTGGTGTGGAGCGGTGACGAGAAGTGTGTATGGGGACACGGAGACCCTTGCCTTGGTGGCTCAAGCTCCGAAGTGATCGCGGCGACAAGAAACCGGAAAAGAGGTTAATAGTGAGACCTTGGCTTGGTGGCTCATCCGGGTGGAGGTCTTGTCTTTGTGACTTGGTGGCTTAAGAATCGTGACCGGGTGCTGACCGGGAGTATATCCTTTGTGGAGTTCCAACGAGGACTAGGGGTCGCATTCATATTATCGATACCATGGGAAAAATTCTTGTGCTGAGTTTGCTCTCTTTACCTTATTTACATTTTCGCAATTACCTACTTCAAATTTATGTTCTTAGATAGGTTGCAAGCTCTTTGATCGGTAGAATAGACATACTAGATAAATCTAAAGTATATTTAGATAGAAATTGATATAGGTTTATCTTGTGTTGTTTTTCGAGCTGAAATAGTTCTAAGTGTTCTAATTCACCCTCATTCCTCTTAGGATATCGCCGATCCCTTCAGATAGTGATGTTCAATTATAAAGTTTGACTTAGGAGAAGATCACTTAAAATTTGACCTGATGATTAAAGATAACCTGGCTTGGCTTTTGTTCATGTTAATTTTAGAACATGGAGATCATGAAACTGAAGACAGATTAGACAGATGTGGCTCCTGTTAGTTATAAATGTGTATGGATGCAAAAATATTTGTTTCCTTGCTGATTACGTGTACTGACATACTTGTGAATGAGAATATATAATATAAATGAAAATACTGACACGATGCGTTTTGGATTATGTGTGATGTCCATTGGATACGGTTTTATCATGAATTTCTTTATTACAAATGAAAAACTTATTTGATATTAATTTTTGAAACATATTTTTGCCACAATTATGACAAACATTTGTATCATAGAAAATATTAATTCATGACGTCCAACCTTCATCATAAATTATGAAATTCCTTTGTGATGATTTGCCAAATTTTTGTGTCATGAGGTACATATAGCGACGGAGTTTTTTGACATAGTAAAGTATTTATGATGAAAAATGAAGATTCTATGATGTTTATTGTTCATCACAAAATGACGTTTTGTGTGGTACTGAATTTACCTCCAGCTTCGGCTTCACAAAATTTTGAAGTTAGGATACCGAATTTCAATAATTTTTAGAGTTAGAGTTCTGTCAAACAATCAATTGTTTGCATAGAAAACCTATCTCAAAGAACTCGGATAAGAACTGAAAATAAAACACCATTATCAAAAGTGAGACAAAGACCTCACAAAGTTTGCCTTGGTCACCTTTGCCCTCTAAGCCACATGGAGAACTTCCATGTTCGTAGGCTCCATTTGGCATTGCATTGACTTTTCAATTCACTTATTATTTGTTAGATTTGTATGTTGCATTTAGTTAGAAGTGCCTTTTAAGGATCTATAACAACACTTTATTAGAACTAGCAGGGTTCCTGTATGTTACAGATTTTTAATAAATAAATATTGAAGTTCTAAACTCTACTCATTGAGCTACTCAACATTCCGAGTAATTATATCTATCCGAAAATTATATACGAAATTTTAGCCAATTATTAAGCCCAAAAAACAAATTAACACAATTGTGCGCAGATCCTTCATGCACACACTTATGCATAACCAAATCAATGCATAGAAGATCGAGAATGACTTATATTTAAAGAATAGTTGAGGAAGATGTAGAACCAACTACCACCAGCTGAAATATACTTCCTTCGATTGTAAATGTAGGTCATTTTAGACTTGTGCACAAAATTAAGAAAATAGATTAAATAACCTTATTGCCCTTCATTTATTCTATATTGGAAAAGATAACTCATTTATTTATGAGAGTAGTAGCATTTATTAAACATGGATAAGATGGGAACAAAAGAGAAAAAAAAATGCATAGAAGTTCGAGAATGACTTATATTTAGAGAATAGTTGAGGAAGCTAAAACGACCTACATTTGCAATCAGAGGGAATATTAAGTAGTAGAGATTAGCAAATATTCCTGTAGCATACTAGATTTCACGTCACAGCGCAACAAAATATTCCACACAGTGATCCTTAGTCTTAAGAGATGAATTCATGGTCTTGATCCTATGATGCATGCTTAAACATACATGGGAGATGACCTAATGTGTATCATTTGTTCTATATATAAATATGAAAAAAAATACAAATACACTCCCTGAAGTTGGTTATAGTTACGAATACCCTCTTATATGTTAAATAGTTGCATCTAACACTATATCTCTCCTCACATATAAGGTTTAGTTCCTACTTCTCTTGAACACATTTTTAGCTCCTCTTACTTATTTACCGGTTAGCGATGTCCTATAAACATGCATGATTTGAACTTGTAAAATGTGCACATAACTACTTGGTGGTCCATGACATGAATATTGGTATATATATGCACTCCATTTTTGTGTTTGTTTCACTATCAAAAGAGATACAAAATCAGTGACGGATTGTAATATGATCCGTCACTTATGTTAAAAGTGACGGGTCGTAGTTGTGACTTTTCATCAGTGATTGATCATCCTAGGCCAGTCAGAAGTGATAGGTCAAATTATGACCCGTCTCTAATGACTAACTTATCAGTGATGGGTCATCCAAGAGAGTCATTAGTGGCAGGTCAAGCTTTGACCTATCACTAATGACAAGTTTTGACCTGTGAGAACAGACGAGGGAATCTTAATTAGTCAATTATTATATGTATTAGTCAATCAATTTGATAAAATATTAGATGTATTAGCCCATCAACTCTTCAGTTTTTTTCCGTAGTTATGACATGTCTAATATATCCTTCATAATGTATCAATTATAAATCTAGATAGTATTAATTAAAAATAATAACTATATAATTTCTTGTATCCAATAGTAAAATTTGTATTGATTTGCAAGCAATAAAATGTGTAGTAAAATGGTAAAAGCAAATATCATTTTCCTAAAGCATTTTGATCTAGTAGTGTATTCACAAATATTTTTTATTTTTATTTTTATTTTATCTTATTTTTTCTCACCTCACAAACACTAGAATAGAAACCATTGTATATTTTTGCTCAAGTTTCATGTAAGGGATGGCGGCTATGGACACAAACACGTGTTTTGAAAATGGTGCAGAAATTTTTTGGGTAAGAACTCAATATTTCAAGCTATTTTTTACCTCAAAAAATTCTCTGAACCCAATAAAGTAGAGGGGAAATGGATGTAACTTTTTCTGTAGATGTCTATAGAATCAAAAAATATCGAAATCGGAGTCTGTATATAAAAGTTATCTCCGTTTAACCGAAGATAGTCCAGATCAACTAGTTTGTATATCTATTGTACAAAGTTGAAAAGTGACGGATCATAGCTGTGATCCATCACTTTTGGTGACAGGACACAGTTATGACCCATCACTTATGACCTTCGGTATCTGAGTTGAGTTAGCTTGGGTGATAAGGTTTTTTTTTTACTTTTTTCGTATCTGAAAAGTGTGAAAACCGTTCATCAATTATAAGTGATGGGTCATAACTGTGATGGTCCTCACCCTGAACTTGTACTAAGTGACAGATCACAGTTATGACCTATCATTTATGAAGGTTATAAGTGATGGGTTAAGTTTTGACCCGTCACCAATAATTCTATTGGTGATGGATTCTTACCCATTACTCACCGTCACCTATGATAATTATATGAGCAATCACTTTTGAGCTTTTTTTTCACCTAGTGCTTGTCGTTAACACTTGTAATGTCACAGGAAAGAGTTTATATATTAAGCAAACAGGACAAGCACATACTCGTTCCATACATGCGTCGTCAAAGAAAGAGCCGCACATCTGTTAACAGGAAACGCATGTACGTATGCACGACATATGGTAGGAAAGATCTCTCTCCTCCAAACCTAATGCGCCATGAGCTACACTACCTGGGATAGAGTTGGGCAGCAGGTTGCCGAGTGTCCTTACCGAGCAGCATACAGAAGCACCCCCCATGGTGTAACACCAAGCCCTACGTGCCGCATTTTTATCTACTCATCATGCATGGCCTTTTGGTCTATCCATACATTGGCCTCGGATACATGCAATTTTCCTAGGTTCTCCCTCCCCCACCAACTAGGACACATCCTCCTCGAGCCTTGAACAATTAAAACTATCCATCACCTTTCACTTTTTATAAAGCAACGAGCTTTTAGCCTAGGTTTACACTTTACTATATATGTCATTCCTTTGTGTACGATATATCATATATGCAAGACGTGCTTGCATTACGGCTTTTGTCATTGATCATAACTCGGTGACTTACAGTCTGGTAGTCAGCAGCAAATCGATGAACGTACGGTCCAGCAGTGCATGCGCACGTACATAGCATACATAGCAGTCAAAATGACAGACAGAAAGAAAGATATAGACGGAGCCATTTCCATCAATACTTTCTTTTCTTTTCCTTTCCTTTTCTTTTTTTCGTTTCTCGTCCTCTAGCAAGTGTTCGTACCGGAGACTGTGCCCGTGAAAGCAATTCGAAAAGATGGGGAGAAAGAGATGCTGCGAAGGAGGAGAGAGGAGGAAGAAGGCGACGCTTTAGGGGGCAACCAAACCCCATCACCAACACCAACATTTTGCATGCATGCTGATGCTGCACAGAGCGCGAGTGACCGATGGAGACATGAGGAGGATGCACGATGGCTACGATCTGAAATGCTCTGCAGGTGAACGCATGCCATTTGCGTCCATCCACGCCGCGACAAGAGAATGTCGATGCATGCTGCATGGAGCCGTCCTTAAACTATTACTAGCTGCTGGCTAGCCCCCACCTCCTCCTTTTTTTGCACATCAATCTTCTTCTTGTTTTTACTACTTAAAAAATTACTCCCTACCATCAATCGTCTTTAATAATTTCTGTCTAACTCTCTCTCTCTCTCTGTCTCGAATGTTAAGGTGAGTGTGGTTAAAATATTACCAGATGCTTTCACAAAAAAAAATGTTACCAGATGATCACCTTCTTTATCTTTGTCCCCCTTTGTCTACTGTGAACCACCGTGCGTTCCTCCATGCAGAAAACATATATTTGCGCCAGCAAGTTGAAGGCAGGAATAGAAGCGACAGCCGAAGTAAAAAAATTGTTGGAGCATGGAAAGGTTTGGTACGTACGGCCAGGATCGTAGCAGGGAATTAACAGCACATGTTCGGATGATGGAGTACTATTGGTTAACTAACATATATTTTACTAATATTCTACACCAAACCAAGCTGGAGAAACGATAAAACTAAAAAAAAAACTAGTCTGATCGGTTAGTTTAGAGCCAGATAAGGCTCATGTACCAAGCTTCTAGTTCTAGCTGAGCACAAGAGAAGGCGGACCCCACCGGTTCATAGACTGCATGCCTGGTTTCAGCCGAATATTGGTGATTCCGCCAGATTATAATTCCACATGCAGTTCAACCTGAAATCGTTCAAACAAGACGAGAAACTTCCACAGCCTCTCATTAACTCATCACAGTAACATCCTCTTTTACTGGCAGTGAAACAAGAGCGGGAGTTTTTTTTTGGGCCAGCATATATCGGTGCCGAAGCTAGGCACAACAGGGATGGAGATAGGGATGCTAACGAGTATCCATAGGTAATTATTGACTATTATTTAGTTTATTTTTTCCTTAGCTTATTTATGTGAGAGTTAATTTTTAGTTTAATTTTTGAGTTTTGGGTCAACTTAATGACTTAAAAAATACAAAACTTAGGTAGAGACGAAACAACATCAACCAGTTTATCAGGTGGCTTCACTAGCTTAATTGGGGGGTGCTAGAGAGATAAATAACCTGTTTGTCAGGGGTAGAGACCTTAACGATCGGCAATGGCACCGCTTAGTTTTCTCCTCTCCCTTTGGCACTCGACAACTAATTATTGAGACTTAGGAGTAATTAGTAGCGGAACTCATGAACCAGCTGTTATTACCAATTTGCATACCCTGATTAAAGGGGCGCCGGTGAAGCAGAATCTTCTCAAATAACCTGAAATTATGCAGAGCCTTAAATATTACCAGAAGTTTAGAAGAACAGGTAATATTACCTGAGCGTACTCGGATTTATGTAACGTGCAGCTGTGCAAGCACCACCCCGATCGAAGTAACTAGAGTCAAGACCCAAAGAAGCAATATGAACCCGGACACTTTCTGTTCGCAGACCCTCCAACACGTTCAGTCACCAATCATACGAAAGACATCGATCGGGTCGTGGAGTGCACAGTTACTTTTAGTACCACATCTGAAAGAGCCGCTATATTTCTCTGTTCATGGCAGCTACGCTACACTTAGTACCCTACGCTACAGTTACTCTTGCACCTGAAACATATGGAACGATAATGAAATCTGAGTGATTTACAGAGAACTACACTTGTTCCTGTGTGATCAAAATTATCACAGTTCATGCCGATATTACTTTGGAACATCTTATTTGTCACATATCAACATCTTTTGGAACACTTAGTTTGTTACATATTATTAGAAAATTATACATTTTAGCAGCTGCTGACAATAATGCCATTCATACGTGACTTTGCTGACTCAAGGGTGCTTGACATTGCTCATGCCGATAAACTAAGCATTTGCTAAGAATTTCTAGACCAATGTTGGGGAACTCGTGAACCATCTATTATTGGGATATTGACTGCTTACATACCCGTAAAAGAGCAACGGTCAATCAACTTTTTACAATTAACCAGAGGTCATATTAAGCTCTAAATATCTACAACGTGGAAGCTCCATTCACACTCAGATCGATCGCTGCTGTAGTCAAAACCCAAAGAGGCAAAATTGAACGCGGACTTTCTGATCCCAGACTATCCAACACATTCACACACAATCAAGCTAAGACATCGGCCGCTCTACACCACAGTTGCTACCTACCCAATACTACACGCGTCTACAGAAGTAGACAGCAGACAGGTCCTAGAAACCAACCGAACCCCAACGACGCCATTACAGAAAAGCACGCAGCATTCATCCGCCCGTTTAGACGATAGGAGCAGCATCGTCATTAGAAAGAAAGGGAGACAGAGAACAGCAAGGCATGGTATGCAGCCCTCTCCTGCTGCAGCATCAGCACAAGGGAAAGAGAGAAACGGATGAAAAGGTGGCAGACAAACAACGGCGCAACAATCATGGCCACCCACAACACGATTCCCAGCTACAGAAACCCAACAAGCGCAAGCGTCCACGGCGCCATTTCTTTGACCCTCCCACGCCCTTATTCTCTCTCTCACCTGCACGCCTCCCACTCCCTTTCCTCGGGCGACGTGACATTCCCTCCTCCCAGATTCTCTCTCATAGCAGTCTAGTGTTTTTCACTAGCCCATACGTAACATCCTAGCATAGCACAGCATCGCACCGCATAATGGGAAAAAGAATTAGCCCAACTTGCAACACGACCATTAGATGACAACCTGCGCCGTGACAGAACTTTGCTGCTTATAAATAGCACATGCCTAAGACCACACCTCAAACAACAAACCCCACCCCACACACCGAGCAAAGCAAGACAGACGAACGGAAACTAAAGCTGAGTTCTCTCTCTCTCTCTCTCTCTCTCTCTCTCATCAGCTCACACAACCCTCTCTTCTTCTCACCGACCATTCCTCAATGGGGGTGCAGAGCAACGAGGGCACGGTGATGTTCTCCTCCATCGCGTTGCTGCAGCAGAGGTTCAGGGAGTTGGATAGGATCAGGGAGAAGCGGGAGGAGAGGCTTCTCCAGATGCTCGCTCCCCGCACCGACCGCCCCGCGGTCCCCTCCCCCGCTGGTGCTGTTCCGAGGGCGACGCCGGTAAAGTGGTTCTTCCACCCGGAGCTGCTGTACCCATGCAGACCGCTGCATGACACCGCCGCCGCCGCCTTGTTCCCGGGTGTGACGTCCACCGCCTGCGAGTGCAAAAACTTCCAGCTCCGCGGCGACCCGCTCGCGGTGGAGCTGTGGCCTAGTAAGGTCCACAAGCATGTCTCCGGTGAAGTCGACGTCGACACCTCGCTGCACCTCTAGACTACTACTACTGCTACTGAAAAATGTGGCAATATCCTAAGCTGTTAACCTTGCCAGTCTCATCGATGTTGCTCTAGCTGTTTTTTGGTAGCCTACTACTATGTTTTCTCCTCTTCTTTTGTTTGTAACAAGGGGTAGGAGAGTGATGGTGAGCTGTAATTATTACCAATAGTACGATGGTCCTGGTTTGTTTTCTTGTCACCTGGTCGCGCTAGAAATGCTTGCATCTTCCAATTGGTCACGCTTGTCATCCGAGTCTGAAAGTATCTCTGCTGGGCAACCATTTTCTGTTATATCTGGACACCCCTCGTCATCGCTATCTGAAGAGTCCTTCTTCCGCTTGATGATTTTCTTCGAAATCAAACGATTCACATCCTTGCTGTCAACATCTACACATTCATTGCTTATTGGCTTGAATAGGACTTTACCCACCTTCCTTGCATTAGCTTCCAATATCTGCGAGTAAGGGAGAGACAGGTAAGTTAGAAGGGTAGTAAAAACAGCTACAAATTAGAAATCATCGATCCATCATTCTACAATAAATTAGAAAAGATCGTGATTCTTCAATAGAAAAAGAAACTATGGTTTCCTAGGCCTGCAACAATTCACCTAAACTGTAACAAAAACTTCGGGCAAATGGGAGTTGCAACAACAAGGTTGTGTGCAATACTGATTTCACTGAAATTCAGTAATAGTATGTGTTCTGAATTCAGTAATAGATCTTTTTGTCTGTTGTTTTTTGAGCCTGAGTTATTTAGTTCCAAATAAAAAACAAGAGGCACAGATGCAAGAGTAGAGTTAGCATCACCTCCGTGGAGAATAAAAGAGTAGCTTTAGCATCGCCTACGTGGAGAATCGACACGTTTCAGTAACCTTCTAAGTATTTTGTATTCTTATATGTGCAATCGACCATCTAGAGTGATGTTGGATAATAGAATCTAGCAGTAGGTTCTTAGTATGATAAAACCTAAACCAATGTGACCACTCCAGGTCCTTCTGAAAATTTATATTCTACAAAACTCCAATGAAATGATCTAAGAACCAAAGGCCCTTAAGGTTATATGCAACATCGTTTTTAGTGGGAGAGTTATATGCAACAGGATTTAGGGTACTGCAGCTAACATGAACAAGTGAAGCGTTTAGTGGATCTTAGTAGTAGTAACATGGAAACCTCACATACTGACTATACTGAGCAAGTTTTTTAGTTGGATATTTCTAGTGGCGACAAGGAATCCTCACAATACTAGCTAAATTTGCTACAATGCGGTACTAGAGACCCTGTGCCAGAACTCTCAGCAAACAGGCAGTAGACAGCAGATTGTGACAATTACCTCAAGTTCATAAGCTTGAGTTTTTTCTCTATCATCTTGGCGGTCAGACACTTCCTCCTCATTTTCTTCTCTGTAATCCTTTTCAAGTATCACAAGCATTTTCCCACCTTCTTCTGGAATATAGCCAAAGGATTCACAGACAAAACCAGACACCGTCTCATATTGATGACCCTGAAAATAAATGTTTTCCATGTGCCTCAGGATAGCTTTTAATCTAAAAGAAAGAGTCATGACAGAACTAAAACATTTGATTAAAAGGAACATTTGTGAATATTTATATTGACCTAAACATTGTGTGTCCATTTTCCTCAAAAAATACATCCATAATGCTTAGCTGTACTTGATTCTACAAATACATTGCAACATATTTGGTGACCAAAGTTGCATTTTAAAGACCAGCCAGTGTCCGAATTACACCTTCGTACGACCGCAGGGTATGTAGAGAAAGCAAAAGATCTAATGAGAAACGATACCTCTGGTATTTTGATGCCAAGCTCTTGACATAGATGGTCTATCGATGTATTTGCATCAACATCAAATGTTCCATCTTCCCGCATCACTATATAACCTGTTTTCTTCTGGATTTCCTCCTGAAAGGGTAAAAAAAAAAAAACAGAAGTAATTGAGAGTCTGACAAGAAAATAGCAACTAGTTCGTTACATGTAAAAAAAAATCATTGTTCGAATTTTGACAAGGATTCAGAAAACAGGTGGGAAGCAGCTGCTTCCAGATTAAACTTGCAGAGGCAGGAAACCGAATCCCTGCCAGTTTCAATACCAAGCTAATGCCAATGTAGTTTGACTTAGCCGAGTTATGGCCAATTTAGAATGAATCTTCAAGAGCCCAGTTAATTTCCACTGTACCATATCTCAATATATATTCAGGACACCGAGTAGTTCACTGTTGATTTCATATAAATCAGTGGTTTGGTGGCCAGAAATCAACCTGGTTCTGGTTTATGAACCCTGGTTATGACCTGCAATGATTCTAAGTTCTAAGAAAATGTAAGCTCATAAATACCAAGAGCTCAAAAGTTGGAAAATAATCAGTGTTTTATGGAAGTTGACAAAGACAACAGCCCTTGCAGCATGTCTCTTCTCAGTTTTTGTTCTCATTCGAGACATCCTGCAACAAGCTTATTTCACTATTGTTACTTGTTATGTGCAGGAGATTACTGTAGATGTTATGGTAGGAGATCAAGGTTTGCCATTTAATTAGGAAATAAGTTTGGTAGGAGTTGGATTTGATTTGGTTAGGAGATAAGTTTTATTTGGTTTCTAATTCAATAGAAGATAAGTTTGTTAAGTTAGGATTTGAAGTTGATTTACGATTGTAATGTTCCCTCCTTATATAAAGCGGCAACCGCGCATCATTGTAATCAAGAGAAATCAATCAAGTTCCCAATCCCCTTCTCCTCTGTCTTTCCTAATGTTCTAAGCCTCCCTAATCTATAGTCCAATCCCTCCTCTAGCAGCTGACGTCACCCGGCTATCCTCCCAGCCAGTGTTTACCCTAACATTACTATTAATATTTTAGTTTTTATATATTTTTATATCATCTTTTTTGGCTCTTGTTAGGTTTCATCTCGATCCTACCCCAACCTGCTTGGGACAAAAGGTTCAGTTATTGACTTGTTGCATACATTTGAGAACACATCCCTAGAAGGATTCAATGTACACAGGATGTAATAAGTTTTATTTTTAGCATAAAAACAACTTGTATTGTCAGCTCAGCTTAGCACCAGAAAAGTCGATCCAGTTATATTTGACCATGCGGTTTGTCTTAGTTCTTTAGCATGGCTCAGTATAGTTGCTTACTAAATTTCCCAAGTTCAAACCCAGCAGATCATTGTTTATTTACTAGAGATGAAATGAAACTTATTTAATAAGAACGATAATTACAAAGCATAAAAGAAACATGAATCAAAAAAAGGAAAAACGGTTTTGAAAATATAAATGAAAATAATAGCATGCAGACAAGTGGCACGGAACACCCACTTGCAAAATTCACCCAAAAATTGCTGAAATAATCACCTTTGAATCATTCTCATCAAAGATTTCGCCAACTATTTCTTCCACCACATCTTCTAGTGTTACAATCTGCAATTTTTGTCAAAAAGTCAGAAACTGGTTCCCATGTAAGAGGTACATGAGGAACATACCAAAGGACAAGCTGATCAACATTTTCATTGCAAAATAGGACTTAGTTGCTACAGTATGTTGCATAGATATCACTACATGAAAAGGTAATTGCTGCAAGACTGTATCTTCCAGAAGGCCTTAAGACCAAGGAAGTTCATGAGAAAGCAGTAGCTGAAATATGGACTTCTCTAACTTTTATGAGTGAGCATGAGTCATGAGAAGAGCAGCTTAAAGGGTTATATTGTCAGTTGCAAATGTAATTAATAGATAATCATTAATTTATTAGCCATCAACAATCAAGATTTCCAAAAATTAGAAACTATTGAACAAATTGTGAGATTCCTATGATGGATCTGTGGCTGTGGGGCATTTAATATACATAGAAAAAGAAGACATTTATTTATTTCATTTTCTACTTTTTACAATTTTCTAGAGGGGCAGATTGTAGTAAAGCACAACAAGAAAAATTGTTTGATACTACATTTCTCTGAGCCATTTCAACAATATCTCTTAGATATATATATATTGCTCTGTGTAATATCCTCAAACTATAAGGGGCTTCTTGCATATTGTCACTTGTACATGGTATTAGAGTTAGGGTTTTTTTAGACGCTACAACTTGTCTAGATCTAAATTTCTCCTGTCGGTTCTTCTCTCTCCGCTAGCTCTCTTCTAGTCGTCTTGCACGCGGCGGCTCTTCTCCCTGATCTCCACGTGTTGGCATGCCCGTGCTGCTGCACCCGCACTGCTACTGGAGCCCGTGCCGCTAGGGTGCTTTGCCGACTCCATCGTCCGCTCGCCGGCCCGCCCGCTCGACTATCCGCCGGCATGCGACTCAGATTCAGGCCGGCCCGACGCCCTAGACTCGGATCCAGGCGTGCTTCACGCTAGCCAACCGTACCTGCTTCACGTTGCCTTGTCTCAATGTGTCGCCAGCCGCCGCCGGCCGTGCCAGCCTTCTGCCTATCAGCCACTCTCTGGTCGGCCGCTTGCTCTGTGCTGCAGACGACAGCACGCCTGGCCGTCTGGTGTGTGAGCTGGGCCTATGGTTTAGAACGGACTTGTAGACGTAGATAGCAAAAAAAAAAAAAAAAAAAAAAATTGCAGCAACTCGCCGCTTTCTTTGCGCTCTTGTTGTTGCTCACCGCTTTCATTGCGCTCTTGCCGTCGATCGCCGCTCTCCTTTGCGCTCTCGCCGTCATTCGTCACCTCTTTAAAATGCCGTCGAGTACCGTTTCTATTCCTTGGTGCTCGGTGATCTTTGATAGTGCCAACTACCGGGACTTCGTGTAGCATATGCACATTCACATGTGCGAGCTTCGTCTTTGGGGTGTTCTTTGTAACAACGTTCCTTGACTGCCTTCCCTAGAGCTTCCGACAGAGCCAGTGCAGCCGACTGTCGACAAAGGAGACAAAACAACTATTGACGTCACACCATTGTTGCCTATGAGAAGGATGCCTCCGCGTATCAGGAAGCTTTGGAGTTGTGCCATGATCGGTTACCTGACTATGCTCAGTAGATGAATGATGATGCTCATGCAGCGTCTATTCTGATCGTGCGTGTTTTGCGCTATCTTCGTGGGACTATCTCTCATCTCTTTTTTAACGCTCTAGCTCTTTACAACTTCGTGCTTATTCCGATGATACTTGGGATAGTAATCCTTCTGATCATCGGTCTATTTATACCTATTGTATTTTCCTTGGTGGTTTTCTCATTGCTTGGAAGACTAAAAAGCGGATCGCAGTTTCTCGTTATAGTGCATAGACTGAGTTGCGAGCCATGGCATTGTTGACAGCGGAGCTCAGTTAGTTACGATAGTTACTTTTGGATTTTGGTGTTTCTTTTTCTGCACCTACACCTTTTTACTCAAACAGCACAGGTGCTATCAGTATTGCTCAGGATCTGGTGAAGCATGAGCTCACCAAGCATATTGGTGTTGATGCCTCTTACACAAGGACACAAGTACATGATGAGGTGATCTTCAGTATGTTCTTTCCGAGTTTCAGTTGGCTGATTTCTTCACGAAATCAAAGAGTACAGCTCAGCACAGGTTCTATTTGTCCAAACTCAGTGTGGTTGATCCTCTATGAGTTTGAGAGGGTGTTAGATATATATTGCTCTGTGTAATATCTCCAGACTATAAGAGGCTTCTTGTATATTGTCACATGTACATGTGTATATATACTAGTCCAGGGCCTCCAAAAAATACAAGTTGCTATTCCTAACAATGACTATGTCATGTTTGCACTTAGATATATTATTATGAATGTTACCATACAACAGGATAACTACCACATAGAGGAAGGCCAGATGGCGTGGCTTAGCTTCAAGGGGATTAGAGTATTGGAAGTAGGAGACAGACTAGAATTAAACATAGCCAGACTAATCATCACATACTTGAAAATTGCAAGTGAGAACTGATTTGAGTAAACAGTGTTGAATCTTATATTGCATGTCAGGAGTCAAAATAAATTAACGTAACGTCCCATCGAGCAAATAACCATGTTGGATGAAACAAACAATTAGAACCATTAACACTGAACTACGTTTACTTTGTAAAAGCATAAAATATAAAGGATGGGTTTCATATGAACATACACCAATAGTTCCGCCATATTCATTGAGGACCACTGCCATATGAACCTGCCTGATCCGGAACTCTCTTAAAAGGTTCCAAACAGACATTGAATCTGCCATATGAAAACAGGTCAATAGATCAAATTTTACATCCATGACGTGTAGATGGGGGGAAAATGAGGAAGCAAGAAAATTAATCGATGCAATAAATATAAGTGCATTTTAAAAACATTCAATTGTTTTAAAGACTGATGGATGCCTCTAAAGACACTAAGACAGTATTAGTTGCATCACTGCTTTTTAGTGTATCATGAAACCTGTTTCCAGAAACGTTGCTAATAATTACCTGGAACAAAGTATGTAGGCATATGTGCGATTTCCTTGACAGTGATTTCCTTCAACTTCTCAACCTTCAAAAGCAAAATACATCTTTTATTTATTTTCCTTCAGAAAAGCTTTGTGCAGAGCAAATAAGAGTGGCCATGATTAATGTTTTAAATTAAATGGTAAACAAGAGACAGACCTCTTCAACGTATTCAAGCATATCCATTGCATATGCAATTCCAACGATATTATCTACGCGCTCCTCAAATACAGGAACTCTGGAAGTAATCGCAGCAGATGTCAACGACAGGACATGAAAATACATGTGACAAGTCATATCTGACAATACCTAGAGTACTGATGAGTTTCCCATAAGTTTTTGAAATCAATAAGTGTCACAGTAGCATCAATTGCAACTACATCCACCAAAGGCGTCATTACTTCCCTGACATGTGTGTCTTTAATTTCGAGTACATTCTCGATCATATCCTGTTAAAAGACTCAGGGGTTGATTTTAGCTGATCAAGAATAGATATAAAAAGTGTCCTGCAAAGCAGGTATCAATCAGGAATTCATAATAGAGTAACACAATACAAAGTTCTAGGCAGATAAAAAATGTACAATATGCTGAAACTTTTTTGGTATGTGTGGGTGACGAGGTGAGGGGGGGGGGGTTGATTTAGTTTGCATGACTTTGAATTGTGAATCTTCATCTCAGAGCATTCAGCAATATTAGTAGTAATAGAAACAATTATTGACGTCTTACAGCCATAATTATCCCAATTCCTAAGAATGATATTGAGGTAAAGGCATAAAGCTATGCCAAATGATTGCCTTTGATCGAGTAAAAGTCCAGAATAATAGTCGCTGAAGTGTGATAAGCAAGTATCAAGAGACAAATATCTAAAGTTTGAAAATATTATAGTGACATTCCATGTCGAGTTTCTGGATATATCTGGTCAGATGGTACACAAACATTAATTTAGCAATTAAAAGAATGATAAAAATCATAGGTGAACATTTGTGTACATTGCACTGTGAAATACACAAAAATATGAACGAATAACAATAAAAAAGGAATTGCGCTGCAAGATATATGAGCAACTCCATGTTACTACTATCTAACCTGTTCGTCTTCTGCAATTGCACCACTCAACTCCGCTCCTCGTAACATTAACTTCAGTTCATCTTCAGTAACATATGGTTCACTGAGGAAATAAGTGTATATGATGCACAAGATTCAGAACTGGTTCTCAAGAAATCTAAATCCACCGCAGTTAAAGCTTAGATGTAAAACATAATATGAACATATGAAAAACCAAAATCATCCTATCACCGAATCAGATAGGATAATTATATCTTCACCTATGAACAAATACTAAATCCTTATCCATAACAGAGTCTCAATACATGTATTAAATTTGTATTAAATTTAGAGCCAACAAAGTAATATACTAATATATACTTATCCAAATTCAGATTCGAATTTAAGTTGTACCGAAAGTACTTACTAATTTTCTAACAAATTTACGATATAGTTAGGGCCTGTTTGTTTGGGCTTCTGCTTCTCAGAAGCCAAAGGCCCAAACAAACAAGGTTGCTGAAAAGTGGCTTCTGAAGAGGCCAAAAATCTAAGGAAATAAACTAGAAGCTGAGAAGCTAGCTGAGAGCAGCTTTTTTGGCTTTTGGTGTGTTGAAAAGTTAAAAAATTGTTGTAAAAGCCAACATAAAAAATCCAAAAGCAGTTTTTCAAAAAAGCCAAAACCAGTTTTTCAGCTAAAAGCCAAAAGCAGAAGCCCAAACAAGCATGCCCTTATTAGATCCTTCACGAATAGTAACAGATGGTGTGCAAATTTATTGGGATTGTTACATACTGTCATCTATTGCTAAAGCACATCAATTTAGAACTTGTAACTAGTACCCAATTGATACTAAAATTCAATACAAATTCAAGTCAATCCAAACCATACTGAACTGTTTCATTTGCATTTGAATTCTTGTACTATCCAATTTCAATCCGATAGATAGGTTTGAAGAAAACAGGTGCAGATTTAGTTTGGGAAACGCAAACTCCACGTACGTCCCTGGATATATGTACTACTTCCAGAGAATAAGGACACAAACTCATGAAAGAACTTTGTAAGGATTCACCGCCGCAATTAAGAAGAACCAAAAAGAAATGGGTTTTATGTGGTTCCTAGTAGCTTGAATCAATTAAGAGTAAATGCTAAATTCCTAATTGCTGCATGCATCAGTGTTGTCATTCCAGACGAAAGCTGATGAGTTTGTATATCCTCCTTAAGAACGCACTTCTAAGTTTTGGTTTCCCAGTTGATCAATAACTAGCGATTAACAGTATCACACAATTCAAAAAGGAAATAAAAATAGTATTATAGTAGTATGTATACTTTTACCTTCTCCCTTTCAGGCCAAGAATCTTAAGCATTCCCATGGACAGAAAAGTGACAATCCTTCCAACTGGGTACAGGATCAGTGAAAGCCATGCAACCGGTCTGACATATCCCAATAGATATACAACGTTCAGTACCTTATTTCAAAAGAAATTATTTGGAACTAAGTTATGCTTAAATCTTGCTCACCTTACCACAAACCTAGCAACCTCTGTGGCATTATGGACTGCAACACTTTTCGGAGTGATTTCTGTAAGAAGTAAGATGGCAACCTGAAAATAATGTGATTCCGCAGTTAGATAGATTAGAGAACACAATACACAGAGTAAAAGACCAGTATGAGTCAGGCGACATACAGTCATGACACCTGTTGCTGCACTGACACCCGCTTCACCAAACATTGCTGTTGCTGCCTCAGTAACAATTGCAGTTGCCCCAATGTTGACCACACTATTTTATACGAAATTATGCCCAGGATGAGGGCGAAAATAGTAAATAAGATTAGTAGAATTAAATTGCAACGAGTAGTTCCAATGACATAGCAATGACATGAATTACGTAGTGCCAATGAGAATGGTTGTCAGGAAACGAGTGACATCACTTCGGAGCATTTTGAAAACACCATTCTCAGGTTCCTTTTCAGCTAGCTCACGAACCTGAAGGAAAGGGAAAGCAAAGTTTCAACACATATATTAACTATATGAAAGGAGTACAAACATCTAACAAGGTTTGAGAACGGTGTTTTAAAAGCCCTAGGTGGTAGGTGGGTGGCAGTGTGGCACCTTAGCACCTAATCGAGGCTAGGTGGTAATTAGGCACTACGTGAGAGGGCGGCACTTAAAGCATAGTCCCTAGGGTGCATCCTAGGCGTGTTAGGTTTCCACCTTGAATAAATAAAATAGGAGAAAATAAAAAATAATAAAACCCATTAACAAAACAAATCAATTTGGTCACATCTGGAAGTCTAATCTTTAACAAGATGCATCTGAAAAAACGCTGAAAGAATTGCCATTTCTATGCTTCTTGCAAGGTTTTCAACAGCGAGCATTATTCAATTGAAAATTTTCCCATGTGGATCAAAGTTCAAACCCGTGTCTGCTGATTTCGAGAGATTGTGGCACCAACATCTAACCATTAGTCATTATACCTATGCTAATATGTTGCTGCAAAAGTGTAAACCTAAATGATAAACATAATTAAATTTGAACCTTAGGCTCAACTCTGAAGATAAAATGGCACTAAACCTAAGGCTTTAATCCTGGCCCTACACATAAAAGCCCACAAAACATAAAATGTAAATACAACATGAAAATAATCTAATCTAATCTCCAAATTTACATTAGTTGTTTTCGTTTGGAATTCTAGAACACAATCAAAATTAGCATTCGAATTTGGATAGACATGAACAGGAAGGTGACAGTACACTTTCATTGACAGCAACAAGAGTATCTATGTGGGGACTCAATTTGAAACCATACATGTGTTAAATGGTACTAAGGGTTGAAAGATGTGTTTCAATTTCTTTCCGAACCACAACTGTACCTAAACAGTTGATGGGATTGGAGTGTGAACGGAGGAATATATAATGTTGTTCATACTGGTAAAACTATACTGAGTCAGTTACACCTTTTTTCAATAATGATCCCTTTCCTGGCATAAACGCCCTGCCTTAACCCCCTATAAAGCACTAGCACAGGATATTGCTAAAGTCCCTGCGCACACCAATCATCACATCTGCAGCCCCTAACCATCGTCACTCATTGATGCCTAGTTGCCTATCGCCGTGTTCTCAAAAATAGTTGCCTCAGCCCACCCCTCAACCCCTCATAACAAAATCACAAATGCTTTATCGGTAGCAGCCAGAACCATTCCAGCATTGACATCACCTTTGTAATATAATGCCCTATTTTACCTCCATTGCCATGTGAGACAAAATGATCACATAATTGTTGAAGTAGGGCGAGCATGAAAATTTATAAACCCCCAAATAATGGTCATGTCCCGTCTGCTTTGCCCAGTGACATCTGTTATCCCGCCCCTCAACCAACATGCTGCTACAACCCAGCTTGCTCAAACACTCATCAGATAGCCTTATAATACCCCATCCATCGGCCTGTTTATGTAAGTTGACTGTATAACAACCCAAGTGGAATGAGTATAGCAATCCATACATGCCAATAAGATACTCCCGCTGATCACGTGTCAGGCACCCCCTCTCATAGTTTCTGCAGCATTCCCTCCTTAGCACCACCACCCAGGCTGACACCAGCCTGCTCATCTAAGTACCCAAAATCTGTCCATATCCTACCTCCGTAGCTCAGTGAACTAAATTGATTGCAAAATGAGCGGAATGATTTATTTCGCATAGCCGCACAAATTACTAAGCTAACAACAAGAAATGGGTTTCCGAAAACTTGCTGCACGAACCTTCCAAGGCCATAGTGTTGTGATGGAGGTCTCTGCCATGGAGAAGAACGCAGAGAGGCCGAGCAGCGCGGCCAGGACCAGGCCCTGCTCCCTCAGCAGCTGCAGAATCTGCAGCACCCTGGGCCACCCCCCGCGCAGCGCCATCCCCCCAATCCCCGCGGCTGCCTCCGCCGCCCCCGGCGCCCCGGCCCCTGCTCCAGCCGCCGCAGCAGCCCCCACGGCCATCGCCCTGTGGCACCACGCCGCCGCGAGCGCCCCGCACGCCAGCGCCACCGCGAAGCTCCTCACGGCGACATTTCTCCACCCGTCATCCCCCACCCCCGGCGGGGAAGCGGCCGTCACCGGCAGGGGCAGCGCGGAGGCGGAGACGGGAGCGAGCGGGCGGTGCCTCGCGCCGGCGCAGCCGCGTAGCCGAAGGGACGACGGGGAGGCGTTGCGGAAGGGGGGCTTGGTGGGGGTGCGGAGGGACTGGAGCTGGAACCACGGGAGCCTGCCGCCGCCCAGCAGCAGCGAGGTCGCGGAGGAGGTGGAAGGCGCGAACATGGCGCTCGTCGACGGCGGCAGCGCTGGAGTGGGGTCTAGGCGGAGAGAGGGGTGGTGGGTTGAGGTTGCGCGAGGGGAGGGAGGGGAAGGGGAGAGGAAGGGGATGATGCCAATGCCACCATGGAGACGGAGGTTCGCACGAGCAGCAGCTGCCAAACGCGCCGATGGCCCCCACCACTTGAATCAACGCCCACTGTGACCAGACATTGCGAGCGAGTCCCATTCCAACTCCGAGTTGGAAAATAGGGGTACCCAACTGCCAACTAAGGTTGAATTTACCGATCGGAGCTCGGTTATCGGAGCTTGGTTATCGGAGCTCGGTTACCGAGTTTCGGCGTAACCGAGCTCCGGCGGTAATCGAAAATGCGCGATAACTGCGGTTACCGGTTAAAAATTCAAAAAAAATCGGAGAAAATTCATTTGGTAATTTTTGAAATTTGAAAAAAAAATCGCGATTTTAGCCGTTCGGTAACCGCTCGGTTTTGGTCGGTTACCGAGCGGTTTGGATCGGTTACCGAGCGATTTTTGAATTGATCGGTTACCGAGCGGTTTGGGTCGGTAACCGCTCAGTTTTCTCGATTTATCGAGCGGTTTTCTCGAATTTCAGCGCAGTTCAACAAAAAAACCCAAAAAAGAGCTCAATCTTGTAAAATCAATAACTAATTCATCTGAGCTTTAAATCAAGTGAAACAAATTTTGTTGGTTTCCTTGTAACATGATCTAATGATAAAAGTATTTATACTTATAAAAAAGTTCAAAATTTTCTGTGAGAAATTGTATTTGTTAAACCAAGTTAAATGCATAGTTTACTCTTTGCTAATCCAAAAATCACGAAACTAATTTTGTTAGTCTTCTTACATGATCCTATGTCTTTTAAAAATACATGAACTCATGAATTAGTTATCGTAACATGCATGATTGTGTAAATGTGTTGCGACTAGATTAATTCATAACTGACCCATCACACCTCCAAAATTAGTGAAACCACTTTCATTAGCTTATTTATACTATGATTTACGTAGGAAAAATAATAGTAGACATAAAAAAATTAATTACAGTGCTGTTTCTTAACATATTCACTTTATGCATGTGAACTTTGTAAAATCATAGAGAATTTAATAAAACTCTAAATAAAGTGAAATCAATTTTAAAGATTCTCTTAAAATACGTTTTACACAAGAAAAATATGTGTTTGCATGTTACACTTTTGCTTAACGTGAGTTAATAACTGAGCCGCACGTTTCAATTTTTTTCATTTTTTCAAACTTTCTCCCTATAAAATATGATGCAAACGACATTATTTTTGAAAAAAAAATTCACAGAAGGTCTTAAAATTGTGTCTAGTTTTTTTTAAGATTTTTTTAAATTTTTTATTTTTTCGAATTTTTTAAATCAAATTTCGGTTACCGTTTGGTTTCTGAAACCGGACCGAACCAAGAAGGTCGGTAACCGCGATTTTTGGGCGGTTACCGACGTATTTGTGAACAGTGCTGCCAACTGCCGAAGAGGGAGTGAGTAGGGATGCCAATTGAATTCATAGGTTCATGTACTTGCCGGTTCTATGTTTGACGAGTTCGGATTTTATTTTTGGCTCACCGATCTGTTGGATCTAATATCTAAAATATATTGTATTAGGTTTGGATTTTAAGTTTTGCTCATTAGTATCCGCGGATCGCCCAAAATATTACATGCATGCACAGCTACCCTCGTGTCACGTCTAACTGTAGCCCAGCCGGCTGTCACGCCAAATTGAGTTCTAGAGTAACCCTAAGTTTGACCGGTGCCACCACGACTCGTTCTCCTCGAAGGCCTCAACCGTATCGTCATCCTCCGGGTGCATGTTGCCTCCGCTGGCGAGGAGGTCGAGGACCCCGCACTGGGTTAACTCGTCCTCTTCAAAGTCCAGACGTCTAAGCCGGCCAACTTCCCCTTCGTGACTGACTCGAATTGGAGCATGTCGTGCCTGACGACTAGGCCTGCTCCGTTGTCATGCCCAACGAGGAACTATATGTATAGGTAAGACAGCTGATTACGGCTACAACAGTCGCCAGATCCTTCGACGGTAAATCTTTTCGTGATTTTTTAGCTACGTGTACAGGTACTGCAGTCTTTTTTTTATTTTAGTTGTTCTATGTGGTTGTTTGTGAGGGATTAAGCTAGACCTATATGCTAGTACTAATAATTGTCTAAATCTGGATATTGGTTTATCAATTTATGAATTTACTTGGTCCTACACACTGAATCAATTATATTTCGATGTTGCTGAATTTCAATTGAAACAATTGCAAATGATTAATAACATAAATTTGATGTAATATGTGGAGCTATAATGCTCTGAAGCTGAACTAATATTGTTTCATTGGTACTGAACTATTTTTTTATGAGCTTTGTTTGCTTTGCTACTGATGATACTGAATCATATCTAGTCAGCAATATATCATGTATCGGACCAAATGAACTGTAACTTATTGTTGTGATATAGTTGTGTTATTTTGATGCAGCCACAACCTGTTGCTAAAAGAAAAATCCAATGGGCTCCTCACAGGTGCGGGTTCGAATGCTACTTTTCACCTATTTAGTATTTTAGGTTCAGGTTACGCTTAGGCTGATAGGTCTCCGGTCAGACATAGTTTTGCTTCATTTGAACCGGACTCGACCCATTACCATTCCTAGGTGTGGTTAGGTGTGAGAGGTGGCTAACCTGGAAGTGGGTTGTTGGGCTGTCGTTGGCTGATTTTGTCGTGCTAGGAAAATCGTGAAACCCTATATGTCGGTCGTCAGAATTGTGCATCAAATCAGCCAGGACACATGACACGTGCTCATTGGCTGCTGATGGGATGGAATCACTGTGTTTCAAATTTAAATTCATTTTTCTCTCAAACTGGATTTTAAAATTGTTTCAACTGTGGTGTTGATAACAATTAGTGCAACAAAACAATATCCAATATGAATATATTATTTTTTCCAAAAAATTGAATGTACTATTTTAACAAATCAAATACATTGTTTAACAAATTGCATAAAAAATGTTGAGCATGCTTTTGTAATTTGTTGAAATAGATATTACAAATTGTCAAGGATGACTTTTGAAAACTGTTTAATTAGGGTGTTTTACAATTTATGGATTAGGTTTAAGGGTAAAATAATAGTTGGAGATTAACAAACCATTGGATCGCTATTATATTCCGTGATAAGTTGCATACGGCGGCAAACATAGAAACCACATTGTTTGCTTGGTGGCTATTAGTGGCACTGAAAAAATAAAATCATATAGTTAGCTCAAATGACTAACAAAATTATAGAGCGTGTCATTTGAGTACAATATATATGGTGTACCGGAAATTTTAATCAATGTTCAAGTGTCGTATTCCCTTTCTTGCTTCTTCCCTGAATGCAAAAGAACTCGTCGAACCCCTATGTGATTGCAGAAAGATAGTCTTAGAAATTGCAAAAAATAAAAAACCAACAAAGTTCTAGAGTTCACCTGTCAATTTCTGGTTTCACCTTTGAGAAGTCTGATTAACCCCGTTCAGTGAATAAAGGTACCAAATCATGTTCTATCTTGATACAATTATCATTGAATATCATTATTCAAATGCACTTACAATGAGAAACACTTTAGTATATCGAAGTCAATGGCATCAAGTGTAAAGAGGTCAAACACGTCGGTGTAGTTCGGCATAGCGTAGGTTTCTTCTGTTAAAAAATGCCGTTGCTTAAGGAAGACGGTGAGAGCATCTTCATGCTCGACCAGACTTTTTGTACGATTCAAGTACCACTGATGCAGACCATCACAACTTATGCCATTAGCGGTTAGTCCTTCCGTTAGCATAAGCTTTCAGCTTGTTAGTATGATAGAATAATTCATTATTTAGTACATATTTATTTATATTTTTTTATAAAGTTTAAACACTTCTTTAAAATTCAAATCAGTAGCATATAAATCCTTAATAGTCTCTAAACCAAAAATCTTATGATCAAGTTGAGATAACATGGTATAACACCTAGAAAGCGCATCAGTAGTCATCAAACTCTTTTCTCTTATTTTCAGCTATCTCTTGTTCATATTTCATAATTTCAGCAGGGGTTAAAGGTAGAAAAGTTATTTTCTTTTTTTTATGCATAAGAGTGTACTTATTATTTCTACCATAATGTGTTGCATCAGTATCAAACTCTCATGATCATCCTAGTAAAAGAGAGCATGCTTGCATGAGAACTACATCAAAATCAGCACAATCATGATATTAACCAATAGATAAATGCACCTTAGCTATTTGCATTACCTTCACCTTACCACTGTTGTTGAACCATTGAATATGATAAGGGTGAGTATGGTTTCTTGTAGACAAGGCAAGTTTCTTGATCATATCTGAACTTACCAAGTTGTTGGAACTTCCTCCATCAATAATAACTCGAACACAATAATCCTTGACTATGAGGAACATCTTAAATAAATTGTGGCGTTGTAGCTATTCTGCTTGCTCCATTTGAGTGATTAACACTCGCTACAGTGTGAGGGTCCAATAATCCTTCGTGACAGTGGCATCGAACACTTACTCATGGTCGATATCCGTCTCACAACCATCCTCATCACCTGCATGGTTAGCTGCAAGAGTATATTCATCCTCAATATCACTAGCACTTACATATCTACCATCTTCTGTTACAATGTACGCTCGCTAACTTGGACAATCCTTCATGACGTGGCACATTCCCTTGCATCAGTGGCATACAACCTTGGTTTATCGGCCTGTAAAAGCAGTCGAAGAAGTGCTCTTAGCTGGAACCGACACACTTACAGATTTGCTTACCTCGGTAGCATACGACAGTGTCGAAGGTACTGCTGAACGCGCCCTGCTCGAGAAGGGGGAAACATACCATGTAGCTGAACGTGAGGCTATTTTGATTTGTCCCGGTGTTGATTTTAAAGTGGTTGTGCTTCCAAAATTGCTTCTTGGCCTCTCTGTTATCGTCCCTGCAATTCTTTTTCTACTAGACATGCAAGTTGGAACAATCTAGAAACACTATTGTATTCTTTGTAATCAACCATGTCCTGAATTTCACGCCTTAACCCTCCATAAAAGCGTGCCATTGCAGTCTCTTCATCCTCAATAATATCACAACGCAACATACTAATTTGTAGCTCTTGATAATATTCTTTCATGGATCTATCACCTTGGTTTAAGCGCTGCAATTTCTTACACAAATCACGTTTAAAAGAGGGTGGAACAAATCTGTTGTGCATAGCAACCTTTAAAGCATTCCATGTGGTAGGCGCTAATCCATTGATGTATACTCTATTCCACCAGATAATTGCAAATTCTTTAGATTCACTAGTGGCTTACTTAACTCTATGCACTTTATGAACTAAATGAGCATTAAACTTCTGTTCAACCGTTATCTCCCAATCTAAATATTTTTTAGCATCACAAGCACCCGCAAAAGATGGTATAGTAAACTTAACCTTGGCAAATGGATCATCATTAACTTGTAGGTTATGTTGCTGAAAATTATTACCTCTCATACCTTGACGGCTGATGTTTAATCGGTCCCGTTGTCGTGCATCAAAGTTTTGTTCTTGCCTCAAAATTTCATCATTTGTGATAGGCTCCTCTTGCTCATGGTCTGCGCCATGAGGATACACACGTCCATGGTTTGGTGGCTGATTAACCACTCGATCAAAGTGTGTATTGAGCATGGCAATATTGTCATTAAGTTATTGCAATATAGTGTTTATCTCCGCAAGCTTCTTATCGATATCTTCATTGATATCTTGTCGATGATCATTCAACACCATTGTGAGTTCTTCTCTCAAAACACACTCCTGTGCATCCAATGCTTCTCCTGCCATGGTTAGTCGAAGATAGAAAACAACAAAAGATAAATTATCCCTATCAACTACTAAGCGGTAGAGGTGGAGCCACACACTCTCAAGTATCTTACCACGCTCTTGCAAATGTTCTTACCAATCGCTGCAGTTGGCACAACTGGTGACTAGTTCATGATACCTTATTAGGTGCGAGTGAGGTAGTTGCAAGGGGAGAAATCGTTCTGATCAAGAGGAGGTGTAGCTTGGACAGGTAATATTTAGTAGCATGGAATGGCAACAATTGAAATCAGATTAGCAAAGCTGAATAAAAGTCCACAGTATTCGTCACAGTTGCTGGCTCGAACACGTTCCAAGAACTAGCTCAAACAAGCTGAAAACTATAATAGACACAAGCAGAAAACTATAACAAACACAAGCACAATGGAATAAAATTCGCAATACAAACTGATTCTCTTTTTTTTTAATTCTCTCTCTCTCTCTCTCTCTCTCTCTCTCTCTCTTTGCACTCTTTGCTTCTTTCTTTTTTTTGCATTCATTGCTTCTTCTTTTTTTGCGACTGTGATACAAACTCAAAAACTCTTCTACTATATTTTCTAAGACCAGTGAGGTACATGGGTCACAAACTTTTTTCGAAAAGTAGGGGTATAAAGGTAACAAAAAGATGGGCTACCTCTCTCTCTCTCTCTCTCTGAACTTTGGCTACCTCTGTTTTGGCTATGAATTGCTACTAGAACTTCATCGGACAATGCTCGATATGAAACGTGTATATGGGTGTCCGAGAGCAGCCGGAAACAGATATACTCCGACTAGGTTGTGGAAGAGAAAACGAGTAGATAGTTGAATCCTACTAGGTGGTCGAACCCGAAAGGATGGTCGAATCTAAGAAGGTGGGTGATTCTGACTAGATGGTCCGAGTGACTGGTTGGGACCCCGAGTGGGTGGTCGGAGTGGGTGGTCGGAGCGACTAGTGGTCGAACCCAAGTAGATGGTCGACTCGACTAGTGGTCGAACCCAAGTTGATGGTCGACTCGACTAGTGGTCGAACTCGAGTAGCTGGTAAAACCGACTAGTGGTCGAGCACGACTTGATGATCGACTTGACTAGTGGTCGAACTCGAGTAGATGGTTAAAGCGACTAGTGGTAAAACACGACTTGATGGTCAACTCGACTAGTGGTTGAACTCTAATAGATACACGATCTTAGCTATAGAAAACAAGGCCAGACCGAGGTACACAACGACTATACAGCAAGACTTAACACTAAAAACTAGATCACGATGACTCGACCAGCAAGAAAGACACCGACGATGGAATCAAACTCAATAACATGAATACTGAAAACAAAATTGTGAAGGAACAAAGTGGTTTGGACAGCGGAAAAAATTAAGATCTAAATATTTTTATGGGGCAATTTTCTGGACTTTAGGTAATGGAAAACGACAAAACAAAGTAGATAACTGAGATTACCTAACGAGTAACCGAGGCTCTGATACCACTTGATGCGCGTTTGAATAATCTTCTGAAAGGTAATATGGTACGTCGATTGGTGAAGTTTCGACGTTGATAATCCAAAGGCTCTGAACAGAACAGATCAAGAACCCTCACAACCACTACACCACTACTCCGTGGTTATCAACCGTGCCAAGATGTGATTGACCTCACCAAGAAGGCTTTTCCTGCAAGCGAATCAAGAACACAAGCAAGAATAGGTAGATGCAATCTGAATATTACTAATTACCAATAAAGTACTCGAGTTATGGTTCCACAAACCGAACAAGCGGTGAAACTGTATAAAACAGAATAATCTAAGCAAAACTCAAGCCTAAACAATGATGGCTACTGTGTATATATAGGGAGGATGTGAAGAGGCCAACCTAGGGTTGTGCAGCCACGGAAAGAGGCATACACCACCTGGACTCAGACCCCGACACAATTACAAGACCCAACTAGGTTCGAAACGGTGATGCAGTACCTTATTTCTTTGACTATGACTAAACTATAAGGAATATTTAGTTGAACTGATATCCATTGGAAAGGGCTCGTCGTAAGTTTTTCAGGTATCCAAGATTGCCCAAAATGGACTTTGTATGAGAGAGTTATGCATGTTTTACTAATGTGTTGTCCTGCGACTCGACCACGACTAGAACTCAGCCTCAAGTCTGAGTAGACTTGGCGTTCGAGCGGTGATGTTCGGGTAAGGTTGTAGTGCTTCTCCCATATTCCTAAGCAATAAAATATCACAATAATTTAGTAGTAATCTATTCAAGGAAGCATAAATAGTAAGGAATGAGTTAACCTGGTGGTTTAATTGTCGCACACGTGCTCTTGTAATTGGACCTTGTATGATTTTAGGATTATTGGTGGTATTGATCATATCCAAAGGAGCCATGGGCTCATCACATCCTAGGACTAACAAAAGTTTTTTTTTTGAGAAAGATAGTATTTGTTGTGCATGTCAAGCGTGAAAACAAATTGAAGCTCCTCACCCCGCCAAAAATATGATGATGACCACTAGGTCATTCGAACTTCTTCACATAGATGTATTTGGACCCATTGCCTACATAAGCATTGGCAGTAACAAATATGGTTTAGTTATTATTGATGATTTTTCTTATTTCACTTGGATATTCTTTTTGCATGATAAAAGTGAAACACAAGCCATATTCATGAAATTTGTGAGAATAGCTCAAAATGAGTTTGATGTGAAGATCAAGAAAGTGAGAAGCGACAATAGAAGTGAATTTAAAAACACTCAAATTGAAAACTTCCTTGATGAGGAAGGCATAAAGCATAAATTCTTGGCCCCCTACTCCCCTCAATAAAATGGGGTCGTCGAGAGGAAGAATATGACTCCCATAGAGTCGACAAGGACCATGATTGATGAGTACAAGATTTCGGATTAGTTTTGGATGAAGGCATGTTGGAGTATTGGGTAAGGGAGGATCCTCGCTAACAGGACCAATAGGGTTATGGTGTCCGATGGAGGATATTTTCTGAACTTTGGCCTATTGCGTGACCAGCCCTTGGCTTGTACGACCAGTGTAAGGCTTGCATGACCAGCCTCCTTGTGATTTAATGTGATCCCGCGACCAGCCCTTGCTGGTCACAGGGCGTCCAAGACCTAACCTGTCTAAGTCATATTGATTGATATCTACTCAAGTGTTTTCCTTCCCAAGGCTCCTCCTCCAGTGAAAAAGGTCATTGCCGGTGTAGATGGGTAGTGCCCTGTCCTGTAGCATTAATTGTTACATAGTGGGGTGTTGCGGACCAACTTAGCACTATTCAACAGATGGGATAGGATCTACAGGATGACCAAGCTAGTAGACGAGTTTGCGGGCGGACTCACAGAAGGTTGGGATGGAATGGCCTGGTAGATAAGCTTGCAACGCACGGCGAAGGGACAGGCAGGGATATCTAGGTAAGGTAAGAGTGGAGGCGTCCAAGAGGATGAGATGGGCCCCACAGTATCACCGGTGCAAGGTCTGGTACGCATGCTCCGCGTGATGATAGCCTGAGAAAAGTACATCTAGCTAGGTATGGGTCAGTAGAAAAGGGTCCACTTGTAAGTTCTCCTTCTCTTGTATATAAGGAGGAGAACGGGTCTAGCAAAAGGGCACTCATCTGTAACCACACAAACATTGATAACAAAATACATAGGACTGTAGGGCTATTATCCTTCGGGAGGCCTGAACTTGGATAAACCCTGTGTTCCTGACTTCATCACAAACACACTAACACCGCAAATATTGTTCATGCACCCATCAACCGGTACACTCTGGAATCATTGTCAAGGACTAACCCTCGATAGGTTGGCACGTCAGGTAGGGGGTGCATTTCTGTATTTCGGTAGGTGTTGGAGATTAGATTGGGCTACCTATGGCTAGATCTACACCAACCGCTGAGTCCCATTCCGAAGACCCCGGATGAGCCCAGTGTGCTCTAGGTATGGGACACCGAATCGAAGTCTAAAGGCTCTGAGGTTCAACAGGAAGTATGCATGATAGCCATGCAACGGGAGGCAGTAGAGGCTCCCGTGTTCTGAATGCTGACAATGATCCCCAAGCCACGTAACCAGAGGGGAACCAGACCGACGTTAGACACTGGGACGCTCTAGCATAGCCCCAACCACCACAGCATCACTGGGAGGAGCTGCCGCAGAGGACGCGGTCCTTGGCAGCGGCGTCACCAAGGTCGTCATGCCACATAAATGTCAGGGGCTCCCCCATCACGATATGTCACCAATTCGTGCTCGGTAGCTCAACTATGAGGCCATGACGCCAGCATAGAATCTGCAGACCGTGCGAATGCTTCTTAGCCACCCACCTGTAGTAGTACCAGAGGGTTCGCCTATAGCGCTATGGTTGCGTGACGTCGTCCTCCTAGTTGAGATTGCCCGACGCCAAACTGTGGTGGAAAACACCATGTCTGTCGGTAGGAATGGTCAAGGTCGCGATCGCCAAGAATTGCGGCAGGCTCCATGGCAGAAAAGATCCTATCCTTGCTCAGTAACGGGGAGTGCTCGGAGACCCCCATCGTGTTGGGACAGCCAATCCTTTGACATGCGTGACTCTCTGCGCCAACGCGACCTTCGTGGCATGATCTAGAGCCAGGTGGCCACTCGAGAGCAGGAGGACCGCGCTTGGCGAGAACAAGTAAAGGGCAAGCAGCCTTACCACTCACCTCCCCTACTCAGGGAGGTGTCAGATTCCTCCATCCCCTACACAGGATCGCATGACCATCATTCTCTCCTCGAGCAATTGCTGTCGCCAATTAGCGGGTGACTCCCTGTTATGGAATGGGATGCAATGCCCTATTAGCCTAGCTGCGAGAGGTGCGCTGGTCGGACAAGTTCCAGTCGGTCCTAGCCACAAAAAGTATGATGGCTCGACCAACCCTAAGGAGTTCCTGCAGATCTACACCGCCATGGTGCAGGTTGTGGGAGTCCATGGGAATGTCGTGGCCAACTACTTCTCAACCGTCTGGACCGGTTCAGCTTCGTCCTAGCTTATGGACCTCCTCTACGAGTTGGTTCGCTCCTAGGATGATCTATGCGACCAAGTTGTCACAAACTTCCAGGGGACCTATGCCCGACTCTAGGTCAAGGACAACCTATACCAAGTTAGGCAGCGATAAGGTCAGTCATTGTGAGACTTCATCTTACGCTTCACCGAGCACTAAAACACCATTCCAAGGATCACAGGTGAATATGTGGTCATAGCATTCAAGAGAGGGGTCAGAGACCAAAATATGGTTGGGAAGTTGGCCACCAAGGAAATCCGAAGCACGTCTGAGCTCTTCGAGCTTGCAAACAAGTGTGCACAGGCCGCTGAGGCCCGAGAGTGTCAAATTGACGCCAGGTTGCAGTCGACCTCTGACCAGCTCGCCTCCTCCAAAGGGGTCGGCTGGAAGGAGAAAAAGAAGAACAAACACAAGGAAGGATTGTTCGACGCCATGGTAGTCGAGAAGATCGGCCAACTGTGTCGATACTGTGACAAAAAAAAGGGAAAGTAGGGTCGTGGCTACTATCCGATCTATTTCACAGATGCTTACAACCTGACCGAGTGTAAGTTCATGTGGGGCATCATCGACAAGGAGCTTGGAGAGTGTAAATTCAATCATGATGAGGATGGTGAGGATGGGGCTGACCTTGAGCAGTCAGCACTGGGGTACCAAGAAGCTGATCACATGGTCTATCACATCTTCAGGGATGCTACAACATATTCCTTGAACAGGGAATGCAAGTAAGTGATCCAAAAGGTGTGAGCAATCACGTCGGGCCCAACCTCGCGTTTGAAGTGGTTGGGGGTGCCCCTTACCTTCAGTCAGGCCGACCACCCCACGAGTGTCAAGCGACCTGGTCGCTACCCTATTGTGGTCAAACCCACCATTCAGAACATCCGACTTGGTCATGTGGTGATTGATGGAGGGAGCTCCATCAACCTCCTTTTCGCTGATGCACTGGACACCCTACAAATCCCAAGGAGCACGTTGAAGTCGTCTCCCCCTTCTTTGGGATTACCCCAGACTCTTTGGCTAAGGCCTTGGGGCAGGTCGAGTTGCCCATCACCTTCAGCTCGCTAAGTAACTTCAGGACTAAAAGGGTCATATTTGATGTGACAGACTTCAGGACTGCTTATAACGCAATCCTGGGGTGACCGGTGATGGCCCAATTCATAGTCGTCACCCACTACACGTATCAGGCGATAAAAATCCCTACTTACTCTGGGGCCATCACCATATTTGGCAACACCAAAATGGCCCTGTACTGTGACAAGAGGAGCCCCAACATGGTCGAGCTAACTCCCGGGTCACAGCCAGAGAACACTACGCCTAGTGGTCGCCCGATGAAAGTTCACATCGCCACCAGCCAGGACGAGCGGCTCAAGGCAGTATGCTTTGATGACTCCCAAGTTGTCAATGTGACCTGACGCGTGACCAATCAAATGAAAAGCGTGTCGGTTCACAACCGATAGAAAGGAAACACTTTGTAAGGAGATCAACAAGCTCCTAGAAGTTGGCTTCATCTGAGAAATACAGTACCCAGAGTGGCTAACTGACCTAGTCATAGTCTGAAAACACAATGGTAAGTCGAGGATGTGCGTCGACTTCACTGACCTCGAAAAGACGTGCCCGAAAGATCTCTTCCCTCTACCTCGGATCGACCAGCTTGTTGACTCAACCACTGGCAGTGATCTTCTAAACTTCTCAGATGCCCATTCGAGGTACCACTAGATTAGCATGTATATGAAAGATGAGGAGAAGACTACTTTTGTGACACCCTTCGGGTCTTTTGCTATGTAAAAATGCCTTTTGGGTTAAAAAGCATTGGTGCCACTTACCAACGTTGTATTCAGCGCATTCTTCGACCACCGCTCGGTAGAAACATTGAGGCATATGTTGATGGTGTGCTCGTAAAGAGTAGAATCAGAGACAACCTGGTCCCAAATCTCCAAGAAATGTTCGACTACCTTTGGAAGTACCGCATGAAGCTGAACCCTGAGACACGAACATTTGGAGTCCCATCAAAGAAGTTGCTCGGGTTCCTCGTTTCCAGTCGAGGAATAGAGGCAAATCCTAACAAGATCAGAGCCATTGACTAGATAAAATTCCTGACTAGGCTAAAAGAAGTCTAGAAACTAATAGGATATGTGCCGACTATGAGCAGGTTCATCTCAAGGCTGGGAGAGAAGGGGTTGTCACTCTTCAAGCTCCTAAAGAAGAGCGACCACTTCTAGTGGACCCTAGAGGCGGAAACAACCCTCCAAGATCTAAAAGGTACCTCTACTCTCCTCTTGTACTGACCGCACTTCGACCAGATGAGGAGCTCTTGCTCTATGTTGTAGCTACCCTGATGAGGACATCACTCCCTCGGATACATACAATGATCCTCCATTGAACTTTCAAGGTCCAATCACAAGGGCTCGCGCACGACAATTAAATTTAGAGGTGAGCTCGTTCCTAAGCAACTCTTTATATAATTTTGAGAATAGATTACTACCTAATGATTATGTGTTGCTTAGGAATCATGGAGAGGACAAGGAGACACATAGAGGAAGGCTTGGAGGCGTGGAGGAGCAGCTAGGACGTCCAACAACAGCAGGAGGTCCAGTCCAACTCGAATCCGAATCAGCCTCGACCTCCAGGACCAGCGAGCAGTAAAACGGACGCCCAGGACGCATCCGGACTCCGTTTTCGACGATTCACATATGGTTGGAAAGATAATTTCATAAGGAAACCAATGGCGTTAGTTTGAGGTCCAAATTCCTTCTGAGTCAATGGGAAACGTCGAAACAAGTCAGCGTCCAGAATCTGTCCCGGTGCTGCGTCACCGTTTTTGGTCCGTTGGGCCATGTATCGTGTTGGAGTCCATTAGGGACGCGTCCAGGGGTCCTTGGCCGACCCTAATCCTTTATATACAGTAGCCGCCGCCCTAATTAGGGTTGGATTTTGCTTAGATTATTCTGTCAAGAACAGTTTCGCCGTTTCGTCGGTTTGTGAGACCCCAACTCGTGAGATTAATCATTCATCTGCAATTTGGTTGCATTCTTCCTTGTTCTTGCTTGTGTTCTTCGATTCGCAGGCAAGGATTTTAGCCTTCTTGGCGAGGTCAACCGTGCAACGCCGGTTGATAACCAGAGGAGACGTGGTGCTGCGATTGCGGGGTTTCGGATCGTGTTGTTCGGAAGCCGGATCGACTTGTGTCTCGTATCCACCAAATCGAGAGTTACCAGAACCTTTCGGAAGATCGGGAACCCTTGTTCATATTAAGTGGTATTCAGAGCTTCAGGTATACCGTCAGGTTCATATCTACCCTTAGTTTTGAGTGTTTTCGCCTTCGTTCCATAGTCCACTGCCATATCGTTTTTTTTCCTGTCCTACAACCCTTCCGCGCCTTTAGCTTTTGCATATTTCAGTTTCAGAGTTCGTCGTGTTGAGTTTGTGTCCTGGTCAAGGTCTTGTTGCTGGTTAGGTCGTGTTAGAGTCCAGTTCGTGTGTTTTTCCCCACCGTTTCCATCAAACCCTAGCCTCCGTCGCATATTTTCCCCACTTTCTTCCCGTTTTGTCCTCTAATTCGGAGTCGTTTCTCAAATCGGGCATAACTTTCGCGTACGAACTCCGTTTTCAGAAAAGTCACAGAGTTTTTCGCATCGAAACGGCGTTTTGGATCCGTTCGTCCCCCGCTTCGCCGGGTTCGGCGAAATCAGAATTCCCAAATTCGCCTCCAAAGTTTGAGTTTTCAATTTCCAAATATTTTTCTCATTTTCCGGCTGAACTTCAGAAAATTCTAGAGGCCACGTCTTTCACTTGTTTAAGCTCAAATTTTCTGTGGTTCCCTCTTGTGTGCTCCTAAGTGAAAAAAAATATCAAAAAAATAAAAAGAAAAAGTCGATTTTTCCCAAAAAAACAACGACAGCCCAAAAAAATAGAAAAAAGAGAGGGGCAAAAGAGGAACAATATCTAAAGGAGCACATAGAGAAGGGCAAAGTGAGCTGTGTTAGCGTGTGCTGTTTAGTTCTTTGTTTCTGTTTCTCTTGCTATCCATCATACTTGTTTCTCCACCTTGTTGATCACACATACTTGGTACTTGCAACACTTTAGGCCAGCAACGAGAACAAGTACTTGGGACTATAATTCAGCATTACTATCTGTTTCTGATTTGTGTTCCACATATACATATTTGTTCTCTTTGTGTGCCTTCCAAGCTCCACAGATTCTTCTGGACAGCACTGGTTTGCATCCCTGCAATCGCTCGCACGCCTTCCAGGTATCCTTTGCTTTGCTGGTAAGAACCCTGGTGAGAGCTTGGTAAGGTGTCTACCTTTGCTGATCTTGATTGAGAGGCACCACTCCACCTTTGTAGTACGATTATTAGGGATAACCTTCACTATTTGTTGTTGTGTTTTTTCCACAATGTCAGTTGAAGGAGATAAAACGCCAAAGGACTTCAAGGAGTGTGTCAGCCAAGAGCAGCTACAAGCTGTTGTAGACAATGCTCAGAAGGAGATGAAGGAGACAGTCATCAAGGCTGTCACTGAAGCGATAATTGAGATGAAACTAGCAAACGCGGTTGAGCGGGTGGACAAACGGTTATCTGAGCTCACCGACAGGGTAAATGCGTTGGAAAACCGTCCTGTGCATAACGAAGATGTGAATGGAAGCAACACCGGTGATGAGTTGTATGATGACGATGTTAATGTTGATCCAGCGGCGACATTGCAAAACAGATTACGACGTCGTCTTCGCACTAATACCACAGGTATGGGTGGCGTTCCACATCACCACCACCATCGAGGTATGTATAATCGAGCTCCTGAAGATCCTTATGCTAAGGTTAAATTTACTATACCTTCTTTTTCGGGACATTATGATGCTGAGGGATATCTTGATTGGGAGATGACAGTAGAGCAAAAATTTAGTGCCCACCAAGTACCTGAACAACATAGAGTTAGACAAGCCACTAGTGAGTTTAAAGATTTTGCTATTATTTGGTGGACTGGTTTAGCTGCAGATGGTGCCACACCTCGTACATGGGAAGAGCTTAAGGTTGCTATGCGTGATAGATTTGTTCCCCCATCTTATCATAGAGACCTGCGTAAGAAATTGATGCGCTTAGAACAGGGAGATAAATCTGTGCAGGATTATTATGGTGAGCTTCAAAAGGGCTTGATGCGTTGTGGCATAGTAGAGGGAAACGAAGATTCTATTTGTCGATTTTATTCGGGTTTGAGACGTGAAATCCAGGATATTATTGATTATAAAGAATTTAACAATGTCAACCAGTTGTTTCAGTTTGCTATGCTTGCAGAGAAGGAGTTGCAGGGGCGTGAGCAGCAGGGCAAGTATAAGGCCAGCACCACATACATGCCGCGCACAGGACCATCCTTTGGGCTGTTCCTGTGATTTTGGTTCCTAAGAAAGATGGTACTTGGCGTATGTGTGTTGATTGTAGAGCCATCAATAACATTACTATTCGATATCGCCATCCTATTCCTAGACTTGATGATATGCTTGATGAGTTGTGTGGCTCTGTAATTTTTACAAAGATCGACTTGCGTAGTGGTTACCACCAAATTAGAATGAAACTTGGAGATGAATGGAAAACAGCTTTCAAAACTAAATTCGGATTATATGAGTGGTTAGTAATGCCTTTTGGTTTAACTAATGCACCTAGCACTTTCATGCGTTTGATGAATGAGGTTTTAAGAGCTTTTATTGGACGATTTGTGGTGGTTTACTTTGATGATATATTGATTTATAGCAAGTCTTTGGATGAACATATGGATCACTTACGTGCTGTTTTTAATGCTTTACGTGATGCACGTTTATTTGGTAACCTTGAGAAGTGCATCTTTTGCACGGATCGAGTCTCTTTTCTTGGCTATGTTATTACTCCACAGGGAATTGAGGTGGATGAGATGAAAATTGAAGCCATAAAGAGTTGGCCGGTGCCCCAAACCATCAAACAGGTGAGAAGTTTTCTTGGACTTGCAGGTTTTTATCATCGTTTCGTGAAGGATTTCAGCGCCATTGCTGCCCCCTTACACGAGTTGACAAAGAAAGGTGTGGTGTTCCATTGGGGTAAGGCACAAGAGGAGTCCTTTGACACTTTGAAGGACAAGCTTACGCACGCGCCATTGCTGCAACTTCCAAATTTTGGTAAGACCTTTGAGCTAGAATGTGATGCTAGTGGAGTTGGCATTGGAGGTGTTTTGATGCAAGAAGGTAAGCCCGTTGCATACTTTAGCGAAAAATTGCATGGCCTTGTTCTTAATTACTCTACGTATGATAAGGAATTGTATGCACTTGTACGTTTCTTTAGAGACGTGGCGTCATTATTTGTGGCCTAAAGAATTTGTTATACATTCAGATCATGAATCGCTTAAGTATCTTCGTTCTCAACATAATCTGAATCGTAGACATGCTAAGTGGGTTGAATTTATTGAATCTTTTTCTTATGTTATCAAACACAAGAAAGGGAAGGATAATATAATTGCTGATGCTTTGTCTAGACGATATGCTTTGTTGTCCCAACTTGATTATAGAATTTTTGGACTTGACTCAATAAAAGAACAATATGTGCTTGATCCTGATTTTAAAGATGTATTGCTGAACTGTAAAGAGGGACGTACGTGGAACAAGTTTGTGATCAATGATGGATTTGTGTTTAGAGCTAACCGTCTATGCATTCCAGTTGGTTCCGTTCGTCTTTTGTTGTTGCAGGAAGCACATGGAGGAGGATTGATGGGACATTTTGGTGCTAAGAAGACGGAGGATATGTTGGCCACACATTTCTTTTGGCCAAAGATGAGGAGAGATGTTGAGCGGTTCGTGGCACGCTGTACCACATGTCAAAAGGCTAAGTCTCGCTTGAATCCACATGGTTTGTATATGCCTCTTCCTGTTCCTTCTATTCCTTGGGCAGATATTTCGATGGACTTTGTTTTGGGATTGCCTAGGACTAAGAGGGGGAGGGATAGCATTTTTGTTGTTGTGGATCGTTTTTCTAAGATGGCACATTTTATACCTTGTCATAAAATTGATGATGCCGTTTATATTGCTGACCTCTTTTTCAAAGAGATTGTTCGCTTGCATGGTATGCCTTCTACTATTGTTTCAGATCGCGACGCTAAATTTTTGAGTCACTTTTGGCGCACTCTATGGAATAAGTTGGGTACAAAACTATTGTTTTCTACTACTTGCCACCCACAAACTGATGGCCAAACGGAGGTAGTGAACCGCACTTTGGGTACCATGTTGAGAGCTATTTTGAAGAAAAATTTGAAGATGTGGAAAGAATGTTTGCCCCACGTGGAGTTTGCTTATAATCGGGCAACACATTCTACCACCAAGGTAAGTCCTTTTCAGGTAGTGTATGGTTTTACCCCTCGCGCTCCTATTGATCTTTTGCCTTTACCTACCACTGAAAGAACACATAGTGATGCTAGTGCACGTGCTGATTTTATTCATAAGTTGCATGAAACAACTAAAATAAATATCGAAAAGATGAATGAAAAGTATAGAATTGCTGGTAGTGAAGGTAGGAAAGAAGTCAAACTTGAACCGGGTGATTTAGTGTGGTTACATTTAAGAAAAGATAGGTTTCCAGAGCTGCGTAAGTCTAAATTAATGCCAAGAGCTGCTGGTCCTTATAAGATAATTGAGAAAATAAATGATAATGCATATAAACTTGAGTTGCCACCAGAGTTCGGGGTTAGTCCTTCTTTTAACATTGCAGATTTGAAACCTTACTTGGGAGCCGATGATGAGCTTGAGTCGAGGACGGCTCCAATTCAAGAGGGGTAGGATGATGAGGACATCACTCCCTCGGATACATACAATGATCCTCCATTGAACTTTCAAGGTCCAATCACAAGGGCTCGCGCACGACAATTAAATTTAGAGGTGAGCTCGTTCCTAAGCAACTCTTTATATAATTTTGAGAATAGATTACTACCTAATGATTATGTGTTGCTTAGGAATCATGGAGAGGACAAGAAGACACATAGAGGAAGGCTTGGAGGCGTGGAGGAGCAGCTAGGACGTCCAACAACAGCAGGAGGTCCAGTCCAACTCGAATCCGAATCAGCCTCGACCTCCAGGACCAGCGAGCAGTAAAACTGATGCCCAGGACGCATCCGGACTCCGTTTTCGACGATTCACATATGGTTGGAAAGATAATTTCATAAGGAAACCAATGGCGTTGGTTTGAGGTCCAAATTCCTTCTGAGTCAACAGGAAACGTCGAAACAAGTCAGCATCCAGAATCTGTCCCGGTGCTGCGTCACCGTTTTTGGTCCGTTGGGCCATGTATCGTGTTGGAGTCCATTAGGGACGCGTCCAGGGGTCCTTGGCCGACCCTAATCCTTTATATACAGTAGCCGCCGCCCTAATTAGGGTTGGATTTTGCTTAGATTATTCTGTCAAGAACAGTTTCGCCGTTTCGTCGGTTTGTGAGACCCCAACTCTTGAGATTAATCATTCATCTGCAATTTGGTTGCATTCTTCCTTGTTCTTGCTTGTGTTCTTCGATTCGCAGGCAAGGATTTTAGCCTTCTTGGCGAGGTCAACCGTGCAACGCCGGTTGATAACCAGAGGAGACGTGGTGCTGCGATTGCGGGGTTTCAGATCGTGTTGTTCGGAAGCCGGATCGACTTGTGTCTCGTATCCACCAAATCGAGAGTTACCAGAACCTTTCGGAAGATCGGGAACCCTTGTTCATATTATACCCCACAGGTCACGAGTGTGGTACTAGTCATCGAGTGAGAAGGTCTTCAGTGACTAGTGTACTACATCAGTGAGGTCCTAAACGACATGAAGGCTCAGTACCCCCAGGCTCAGAAGCTACTATACACTATTATGATGGCATCTCATCAGCTTAGATACTACTTCCAACCCACAAAATCAAGGTGATCTCTCCACTCCTGATTAGAGAAATTCTCCATAATAGGGATACAATAGGAAGAATAGAAAAGTGGGTAGTAGAGCTCAGAGAGTTTGATCTCCAGTTCATCCCCTAAATGGCTATCAAGTCCCAGGCGCTGGTCTATTTTGTGGCCGAGTGGTTGTCCTTTAAGCCCAAGCAGGTACAGCGACCAGAGGTAGACTAGCACTGGACCATGCACTTCAACGGATCATTCACGCTAAAGGGAGCGGAGGCTGGAGTGGTCTTGACCTCACCAACCAGCGACCTCCTTAGGTATATAGTTCAATTATAGTTTTAGTCACTAACAATATTACGGAATACGAGGGCCTCTTATCTGGAATGCGAGCAGCCTTCACACTTGGGATTAAAAACCTATTAGCCATAGGGGACTCGCTGTTGGTTGCTAACCAAGTGCATAAGGAGTTTCAGTGCTTTGATCTAACAATGGCGGCATGCCTCACCGAAGTGAGAAGACTGGAGCAACGTTTTTTCGGTTTCAAAGTCAAGCATGTCCTTGCAAGGACAACTTTCTAGCCGATGAGCTGGCCCGTCTAGCTTCTTCTCATGAACTTTTCTCGGTTGGAATCTTTGAAGAAAGACTCCCATGACCATCCACCGTGGTCTCGGGCCAAGGTGAAGGGATACTTCGCTTGAAAATGGAGCACCAGAGATAACACCTTTGGAGGCAACGCCTCCTTCGGTGCTGTTGACCTCATGTGTCTATCATGTGATCACCCTGCTCGATTGGAGTATGACCTGGATGGATCGGATCTAAAACTACCTTCAGAATCAAGCAATCCTTGATGATGATGCGTCAGTAGAAAAGGTCTTACGGCAAGATCATAGATACTCCCTGGTAGAGGGACGCCTTTACCGCTGAGGGAGCAATGGCCTTTTACTGAAATGCATCACTCAGCAAGAGGGGAGCACAATGCTCTTTGATATCCACGAAGGCATATGTGGTAGCCACGCTTCAAACTGCACTCTAGTTGAAAAAGCGTTCTGGTAAGGATTTTATTGGCCCACTGTCCTCCAGGATGCTTGCGAGTTGGAGAAACGGTGCAAGTCATGTCAATACCATGGCTGACAAACCAACATACTAGCCCAAGCACTGCAAACTATACCACTCTCTTATCATTACGCTGTCTGGGGGGCTCGATATCATGGGACCATTCCTTAAAGCCCTAGACGATTTTGAATTCCTGTTTGTGGTAGCCGACAAATTCACCAAGTGGATGGAGGACGAGCCCGTCATGAAGATCACAACCGCAGCAGCGATTAAGTTCATACGGGGGCTTGATTGTGCAGTTTGGTAGTCCAAATCGCATAATTATGGATAATGGGACTCAGTTCGCTAATAGTGCTTTCCAGAACTACTGCGAAGAGATCGGGACCAAAGTTTGCAATGCATTGGTGGCACACCCACTAAGCAGCGGATATGTCGAAAGGGCAAATGGGATGATACTGCAAGGGATCAAAGCCTGGGTCTTTGACCGGTTTAAAAGCTATTCAAGATACTGGGTGGATAAACTAACCCCAATACTTTGGTTGCTGCGAACAATTCCCAGTAGGGCGACGGCTGAAACCCCTTTCTTCCTTGTTTTGGCGTAAAGGCAATGCTTCCCTTAAAGATTGCCTTTCAATTGCCTTGAGTGACCAACTTCTCAGATGACGACCAGGCAAGTGGACGAGTTTGTGGGAGGACTCATGGAAGGCTAGAACGGAATGGATTGGTAGATAAGCTTGCGGCGCATGGTGAGGGGACATGCAGGGCTATCGAGGTAAGGTAAGAGTGGAGGTGTCCAAGAAGATGGGACGGGCTCCGTAGTACCACCATTGCAAGGTGCGGCGCGCACGCTCCGCATGATGATGGCCCAAGAAAAGTACATCTAGCTAGGTATGGGTCCGCATAAAAGGGTCACTTCTATGTTCTCCTTCTCTTGTATATAAAGAGGTGAATAGGTCTAGCAAAAGGGGACTCATCTATAACCAGTTCACAAACACTGATAACAAAATACATAGGACGTAGGGCTATTATCCTTTAGGAGGCTTGAACCTGAATAACCCCTGCGTTCTTGAGTTCATCACAAACATACATGCACCACAAACATTGTTCACACGCCCATCGATCAGTACACCCCTGAATCATTATTACGGACTTAACCATTGTCAGGGAATAACCCTGGAAAAGGCCGTAAACACTGTGTGTCATGCCATCAACTGGTTGTATCTCTACAAGATCTTGAAGAAGACCGCATACGAGCTACTGACTGATAACAAACCCAATATATCTTACTTTAAAGTTTTTGGAAGTAAATATTTTATACTAAATAAAAGGCCAAAAGTTCTAAATTTGCACCTAAGGTTGATGAAGGTTTTATGCTTTTTAATGGATCAAATGCCTATGCCTATTGTGTTTTCAACAAGACCACCGATTGTGTTAAAATAGCGTGTGATGTAACATTTGATGAATCTAACGGCTCTCAAGTAGAGCAATTTGATCTAAATGTTTTAGGAGATGAGGAAATTCCAAGTGAGGCGATCGAGAAGATGGCAATTGGTGGAATCAAGCCTCAAGAATCCCAAGAGTTGCAATGGTCGAAAGTAATCAAGATCAACCCTCTTCGTCAACTTAAGTGGAACCACCTACACCAACTCAAGATCAATACCAAAATCAAAGTCAAGCTCATGGTAACTCCAACAGATTCATCGATGATGATGAAGTGGAAGATATTCAACATCAATCCTAAGTGCTACATCAAAGAGTTCATCAAAGCATCCAAAGAGATCACTTGGTTGATAATATTCCTAGTGATATACAAAAGGGGGTAACCACTCATTCAAGAATTGCAAATTTTTATCAATATTACTCTTTTGTTTCCTCTTTGGAACATTTCCAGGTAGATAATGCACTTGGAGATCCGGATTGGGTGATGGCCATGCAAGAAGAGCTTAATAACTTCAAGAGAAATCAAGTCTGGTCCTTGGTGGAAATACCCAATCAAAATGTGATTAGCACCAAATTGGTCTTCGGCAGCAAGCAAGATGAAAATGGGATCGTGACAAGAAACAAGGTACGGTTTCAACTTGTATATTACTTGCCTATGCTACTCACCATGATTTCAAGTTGTACCCAATAGACGTGAAGAGTGCATTTCTCAATAGACCAATCTCCAAACTGGCGTATGTGGAGCAACCACCCGAATTTGAAGACCCTAAGTGTATAAACTCCATTTGATGCTCTATAGGCTTAAAAAAGCACCTAGGGCATGGTATCAATTCCTTAGGGATTTTCTCATCAAAAAGTGCTTTGACATAGACAAAGCCGATTCTACTCTCTTCACTAAAAATATTGATAATGATTTATTTGTTTGCCAAATATATATCGATGACATTATATTTGGTTCTACTAATAAAAAGATTTGTGAAGAGTTTAGTAGGATTATGACGAAGAGGTTTGAGATGTCAATGATGGGGGAGTTGAAGTTCTTCCTAGGATTTCAAATCAAACAACTTAAGGAAGGAATATTCATATATCAAACCAAATATATCAAGGATATGCTCAACAAATTTGACATGGAGAATGTCAAGTCCATCAAGACTCACATGCAAGCAAATGGACATCTCGATCTCAATGAAGAAGGCAAGGTCATGGATCAAAAGTTATATCACTCCATGTTGGATCTTTACTTTACCTTTGTGAATCTATGCCCGATATAATACTTAGTGTGTGCATGTGTGCAAGATTTCAAGCTGCTCCAAAAGAGTGCCATCTAACGGTCATTAATAGAATTCTTAGATATTTGGTTCATAGCCCTTACCTTGGCTTATGGTATCCTAAAGGTTCAACCTTTGACCTTATCGGCTATTCAGATGTTGATTATGCTAGTTGCAAAGTGGATAAGAAGAGTACTTCGGGGACTTTCCAATTCTTGAGTAGGTTCTTAGTCTCCTGGTCCTCAAAGAAACAAAATTCCGTAGCCCTATCCACCGCCAAAGCTGGGTCTGTTGACGCGGGTTCTTGTTACGCTCAACTACTTTGGATGAGACAAACCTTGAGAGACTATGGCTATAATATGACCAAAGTTCCACTTTTGTGTGACAATGAGAGTGCCTTAAAATAGCTAATAATCATGTACAACACTCAAGAAACAAACATATCACATCCAACACCACTTCTTGAGAGACCACTCAACAAAGGGGATATCGATATTAGCCATGTGCGAACCAAAAAAATAACTAGCTGATATCCTCACCAAGCCACTAGACAAGCAATGATTTTGCGAGTTGATAAGTGAGCTACATATCCCAGATTCTCACAACATGGCTTGATGTGTTGCATACAATTGATTATTTTAGTTTAGTAGCTTTGACAACTAGAAGTTTGCGAAAATCTTTTTTTAAGTACTATTTTCAAAAGGATTTGATACTTTGATCATATGATCATATTTTACTATTTGCTATCATTGTTATATATTATTGTTTGTTGGCTAATCACAAGTGGTAAAAGTCTCTTATATGTCCAACTCGAATCTCAGCTCAAAATTTGTCTCTTTCATCTTCTAGAACCCAAAAGTTCTGGCCTCAACTCAGAAGTTCCAGATTCTGGAAGTCCCTGGCTCTCCAGCTGTATCTTTGAAGTTGATAGAACCCGAAAGTTCTGGATTCTGTCAGTTCACCCAAAAGCTCCGAGTTCTCCTCCATGTGACCCCTCTCGATTTCTATCTCTGCCTCAACTCGGAGGTTCCAGGTCACACCCAAAGGTTCTGGATTCTAGGGTCTTTAACCCTTACCTAAGAGATAACCCTTGCCTCCACCCCTCATTTGTTTCTTTTCTCTCCACTGGCTCTCCTCTCTCTACCAAGGGTGCCCCACCAAAGAACCTCGTGTTTCTCCGTCAAAATCTCAAGATCTTCGCTCAAGGTATTCCTCCCTATGTTGGATACTCCAAGCAATCCTCCAAATCGACTCCGGTTCAATGGTTGTTCCTCAAGGTACATCTCAAAACTGTTTTTTTCCCGATCTCTCAATGCCAAGCTTTAGAGTCAATTTTCTTTGGTATTTTGGTTCCTTGTCTATTCTAGAATCATGTTCCTTAAGGGTTTGAAATTCCATTTGTCAAATTCCTTAAAACCCTAAATCATGCCCATGCTCGGGCAACCCGGAGGTTCCGTGTTGAACCCAGAAGTTCCGGGTTGGCCAGTAACTGCCATCAAGATTATGTTTCTCAATTTCAATTCTTGTTCGATCTTTTCACTATCTCAAGCATGTCATTCATGTATCTCATGACAATATGAGATGGGACGCGAGAGGTTTGTTGGTCAATCTTACCAAAGAACAAAGGCTCAACATGATCCCCTAGTTGAAACATCAAGCGATTCAGAAGGAAATGGCAATGGCAGTGATGGTGGCAGTGAGCATGCGCAGCATGGGGCCAGCAAGGTTATTCGGAAAGTTCCATTATCTCGGTCTCGCAGTATTCACATTGACGAGGTAGCTCAAACCGTCAATGTGGGTCATGGTGGTACTTTGCCACCTAGAAGAGAAAAAGGTGCAAGTAGAGGAAAAGGAAAGGCAGTGGCCTCTAGCTCTCGAGCTCAAGATGAAGAGATGGAAGAGGATATGGGGGCAAGAAGAAAGGACTGTATTGTCACCCTTGAAGCTTCGCAATTCTTACCATGAAGGTGTGTATCTTGTTCAAATACCCAGAAGAGTGGTAAATTACATGAACAAGTCCAGCAAATGCAAGAAGGAAAGATATGAAGATCCTTTTGTGTATGAGAAGAATGCATCAGATCCTCGGTTTTGGAATGACTTCCAATCTGAGTTCTATGAAACTGTGATCCTCCCAAAGAAGAAGTATGTCACTCACATGCAGTGGATAGATTGGGATTATATGTCAAATAAGAATGATTATTTCTTCAATGAAGTCATAGCCGCTTGTGCACACAAGAGAATCCAGCAAATCATGGGATTCTAGTATAATTGGAGTGTTGAGGTGATTACACAATTTTATGTTACTCTCGATTGTGATCATGAAGAGAACCAAACCATGAATTGGATTGTTGAAGGTGAAAGGTACAAAATCAAATACAATACCTTTAGTCGTCTATTGAAGCTGAAAGGTACAAAATCAAATACAATACCTTTAGTCGTTTGTTTGGATTTTGATGTTCGTGACACTAGCAAGTAAAAAATTCACATTGAACAACAACTTACCACCGATGAAATGGATTTCATGTATGACCATGATCTTGGTGAAGTGAAATATGGAACAACTAAGAGCATGAGGCCATGTTACAAATATCTAAATCTCTTGCTCCGTGCCACTCTCTCACCCAAAAGTGATCATTCTACTAGTGTGCAATCGATTACAAGAAATTTGCTTGCTAGGATGTCAAATGAAGGTGATCTCTTTAGTGTGGTTGATTTCCTTTGGGAAGAGATTCTTACCACATCCCACACCCCAAACAAGGGTTGTGCATATGCTCCTTACATTATGTTTATGATAGAAAATGTGACAAAGAAGGAGTTTTTGCAAGGAATTCAAGCATAAGCCTTTGATAATAAGGTTGATGAGCACCAAATCAACTTCTATGCCATCCTCTCAACCGTCTTCTCAAGCAGCTCCTAGGAGGGGTCATTCTCCTCCTTTACGTCGATCTTCATCCTCTTCATCGCCAATTCGTGCTATGTTAAAGGCAATTTTTAATGTGTGCACTCACAATGCCATGAAAATCAAAGAGCATAAGGATCGCACCAACATGAGATTGAGAAAGCTAAAAGAGAGGCTAAAAGCAATTCATGCACATTTGAGGATTGAGCCTCCTTACTCTCTGGTGGCTTTCGAGGAAGAAGTTAGCGAGTCCGAGGTTTTGAGGACCCATGGGCTTGGTATGATGCTGCTCAAACTACTGCTAGTACTGGATCATCTCATGCTCAAGCAAATATTGAGGAAGAATAAGAAGAAGAAGATGTTGGAGGTGCCGAGGACAACTTCAATGGCCAGGACAATGATGATGATGGAGATGAGGACTATGAGGAGAACATTGACTAAGCTTTCTTTTCCAGCTTCTCTTTCCTTTTTGGTGACTTGATGCCAAATGGGGAGAGAGCATATCTTTCTGTTGTCTGTTCTGTCTACCTTCCGGGTTCACTCGAAAATTTCGGGTTCTATGGCAGTTCCTATTTAGCTAAAATCTTTATCTTATCCTATGTTGGACATGTAAAACTATTTATTGTAATGGTGTGATGAACTACATAGTGCGCTAGATGTTGAACTTAAAATTTGTAAGAACTTATTTATGTTAGTGTGAGATTTATGTGATGCTAAGCTATGTCATGTTTTTGTGTAATTTTATTTTCTCTTTTATTGTGTGATATATCTTGTCATATGCATCACGGGTTTATATGTTTACTTACACATGTTGCATCCCACGAATACTAAGATATAGGGGGGCTCTCGCAAAATTCTCTTAAATATGTGCATATGAAGTCAAAATCAAATTTTAATCAATGCACACATTTAGAGGGAGCTCACAATATATCTTGGGACTCAAAATCTTTAATTCAATTATCTTTTCTAACCTTTAATTGTGTTATCATCAATCATCAAAAATGGGGAGATTGAAGGTGCATCTAGGCCCCCTACGTGGGTTTTGGGTAATTGATGACAAGCAATAAAGGGACTAATAAAGTTAAATAAGTTTATTAACGTATATTAGTCCCATGAATAATTTATATGACGCTAGGAACCCTCAAAAAGGGAAAGAGAAGCAACATCTGAATATTCTATAGATTTATTTGTTTTACTTTTGAATTTGAGTTTAGGAATGTCGTACTATTAAGAGGGATGAGTGTAGATCTACTTGAAGATGTCTTCGTGCTCAAAGTACCCTTTTAGAACAAAAATAAGAGACACAAAACACCCCACGAACATTGGAAAGTTATTTGTTGCTCTGTGTACCCAGAAGTTCCGGGTGCAACTCGGAAGTTTCAAGTTGCCGGAACCTCTAGGTGGAGCTCCGAGCAGGGTGCTCGGTTTGGTGTTTTAATTCCAATTCTGAAGTTCTGGGTAGCCGAAACCTCCGGATTAAGTCCAGGCAGAGGTGCTAGATTGGGGCCTCTGAGTTTAACCCGGAAGTTCTGGGTTGACCCAGAAGTTTCGGGTGCCAGAACCTCTGGGTTATTTTTGAGCAAGGGTCCTCGGTTGCTAAGTCTATAGCTAACCTGGAAGTTCTGGGTAAGTCCAAAAAGTGTTGTAACGGTTAGTTTTTGGGGGTTGGGATAAATACCCCCTCACCCCACCTTGCATTTGCTACTGAACTACCTTGAGACAAAGCATTCAAAGCCCCTTTAAAAGCTCTCCCCTCTTCTCTTGGCTTTAATTCTTGCAAGGATTTGAGAGTTGAGTTGAGATTTTGAGAAAGAATGCTAGTGAGCATCATTCCCATCTTTGAGCACTCGATTTCATCGTCAAGCTATTCGACATCGTGTTTGCTGCTCTTGGAGGTTCATCATCGCTTTCGTAAGGGAAGAGGACATTTGAGTAAGCCCAAGCTTGATCTAGGTGGTCGCTTCGTGATGATTAGGGTTGAAAGAGACCTAGCTCTTTGGAGCTCCTCAACAGAGACGTAGGAACCTCAAGTGGAGGTGTCCGAATTTCGGGAAATAAATCTTTGTCATCTTGCTTACTTGAGTTCATATTTCCTAGTTGACTTTTGGGCGATTTGTCCGATCTAATTGATTGTGAGCTTGTGACTATAGGAGAATCTTGGAAAAGTCTTTAGACATTGTTTGAAACCTTTGGTAACTATTAGAATTAATTAGACTTGCTTAGGGGCACTTTAATTTTAGATTCTTGTTCTGTACTCGGATAATCCACGTTGAGCTTGGAACATCCGGAACCCGAAGTTCCGAATTGAATCCGGAAGTTTTATTTTGTAGGAACACCTATTCACCCCTCCCCCTCTAGGCAACATCTCGACCTTTCAATTAGATGGGGTGAAAAACAGACTGTCTCGGGTCCCCTATATTTATAGTCGTGGGAACGGGCCAGACTGTGGAAATGGAACCGTCAAGATCCAATAACATTGATTACAATTTCTAGGTCACCTCGATTGTGTGTCAGGTGGAAGCCGAGGCATCACCGAGAAATTATGGCACGTCCAATCCCTCCACAGTGGGATGTTGTGTCATTATATAATGTCAAATCAAGGGTTGCGGTGAAAACAAGCACGAACGAGAATGGATTTTTAATGTTCACCTATCTGACCATTCGAATTCATTCGATAACCATAACATAATTTCAGCCATATGCTCATCGGTTTACATCTTTGAGCATATGGCTGAAAGTAGTAAGGCGATGCTTATACTCTACTGTCTACTCGATCCAGTCATCGAGTAGAGAGTCGAGGCTACATCACACATTTTTAATGCTTGTGATCATCGAGTAGATGTAACACCCTAAATTTTAATTTTTTTTGAATAGTTTAAAATTTTGCTAGAATTTAAATAGGAGTTGCAATTTTGTTCTATAGAGAGAATTAATTTCTAAATTTAATTTGGCCATAGGTTATATTTGTGTTGATGCATTCATGCTGTCCTAGTTGCAATAGGTTTTTATGCATGGAAAAAGTTTGTAAAATCTCGCTAGATGGCACTCGTTTAAAACCCTCTGCGAAAATCGGTTTAAATTAAAAGAAAAGGCATTTTCAAATTGGAAAAGAGTTCTGGGCCGATTCTTCCTTTCCGGCCCAACCCATTCCCCCTCCCCCTCTTCTTTTCTCCTCCACATGGGCCGCTCCATTTTCCCCCCGCGCTGGCCCATTAGGCCGAGCCGGCCTACTCCCTTGCGCCAAGCTGCCCTCCCGCTCTCTTCCACCACCAGGTGGACTCGGCACGAGCCGAGCCACTCTGCACGAGCCGAGCCACTCTGCACGAGCCACTTGACCCGAGCCGGCTCCCTCTCTTCCACCTCCCGCCGCCAAATGAACCGCCCCCAATATCACGCGTCTGCTTCTAAATTCCACCTCCCCGAGCCTTTACTCGCTAATCAAACCGCACCACCGCGATCCCCTCCCTTCCTTGCCCCCTTCCTAGCCGTTTCCCTATTCAATTGCCCTCATTATTTTGGAAACCGAAGCTTTAATTGGAAATCATGGCACCGGTCGAATCCCTTCCAATCCGCCCTCTCCTCTTCCTCTCTCGGGTATTTAAGCCCCTCATCGTCTCCTTTGCGCCGTTCTCCACCCGAAACACCCATTTTCCCTTTGTTTTATGCACAGATTTGAGCTTCCCACCATCTCCGCCATTGCCGACGGTAAGAGCTCACCGCCGCCCAAAATTCCTCATGACCGAACCTTCTTTGACCTTGGTTTTCCTCCCTTCGGCTTCGCATGACCTCAAGCTTCACTTCCCAACGCTTTTTGGAGCCTCATCCGCAGTCGAACGCCGTCCCCGCCGTGCCCAAAGGCTGCCACCCATTCTTCCCCGTCGCCGGCTATCGCCGGAGCTCCACCACCGCCGTTGAGCCCATGGTGATGACCCCCGTCCCCTCCTTTATCTTTTGCGCCTATTCCCGACGAGAATGATGGCCAGAGGTGCCTTTTCATGTTGCGCCGATGAGCTTCCGGTCGCCCGCCGCCGCTGGCCGCCGGCTCTCTCATCCTGCACCGCCCACCACCGCCCGTATTTTATCTCGGCTGCCCAATCCAAATCCGACGGCTCGGATTAGACTGGGCATACCCCTTTAAGCCCCGGTCCACCGTGGACCGTGGACCGGCCATAAGGCCATGGTCCATGGGTCCTGTGAACCTTTTCCACGAGTTTTTCCTATGGAAAAATAATTCAGCAATTGTTTATGACATCATAAATCCACTTTTTCAGTATAAAAATAATTCACTTTATTCTCAGAATTCAACTAAAATTTGCAGATTAGTCCCTAGAACTTCAAAAGCTCAATACTTTTTGCTTGTAGCTCCGATTTAGGCGATTTTCGCGCCCTAACATTCGTAGCGACGTGTAGAATCTTTTTATATGGTTTGTCCCTAGTTTCAGTATTATTTGGTGTACTGTCCTTAGAGTTTTATTTTGTGTGCTTTTTCGGTTTGTTGAGTAGGAGCTAAGCTTTCCGAAAATCTTCAAGACCAAGCGTTCGAGGATTTTGAGCAACACTCCATTGAAGGCAAGTGTCCTTAAGCATCTTGCACCTATTTTTAGATGCCTAATGTTGATGCCATAAGTCATAGTTGCTTAGTACAGTTAACCTGTATCTATCCTTTCCTTGACTTGAGTCCCATAGCATATTTTTCCTACACTTGTGGAGTACATTTTGTACTCACTCCCGTTGTCCCTCTTCTTACATTCTACCATTATTCAGAAGTCGTCTTTGATGCTACAAACTTTGATGAGGATGACTTCGACCCGGAGTTGCTGTTCTAGGCTGGTGTGCCACCGGTCGACTTCAGTGGAAGAATGTGGCCCCGCTGGCGCTAAAGACATCTTTTTAGTTCCACTGTGTTTTCTTTTAGACCGTCAGGTCCCTTTGTAATAAGTTATTTAACGTTGTAATTTCAGCATTGTGATGATACACTGATGATGTAGCACATGTATGGAATCTTGATCTTGGCATACATGTGTTGTGCCTGGTTTTGTTCCTTTAAAATTAGGTGTTACAGAAGTAGTATCAGAGCCATGTTGACCATAGGACGCAGCCTAAATAGATTGGACGTGCTATGGACTTATGTTTGTACAAACTACTTTTGCAAAATTGTTTTTTTCTAGTTTTTCCTTCCTCTGTCTACTACTCTTTATAAAATGGTTACTAATTCCTATCTTTCTTCAAAATTTTAGATGGCCCACACGAAGATCACCCCGCACAAGCGCGTGCTGGTTCCAGACATGGAGGTTCCTACTGGTGCAGTCTGGAGGCACCAATCCCCAGTTGAGTTTTACTCTGACGAACAGCTTGCCGGATACTTCGCCCGCACGCTATGGTACCTGCTGCAGGGTCTTGGCTACCATGACGCTCCTCTCTTCAAGGGCATCAGGGTTCTGCTTGGAGGACATGGTTACTCCTCGTCAGTGGAGGTGACCATGTTCGAGAAGCCCTCCAACGACGATCTTCGCCAAGTTCGCCGAGTTCACACTGCCACCGCCCTTAGAGATACGTTTGAGGAAGGGATCAAGGACGCTGCTCGCCAGGCTCTGGCTGTTCTTTGTTGGGAGAACAGACAGGACCTCAGCCACACCCAGTTTGGGAAGTTCCTGCAGCGCCCATCAGGTAGCCTAGAGGTCACCTTCGCGTCTGTGGGCAACGGAGCAGATCTCCGTTTGAGAGAGCAGGTCCGTCTCACCGCCGCCCTCTATGCCAAGATGGACAGAGCGCTCGACGAGTTGGAGGATCTACACCAGCGCCACGCCGAGCACGAGCAAATGATCTATGAGCTAAAGATGATGCTGCAGAACGCTGACCAGCTCCCTGACGAGGTTCCCCCGGCACCAGCACCCGCACCTGCACAACCCCATTCTCCTCCGCACAGGAAGCTTCGTCAGGAAGATGTTGCAGGCCCTTCAGGCACAGTAGGCCAGGAGTAGACTCGAGCTAGAAGGATGTCCTTAGCTGAATAAAACATTTAGTCTCGTGTGTCGTTTGTGCTAGTGTGTGCTTGTGTTTGAGTCTGTTGTGTGAACCTTACTATGATTTGGATCTTTGTTTGAGTGTTGATGTAGTGTTGGGGTTTCCCATCTACATTGCATCAGTTATTATAATAATAGTTAGGAGTCCTTTCTTTCTATTTTTTCTTTCTGTTCCAATCTGTTCTTTTGTATTCTTGTCTTGTTTTTCCATCCTTGCTTTTCACTTATGCTCCCCCGCTCGTACCCTGGCGACCAACAGATGGTGAACACTAGGCGCAATAGTAACATCAACGACAACACCAACCACAACGTCAACAACAATGATAACGACAATGTCAACGACAACGTCAATGACAATGTTGCCAACCTGCACGATCTTCCACCCCCGCCACCTCTGATGGATGCCAATCAAGTGATGACCATCCTCTAAGGTTTGGTTCAGGCTATCAATCAGCAACCCCAAGCTCAGCAAGCACCTCCACAACAACCGCAGTCTAGGCTCAGGACTTTCTTGAACACTCAGCCACCCACTTTCTCTCAGGCAGTGGAGCCCATGGAGGCAGATGACTGGCTAAAGACCATATAAGGCAAGCTACAGATAGCCAAGTGTAATGGAAGGGAGAAAGTTCTCTTCACATCCCATCAACTGATTGGACCAGCTCAAGAGTGGTGGACAGCTTATACTGCCATTCATGGGAATCCCTAGGAAATCACTTGTGCAGAGTTCCAGGATAACTTCCGTGCACACCATGTCCCCAATGGTGAAGTAAAGCTGAAGAGGAGGGAGTTCCTTAGTTTGAGGCAGGGACTCATGGTAGTAAGAGAATACCTCACCAAGTTCACCCAGCTCTCTCGCTACGCCCCCAATGATGTGGATACTAATGAAAAGAAACAAGATTGCTTCCTGGAGGGTCTCAACGCTAGTTTACAGTATGCCCTCTCAGCCAATGAGTACCCCACTTTCCAGAAGCTGGTGGACAGAGCGTTCATCATAGAGAAGAAACGTCAGAACCAGTGAGAAGAGCGCATGCGCAGTCTGCAGGGTCAGTTTTCTGGTAGTAACACCCGGCCCCGCTTCAACCCTCCTGCCACTGGCCCTATGTTCCGCCATGGAGGGCAGAATCAGCAGTAGAGGCCACCATAGAAGATGCCAAATCAGGTTGCAGGGTCATACAAGCCGCCCGTACAGCAATAACAGCAGCAACAGTCTCACCCTAATTTCCAGCAACAATAGCAACCCAACAACAACCAGCCTCATCAACAGAACCACATAGGCCAAGGGTCAAGCAACATTGGGCCGTGTTTCAGTTGTAGCAACTTTGAGTATCTCACCAACAAGTGCCTCAAGAAGCAGCAAGGCCAAGCATAGGCCTAGGGCAGCAACAGTCAGCAGCAGCAGCAACCTCGCTAGAATGCGATGCATGGTCGCGTCAACCATGTTGCAGTGGAGGAAGCCCAGGATCTCCTGACGTGGTTCTGGGTATGTTCTCTGCCAACTCTCATCCTGCTACAGTATTGTTTAATTCTGGTGCTACGCATTCATTTATATCATGTCAGTTTGTGAACACTTATAAATTGCCAAGAGCATTAATGAAAAATCGAGTGCTAGTAAGTTCTCCTGGAGGAGAAATGGAATCTAGGCATGTATGCCCTAAAATAAGTATATGCATAAGGGGGTAGACTTTTTTGCCAACCTCATCATTCTGGAGTCCAAGGATTTGATATCATTCTGGGAATGGACTGGTTGACCAAATACAAAGGATTCATCAGATGCGCTACAAAGTCAGTACAGTTGACGCATACAGATGGTACTAAGGTGGATTTTCAAGCCACGACAGAGTCAGCGATCAACGCCAGTTTAAACAAAGCCAATGCAGTGGAAGATAGCAGAGTGGTCGGTGAATTTTCAGACGTCTTCTGAGAGGATTTGCCAGGTATGCCACCTGATCGTGAAATTGAATTCGTCATTGAATTAGTACCTGGAACAGCTCCTATATACAAGAGGCCATATAAAATGGATGCCAATCAGCTGGCTGAGCTCAAGGAGCAAATCCAAGAGCTACTAGACAAAGGGTTTATCTACCCTAGTTCTTCGCCCTGGGGAGCCCCAATAATCTTCATACCGAAGAAGGATGGAACCCAAAGATGTGGATAGATTATCGAGCCCTGAATGAAGTAACAATCAAAAACAAATATTCTCTACCCCGCATTGAAGATCTGTTTGATCAGTTGAAAGGAGCATGTGTGTTCTCCAAGATCGATCTTTGGACTGGGTATCACCAACTGAAAAATCGCACCTAAGATATTTCAAAGACAGCATTCGTTACTCGGTATGGTCTATATGAGTACACGGTAATGTCATTCGGTTTGACCAATGCCCCAGCTTATTTCATGTATCTAATGAACAAAGTCTTCATGGAGTACTTGGACAAGTTTGTCGTAGTATTTATTGACGACATCCTGGTGTACTCCAAAGATGAAGAAGAGCATAAGGTATATTTAAGGATGGTATTGCAGAAGCTCAGAGAAAACCAGTTGTACGCTAAGCTAAGCAAATGTGAGTTCCCTTCCTTGGTCACATCATATCAGCAGGAGGTCTGTTTGTAGATCTGTCTAAGGTGAGAGATGTTCTGAACTGGAAACCACCGCAGAATGTTTCAAAGATCCACATTTTCCTGGGTTTAGCAGGTTACTATCACCGGTTTATAGAAGGTTTCTCCAAGATAGCGAAGCTAATGACAGAACTATTAGAAAAAGGAGCAAAGTTCAAGTGGATAGCCGCTCGAGAAGCCAGTCTCAATGAATTGAAGAAAAGGTTGACCTTAACACCAGGTTTGATCATGCTAGATACTCAGAAGCCGTTTTCGGTGTATTACGATGCGTCCCAACAAGGTTTGGGATGTGTGCTCATGCAAGAAGGTCATGTCGTAGCATATGCATCCTGGTAGTTAAGGAAGCATGAAGAGAACTATCCGACACATGACTTGGAGCTAGCCGCAGTGGTTCATGCACTCAAGATCTGGAGGCATTATTTGATAGGTTAAAGATGTGAGATCTATTCAGATCATAAGAGCTTGAAGTATATTTTCACTCAGCAGGATCTTAATCTCAGACAACATAGATGGTTAGAGCTCATTAAGGATTACAACTTGGAAATCAACTATCACCCAGCAAAGGCAAACGTAGTGCATGATGCCTTGAGCAGAAAATCTCAGGTCAACACTATAACTCCTCAAGAGATGAGTTCCGAGCTATGCAAGGAATTCGAGAAGTTGAATTTGAGCATGGTGTGTAACATCGAGATGGTTGCGATGGAAATCGACTCAACTCTTGAACAAGATATAAGGAAGGGTCAGCTTAAGGATAAAAAGATTTTAGAAATCAAGCAGCTTATCAAAGTTGGCAAAGCCCCAGATTCCATTGAAGATGTACAAGGCACAATGTGGTATAAGCACAGGATATGTGTTCTGAATGTGAAAGCTATTCGGGATATAATTTTAAAAGAAGCTCATGATTCAGCATATTCCATTCACCTAGGAAGTACAAAGATGTATCAAGATCTTAAAGATCAGTATTAGTGGTACGAAATGAAATGTGCAGTAGCAGAACACGTAGCTTTGTGTGATATCTGTTAGTAAGTCAAAGTCGAGCATCAAAGACCAGTAGGACTGCTACAACCTTTGAAAATACCTGAATGAAAGTGGAAAGAAATCAGCATGGATTTCATAGTGGGTCTACCTCAAACCCAGTCAGAATATGATTCTATATGGGTCGTAGTTGATCAGCTGACAAAAGTAGCTCATTTCATTCCAGTCAAGGAAACCTGTAAAGGTTCGAAGCTAGCTAAATTGTATATGTCCAGAATTGTGTGTCTGCATGGGGTACTTAAGATAATTGTATCCGATTGTGGTAGTCAGTTTACCTCATGGTTCTGGCAACGTCTACATGAGTCTATGGACACAAGGTTGAATTTCAGCTCAGCATATCACCCGCAGACAGACGGACAAACAGAAAGGGTAAATCAAATCCTTGAAGATATGTTGAGAGCATGTGCTTTGAAAAACGGTAATAGTTGGGATAAGAATATGTCGTATGCAGAATTCTTGTATAACAACAGTTATCAAGCTAGTCTCAAGATGTCCCCTTTTGAAGCTTTGTACAGAAGGAAGTGCAGAATCCCGTTGTTCTGGAACCAGAACGGAGAAAGCCAAGTTTTCGGTCCAGAAGTTCTGAGAGAAGCAAAAAGACAAGTTCAAGATATCAGAGATAATCTGAAAATAGCACAATCAAGGCAGAAGAGTTATGCAGACCATTGACACCGGGAACTGACTTTTGAAGTAGGAGATTTTGTGTATCTCAAAGTATCACCAATCAGAGGTCTACGCAGATTCAAGGTTAAAGGCAAGCTTTCACCTCAATTTATTGGTCCATACAAGATATTGGGCAGACGAGGAAAAGTAGCTTACCAGCTCGAGTTACCTCCTCAACTCTTGGGAGTACACAATGGTTTCCATGTGTCACAGTTAAAGAAGTGCTTAAGAGTTCCCGAAGAATAGTTGCCAGTAGAATAACTGGATGTGCGAGAAGATCTCTCATATTCTGAATATCCGGTCAATATTCTCGATACATCAGAACGGGTCACCAGAAACATGTGAGTCCGTATGTGGAAGCATCACTCAAAAGAAGAAACAACCTGGGAAAGAGAAGATGATCAGAAGAACGAGTTTCCCCATCTCTTCTCCGATCTTTCAAAATCTCGAGGGCGAGATTCAGTCTAAGGGGGGGTAGGTTTGTAACACCCTAAATTTCAAATTTTTCAATAGTTTAAAATTTTGCTAGAATTTAAATAGGAATTACAATTTTGTTCTATAGAGAGAATTAATTTCTAAATTTAATTTGACCATAGGTTATATTTGTGTTGATGCATTCATGCCATCCTACTTGCAATAGGTTTTTATGCGTGGAAAAAGTTTGCAAAATCTCGTAGATGGCGCTCGTTTAAAACCCTCTGCAAAAATTAGCTTAAAATTAAAAGAAAAGGCATTTTCAAATTGGAAAAGAGTTCTAGGCCGATTCTTCCTTTCTGGCCCAACCCATTCCCCCTACCCCTCTTCTTTTCTCCTCCTCGTGGGCCGCTCTGTTTTTACCCTCGTCGGCCCGTTAGGTCGAGCCAGCCTTCTCCCTTGCGCTGAGCCGCCCTCCCGCTCTCTTCTACCGCCAGGTGGGCCCGGCCTGAGCCGAGCCACCTGACCCGAGCCGGCTCCCTCTCTTCCACCTCCCGCCGTCGATTGAACCACCCTCAAAATCACACGCCCGCTTCCAAATTCCACCTCCCCGAGCCTTTACTCGCTAATCAAACCACACCACTGTGATCCCCTCCCGTCCTTTCCCCCTTCTCGGCAGTTTCCCCCTATAATTGCCGTCATTATTTTGGAAACTGAAGCTTTAATTGGAAATCATGGCGCCGGCTGAATCCCTTCCAATCCACCCTCTCCTCTTCCTCTCTCAGGTATTTAAGCCCCTCTTCGTCTCCTTTGCGCCGTTCCCCACCCGAAACACCCATTTCCCTTTGTTTTGCGCACGAATTTGAGCTCACCGCCGTATCTGCCATTGCCAACGGTAAGAGCTCGCTGCCACCCAAAATTCCCCATGACCAGACCTTCTTTGACCTTGGTTTTCCTCCCTTCGGCTTCGCAGGACCTCGAGCTTCACTTCCCGACTCTTTTTGGAGCCTCATCCGCAGCCGAACGCCATCCCCGCCGTGCTCGAAGGCTGCCACCCATTCTTCCCCATCATTGGCCGTCTCTAAAGCTCCTCCGCCGTCACCGAGCCCATGGTGATGACCCCTGTCCCCTCCTCTATCTTTTGCACCTATTCCCGATGAGAATGATGGCCGAAGGCGCATTTTTGCGTTTCGCCGGTGAGCTTCCGGTCGCCCGCCGCCGCTGGCTGCCATCTCCCTCATCCCGCGCTGCCCGCCACCGCCCGTGTTTGATCTCGGTCGTCCGATCCAAATCCGACGGCTCGGATTAGACCAGGCATACCCCTTTGAGCCCCGATCCACCGTGGACCGTGGACCGGCCATAAGGTCATGGTCCACGGGTCCCGTGAACCTTTTCCACGAGTTTTCCCTATGGAAAAATAATTCAGCAATTGTTTATGACGTCATAAATCCACTTTCCAGTATAAAAATAATTCACTTTATTCTCGGAATTCTACTAAAATTTGCAGATTAGTCCCTCGAACTTCAAAAGCTCAATAGTTTTTGCTCGTAGCTCCGATTTAGGCGATTTTCACGCCCTAATGTTCATAGCGATGTGTATAATCTTTTTATAGGGTTTGTGCCTAGTTTCAGTACTGTTTGGTGTAATGTCCTTAGATTTTTGTTTTGTGTGCTTTTCCGGTTTGTCGAGTAGGAGCTGAGTTGTCCGGAAATCTCCAAGACCAAGCGTTCGTGGATTTTGAGCAACACTCTGTCGAAGGCAAGTGTCCTTAAGCATCTTGCACTTATTTTTAGGATATTTATGTAGATGTTTTACCTTCAATGCATTCTTGTCTAAATATGAAATCCCATGTTAGGGTTTATTAGTTTTGAATAAATATTCCTTGTCACCGTTGTTTTATCATGTTATAAAATGGATAGATATGCTAGTGCAGTTAGGGTTAGGAGAAATGTTAACATTGACTAATGAACTATGAAATAATATTTGGGGAATGGTAATTTTGTAGCAATATGGTATAGGGATCCCAACAGAATGGTTGGTTTGAGGTGGTGCTGAATAGCAGTCTTGTGTTTGTTTCTGTGTGGGGTCCTAAGGACTAGTTCTTGAAGCCTGTAACCAAGTTAAACCGCACAACAATGAGGCCTATATGGGGACGGCCTGACCAACTAATTAGCCACCCCTCTGGCTTTGTGGGCACTATTGGACGGTTAAGTGGCACAAGAGGGGGCTTCTGTAGCGATGTAATAGTTTGTTAGAGGTGAAACCTCAGTGGGTGCTTGAAGGTTAGAAGGAGCTTTGTAAAGGCCTTGTAGTGAGACCCCGACTCCCCATCCTGGAAGTGTGAAGCAACACGAGAATCATGACTCGTGGGGAAAGATGTGCAAACTTTCCAGAGTAACCAACTGGTCGATCAGTCGTGCTCAAGGACAGGAGCGGCTTGGACTTCTTCAAGATTAGGTTGAATCTGTGTTTGGTATGGTTGGTCGTGTAGCCAGGTGATGGAATTACTTGGTGAGTCTTGGTTAATCGGATGGAATCCAATGAGTCTTTCCTTTTTGTTATAGTTGAGTCTTCACCTAGTAAATAGGATGCGTGATGTTGATGCCATAAGTCATAGTTGCTTAATGCAGTTAACCTGTGTCTATCCTTTCCTTGACTTGAGCCCCATAGCATATTTTCCCTATACTTGTGGAGTACATTTTGTACTCACTCCCGTTGTCCCTCTTCTTGCATTCTACCGCTATTCAAAAGCCGTCTTTGATGCTGCAAACTTCGACGAGGACGACTTCAACCCGGAGTTGCTATTCTAGGTTGGTGTGCCCCCGGTCAACTTCTGTGAAAGATGGTGGCCCGCTGGCGCTGAAGACCTCTTTTTATTTCCGTTGTGTTTTCTTTTAGACCTTCGGGTCCCTTTGTAATAAGTTATTTAACGTTGTAATTTTGGCATTGTGATGATACATTGATGATGTAGCACATGTATGGAATCTTGATCTTGGCATACATGTGTTGTGCCCAGTTTTGTTCCTTTAAAACTGGGTGTTATAGTAGAGAGTCGAGGCTACATCACACATTTTTAATGCTTGTGCTCTACTTTTTGTTTCAATTATCATATCAATCAGAGAGCCGGGGGATACATCACAAAATAACAGCATCTATGCTCCACTTTCTATTCAATCCAGTCATTGAGTGAAGAGTCAGAGGCCATGTTGTATTGGTTATCACATCAAACAGAGAGTCGAGGGTTACATCACATACTTTCAATGCTACGACTTTAATCTCCACTCCATCCAGTCATCGAGCAGAGAGTCAGGGGCTATATCATATATTTTCGATGGTACAGGTATGTTCATTCTTACTCTATGATTGGGAAATCTTCTCCTGACTAGAGAGTCGGGGCTACATATTTTCTACAAAAGTTTATCTAGCTATGCATCGACTATAGTGGATAGAACAAATGGAGGCATGTGTTGGGTCGATGACGAATAACTCCACCTCATAAGGCATAGCGGTATTAGAGATTGTCAGACATCTCACGCCTAACTGCCCAGGTTCCGAAGTTCTAGTCCATCTCATATGTATTCCTCTATCGAGTTCATGATCCCGTGCTGGTTACATACGCAAGTCAGTGAAAGTTTGCAAAAAAATCATCATGTTATCTCTTTTTTCTAGTTTTGCACTAGTGTTTTTCTTTTTTTTTCTTACTCTTTCGGCTACTTTGAGTGCTTACTCGAGGACCAATGTATTTAATAATGTGTCTAGTTAAGCTTTCAGGTGTCAATGGATATGCAGTCAGCCAATTCCGAGGATGGTCATAACATGTAATGATCAGTATTGCATCTACTTACACTAATTTTATTTCATCGATAAGGAAATAGTAGGCAATAGCATGCTAGACAAGGAAAATACCGATAATGTTATAGACATCTCCCAATCACATGAAAAGTTCCAAATGTTTTGAGTCAAGAATTACAAGAAATTAGATAGAAGGATTGCCTTCGCTCTCATCTTCAGGCAGACTAAGCACTAAAGACTCGATGAAGGCATGGATCAGAGGCCTGATGCTTTGAATAATATTTGTTGCCTCCTCTGCAGAACACTCGAACCCCTCTGTCACCACTGATGTGTTGAGGTTGGGGTTATAGCTCTTCAGAAGACCAAGCATTGACTCGGCACTGATGGAAGCTAACAGGTATATGCAGTCGAGGGTCTGATCCCACAGCTTCTAAAGCGTTGTAACCGTAGTGTCCCGATTGGCAGCCATAGCATCCCGATCAGTTTTTGCTTTCTTCAAAGCGCCCCTAAGTTCTTTTAGCGTTGTATCCTTCTTCTTGATAATTTTTGTTGCCTCGTTGATAGCCGCGAGTTTGATCTTCAAGTCGTCTTCGAGGACTAGGAGAGAAAATTAAAATAATTCAACATCGGTGGTTTAATGTTCAAATTATAACACTAATGATCTACAATTACACTAACCATTGACCCTCTCTTGGCTAGTGGCAAGCAGTACATCCTTCTCTTCGAGGGCCCTCTGGTAGTCAGTATAGTTGATTGCCGAATACTGAGCTTTGGCGACTACTACTTGAGCGCCTACAACCTTGATGTGAGCTTCTATCGCTGTCCAAGGGTCAATAGTTGGTGCCAGTACCAGGGCCTCGACGGTGTTGAGCTTCGAGCTTGGTTTAGGTTTATCCGTGGGTGGTTGACTTGCTCAAGAAGGTGAAAGTTGTGCAACGGAGGAAGCTAGAGCCAACTAGATCGGTCAAACCACTTGCCGTCTGCTCCTTTGATTCCTTCATACGTGGCGACCTGCAATCAACAGGTTCAAGAATGGAAAGGAAAGCCGCGAGTTAAGACAAATACTCAAGTCAAACCTTTTGGCAGGCAGAGTGCTCGAAAGGATGTTTGACTTCTTCATCATATTGGGAGCTTGGATCGGTTGTGTTGAAGGGGTCTTCTAGGGGTCATGAAGCCAGAGCAACCATTGCTGCAAGAAACCCGCCCACAATGATTCATCATCATTCTGGACTTACCAAGTGAGTGCTCAGAAGAATGATCAACATAAGGGGGACAACTTTGATACGAGTTACCTCTCTTACTGAGTCATCAGGTACGATAGTTACTCAAGGAGGCAATTGAGGAGGAGCTTCAGTTGTTTTCTATAAAAGGCCACCCACACAGACCGGGTGTTAGTTGGTATATGCTCAATAACTGGAGTAACAACTAGATAAGTGATCACCTAACAACTCGATGTCAGTACCAGTTGAATTCTTCTTCGCGTGTGCTTGAGGGGTGGTGGATCAAATGGTGAGGATGATCTCCTAGATCGAGGAGACTCTTCGGCCTCTCGATCAGCTGGTGCTTAACCCTTGGCCTTAGCTTCTTATGCAATAGTGTTGGTTGCGGGATGAAGACCTTGCTTATCACTAGCGTCGGAGCAGGAGGTATCCTCGAGAACAAGGACCCTGGTGTGGGGATGTTGATTTCTTGGTGGAAGACTGGAACCTAGAATCATGTAGACGAATTAGGTTGAACAAGTAATGATCAGTACCACTTTTTCAATCATAAAGATTCTCATCGGTGGTCGAGGATTTATGAGCGAGTAGGGCTGAATAGAGCATGGCTACGCCTCTTCAGCAAATAGCTCGCTCAATCAAGCAGCAGTATCTTGCAGGGACATGCTGAAAAAGAAGAAGAAAGAGTCACTCGAATGAGCTTGACTACAACAACAAAAGCAGCAAAATGCTATATAAGTTTTACATCTGACCACATCCCGGGAGCTATCATCATCTCCAGCATAGTCCCAGGCAAAGTGATCCTGCACTTTCAAAGGACTCGATCTCCGACTAATGAAGTCTTTGGCTACATGCCACCCAGTTAAACCACTCTGCCTAAATTCACCAATCCTCTTGATATAATGGGCAGTGTGGTCAGACTTGCGATACTTCTTCGATTAGGATGAATTTGGGTGAGGGTGGATGCTCTTATAGACTAAGGGAGTATTGACTCGGTCGGGGTTGAAGATGTAAATCCAATATTTTTTTAATCTTTCTGCTAGGAGAGGTTAGCAAAATTGGGATATAGGAATTCTTCATTCCATTCCATAGTTGGAAACCACAGCCTCCGACACATTTGTTCTCGGTATTCCTTTTCAAATGGTAGAAATACTAGAACAAATTCAAGCTTGGTACGATACCAACAAAGGCTTCGCACAAGTGGACAAACATGCTAAGCATGGTAAATGAGTTAGGATTCAGGTGATGGAGCTCCATTTGGTAACAATCGAGTATGGTGAGAAGAAACATGGAAGCAGGAACATTGAAACCACATCAGAAAAAAGATTCAAACACCACAATCTCATGATCAAACTGACAAGAGGGGAATTCCTCACCTAACGTCGGCCTCCAATTGGCCAACTCGTGAGGAGGAATGATTCTTCGGCTTCAAGTTCCTAGAGCTTTGATTATTGCATCATCGAGATTAACCAAACAACTGTCAGGAGCCACATTTCATCCAATTGCTTGGGAGAGGCGTCGGTAGCCTTCGCGTCAGACTTTTTCTCGGGCAAGGAAGGAGGGGCGATGTTCTCAGAGGAATTGGAAGCCATAAAGTTAAGTTTCTGTGCCATAAAACTTGTGGGGGAAGACTGATGACAAGAGGATGAAAGAATGGCTACAATCTAGGTTCGTACGTATAAATAGCCAGGGCTTACCATGTCTTTGGTAACCACTTCATTCACTGTGGCGCCTCGTTCGACATGAAAAGTGGGGTGATGGCGTCGTGTGAATCTTTACATGCCCATCCACGTGCATTAAATGTGCCTATACTCAACATTTCAAATTTCAAAGTTTTTCCTTTTTAACTCCACTTAGAGTTAGGTGTTGATAACTCTAGTTTCCAAGCCTTTTTTGAGTACCGAGTACGGACAACGGGTGGGTGCTCGACCCAACTACATTTCCACTCGACACTTGGAATGTGACCTTTTCCTACTCGATTCTTTCAACTACAAGCTTGATTCACCTTACTCAACTAAACCCATACTTGTTAGTACTCGAGTGGATGCTTATGGAAGCCATTCCTTCTGAGTATAGTTAGGGGGCTATTGCCAAATATCTAACTATAGGGTATATGCATATAAGGAGTACATCGTATATAGATTGGGTACACCATATGCATGCTTAATAACTCCAGATATTGCAGACTCGAATCTACGGCACCCGATGAACTTGGAGATTTGGAAGATGTATAGTAGGAAAGTCTCAATTGGGTTAACTAACTCGAGTACAACTAGTATCCAAATTGGGTTCATCTATTTTGTGTTGGTCGACAAGATTAAGGACTCCCTATCGACTATGGCTGGGACTAAGGCGATATTAGGACCCCTTTATAAGGTGGGGACCCTGACCCTGGAAAAAGGACTTAAGAACCATAAGATAATTTACGCATACGCAACTCGACGCAAGCAAGATCAAGACCATACCAATAATAGATATACGATGACTTCAAACCTATATTAGTCTAGATCCAATCCCCTCTTTATTAATAGGTCTAGCCATATTGTTCATACTCGAGACAATCAATATACAACAATATCTACACATGATGTAGGATATTACTCCAATCGAGGGCCCGAACCTATATACATCGCGTGTCTTATTTCCTCTTCGATCCCTAATCTCAAAGGTACCCTAGTTTAATTACGGATATTTTATCGGACACTAATCTTTGACATATCAGATTCGGATATAGGGAACCATGTATCCGTCGGATATTGGATATCCGAGAATAAAATCGGATATATCTAAAGATTATCCGACACCTATGTGAGTCTATCTTTCAGAGCTTGTAACTTTTTTATATGGAGTTAGATGGAGACTATATTTATATAAAAATTATAGCTCTCGATGAGATCTATAAGCTTGTAGTTGATATTTTTTTTTTATTTGAAGTTATTAATATGTTCAAATGATTAATAGAAATTTGAACCAGCATATTAGGCACTCATAACTTCTCCGATGGTTCTAACATAACTCTTCCTATGTGAGCATATTGCTGATTTGATTATTGGACCTCTAATATAGTTGAGCTTTAGATACGTTGAATGGTCGAACAATCATAACATACATGATATATGTGGTTATTGTTTTTATTCAATATTCAAATAAATATCCATAACTGATATTGTTTGCATCTAACTCATTACATATTCGATATGTATCAATTCGTATTTGTCGGAGGATTAACTCCTGTCGCAGGGATCCCGAGAGACCCCTTTTCAGAGATTCGGCCGGGGGGGGGGGGTGATCCTGAATAAGTTCATCGGAGAAATGAATGAGAGTAAATGCAACGGCCGGTGATGGGGGTGATGATCTGGTGCAAAGAGAAGTAAATGCACAGGAATTTAGACAGGTTCGGGCCGCACGGGGGCGTAATACCCTACTCCTGTATGAATGTAATAACTGTCCTGAGGAAGTCCCTCAAAGATGTTGCTGGTTACAAGAATATTTGTCTAACCAAGAGCTTGAGGCTCCTTGTTCTTGGGCAGGGACTGTGCCTTGAGTTGGTCTATGGTTCGGTTCTTGGTGCTTCTGTGTTCGATGCTTGGATGGTTGGCTTGTTCGAATTCCCTCTCCCACCTTCTCTTCTGTGTGCCGGCTCCTTTTGTACTCGCCGGCTGAGACATGCCCCGAACGGGAAGGAAGGGGGCACAAGTTCCAAGACGCCGCGACTGGGAAGGGCGTCATCATTTCTTCTGGGTGAAGTGACCGGGGGTGGAAAAAACGCCGCACGCCCGGTCACCTGTCACCATAAACGCCCTAGCAACAGGTGCCGTAGAGAGGGCCCACCGGGCAGCCGCAGAGCAACCTGGCGTGCCCGCCCTATCTTGTTCCTCTGCCACAGCAGGGCGGCAGACGGAACGCCTTGATTCTAGCGATGCTATCCCGAGACACACCGGATGATACGGGACAGGACCCGTGCAATTAATAGCCCCACGCCTCTCTGCCAAAACATGGCAGGAACTGACACTGCGGCGGGAGCAGTTGGGGATGTCAGGCCACGCACGCTCATTAAATGCGGCTTCGGACCTCTAACCGATTGACACCTCATCGGCGGGTGCCTCGGGGGTCTTTCTGGGCCATCAGGGCACCGAGTGCTCGGGGGTACTGTTCACCTCCCCGAGCACTCTCTCCCAAGAATGCCTATCCTTGTCCTCGGGGTACCGGATGCTCGGGGGTACTGTTCACCTCCCCGAGCACTCTCTCCCGAGCACTCTTGCACGAACCTTCGGGGAACCGAGTGCTCGGGGGCTGCCACGTGCAACCCCGAGCACTCTCTCCCGAGAACTCTTGCGCGGATCCTCGGGGAACCAAGCGCTCGGAAGCTGCCACATGCAGTCCCGAGCACTCTCTCCTGGAACTTGGCTCTTCTGATCGTCAGGGGACTAGGGCGCTCGGGGGTGACCGGGCACCTCCCCGAGCACTTTCTTCCCCGTACTTAGACTCCACGGATCATCGGGGAACCGGGGTGCTCGGGGACCAGTGACTGTGGCCCCGAGCACCTTCTCCCGGGACTTGAACTTTCCTCACCCCGCAGGAGGGACCTCGCGGGATGGCTGGCCTGGCCTCGGGACTCAGGGACCCCCGGTTCTTGATACACCGATAGTAGCCCCCGGGACTATTGGCAGGTGATGGCACGGAGACTGCAGATAGGCCCTTCATCGCGAACAAGGCCGAGGCCGGCGCGGACGCCACGTGGCAAGCTTTCAGAGGGTGGCCCCTTCGACTCGGGCCTTTGGTACGGCCCAACGGGGAGACGAATGGACGCGCATCCACACAACTCCCGATGGGCATGACAACGGGACGGGCGGCACGCGCGGCTGCCGCGCAGATCGAGGAAAATACGCCTGGCAGCCGCTGACGCCGCACGACTAGTGGGAGATTCGCCTGGCGGTTGCGTCGATCGAGGAAACTGTCCCGCCGAGTGCGCCGTTGGCAGGAGACGTTTGAATTCTCTGAGGTATAAAAAGGGGGGGGAATCGATCCGCCCCCCTCTTTACGCCATCTTGCGATCTTGCTCTTGTTTCCTTCGCGCTCATGAGCCCTTAGAATCCCTTAGGCGATCAGAGCGCTTCTCTCTCTTCCTCTCCACCACCCAGACAACCTCCCCCTCTGACGAGATGCCGAGAGCCGGGGGAAGCCGCCACGACAGGACTCCGGACAGTGTGCTGCCGGAGTCTCGCTTGAAGAATGAGGAGGCGGCGGAGAGGGTCAGGAAGCTGCTGGTCCCCGAGGGCCAACAGGGGGCCTCGGTGGTGATGCCGGCGAACTTCCCGCCAGCGACGACCATCCCCGGGTGCATCATCTTGTTCACATCCTTCGTGGTGGCGGGACTGGTGCCGCCGTTCTCGACATTCTTTCTTCAAGTCCTCGACACCTACGGCGTCCAGTTGGTGCACCTGAGCCCCAACTCTGTCGTCATGCTGGCGGTGTTCGCGCACTTCTGCGAGATGTTCGTGGGAGTGGCACCGTCAGTAACGCTTCTTTGACATTTCTTCGTCCTGCGATCGGCCGGGAAGAAGAGAGGGTACTCCACGACGGACGTCGCGGGATGCTGCAATCTTCGGTTGCGAGACGGCATGGGGGAGCGGTACATCCCCCAGGTGCTACGAAGCAAATGGGAGGAGTGGTGGCGGGACTGGTTCTCCGTCGACGTCGACCCCTATGACCGTCTCGCCCTACCGGAGGTGGCGGCGGAGCCCCAGAACTCGACGTGGGAGACGCCGCCGCCGGAGGACGCGAGGTTGGAGCCGGTGTTCGAGCGCATCAGATTCCTGTGCGACGCCGGGCTGACCTCGGTGATGGTGGTGGTGGACTTCCTGCGCCGCCGCCTGGCGCCCCTGCGGGAGCGGGCCCGGCCATGCTGGCTCTACACCGGGCCCGAAGACATCACCCGGATCCAAATCGGCGCAAGCTGGGACCTAGGCCCGGCGGAGTTGAGGGGCATGATCTGGGTGGTGACCGGCGTGGAGGACACGAGCCGGGCAGAGCTCCCGTGGAGGGAAATGGCGCTCTGCGCCAACCCCGAACGCACGACGATCCAGGCGATGCTCCCGCAGTTCGACGCCCAGGGGCTCGTCGACCGACCGAGGAGCCGGAGCCCCGATGCCCCCGAGCTCCCAGGGTTGGATGAGGCGGCCAGCGGGGGGGCCGTGAGCAGTCCGGTGCGGACCGGTGGCCCGGGCGCCGCGAGTGGCGAAGCGCAGGCCAACGGTGGGGCCGCTGTGGGCAGCAGCCGTCGCACCAGAGGAGGAGGCACCGCCGACAGCGGAGCGGCAGCGACGCCGGAGGACCGGGGGAAGCGCCCCTGGCTCTACATTCCCGTACCGGAGTCCCCACCGTCGCCATCGGCGATGGCGGCATTCCCGATTCTGGAGCCGCGCCTCGTAAGGATGGGGCCCGCCCCGGCGCCTGGAGACCGCACAGCGGCCCCGCCGAGCCCCCAGCGGAAGAGGGTGAGGGAGGACTCCGGACCGGCGCTATCGGGCCCGGAGTTCAGGATCCCGGCGACCAAGTGGCAGTACCGAGGGACCAGGACCACGTAAGTTTTGCCTTTCATTCCTTCTTGGGCGCGCTTCGCCCGAACTAAACTTTGATTTTGATTTTTCATTCTTCTCCTGCAGGCCGCCTACAGGCGCCACCGAGGTTTGAGAAGCACCGGCGCCGGCGCCAGCACCCGAGCCAAGCTGGCCGGCGGAGCCAGGGTAGGCAGACGCGGCGATGGAGGTAGGGACGGCGGAAGCGGCGGCCATGTCGGGGACGGCAGAAGCGGCGGCCACGCCGGAACCGGCGAACGCGGCGGCAGAGCCGGAAACAGCGGGCGCGACGCCCTTGCTGGGACCGGCGGACGCGGCGGCTGAGAGGGCGCCGACAGACGTGGCGGTAGAGACGGAGACGCAGCCGTCCCCCGAGCGCCCTGCGCCGGTCGAGCCTACCCCGGGCGTGCTGAGCCCGGGGCGGATGATGGCGTTGCAACCTTCGGGAACCCCGAACCCCCCGGAGGAGGCCCGCGAGGAACCCAGCGCCCAGCCGGCGCCCGGCCATCCTACCGACCCCCTCCCGGTCGCGATCGAGAGCGTCCGGGTGGCGGTCGAGCAGCTGGGCGCGGCGGTGGACGGGGAGGTGGCGCAGCTTGAGGCGGAGCACACCACGCTGGCCACGGAGAGGGCGCGGCTTACGACGGCATGGTGCTCCTTCGAAGCCCGGCTCGTCGCGGCGCGCGCCGCCAACGAGGAAGAACAAAGCGCCATGGATGAGGCTCGCGCGGCGGCCGTGCAGGAGTAGAAGCTCTTGGAGGATACCCGTGCGGAGATTACGCGGGAGCGGGAAATTTTGGAGAGCGCCCGCGTAGAAGTTGCGCGGGAGCGAGAAGATGCCGCCTGCCTGCCTGACTGAGGCGTCGCGGCAGCAGGCTGCTGAGGCCCTTGCTAGGGAGAGGCGGGCGCAGGAGCGGGAGGATGCGGTCACGAGCCGCGAGTGGGCGGCGGAGGCCTTCGAAGCTGACCTGACCCGTCGGGAGGGCGAGGCCGACTGGGCTCACGCCGACTTCCAGCGTTGGGCAGGGGAGCTCCAGAACACCAAAGGGGATCTCCGACGCTGGGAGGAGGACGTCGCCATCCGGGAGTTCGACACCGAGATCACGGCGGCAGACCTGGGCGCCCGGGAGGACTTGCTGACCCACCGGGAGGGTGAGGCTGCCGAGGTGGCGGCAGCCGCCGCTGCCAGGGAGGAGCAGATCGCTAAGCACGAGGCGGAGCTGACCGCCCGCGAGCGGGCTCTGTCCGAACTGGTGGCGCAGGCGAAGCAAGCCGCCGGCCTTGCACCCGACGCCGGCTCTTCTGGCGCGGCCGGGGGCCAAGGTCTCGAGGAGCAGCTACGGACCGCGAAGGAGAAACTCGAGCCCGCCTTTGCCGCGTGGGCTAACCTGCAGCAGATGTTGGAGGACACACTTCGGCGGATGCGGCGGTCCGTGGCGAGGGCCGGCCTTGGGCGACTCGTCGTGGACAAGAAGGGCGACGCCCTCGGATGATACGTCCTGGGACTCCAGCAAGTCTGCGAGCGCCTCGAGGCGCTGCCCTGGGCCGTCTAGGAGCTTGCCGCCCGGGAAGGACGCGGCTTGGCCCAAGCGGTGGCCGAGGACGTCCTGGCCTGCTACCGGAGCAGAGACTCGAACTTCCCGCTGGAGCCAGCTCGGGAAGGAGTAGTCGAAGCCGAGGGAGAGGCCGCCCGAGAAGCGGTTTAGAGCATTGCCGTCGAGGTGGCGGCTGGCTTCACGCGGGAAGCGCCGCCGCCGCTAGCCCCCGGGGGTGGCCGTGACGACTACGACGCCGACTCCGATGCCGACTCCGATTAGGCTTTTTGTAGCTTCTTCTTCTTTCATTTGTCTTTGACTTGATGTAAATACGGGAGTGATCCCTTAGAAATGCTTATATTCCCCTTGTAAATATAATGGAAGCTTTTCTTTGGGCTCGCAACTCCGATATTCTCGAGTACTTAGTGCTTCTTCTGATGTTTTGCCTTGATGCCCCGGGGAGTACTTAGTCGGTTCGACCCCGACCTTTTCATCCCCGAGAATGAAGTTGTCCCGACCGTCCTTCTCAGCGCGTTCAGCCCCCGAGCCCTCGCGAGTCCGCATCGACTAAGTCAAGAGACAAAGACACGAACTTCCTTGCTCGGGAGATAGATCGATCCAGCACGGAACACGTCGTGACCGGTGAACACCTTTCCATCTTGCGACCACTCAGTCAGCAGACCGGAGACACGTGCGGGCGGGAATGTGACCAAGAATCCTCATGGTTCGGTGGTGCCCGGGCTTAAGACGGACCGGACCGAGCACCGACAGCCCGCCCCTGAGGCCTAGGCTCCGGACTACTCGAGCGGCTCGAGCGATAGGATTACCCAGGGCGCCCAGGGACTCGGTAGTGCTCGGGGCCCTAAAAGCGTACCGAACACCACGACCACCATGAAAGACTTCGATCGGACATTACCGCACGTACGGTACACCTTTCTACGGACCGTTCTGTCGTTCTAGGAAAAAGTGGACGCACGGTAGGGTTTTGTGCGCGAGGAGACCATCTCACCGGGCAGATTAGAATGCGAGGGCCCCCGAGGACGACTCGGGAATAAAATATTATTGAACGTAAATTCGTTTGAATTTAACCACTCACCGGACAGCTGTCGGCCTTTCGGCCAACCGATCAAGGAGGGGCGTGCGCTCCAAGCTCGGAGTGCCCGGGGACTTGGTTCCCTCAGCCGGGGCGCCTGAGCATCAAGGGGTGCGCGAGGAGCCCAGGGTCGGGTGATCTCGACTACTCATGCTTAAGCGGTAGGACCACCCGAGGACCCTTGGGGCCGAGCAGCGACCTAGGCATCGAGGCCCTCGCGGTCGAGCTGCCTTTGCTTTAATTGTCGATCTGTGACTTAAGAGAGAATGGAGAAAATCCTTGTTTGGTACGCTCTGTTAGTGCGGTACTAGTTATAGACTGCTCTCGTTTTAGACCCGAGACCTCTCGAATACCCAGACCGGCGGACAAGAGCAGGCAGAGGCATAACCCAGAGTTCCTATGGTTCGGTGGCGCCCGGGTATGACAGACCAGACCGAGCACCGACAGCCCGCCCCTGGGGCCTGGGCTCCGGACTACTCGAGAGACTCGAGCGATAGGATTACCCAGAGCACCCAGGGACTCAGTAGTGCCCGGAGATCTGCCACGACACCAAACACCACAGCCTACTACATCGGACGTAAGTCAGCGGCAACTGCCCGCGCGCATACCGATCGGGATTCTTTTATCAGTGGGGAAAATGAGAGAGCGAACTTTTCTCGCACAATCGAGCATCTCACCAAACAGATTAAACATATGGAATCCAACAAAACAAAACTGACGCACGATTGTACATTAACATTCATACTGAATTGACAATTTTTACAAGGTTGGGTGACTTACCCAGCTAGTGGTAGCCCCCGGTCAACTTGGGCAGGGGGGAAGCCCCTGGCCTGGTTGACCTGAGCCGCGAGCATGGCCATCTACGGGTAGAACTTGCGCAGGTGCTCGATGTTTCATGGGTTGGGGAGCGGTTGCCCATCTTCTGCAGCCAGCCTGAAAGAACCTTCTCGCGGGACCCCGATCACGGTGAAGGGACCCTCCCACATAGGGGACAGCTTATTCTTTCCTTCGCGTGACTGGACGCGTCGAAGAACTAGATCCCCCACCTCGAGAGACCGGGCCCGGACATGGTGCTGATGGTAGCGCCGTAGACTTTGCTGGTAACGAGCCGCCCGGACGGCTGCACGCCGCCGGCGCTCCTCCAAGTAGTCGACGTCGTCGTGCCTCTGCTGCTCCTGTTCGCCTTCAGAATAGGCATGCACCTGAGGGGAGCCTAGGGTGAGCTCGGAGGGGAGGACCGCCTCAGCGCCGTACACGAGGAAGAATGGAGTTTCCCCGGTGGTGTGGCTTGGCATGGTCCGGTTAGCCCATAGCACGGCGGGCAGCTCGTCCACCCATCCCTTCCCGTGCTTTGTGAGCACGTCATAGGTCCGGGTTTTGAGGCCCTTCAGTATCTCCGCGTTGGCGCGCTCAACTTGCCCGTTACTCCGAGGATGAGCGACGGAGGCGAAGCAGAGCTTGATGCCGAGGTCTTCGCAGTAGTCCCCGAACAGGGCACTCGTGAACTGGGTGCCGTTGTCGGTGATGATTCGGTTCGGGACACCAAAGCGGCTGGTGATGCCGCGGATAAACTGGAGCGCCGTGTTCTTGGTCACCTTGATGACTGGGACCGCCTCCGGCCACTTGGTGAACTTGTCGATGGCGACGTAGAGGTACTCATAGCCCCCGATTGCTCAGGGGAATGGACCCAGAATGTCCAGCCCCCAGACCGCGAAAGGCCATGACAGGGGGATGGTGTGAAGAGCCTGAGCTGGCTGGTGAATCTGCTTTGCGTGGAACTGGCACGCTCTGCAGCGCCGAACCAGTTCGGAAGCATCCTGGAGGGCTGTAGGCCAGTAGAAACCTTGCCGGAAGGCCTTCCCGACCAGCGTGCAGAACGATGAATGGCCACCGCACTCGCCCTCGTGGATCTCAGCGAGGAGCTCGCTACCTTCTGCCTGGGAGATGCATTTCAGGAGTATACCGCCTGCGCTACGCCGGTAGAGATCCCCATCTACTATGGCATAGCGTTTGGACTGCCGAGCAACTCTTTCGGCAGATGCCTCATCCCCAGGAAGGAACTTTTCCTTCAAGTACCCTCGGATGTCGTCCATCCACGAGGCATCTTGAGAACATTCAGCAAGTGCAGCGCACTCGCCGGACGGCGGCACCCTGACGGGGCTTCCCACTGAGGGCACCGCCGGGGTCCCCTGAATTGAGTTCGAGGTTTCCCCTTCGTCCTGTTCGGCAGGCAGGACGGAAGGCCGTGTGAGTCTTTCTTCAAAGACTCCGGCAGGGACGCGCGCACGGGAGGAGGCCAGGCGGGAGAGCTCGTCGGCTAGAGTGTTGTCGCGGCGAGGGATGTACAGCAACTCCAGGCCATCGAAGCGCCTCTCTAGCTTCCTGACTGCTGCCACGTACGCCGCCATTTGAGGATCTGTGCACTGGTACTCTTTGGATACCTCGTTGATCACCAGCTGGGAGTCTCCCTTGACCAGGAGGCGACGAATCCCGAGGCCCATCGCGGCTCGGAGGCCAGCGACGAGACCTTCATATTCCTCCATGTTGTTGGATGCACGGAACTGCAGCTGCACGACGTACCGGAGTTCTTCACCCGTTGGGGAGGTGAGAACCACTCCGACCCCCGCGCCTTTCAGCGAGAGAGAACCGTCGAAGTGCATGATCCAGTACTCGAGCACATCGTGCCCGGGATGTACAGAAATCTCTTCTAGGACGACCTCGGGGACGGGTGTCCACTCCGTCACGAAGTCAGAGAGCGCCTGGCTTTTGATTGCCTGGCGACTAACAAAGTGTAGGTCGAATTCTGCCAGCTCCACCGCCCATTTGACGACGCGCTCGGTGCCTTCTCGGTTCCGGAGGATGGGTCCTAGTGGATACGTGGTAACCACCGAGACCTTGTGCGCTTGAAAGTAGTGGCGCAGCTTCCGGGAAGCGATGAGCACGGCGTAGAGCAGCTTCTGAGCCTGGGGGTACCTTGTTTTGGCCTCCCGGAGGACTTCACTGATGAAGTACACCGGTCATTGTACCCGGCGGGCCCGGACCGCGGCCTCACCCGAGGGGCTGTTGCAGCCCCCAGGCTCGACGGCGTGGTCGGGGCTGACCGGGTGCTCGGGCTCTACTCCCTGGTTGGGAGGAGCCGAGTGCTCGGGCTCGACCCCTGCTCGGGGGGAGCCAAAAGCTCGGGCTCGACCCCCTGCTCGGGGGGAGCCGCGAGGATGGGTGAGTGCTCGGGGGCGGCCGGGAGCTGGGACCCAGCACCTGGCCCCGCGCACTCGTCGCGCTCCACCACCAGCACCATGCTTACGACCTGAGGAGTGGCCGATACGTAGAGTAGTAGCGGGCGGGCGGGCGGCGAGGGTCGGCTACGGGGGTGGTATGTGGCAGGGTGGTGGAGGCGGCGCCGGTGACAGCCGAGAGCAGCAGGCAGGAGGCGCCTGCTGCACCCATGGTGGAGATCCCTGTCACTTTCTATCAAGTGAATTGTCTTGTGACTTGGTCTGTTTGTGAATGGTGCAATTCTCGGGATGGCACTACTGTACGGTTGCATTGATCGTTGACTGATCTACTTTAGCTCATTCTGGCCCCTTTAAATTGACTTAGTTACAGATCGAATCGGAATTTTCTCATCATAATTCAAATTTAATCTGTACATAATAATGTCCTTTGAAATCTGCACCTGTAATTTTACGGGCTTCCCTCATTTCGGGATAAAATGTTGTGAACAAGCTTTGAGATCTCGTCGTTTTCAGTCCAGAATTCTGGAACATCTGCCTTCTTCTTATTAGTTGGCATGTTTCAATTGACCATGCAGATTCTGGGTGTCACAGAGAAGGCTGAGAAAGATGAAATTGTCAAAGCAGCAATGGAACTTAAAAATTCAGGGATAGAAGATGGATATACAGCTGAGGTGTCTACCTGCAGACAGGTTACTGATTTGATTCTGGAAATATATGGATATAAATATGATTTGATTGATGGAGGGAATGCAGAATCCTGGTGTTTATATTTTGCTTGTTTTTTTTTGGGTTAGGCTCTGCTGGTAGATGTGAGAGAAACTACAAGAGTATGCAGGAAGTGTAAAAGGTTCCACCAAGATCCTCTCTTCATATCCCTTGGATCTGGCTGCCTGCTGCTCCGTGTCTTGTCTTGTGACATCTGATTAATCTAAGAGGCTATGGGCTTCACAAGCTGGCTCATGAAACCCAAACATTTAATACACATGTCATTTATTCATCCACATCTCCTCAACCCAGGTAAATACATAATGATCCAAGAAATTCCAAATACACGATTCTTATTTCCAAATTCCAATTCAGAGTCTTCCGTACATGCAGCAGCTCCTGCCAATCCATACTTGGAATATTCAAGCACCATTCTCATTTGTTTTGATATTCCTGTACTCTTTGGATTGCTCTTGCCAATGATTTTCTTTTGTGGTTTGGTTGCGTCGCGTCCTCAATAGTGAGGGAAATAAATTCTTCTCACAGCCGCCGATCCCATGTTCAACAACACATAACTGCAAGCAAACTTATCGTCATCATCCAGAAGTTGTAACTCGCTTTTCATAGCCGCTGAATAGTCAACAAGGCTATAATTTGATATGGTTTGGCTTTAAAGATCAGTGCTTGGAGTACCTCCAATGCACATGGAATTCTACATTGTCGTGCTTATTTGATGGAGAAGCACAAAAAGGTTGTGGTGTTTGTACCGTTTTCTTAGAATTTTCAATTTTGATTTATTTTGGATGCTTTCTCATCTAATCTAGGTCATATTAATGCATTTCAGTTGAAGAATTTACTAAAGCAGTTGCAATTGTTATGAAGTAGCTCACCTAAAGAATGAAGAGGACTATTAAATTCAGGAAGACGAGGTGCCGATGCTTTTGATACGCTACCATTTCAATCTGTGGTCAACCGTCTATCCCCACCGCACAATGCCACTGATCCTGGTGAGAGTGTATGCCTTGTTTGAGCTCTTGATTTCTGCCTATAATACCCTATAGATTGAACTATTACACTTCGTATTATTCTTTACTTATGGTGATACGCTTGCCATAGGGTAGTGCATGGTAAGGAATTTCCCCAAGTGATTGTATGTTATCTTTGTTAGATCCTATTGCAAATTAACCAATATATTATCTCTTTTGTTGGGACCATGAACTATTGTTGGCTCCTTCAGAACAATCCAGTGCCAAATTGTGCCATTCTCGAAACAATTTGATGGAAATTCTCATCGAAGCAAAGACGCATGGACGTGGTGGGCAAGCAGCGACAAGCCGGTCGTAGATAGGGGTCAACATGGGCATTGTCACAGGGGCAGGATGGCTCTCCTTAAAGGCCAGTGCTGTTGATAGTCAATTTGCAAGGGTTTGGAACAAGGAAGTTTGTCATGTATATAAACAAGATAATGCTAGAGTTTTCCTTCTTTGTTTATGTGGTCCTTCAATTTTCTAGGGTAAATTCCCAACTATGCTCAAGTGCTAAAGTGTAATGGATCTATTGGATATATCAAGGTTTAAAAAATATTTAAATATCACAGAATATGAATCCATATGCTCGATGCATGATGTCTAAAATATAATTGTTTGTCTTATGTAGAACATAAAGCCATTTTATATAAAACATAAGTTCTGTTGTAACGTATGTGCACGTTACTAGTCTTATAGGATTGGAGAGTATAAGGCTTGCATCAATGTGGTTTTCCTGTTCATGCGTTTTCAAATTCCTGGGTTCCAAAGAGGGGAACATATTTTTCACGATAGATATACACAACATATGATTTTCATATTTGCAATCTAAATATTTTAAAGATATTGATAGTCAAGTTCTAAAGTTTCTATCGAAACCTATCTACAATGTCGTGTTTTTGTGACCCTTGTAATTAGGGCTGCCCAAAAAGCTTGAGACAAGCGAGCTATTTGAACTTGACTCGCTATAGGTTCGATTCGAGATCCTAACAAGTCAAGCTCAACTTTAGCCACAAATTTGCAAGCTTATCGAGCTCGAACTTGAATAGCTCATTAAAAGCTCAGGAAACTTAAACTGTTGTCTATCGAGACAAAACATATGTCCATTCTCTTTAGCCAAGTTCATTTTTTTAAATCACCATCCAACCTAAAGTCCAACAATCTTAAGAACACGTAACTATATAGATATATGGCTCATATGACTCATAGATATGGCTATCAAAAAAGTTCGAGACTCGTGAGCTACTCAAACTCGATTTGTTGTAGACTCGATTTGAACTCGGCTCGAAACCCTAACAAACTAAGCTCAAACTTGATTATAGGCTTGGATAGATCTTTAACTCTAATCAAGTTCGGCTCAAGTTTTTATTAAACTCAAATTTAAGACGACGAGCTTGTTGATAGCCCTACTCGTAATATCAAAACACATTGGAGTGGCTAGTATGGTAGTACATCTCAATCATCCATTCTAGCTTCTTATTGAGCACAAATCTCTACTATTTAAAATATATATAGTGATTTTCACACTAGATAGGATGTCCTACCTCCAATCCTGCAGGCTATATCTAAACTTCACAAAAATTACCTACTCATACTATTCAATCTCTGGCTCACGCACCTGCTTGCCTAATACGCTAGGTGGCATGCATGTGATCATCTCATACAACTTCTGGCTGATACCCACGTAGACAAGCCCAATAACTAGTCTCAAACAACATTGGTCAAGCATATCGCATCCCGTAGACTAGGTCCACAACGTACCTTTTCTCTTGTCTTCAGTTACCCTACGTTGGCCCCAATTGCGCATTTCCATCCCCTGCCGAAGTCTCGTGTCCTCCAAAACCGCATCCATCTGTTTTCTTCCCGCAGCCTCGCCGCCGACCCAAGGAAGGAGCTTCCAGAAGGTTCGGGAAGAAGGAGGATGGGCGAGTTCGACGACTACTGGGCGCGGGCGTACAGGGGCGACTCCGGGGTGCCGCACTCCGACCCGCAGCGCCTCGTCTCCACCTGGACCGGCGCCTTCGCCCTCGGGGCCGCCGCCTGCGTCCACCACCACGCCTCCGCACTTGCCTCCCACCTCAAGTCCCTCCCCCAAAGGTGCGCCGCTGCCAACCCACCAGTTCCTCTTGGATTTGTTTGAATTCTCGTGTTCTTGCTTGCTGTTGAGACCCTTATACCGTGGATTGCATTGTGCTGCTATGTAGATAGGAGTATAATTCTTGAAGTTAGGCGGATGTTTGGGCCTCGTCCTGCATGTGTGTGCGATTTCTGTGATTTGTTGTGCTGAAATCTGGATTATATGCGTGTGTTCTTGAGGTAGCAGTGCAATCAGCTCTCAACAGGAATGTGGAAGTGTTGTGTGACTTTAATATATCGACCCGAGCACTGGTCAGCTCTTAACTCCATTATGTTTGGGTCGGAGATTTCTCCATTGAATATATTCTGTGGCTTTTAACCACCTTTAGTTTACTCCGTTGGATACTCTATTAGCTAAACCTTTCTGATTTTAATGACTTGAATACGCTGAAATTTCTTCAACTCAGACTAGACACACAACAATTAGTTATTTCTATAACAACCACTACTTTGTGACTATGCAAAGGTTACGACATCGCATATCATCTTGATACACTCACCCTAGCCATTGTTGTTGATCAATGAATTGCTGCTTATGCATGATTACACTGTTGGGTGAATATCAAGTAAATTCGGTGGGGTGGGACCTAATTTTGTGCTCGTTTATGTAATGGCATGAGCATAAGAACCAGACCTAGAAAATCCAGAATCAATCAATAGTTCTTTTCTAGTACCGAACATGCAGGTTTTGCTGAGGTTCAGGGTTCATATTTATTTCTGATGGGTGCATTGCAGTTCTTTCATGCTGCCGAACTCAGCTCTATTTTTGGAATGGGAAGACTATATGGTACAGCCTATTGCCAATTGGTGCTAAATTAAAAATGTATGGGCAAGGAAAGTAAAAAACTTGATGTGGGCAGAGCAACACGGTGCTCATATAGGATTAAGGCTAGGGTATGTGCTTTAGATGTAAGGCCTATTAAGCACCAAATGCTTTTGGTCTTCTCAACCCTAGGGTGCGTATGGCAAGCGATGGGAATGATGGGAATGGGCATGGGAATTCGAGGTGGGAGTTGGTGGAGGGAATTAGCTTGGGAGTTGGACTTTTAGTCTCAATCCGTTGTTTGGCTTGTGATGGGAATTAAGAGAGAATTCTTATCCACTATTTGGTGTGTGGGTTTTGAAGTGGGCAATCACAACATAAGTCAGAATGAATGGTGGAGATGTATCCATCTTCCACTGACAACACAATTCCCACCCAATTACCACCCCTCCCACTGGGTTTAAAATGGTGGGAGTTGGCCTCTCAAATTCCCTTCCTCGTCCCATTGAAATTTCCATGCCCACTAACCAATCAAGAGATTTTAAAGCCCCCACCTCTACTCCCACTCCTATCAATTCCCTCTAACCAAACGCACCGTGAGGGATACATTATGAAGCTTTGCTACATGCTCTCGCCATTTCCTTTTATAATGCGTACATTCAAAGATTCAAACTTTTTAATCTTTGACCAACAATTAGTCTAACTCTATGTAAATCTTTGACCAACAATTAGTCTAACTCTATGTAAATTTTGTGGTACACATTTGGTTTCATTAGATTCGTATTTCAATGTAGTTTCCAATGATCATAATTTTATTGTTATGAGCAATGTACTAAGAGAAATTTACAGTCAAAGTCTAGTTTTGGAGACCGCACCCTGTCAAACCGCGCCCTATATTTTGAAATTGAGGGAGTACTTTTCTAAGAGAAAGCTGTTACAAAAAAATTATCCAACAGTTGAGACAAACAAAACCGTTATAAAATGCTTGTTTATATTATTTGATCCCTGCCATTGCCTATGTGAATATATGGGGGTCTATCTAGTGCAAAAGCCTTTAAAGTTATGAAAATCTTAAAAAACATTTGGTAGATGCAGGGTGTTCTATCCAACACGTATTTTTCAAAATCCAACTCAGATCTCCAGAAGAATACATGGTAATTGCATACATTTATTTTTTCTTAAAAACACTTTGTGTTGTTCAAGTTTGAATCGGTTTTTTCTTGGATCTTTTGGTTTAGTATTTCCTTTTGTTTTGAAGAATATGTATGGAGATGGTGGGCTGTAGACTGTTTTATGCACTCTAAATACCTTATTTCGTACAGGGACTCTTTTTAAGCACATTTTGTTCAGTGTTTTCATTTAGCTTTAAAGTTTTATTTAGGAAGCAAGGTTCTATGAAAATTTTCTTATGGCTGTCTCTATCATTGACTAACTTGAATACATCTAAAGCACAACTTCTTTTCTGAGGTTCCAACTAAATAATTGGTGCAAGATTTATGTCACATGTTTCAACAGTTCCATCCACAACTTGAATATATCTTGCCTGTGATGGAACTATAAGCACATGAGAATTGTTGTGTCATTATCTTGAGCCATTGAAAAGTCATGAAGAACTTGGTCCGATCAATGCATAGTCTGCCTCAATTTTTTTGTTCCTACGATTGGCTTCACTGAATTAGCATGGGGCAAATTATGTGATGGCCAATTTGTTCTAACATTGTTATGCTACATGCTCGTGATATTTAACTCTAATTTACCCCACCAAATATAAATTGGAAAGGAAATGTTCATAATCGATGCCGATGTGAGACAAATAGATGTACATATTTTGAAGTTGCAGTAGGTAGAACCAAAACGTTGGAGTGGTATTTCATAAAGGTTGCTACTTCGAATTGGCATCCAACACACCAAATTGCAATCAGCCAAGTCCATGCCCATGCACTTTTTCTGGGCTAAGAGATATTACTTCGGGTCGATATATGTGGTCCTTGGTGACAATTACTTGGTGCAATTCATATTCTTGTTTTTTTAATGTTGCTTTCTCATAATCTGTATTTACAATAATGTTTGGAGGCTTGTCTGTAAGTCCAATTGAGGCGGTTCATGTTGTTCAACGCCAACTTGATGCCTGGCACCAGCTCTGGCAGCTCTGTTTGCATTTGCTCCTGCAGGTCAACTTTCCAGCCCTCGCAGGGACGAAGGCGTGACCATATAGCCATAGACTCTCATCTGGACTTAGAATAATGAATGTTCATTCACAGATTCACTGAATGTATGTGAGAAACTAATCCACATTTTAAAGTAGCGAGTATGGTTGACCTGCACTTTCATGTGCTGCTTGTTTGCTAGAAGTTCATGTTCATGAACTATACACATTTCATCCATCTCTTCTTGGTCATCTCTTCTCGTGCCTGTGCGTCGCCAAGTAGCATGCATTCTAGGTTAAGAAGGTACTATTGGCTCTTAAGTCATTACGACCATGGTTGTCGAGCATCAGCCTAACCAGTAACCACAGCCGACTGTTATGTAAGGTCCTCAGCATCCACACAAAAGAATTGCTTGCTAAAATTCCTATGAAATGGCCCAATCCATAAGAAGTTTGAAGGTACAACCTTGTGCAAATGTTCCAACAATTCTCAGCCTTAAGTCCTGTGCCCTTGCCTGTGTAGCATCCAAACAGCCCAGTTGAACAATTCCTATGTTCTTGGATTCCTAAGGAATCATTTGGCATGCCATCCTAATTCCTATACTTCTCCTGTTCCTGTGTTTTTAAGATTCCAGTATTCCAAACATGCCCTTTTTTGTATTTTGTATTATTTCTTCCTTACTCTTGTACTACTTCCATCATTCTCATTCAGCTGCCCTGCTGGTGCCTGTCTTCTTGTCGTGCCCCTTTCCTTCCTTACCCTTCTTGCTCCCTTCTAATGAGGGTGTCTGTGAAGCAGCTCGAGCTGGCGGTCCCCTCGAGTTCACCCTGCCCTAGGAACTCGAGGGGGAGTTGCCCTCCCTGCAATGGGTGACAGAAATGGGCCACAAGCCCACAAATCCCAGTGGACGTCAAAGGGGTGCCAGCGAGGTGTTTCATGCGGTAGTTGATGCTCAACACTCGATTCACTAGCTCTGGTTGCATCTCCTTCCATGGCCTCACTTGTCTTAGTTGCCTGCCCTATAGGCATGGCGGCATGGCCACACAGTCACAAACTCTTCTTACTTGCACCATATCAATATAAAAATTGATTCTCATGATGCATACAAGTATTACACCTTAATAGGCAAGTACTTTGTGGGACCTCCACTTTTCTGTTTTTGTGGTCGTGTAGAAGTCGATATTCAGTATTATGTTATGTACGACATGATGAAGGACATCATTTAGCCAATTTCTGAAACAAGTAAATATTAGAAGCAAATTTGGATTATGCTACTTACAACAAAAGGTCAGTTTTAGTTTTACATCTTCTACATGCTTCATGAAGAGTTAGCTTGGTCAAAAAGTGTTGTGATGTCGTGGCATGAGCTATTGCATTACCAGAAGTCGCTTAGTTGTCCTATAAGCCGTCTATTAGGTTTTATTGAGTAATGGGCGTGTTGTTATGAGTAATTTCTGAGTTGTCAGTTTAGCTGTCTTTTAGTTGGCTATGAGTTGTCAGTTTTAGCATTGTATGTGAGTTGTGTGAGGTTTTGGAGCCTATAAATAGAAATGTGCTCTAGTTTCGCAATTCACATGCACTCACTACCCTTTAATATATCTAAAGCTCTTTCTGCCTGTGGATTCGGACTGCGCTTAGGGTGTTATCTACTAGCATGTTGAAGTTGTTCCTGCAACACTTTGTGCTATCTACGCATCATCACATTGGAGAGGTTGCTCCATAGTCACAAGGATCGGGGTAGAAGGCTCATTCCACGACCCCGGGATGTCGACCCAATTCGAGGGTCAGGGTCAAACTAGGTCGATCTCCTGATTCTGGATGGGTCACACACAGTTGCCGTTTGGGTTGCTACGAAACCATATGCAGGTGAAGAGTCTGGGTTTTACCTGATGCAGACGAGGAGTCGTGAAGACAGTGGAGACGGGGCGTCAGACGGGCAGAGATGCGACAATCCTCTTGCGCCAGTGGTGACGGCCTCGATCTCCTCCTGCCTTCCCCATTCGCCTCCCCCATAGTCACCGCCGCCGCCGCTGCCTCCTCGTCCCCATCCTTGCCAGATCTGGAGCCGACAGTGTCGGACTACTCCTCTTCCTCGCCGGAGGACAAGATTTATTCCTCATCGTTGTGATGGCTAGGTTTAGGTGTTGGGGAGGCAGACAGTGAGGATTCGAAGAGTGGAGCGATTTAGGGGAAAAGGGAGGGAGTGATGTATATGTACTGGGTGGTTGGTAGGAAATAAGAAAGGGTATTTTTCACAATTTGCAGTTTGGATCCTCCACTCCTGCATATTTTTCGTTACATCCCTATATCCTTGACCAGTTGACCGTACAGGAAGCCATGGAGTAGGATTCTTGTGATGGATAGCAAAATGAGTCTGTACCTCAATCCCAAGCTTCGTCCTGAGGTCATCGACCCGGAATCCTTAGGGTCATGTCCTGCTCGTTCCCAACTTTTCTCAAGTGTCGACCCACGTCCCGCAACCCCATTCCTCGACCCGGTCGACCCAAGTTTCTTGTGACTATGGGTTGCTCCAATACTTGTGCTGCATCATGAAGTCAATATTAATTTGAATTGAAAAACAGTTGCCTAGGATACTCCCAAGTGGGATCAGCATGCCCTCATATCTCTCAATCTGATAGGCGTTGAGACCATTTTCCTTCCATGGGTTGCAGTGTGTTATTAGATTTGCGAGACTTCTCTTGGGTGATTGCTGTTTAGGCTTTGTCGTGCTTGTATGTTAGTTTGATGTGTTGTGTTGTGCTGCATTAGATGTGTGTGTTCTTGAACATAGCAATGCTCTATATCTATTCATTGGCATTAGGGCACATGTTGATGGAGGTGACAAAGATGGACTACAATCAAAGTAAATGGTGTTAACTGAGAGCCTTGGCAATGTGCCGTGCGATGTGCGATGCGCTTGTTAGCCAGTGGTATGCATGGCAGCAAGCAAGGAGCATGCGTAAGCGTAATAGATTCCTTGAGACACCCACCGACTCACCCACAATGTGTGCAGACCATTTATTGGCATTGCAGCAACTCAAGAGATTATAAATATCTTCATGCTTTGTTATCAAGCCATCCTTTTCCCTTCCAGTGTTAAAATTTTGCTATGACCTGTATAGGTCCATATCCGCATAAATCGAGTCTAACCCAGAAAATCCCCTGCTCAGTCCTAATGGGAACTCCATATCTCCACCATCAGAGAAGAGACTAGATGTTATATAATAAGGATGGTGACCAATGTGATGATGATGGACATTTCATCTGAGACTGCATCAGATAAAATTGTTCATTTATATAATACAAAAATGACTGAGGACAAGATGAAGAGGGAGAAAACTACTTCTCACTTGTTCCATCTAAAGCCATCAAAGCGCGAGTTGCTACCATATACAACTAGGATGGTGATAGAGATGGGTTTTATTCAAAGTGATTGATGTCAAATGAGAGCCTTGGCAGTGTCTTGTGCTGTGTACAACATGTTTAGTCAGTGGTATGTATGGCAACCAGCAAGGGGCATGCATTAAAGTGTAATACGACATAGTCCTTAACAGACACCTACATGTGTGCAGACCATTGAAGGAATGGAATACCCCTAAAGAACTATCCACGGATAGAAGCACGTGAAAGTTAGCAATCCACGTGCCAGAACCATAACTTATGCATCAGTCTTCTTATATCATTATTAATTTTATTTTGTTATTGTTACTAGTACCTTTATTATCATTATTGTTTTCACATCATCTTTTTAGTTGGATCTTGTGGGTCTCTAGCCTACCCTAACTTGCTTGGGACAAAGGCGGTGCCTGCTGCTGCTGTTGTTGTAGCAACTCAAATTTTATATGTATCTTCTCTCTTTGTTATTAAGCCATCTTTTTTCTTTCTAGTGTTAAAATTTTACTGTCACCTGCAATAGGTCCCTAACTGCTAAAACTATGGAATTTGATCCAGAAAACGCCCATCTCAGTCCTAATGAGAACTCCATATCTCCACCATCAAAGAAAAGACAAAAATGTTATCTGATAAGGATGGTGTCCAATGTGATGATGATGGATACACACACACACAATGTGTCCAAACGTGCACGATCTCACAGAATGGTTTTCCAAGCCCTGCAGGATCGTACCCGGGTAAAGGATATCAAGGGTGGCCTCTCTACGGTGGCGTTAATTCAATATCTTCAGGTGTGGGATTGTCTTCAAAATTTTGCTTTGAACCCTAAGGAGCCTGATCAACATATTTGGCAACTATCCTCCTCGGGGCAGTTCTCCTCCAAATCGGCCTACCTCTCTTTCTTCATTGGAAACACTCGATTTGAGCCTTGGAAGTGACTATGGAAATCTTGGGCGCAATTGTTTGAATTCCTGTGGCTTGTGATTCTTAATCGCTGTTGGACTGTGGACTTGCTTGCACGTCGGGGCTTGCCGCATCTCGCACACTGCCCTTTCTGTGATCAAGAGGAGGAAACAATCCAACATATCGTTTGCTCTTGTGTGTTTGCAAGAGATCTGTGGTCCCAACTCCTCAATCGGTTTGGTCTGCAACATCTTGCTCTTACCGCTGCAGAGGAGATCTTCTCAGTTTGGTGGAGATGGGTGGCTAGAAGGACTGGCAAGGAAAGACACAATGGTTTGAATTCCTTGGTCAGTTTTGGGGCATGGTGGCTATGGAAGCATCGCAATGACTACGTGTTCAATGGGTTGACTCCAAACATCAGTTTGGTGCTGCGAGAAATCCTTGCTGAGGCGCACCTCTGGATAATGGCAAGGGCCAAAAAGTTGGGGGACCTCCTACAGGGGTAGGGAGTGTCGTCTTGGGCGGGTTCTTCCTGCTTAATGCCAGTGTTGTGATGCGCATGGTGTGTGTCTGTGCACGCTCTTGGTTGTAAGCTTTCCCCCTTGGGGTGTGGCGAGTGTCTGCGTGCGTTCTTGGTGTTAAGCTTTGCCCCTTGGGGCATTGTACTAGATCGGTTCTTTCTTTTCCATCTCTAATACAAAGATACGCAGCTCTCTTGTATGTTCAATAAAAAAAATAACACAGCCACACCATACTGCTTGCCATACAAATTGAAACAAGCAGATCTATTCTCTGCTTAATGATAACAGCCAGTCACCCCTCACATTTATAGATGGTTTTTGGGTCCTGATACAACTTCCTAAATGTGTGCTGACCATTTATTGACATTGCAGCAGACAATGAGGTAGGTGGCAGAGATGATCTATCATTCCAAGTGATGATGTCCCAATGAGAACCTTGGCAGTGTGCTTCTTCCCGGTGTGCGCATTCGTGTTGTGTATACAACTGTTCTAGTGGTTTTGTTAAGATTTTGTGGTCCATCTTTTCATTTTTATGGAATGAGTTGTTTGTCATTCTTTATAATAACTGTTTCAACTGTTCTAGTGTTATCCTTTGATCATAGCATCCAGTATACACACAAATTGTTTTCCACTGAACATATGGTATCTTTTCTTTTCAAACCTCTCTCAATGTTTGTGTGTGTCTTCGAAATTCTTACTATTAACACTGTTATTTTCATCGTGCAATACAAATTGATTGACATATTGTTTGCATATGATACCATATATCTCAGCTTGCAAGACATGACAATGATGCTTGATCAAAAGCGCTGGAAGAAAATTCTCGAGAAGAAGCAACAGCAAGCTTAAGGTGAGCCAATCTCTCTTGTCATATTAGCTTTAGTTAATATCTGTCACCTGCTCAGACTTACGTTGCAGTCAATGATTATATCAGTAGGATATGTTTTTTTTTAAGACAGACACTTGATATAGATCCGGTCATGTTTTAACTTGTTTGATGTTTTCTCTTGTGTGCTACAACTCATACTTTCCAACTCCTCGGGCCATAGTCAGGCAAGCTTCTATCCAGTCAACTGTGGTGCGGAAAGTTTTGGAGCTCTAAGGTTTTATGGATTGAGGTTCTACTACTTTTGGTTTCCCTGTGTAATGTTAGAACTTGACCTGTGAAGACTGAAGTGTTTGTTTTAATCTGCTACTATTCTGGTGTTTACTCCTGCTCAGATACTGAGATGATGAGCGCTGAATGATTTGTCCATTCTTAAAATCTTTATGATCCTTTGATCATATGCAACAGAAACTTTACACCATGCAACATGTTATCTCCTATTTGCTGCATTGGTGGTGGTTGTTGTGCTAAGTTTTGTGCTCCAGACTAATTCACCTCTCGATCTTATACAATTTTGTCGCCTGTTACTAATTTACCGGAAGCAGCCTGGGTATGGTCCTTGCCAGGTCATGGGATGCTCTTTGGGCACTGCATTCGCTAATATTGGTGAATTTGCTATCCATCTGCCCAAAAGGAAGCCGAAATGGTGAAAGACTTGCCTTTGGGCACCATGTCATCTGCCCACAAGAAGACTTACGTATATAGAGCACTGTGTAAGTTTTGTGACCATGGCCAGGATCATGCATCTTAATTGTCAACGTGAAAATGGTCTACTTTGTGCATCTTCAAATTTAAGCATCCACTCACGCACGACCCTTTCTTGGGATAATGAGTCTGAACTGCAGCATGACTCTTGCAATACCATTCCAAATAATATGAAAATGGCATCCAGCAGCAAAGAGTCATTGTCGAACGACAGATGTTTTATCACACAAGAGTACCTTAGGCTCTGCTAGTGTAACAAATAGCCTCTTTCATACAGTAGTAAAATCGTATCTACAAAACTAAAGTTGAGCCACTAGGTGATACTGTACCTCCAAATTTTAGCCTTATGGATCCCTACGGAAGGACGTATCTTGTGTACAAAAAATTACATAGCTTCTTGTCCAAGTAGCTCACTCCTAAACTCACGAACATCTCTGGTATTTTGAGGAGCAAAAATTTATATTTGATCGCATCTACTCCAAACCCCTTAATGAACTCTGCCTAAGAGAAATCGTGAAGATTACCCTGAAATAGCATCTTTCACCTTCCTCCTAACAGCAGCTCCTCTCTCAATGCTTCTGCATGAAGGTGGCGCATGCATGACGAGGGTCACTCCAACGAACACCTTTTTTTGCTTGAAAAGTATGGGCCAGTATTATCTTTGACCTTTATTGTCACACTACCACCCGAAATGATACTCTCCACCCAGAACACCACTTAGGGGAGAAATCTTTCATCCAGAGAGACCATATGAGGAACGGCCATTTGATCTTATCATACGCTTTTTAAAGTCAGTTTTTAAAATGGCACCCATTTTTTGGTATGAAGTTTGTGGATTGTTTCATGAAGAATGACAACGCCTTTGGTGATATTTCTTCCCAACAGAAAAGCTATTTGAGAGGGGCAATAATGGTTTTGCTACTTACGCGAAGAGGGTGACTCGAACAGCAAATTACGCGAAGAGCTAAAAAGCGGGGCTTCCTCCGAGAAAGGCTCGAAAAACCGTAGGAGGCTTCGTATGAGAGTGACAGCTTCAGCAAAGGCGCGGTAAAAAAACATTGACAGCGGCATGATATTTATAGTGTAGGGCGGTGGCGGTTAGAACTGCGCGCGTCGAAAATTGAACCGGCGGGAAAAACTATGCTTCGGTGTACATCAAGAGCATTAAATGCATGCAGTTACCAAGGAACCGATTGGCAACCTATGACAAAAAAAAACAATAATAATAAAAATAATTTTCAACGACATGCATTTGCTCCATTAGACTTCGACAGGCCGAAGGGGACGGCGTTGAGACATCTTGCAGACTATAGGTTCGGTCTATCGAAGATAAACCTTACCAGTAGGGGGCTACTGTTGGGGATGATCTCCCGCCCCCCTCTTCGGAGGGTACCTCGAAGTCTACTGGGGATATCGCGTGCTTGCTATTGCAGCTTTGTTTCAGGTACTTCATCTGCAAGAGGCGAAGATCACGAAACGCCATCAGTCGAAGGGTGTAGGCGCGCCCGCATCTTCGATCTCTCGTATTGGCGAAGACGAGGGCAATCTTCGACCGAAGGGCGAAGTCCATGCCCGCGGTCCTGAGCGATCGCGGCGGGCGAAGATACGAGCAGACCTTCGCTCAGGGGACAAAGGCCATCTGACAGACATCCGAGTGGAGGAGGCTTTGGTACATCTTCGGAGGCAAAGATCGCTACGGGACAGTGGGCCCGTTTTCGGTCGTTCAGGGCAGAGTTGTAATTATATAATTATGCTCACTTGTACCATAATGCTCCCGGATATTTCAAGAATGTAGCAGGTGAGGAGGTAGGATTTGTAAACCGCACATGTGGTGGCTGAGTACGGGCTATAAATAGGGCCACACTGTACCCGAAAGGGGCATCAAAAAACTATTCTACCTCTAACACGTGTCACTCTGAGGGCCATTCGGTATCCTTGTAACCGAATGCTCACCTTGTTTGGGATTTCGGTTCCAGCACCAGGCTTGATACGAGGATTGCTCAAGCTCAAGTTTGAGAAGAACCTTCTTTGTGCTCCTTGTCAGTATTGCAAGATGGTTGCTGCTTCTCACCCACTAGTCAATCTGGTGATGACTGAACGACTAGGAGAACTTCTCCACATGGATGCTATTAAATATGCCCAAATGTCCTGTGCCTACTGTAGGCACATCACCGTAGGCATGACCTAGGCATGACACGAGGCCATGAGTCGTGTCTGGACTAAGTACATGGCATGGCGTGTCAGCTCAGCATAGCTCGGTTGAGTCGAGCTAGCACGAGCATGACCCAACCCGTGCTGGCACAGGCACGACCTAGACAAGCACGGACGGACACGGTCCAATTGAGTCAGGCTGTAATAGGCATAGGCTAGACAAGAAAGAGCAGGCACAATCTAGTTGAGTTGGGCTGGCATGAGCATGACCTAGCTCAAGCCGACACAGGCACAACCCAGACAAGCATGAACAAACATGATCCGGCCAGCATGGGCATGGCCTAGACATGATGAGGACATCACTCCCTCGGATACATACAATGATCCTCCATTGAACTTTCAAGGTCCAATCACAAGAGCTCGCGCACGACAATTAAATTTAGAGGTGAGCTCGTTCCTAAGCAACTCTTTATATAATTTTGAGAATAGATTACTACCTAATAATTATGTGTTGTTTAGGAATCATGGAGAGGACAAGGAAACACATAGAGGAAGGCTTGGAGGCGTGGAGGAGCAGCTAGGACGTCCAACAACAGCAGGAGGTCCAGTCCAACTCGAGTCCGAATCAGCCTCGGTTTCCAGGACCAGCGAGCAATAAAACGGACACCCAGGACGCATCCGGACTCCGTTTTCGACGATTCACATATGGTTGGAAAGATAATTTCATAAGGAAACCAATGGCGTTGGTTTGAGGTCCAAATTCCTTCTGAGTCAACGGGAAACGTCGAAACAAGTCAGCATCCAGAATCTGTCCCGGTGCTGCGTCACCGTTTTTGGTCCGTTGGGCCATGTATCGTGTTGGAGTCCATTAGGGACGCGTCTAGGGGTCCTTGGCCGACCCTAATCCTTTATATACAGTAGCCGCCGACCTAATTAGGGTTGGGTTTTGCTTAGATTATTCTGTCAAGAACAGTTTCGCCGTTTCGTCGGTTTGTGAGACCCCAACTCGTGAGATTAATCATTCATCTGCAATTTGGTTGCATTCTTCCTTGTTCTTGCTTGTGTTCTTCGATTCGCAGGCAAGGATTTTAGCCTTCTTGGCGAGGTCAACCGTGCAACGCCGGTTGATAACCAGAGGAGACGTGGTGCTGCGACTGCGGGGTTTCGGATCGTGTTGTTCGGAAGCCGGATCGACTTGTGTCTCGTTTCCACCAAATCGAGAGTTACCAGAACCTTTCGGAAGATCGGGAACCCTTGTTCATATTAAGACATCTGGGCATCTTTGGTAGTGTCCATATGGAGAAGTTGTCTTGGTCATTCAGTCATTACCATATTGACTGGTGGGTGAGAAGCGACAACCATCTTGCCATGCCAATAAAGAACGCAAACTAGGTTCTTCTCAAAGTTGAGCTTGGGAAATCATCAGATCATGACTAGGGAACGCAAACGAGAAAGCAAATCAAAACTCATGTGCCCTAGTCTCCTATACCACATCCAATGCTCAGAAGAGGGTTTAGTAGTTAAGCATCGAGAAGAAATAAAAGACTTAGAAAAATCAGCTCCAAAAACTCTCCATACTCAAGAAATCCGGCAAATCAAAGCACCTGAGGAATCAAGAATTCAAGAAGCATTGTGCTTGAATCACACTTCCAAGTCCTCATCCAGCAATTGAGATACAAAAAACAAGTTATATCCCAGATGCTCCACCAAAACCACATCTTTGAGAATGAAACTCTCATTCACCTTTACCATACCTTTGGTTTTCGCCCTTCCTTTTCGATCATCCCCGAAAGTAATATACTCGTGTTGCTTCATTAGGGGTGAGGCTAGAGAAAAATGATGAATCTCCAGTCATATGACGTGAATAACGGGAGTCGATGAGCCACTTGTTCTCTAGGCTTGCGCTTGCCACTATATATGAGAAGAATAATATGTGGATGAATTAGTGCTAGGGTTAGACAAAAACCTCTTGGGAATCCAATATTGGGTCATCCACCCTAAAGCAGTAAAAAATGTGCATGCAAATCAACACTGGTGCACTGAGGGTGAGTACCACGATAGGGAAAATATGGTCCGCCAAAGTGCTGCAACTCAAAGCCTCTTACACGTGAACCAAAACCATATGAATCATGGTAAGATCTACACCGGACACCACCTCTAGGAGGAAACTGAGGAGTGTCAAAACCTCATGGACTAGAGTGAGAAAAAGGCTTATGTACATCAGCAGAAAGACGATACATGTCACAAGTACTCCACTCCCACTCATGCCGCTCATCTCTCCTACGATGAAAGCAAAATCCAATAAGGTGATCCTCTCTTTGGCAGTAGGTACATTGGTAGCGTCTCTTGGGAACTCGACTGTCAGTCACTCTAGGCTCTTACAGGGGCTCTAGTAGCCTAAAACAAAACATTTCTACCGCATTCACCTAGGAAACTATGCAAGTAGGAGACCATAGATCGTTACCACTTGACGCGCAGTGCAACGTAAGAAGAGTTAGAGTAGACCGATCCAACGTTGTGCGTGTCAAACTCCTCAAACAACTTCTCAATCAGGTTTGCGATCAGCCCTGCGCAGGTGATCACGCTCCTCGATCAACTCCGAGCAGGTGGTCGTGCTCATCGATTAGTTTTGAGTAGGTGGTCATGTTCCTTAACCAGTTCCTTGACCAGCGATCGAGTAGATCCGTCGCGTCCTCGACCAGCTTCGAGTGGTCATGTCACGATCCGCGACCAGCACCGAGCAAGAATATCGACCAGCCGAGTAGGTCATCGACTAGTCGAGCAGTAGCGTTAAGATCTACACACCGAGGAGATCAGCGTCGCAATAGCAACAACGCCTCTACGGTATTCACACACACTAGGCAGAATCATCGAGCGTCGATGTGCTAGCACTACACGCATGGCTAGGGTTTTAGGAGATCTTATGGAGGGTTGCAGCTAGGGTTTTGGAGTGGCTCTCCAGTGCATGCCCCACCCCATGCCTCTCCTTATATAGAGCTCGCTAATGGGCTCCCACGTTGAAAGCCCTTTAGCACTATAACACTTCATGGATCACAATCCAATCAAACCCATATACGAATCCAATTCACATGTTTTGTTCCAACCCATTAAGTGTATGACCCGTTAGGTTCATGTACAAACGACCACGACTCGGAAACCCTTTCGAAACCTAAGTCAATAGCGGTCCCAAGTAGGAGATGTTGACTTCTAAGTATACACAAAGATTATATCGACTGAACATTGATATACACATGCACTGATCCCTTCGTCTCATGATACCAGTCAAGCTGAAGGTGAGATACGTGTCACTTTTGTGATAGCTTGATCATTCACTTGATCAAGTAGTGGATTCATCATGATTAACTCTTTAATCATATTGGCATGGCCATGCACTTTCTCAATCCAACTACCTCAAGGGGCCCAGAGATATCTCTCCCATTATCAAGGAGGGACAAATTCCATCTTGATCGCTCACAACCTACGACATGTTTCTTGATAAATATTAAAAATACCTTTATGACTACCCAATTACGGAATAGTGTTTGGCAGCCCCAGAGTATGTCACTATATATTCTGGGAATCAATGACGATCTCATGTCTAAGGATACTACAAGTACACCATCCGAGATAACAACTGATGGCACATCATAAATAACAATCCCATTAGTATCTCAAAGTGAGTCTATCCAACATCATGTTCTCTAACATGAATGCCCACATTATTGATTCGATATCTCTATACCTATGATCCGTAAAACGTGATCATCAATCAATACATGTGCTGGTCTTATAAATCATCACAATGATATGTGACCAGGGATCAAATCAGAATAACATCATGATATAAATAAAGAGTTCCAAGAACAAGTCTCATACTTGCTAATCAATGTAAATGATAGTCATCCAAAGAATAACACATTATTCAGAAGTACATGAACATAAACGCGTGATACAATCATCTCTATAATTGCCTCTAGGGCATATTACTTTCAATCTCCCACTTGCACTAGAGTCAATCATGTAAGTATCTAATACCCATAGCTCTCATGTGTGCCTCATGCTTGGGCTGTGGGAGTGGCTTTGTCAACAGATAAAAAATATTCAAATCCGTGTGCACCTTGCATATCTTCACGTCACATCAATCTAAAATCTCTTGAATGAGGTGATAGCACCACAGTATGTGCGTGGACTTTTGATGCGACCGAGGTTATTTGGTTTGCGCAATGGCTCTACTATTATAACAATAGAGATCCATTGGACACCATTCATGTACTCCCACTAACATTCCTCGGGAGAAACTCTTTCTCTAGAATAGAGCACCATGCTCCCACTAACGTTCGTCGAGAGAAACTCTTTCTCCAGAAAGACACCATTCTAGGCGACGATCACTTTGCCTTCTTCCTGGTTATAGAAATAATATCCTTTGATTTCCCTAGGATACCCCACAAAGAAGCACTTATAAAATTTGGGAGGGAGCTTATTAGACGTCAAATATTTTACATAGACCTCACAACCCCAAATCTTAAGGAAAGACAACTCAGGACGCTTCCCAGTCCATATCTCATATGGTGTTTTCTCTACAGTTTTAGATAAAAACCCTATTTAAAGTGAACATAACAGTTTCTAGAGTGTACCCCAAAAGGATAATGGAAGATCATATTGGCTCAAAATAGACCGGACCATGTCCAACAAAGTCCGGTTCCTCCATTCGAACACTCCATTCCATTGAGACATCCCCGGTGGAGTCAACTATGGAACAATTCCACATTGCTTAAGATGATCACCAAACTCATGGCTCAAATACGCACATCCACGATCAGATCACAGAAATTTAATTGTCTTGCCAATTTGGTTTTCTACTTCATTCTAAAACTCCTTGAACTTTTCGAAGGACTCAGACTTGTGCCACATTAGATAGATGTAACTATAACTACTAAAGTCGTCGGTAAAAGTAATGAAGTACTAAAAACCACCTCTAGCGATAGAGCTCATTGGTCCACAAACATCCATATGTGTAAGGGCCAATAACTCACTCAACCTCTCTCCTTGGCGGGTGAAAGACGCCTTAGTCAACTTGCCAAGTAAAGAAGATTCGCATATATCAAACGATTCAAAAGCAAATGAATCAAGAAGACCATCTTTATGGAGCCTCTGCATGCGCTTCTCACTTATATGACCCAAGCGTCAATGCCAAATAAAAATGAGATTCAAATCATTAAGTTGAGGCTTCTTTGTATTAATGTTATAGGGACATCCTCAAGATCTAGAATATATAATCCATTCACCAATGGACAATTACCATAGAGCATACCATTCAAATAAATCGAACAACACTTGTTCACTATTATGAATTCATATCCATCTTTTTCCAAACATGAAGAGGAGATAATGTTTTTGCTCAAGGCAGGAATGTAATAACAATTATTTAATTTCAAAACTAATCCTAAGGGTAGTGATAAAGAATAAACACCAATGGCTAACATAGTAACTTTGCACCATTGCTGACATGAGCATCCATCTCACCTCTCGGACACTTCCTAGTCCTTTTTAGTTCTTGAAATGATTTGCAAGTATAAATCATCGACCCGGTATCAAATACCCATGAATCATTAGGACGAGTAGCAATATTAATTTCAATAACATTTATACCTCAAGTGGAAGTCTTACTTCCCTTCTTCTGAGTTCTTCCAAGTATAGCTTGCAGTTCCTCCGCCAATGGCCAGGCTTATGGCAGTGGTGCCAAGCATCAGAAGCAGTAGGGCGAGCCTTGGACTTTCTAATAGGTTTAGGCTTTGAGCTCGAGATCTCATCTAATGCTCTAACCTTGGCCTTGCGCTTTTTCTTCTTGCTATCCTTCTGAACCATCATCACATGACTAGAGCTCAATAGTCTTAAGCATCCCACGTAATTCAACCATGCTCTTCTCCATGCTATTCATATGAAAATTCAAAATGAACGGCTCGAAGATCGTAGGGAGCGACTGGAGAATTACATCTGTAGCCAACTCAGGGCTACCAGGAAAACCAAGTTTTTCTAGGCTCAATGTAACCAATCGTCTTGATCACATGAGGACTGCCTAGACTGCCTTCTGTCAACCTGCATGCAAACAAGGACTTGGAGGTGTTAAACCTCTCGGCCCTAGATTGGTTCTCAAACATGTCTTGGAGTCCCACAATCATATCGTGAGCATCCACGTTCTCATATTGCTTTTGAATCTCAAAGGACATACTGGCAAGCATGAGACAGCTAACAACGAGTGAATCGTTGGTGTGCTTCTCGTATGCCCTCCGATCAGCGACATATGCATTATCAGCTAGTTCATCAGGATAGGAAACCTCTAGAACATAATCTTTTTTTCTCTTATTTGAGAACAATTCTCAGATTTCTATACCAATCAATAAAGTTTGTTCCTAATAGCTTTTCTTTTTCAAGAATCGGATGCAAATCAAACCTAGAATTTGCATTAACAATAGGTGACATGATCTACAACAGAAATAAATATGCAAACTTTAGCACTATGTTTATGTAAACCTTTCATTAACTAATTTAACAAAAGATACTCCCACTATATGTTTTGAAACTGTTTCCCTCTAACAACCCTATAGTGGGGTAAGATACATATTCAACTAAATTATAGTGAGCTTTGGCATCACTGCTAGAAACTTGGGTGACATAGGTAAGCAACACATTGCTCATCACATCTTTATGTGACTCTTGTTTGTTGGGTGGCATCGAATGCCCCGGAGCCCAACACCATACCTCAAGCCCAAAACTATTTTGATAGACTGTTAAGTAAACCAACACTATGCGTGTAGATGCCCAACATCAACCCTAACTAGTTAACATAAATGATGGCACCCTGCTTTGGCAGACCTATCAAACAATGATCAAAACCTATGTAGGTGCGGCTATTGGAAGGGCATGAATTACTCTTAATTTTTTCTAAGGGAAACTATTCTATCATGTAAACATATCCATCTTATAGAAAACATGAATAAAATAGCATGACTGAAACATAGATAGAGATCACAGACAATCATATTTACTATAAAATAGTATGACCCCTTCACATGGTGATCTCCATCGCCATGGTCCCTGTCCTCCAGGTCTTCACGCTTCAAGTCTCCATGATCATGCACTAGTTTATTACACCTAATAGCACTAGTCAAATTACATGAGAAAAGAAAGCATCACAGGTCAGCATGCATGCCGTTATACATTAACATGATAGCCTTTGGCTGTAATTAACCATTACACGCAGGCCATGAAAAGTACACGCATACATCATATACACATAAAATACATACTATTCACATCATTCCCTACAAAAACAAGTTAAGCACAGAATCGAATTCTAAAGGGTGATGTAAACATGTTATCCTTAAAAGCCCTAGGCCGGGACAACACAGTGGTTCCGCTATGAAAATCTCATCGGTTTGATCATACCAAGCCGATTATGAGTCATTCACAATACCTCAATTTCAACTAGATCAATCATATTGATCATCACGTGAGGTTTTCCAGAAACAATGACAACACATACAACCTCGATCTGCTGATCATCCAACCATGCTGTAGCATGCGCTGTTAGCCTCGATGGTGATTCCAGTCGGTAGGAGCAAGTCGCATGCACGGCAAAATGGGAGATCGAGCTAATCTTTTGGTCATATGGTTTCATCGACTCACATCTCATCCAATCCCTATTTCACCAAACTATGCATCGAACGATCCATCATATGAACCAATCACAACAACAATAATAGATCCAACCTATTACCACCACATATCACATATATGTGACCGATCTAGATAAAAAAAACTACGCATGTAGGCTTTGGTACCACTGTTGGGGAATGGGTTGGCTACACTAGCCTAAAAGAAAAATTTTCTACCACATTCACCCAGGAAACAATGCAAGTAGGAGATCATAGATTGTTACCACTTGACACATAGTGCAATGGAAGAAGAGTTGGAGTAGAACAATCCATCGTCATGTGCGTTAAACTCCTCGAATAGCTTCTCGATCAGGTCTGCAACCAGCCCCGTGCAGGTGATCATATTCCTCGACCAACTCTAAGCAGGTGGTCGTGCTCCTCGACCAGTTGCTCGACCAGCCATCGAGCACTCTCCCTACAGCTCTTCCCCTCTATTTATAGACCTTGAGAGGTAGCTTAGCTCTTAAGCTTCCTTGTTCCTAAAATACTCCTCTCTTCCAATGGCCTCCTACCTACCACCAGGGTATTTTGGTCTATTTTATGCTCCATCCATCGAACGGTTGTGGCGTCTTCTTAACTTAGCTTTGCCTTGACGCAAGCTTTGTGATTAGTCCTCCACCCTTCCAAGGTTTTGAGACCAAACCACGAAACCGCCTCGCATGCTTCTCAAAGCATGACTTATTGCCACTTGCTCTGATCCCAAGCAAGCTTTTCGATGTTGACACGTGTACTCTATCTTGCAATCTTGACCGCCGGTAAGTCTCTCCCGCTCCCGGTCCCTCAGGCCACCTTGTCACTTGCACCGACATTCCTTTCATGCTTTGCTTGTCCTCTATGTGCACAGCTAGGATCACCCTTGACCTCGCCTGACATCCTCGATCATCCAGCACCAAGCACCTCGCTTGGCCCCATCATCCCATCGTTGACCGCCAAGTTGCATCCATCACCTACACAACATTATATAAGCAAACACATATCCCAACTACATTTCCAGTTAGCTCAAAATTAGAATTCTCAATTCAAAGCACATTTCAGAGAAAACGTGAATGTCGGATGATCTAGTGTTCACAGCTTCTGAGCATCGGACCATGTGTACTTCTTCTCCGGGCCAACCATCTTGCAACATCTCTGCAAGAAATGCTCCGATGAAGCATCTGGAGTTCATCCCTTTGAACGTCGGACCATCCGACGAGTACAAGTCCACAAGAGCTAGTTTGCAACCTCTATGCAAGAAAAGCTTCAGCATTCACTTCACTCCATCGCTGACTATCTGGTGTGTACTTCAATCTTTGCCTCTAGGATGAAATACTCCGGTATGTACATATGCCCATCGCTGGACCATCCGGCGCATGTAAGTCCACCAAAGCCAACTTGCAACCTCTCTGTAAGAAAAGCTTCGGTGGTCACTGATGCCCAATGCAAGAGCATTCGGCATGTACTTTAATTTTTTCTTCTTCATTGAAATGCACTGGCGTGTACTGCATATGAACGTTGAATCATCCGGCGAGTTCATTTTCTTCAGCGTCGGATCATCTGGCGTGTACAATTTTCCTAGACTTAGAGACAAACACACAAACTCTATTTTCTTTGCAACTTTGGTTAGTTATGATCATAATTATAGTACATAACCATGCCCAAGCAATCTCAAAATCATCAAACCAAATCAATATCATTGTCAATCACTCATCACATATGAACCAAAGCAGATTTCAACTTGGTTTCTCACCCGTGTGCTAGTTCTGCTATCGAGTGTGCAGGTGACAAAGAGATTGGTGAAAGCATTATCGTAGATGTTGACCTTCCAGCTCTCCGTGATGATGAGGATGATCCACTACTTCCTTCCATCACACCTGCTCCCGAGTTGACTCCTGCTTCTTCTACACCAATAGAGGGTCTTGCAGCCTATACTTCTACTTCAGCTACTTTCGAGTCTGCACCAGCTACGTTTGGGGGGAGATGGTCTCACAACGCAAGGCCCCATAACACATTCAGCAGACACATCCTGCCTCCTCTTATATAGAGTACGCTAATGGGCCTTTAATCACATTAAATACCATCATGACTCTAAACCCTAATGGACATTCAATCATATTAAATCACATTCGTAGATCTAATATGCATACGCGATCACCTCTAGGGCATGTCACCAACAATCTCCCACTTGCACTATAGTCGATTCATGCAAGTCTTAAATTCCATCCCTTTCATTGTGTGACCCGTTAGGTTCATGTGTAAAGGCCGTGACCCGGAAACCCTTTCCATATTGCAAGTCAACAGCGGTACCTAGAAGCACATATTGACTCCCAAGCACACATAAAGATCAGATTGGCTGAACCTTGATATACACATGCACCAATCCCTTTGCCACACGATACAAGTCAAGCTCAAGGTGAGATACATGTCACCCTTGTGACAGCTTAAACATTCACTCAATCAAGTAGTGGATTTATCATGATTAACTCTTTAATTATATTAGCATGGCCATGCACTTCCTCAATCCAATTACCTCAAGGAGCCCAGAGATATCTCTTCCATTAAGTAGGAGGGGAAAATTCCATCTTGACTACTCACACCCCACGACATACTTCATATCATACCCGAAAGCAACCTTTATAACAACCCAGTTACGGAATAGCATTTGGATGCCCCTAAGTGTGTTACTATACATTCTGGGAATCAATGAAGATCTCAGGTCAAAGGATTCTGCATGTACACCTTTTAAGACTACAACTGATGGCACTTCACCAAACTATCCTAGTAATGTCTCGAGGTGGGTCTATCCAACACCATGTTCGCTAACATGTGCTAATATTATTGATTTGATACCTTCATATCTATGATCCATGAAATATGATCATCAATCAATACATGTGATATTTTGTAATTCATCGTTGTTCCTCATGATGATATGAAACCAGTAACCATTTTAGAATGACATCAAACAATGTGTTCTGTGAGCAAGTCACATACTTGTTGATCAATGTCTATAATGGTCATTCAAGGAACAAAGTAACAAATTAATCGAGACAATACAAATATAGAAATGATACAATCATCTCCATGATTGCCTTTATGACATATCACCAAAACTTTCCTACTTCCACTAGAGCCAGCCACATAGGTATCCAATACCTATTGCTCGATAGTGCACCTTCTTTCATGTTGTAGGATAAGATAGGCTAACGGATCCAATCTGATAGGTATCCAATACGAATTGCATATATTTACATCACTTCTCCATTCAATTCAAATGATGTATCCATGCCAAAGTATATGCTCGAAATTATGGTGGTGCCAATGCAACTAGTGCTTGGGCAATAGGTATAATATCGACAATAGAGATCCGTTGGACTAAATGTATTGCAAACCACACATAACTCAGAAGTTAATTTTCTGATCCAAGCAATTTCCTGTGTGACTTCAAAAGCGGTGGTATTCTTAGCAATAGTTGTAGAGTAGGCAACGGTTCTTGCATGGAACATTTCTAGCTCACCGTTCCATCATTTACATAGAACCAGATTTCACACCATGATTCCTTTGTTAGTTTGGAATCTAGCATCGATGTAACCATTTATAATGACATTTTCTTTACTCCAAAAACCATGGTCACATCCTTGTTCTTATCAAGTACTAGAGCATGATTTTTTTTCTGATGACTATCAACATGACTTGTTATTGATATCAAGATTTCTCTACTCATCAGGTGTCACAACACGCCGAGTCTCGCAAAGATTGATGTTATATTGCATTGGTAAGAAAACTTACATGGAATCCTGCATATTGAACTATTTCAATACCTTGTCAATGTGTGTTCTTCGACTTAACCTCATTAGCCTTTTTTGGGCATTTTATTTAGGATATCATGTTCATCATGTGTCATCACACACTGATTCTCGCAAGTTCCAACACTTTGGCCTCCTTTTATCTATCTCTATAGGTCTTTGTGCCCTATATTATCTTTCCCATAACTTCATCTTGAAACCATTTCTCAATGAATACTTGAGAAAATTAATGCATTGGATTGTCATCCCGTACAATAATATGTCATACATATTAATGAGATCAGAGACACAGATATGCTCCCAATAGCCTTGTTGCCAACAAAAGGTTCTTACTCACTCTTGATGGAGTCAAACTCCTCTGACCACCTCATCAAAGTGAAAATTCCAACTTTGATATACTTGACTCAATCCATAGATGGACTATGGAAGCTTGCATAGCTTCCTAGCACATTTTAGGATCCTCAAAACTATTAGTTTGTATCATATACATGCCTTAACTTAGGTTTCCATAAAGGAAAGCCATTTTGACGTCCATTTGCCATATCACAATATGCAGTAATCGCTAGGATAACCCGGTAGACTTTTAGCATATGACAGGCAATATGTTTCATCATGATCAACACTTTGAATTACCATGAAACTTGTCACCACCAATCGTGCTATACAGACACGAACATTTCCATCAGTGTCTACCCGTTTTCCTTCAAACTCATTTACACTTAATAGTTTTTTACACCATTGGGTGGATTGACCAAGTTCCAAACTTAGTTTTCTCTAATGGATTATAATTCGGTTCTCAAGCCATCTCTCATAGCATGGTCCCACCATTGCTTCCGTATAGTACTTGGGACTCATTATTGTCCAACAATAATGTATCGCATTGTTTCGTGGTTAGGAACATAAACCTCTAAGATACATGACAGACCCTTTTTGACCGACGTGGGGTTGGTGTCTCCACAACATGTTCTGCAACATCCAATTGTGGTTCAGTAGGAACTAAAATATTTTTTGATGGTTTCTGAATCTCTTCGAGTTGCACTGTGCTCTCACTAACTTTCTTTGAAAGAAACTCTTTCTCCAGCAAAACACCATTCATAGTGACAAACACTTTGCCATCTTCTCGCCTCTGGACTGATCGCTCACACTCCCAACCTACCTCAGACGCTTCTTGCGAACTAGGGGCGCCTCCGACGACTCGGACATCGAACCAGTTTGCGAGCCTCCGGATGCTGAGGGCCACCGGTCCTGGAACATCCTTGTATGAACCGGGCGGCGGGGAGGGGGCCCGCACACGCTCGTTTTCCAGTAGCCCTAGGCTCTGGAGGATCTTGCCATTCATAAAAATAATATACTTTGGTTTCCCTAGGATACCCCACAAAGAAGCATATCTAATTTAGGAGTGAGCTTATCAGGCGTAAAACATTTTACATAGGCTTCACAACCCCAGATCTTAAGGAAAGACAACACGGGACACTTCCCGGCCTATATCTCATATGGCGTCTCTTCCATAGACTTAGACGGAACCCTATTTTAATATGAAAGCAACAATTTCTAGAGTGTATCCTAGAAAGACAACGGAAGATCAAATTGTCTCATCATACACCGAACAATGTCCAACAAAGTACGATTCGTTCGTATAGACACCTATTTCATGGAGGCATGTCATGCGGAGTGAACTGTGAAATAATTCCATACTGCTTTAGATGACCATTAAATCATGGCTCAAGTATTCATCTCCATGATCCAATAGCAGGAATGTAATTATCTTGCCCGTATGATTTTGTACCTCATTCTGAAACTCCTTGAACTTTTCAAAGGATTCAGATTTGTACCAAGAACCACTTTTAGCTATAGAGCTCCTCAGCACGTATACATCTGTTTGTGCAAGAGCTAATAACTCACTCGCCCTTTCTCCTAGACCGGTGAAAAGCAACTTAGTCATCTTGACAAGTAAACAAGATTCGCACATGCCAAATGATTCAAAATCTAATGAATCTTGAAGATCATCTCTATGGAGCTTCTCCATGTGTCTCTTATTCATATGACATAAGTAACATTGTCAAATAAAAGTTGGGTTGATCAATGTTATAGACGCACATATCCTCAAAATCTATTCACCAATGGATCATGATGGGACCAAGTTTTTAGAAAGCTAAACAACATTTGTCCACAATCTTCTACTTCCGAAGCAGATTTTATGGTCATAGTCAAGTTAAGATCAGAATAACAATTATACAATTAAAAACTCTGAGGGTAATAATGAAGCTACAGTGCCTATCGGCAAACACAACAACCATTTGCTATATTGCCGATGCATATATCAACTTCACATTTTGCCAAAAACTCCAGTTTGATTCTAATATCAACTACCTAAGAGTAATAACAATTATTCCATTCAAAACTCCGAGGGTAATAATGAAGCTACAATGCTTATCGACCAACACAACAATCATTTGCTATATTGCTGATGCATATATCAACTTCACATTTTACCAAAAACTCTAGTTTGATTCTAGTATCAACTACCCAAGAGTTACAACATGGTAGCCACCACAACCCTACTGTTGGAGCAAGAATTCATCTTGCTCTAGCAAATACGGCGAGAATTTCTTCTAAGGAGGAGACTCAAGCTTGGAGATGAAGTTTGAGAGGAAGGAACACCACGAGTATATTGATGGTAGGAAAATGGATCGATCGGAGGGAGAATCACAGGTTTGCTGTGATTTGTGCTCTGTATCCGTCCTCTTGCCCAGAGGATCATGGCCTCCTATTTATAGGGCCATACGTAGCTCGGCGTACAAGTTATCATAATGTACAAATATCTGGGATCCGACCAAATTACCGAGCCTTATCCTGGAAGACTACCTTCTATCTTGTTGGGAGATAAATATCCACCATGGTAATTATCGTGGTGCCTGCCCCCTGAAGGGGGCGAGCTGGTCGCCAATTGCGGCTCGGTGCCGCACCGCCAGGGGTGTCAGGATATGTACCATCATGCTGGGGTGTCAGAGCGGCATCCACTAGCCTAGGCACTAAATGCCGGTCACTTTCTCGCAGGCAAAGTACGACTGATTCTTGCTTTTTGCCAGATCTTTCCTGAGGACTGATGCATCACCCAATAACCTTCGGGAGGCCAAAGCCTCGGGGACCGGGCCTTCATAAGGTGGAGCTTCGGAAGGCCGGGGCTTCAGAAGAGGGAGGCTTTGGGAGGCCGAAGCCTCATAGACTGAACCTTTGGGAGGCCGAGCTCCGGAAGGCCGGGGCTTCAGAAGGCAGGAACAGGCTCAACCTTTGGGAGGCTGAGCTAATTAAGCCAAGGGGCCGTCGGGGGTCCTTAATAACGACCTCCAACAGTAGCCCCTTGCGGGGGTAGCTAGCAGAGCGGTCGGGCCCACGGTTCCTTCAGAGCAGGGCCCCCGGCGGTCCCTGGCTTGTGGTTGATGGCCCGTGGTTCGAGAATTGCTTGGCTTGCCCGAGACGATTTGACTTGGGTGACAGAACGACGTGTTAGATGACGTTGGCGATAGGGGATATTGAATGCGCCCTGGGGAGAGGTGTAGTCCTGCCCTATCTGGCGAAGCGTGGGACGCGTGTCATCTTGTCGTTGGGGGGGGGCAGGGGAGTCGGTTTCGCTCCCCCATGATTTCGGCCTGGTAGGCAAAAGGATGGCGCGTGCGCCTGCCGCCTGGGGGGGGGCAAGTTGCCCCATATGTGTAGTAGGAGGGGAATTACCCAGAGCAACCCTTTTGTCGATTCCTCATTCTCATATGCCTCTGTCTTCAACGCCTCTTGCCTTGCGTCAGTTGTTCCTTGATCTCTACTCCCCTCTCTCTCGTAGTTTAGCGCCTTTTGCCATCCTCTTGTGGTTCATATGGCCGACCTGAGTACCCCGAGTGAAGCCGAAACTCAGGCGGTGGGGGAGATGGCCGAAGTAGCCACGGTGGGTGACCCTCAGGTGTCATCGTCTTCCCCGTTGCTGACGGGGCCGCCGCCGGGAGTGGAGCTCCGACGCGCTAGCAAAAGCCACTCCCGGCAAACCATCGCGCTGGGATTGGATGTCATTGGTGACAAGGAGCTCGACTGGATGGTTAGGGAGGGGAAGATCCCCTCCCGATCCATCGCCCAACCTTTGCTAGGCGAGGAGGTCCCAAAGCCTCTGGCCCATGAGGTTGTGGTGTTTGAGGCCTTATTCAAGGTGGGCCTGGGTTTTCTTTCAATGCTGTTGCTTGAAGAGGTGCTCTGCCACTTCTACGTGGAGCTCCCGCAGCTCCACGCCAACTCCATTGCCCGCCTGGCTACCTTTGAGTGGGCCATGCGGACGGAGGGGTGTGAGGGGAGGGTGGATTTCTTCATGGCCCTCCACTTTGCCAGCTGCCAGCCGAAGTTGATCAAGGTCGAGGGGACAAAGAGGCCCCTCAGTTTTGGGAGTATCAACTTCCAGATACGGCCGCAATATCGTGATGCCTTCTCGGCGAAGGCCATCAACGGCTGGTGGTATACTACAGTGTCGGCCCTGTATCGCCCCTTCGCTCCATGAACTAGGATATCACATTTGTTCCGAAGCCGGAGATGGGGATTACGAACGACCAGTTCTCCTCACAGCTAGCCCTTCTCCGGAGGGTGGTCGAGAAGATGAGCATGCATGAACTTGTGGAGGAGTTCACCATGTTGTGTGTCCGGCCCCACCAAACGGGCTGGAACTGCATTTTTGAGCAAGGTGGGGAAGAGTGGTTGAAGGTGTATTCTGGTCCGCCCGTCAGCGCTGGTGAGTTCCCTTTGTAGTTGGGTTCTCGATCTACTAATGTGAGCCTTCTTTTTTCTTTCAAAGAGCTGCCTCCCACTGGAACGCGCAGCGGAGATCGCAAAGGTGATCCTGGGCCCCCCTACTATCACAGAGCGGGAGCGACAAGTGGCTCTGACACAGAGTTTGGAGCGGTACAATCATGTCTATTTTTACCTTGGCGTGAGGGCTTCGGCATGGCGGGATCCTCCAGAGCCTAGGGCTACTGGAAAATAAGCGTGTGCGCCCCCCCTCCCCCCCCCCCGTTCATACAAGGATGCTCCAGGACCGGTGGCCCTTAGCATTCGGAGGCTCGCAAACTGGTTCGATGTCCGAGTCGTCGGAGGTGCCCTTAGTTTGCAAGAAGCGCCTGAGGCGGGTTGGGAGTGTGAGCGATCAGTCCGGAGGCGAGGGCTAGGGTGGCGGCGATGGCCAGGGGAAGGACCGAGCCTTCCTGGATATTACGGGTTAGGACCAGAGCCAACAGCGAGGCATGGCCTCCGTGGACTTCGACTTCGGTCTTGTTGACTCGGATGCTGAGGATGCTACGGGTCCTCTTGTAAGAGGTTCAGGGGAACCAGGTGTGGTTTGCTTTGTTAGTCATACCCTTTTGGTCATGCGCTTGGATCTTAATTCATATTTCTTTTTTGTTGTAGTGACTTTCGAGGTGGATGCGACCTTGACTCCACCCCTTGGGGCCTCGGAGGCCCAGCGGAGATCGTGGACTCCTCCGGAGGGGTCTCTGAGGGCTGTCTTGGGGAATGTGGCTTCGTTCCTACGGGGCCCAGAGACGGCTAGTGGCTCGCTCGCGACGGCTGGTGCTCGAGGCATCGTGCCCTCTGCCGGGAGTCCCTTCAAAGCAGTTGAGGGGCCCTGGCCTTGGGATCCTGACCCCGGATGACTTTGCGCTGCGCCCAGAGGTGTCAAGGGCTTTCATTGTGGCCTCCTCTCCGCTTCGAAGTGGGGAGGTCGAGAGAGCGTTGACCCAGCGTCCCCTGGAGGAGCTGGAGGCATGATTGGCGGCAGCGGCCTATGTGTCCACTGAGAGTGATGCTAATACCCTTCAGGTGGCGATGGTAAATATGCGGAGGAGGTTCGAGCATTGGAGGGGCACTGCGTTCGGAGTGCTAGCAGTTAACGGTGCTAGCATCGGAGGTGGCCTGGATTACCTCTGATGCCTTGAGTGGCCTAGGGGCCCGATGTTCGCCACTGCCCTTTGACTTAGAGGCATCTGTCATGCCACTCTTCTGGCTTCGGTCTGCTGCAAAGGCCTATGCGAGGTCCAGCGCTTGTGTGGCTGTTGCACTTCAGCTGACCCTGTTGCACCAGGCGAGGGTTGGTCCCTTCGAAGCACTGGAGCGGCAGGTGCCAGACTCCGTGGTCGAGGCCTTCCATCCAGAGGCACCTTCGGTGGAGATTAGCGCAGCCTTGGAGAGCTTCCGTCGCGGTGTATAGGGGAAACATGGCCGAAATGTGACGTTGTGCTTCATGGCCAGTTAGGGGGGCCGAGGTGCCTCGGGGGGCCTTTGCCCGAGTTCTTCGTTGGGAGGCTTGGTGCTTCACTCAGAGTCTACGGGTGCTTTGCGGCCCTCTGGGGAGCTTTTGTCTAGCATTGTTGCCCCTCCAGAGCCAAGCGTGGATGCCCCAGAGGTGTAGCTCTATCGTGGCTGTCTTTGTTTTCTTTTCTTTCTCGAGGAGGGGGGCTTTGTTCTAGTATGTTGACCGCCTCCTTCTGCTTTATGTATATAATCTTTCCTTTATTTGATGGAAACCGCGCCTGTCTTCCTGTGTTTTACCTGTGTTGTTTCTGGGACTTTTGAGCCTTTGAGTTTTGACCGGAGTTTGCTCTGCGTGTATAGGTACGGTGGCCCGAGGCCAGAGGAGGACTCATCCGTACCTTGGATAGTGCCTCCAGGGAGGGATTGATTGCGTCTAGTGCGTCGGAGGCTACTTCGTTCGTTCGTTGGCGGAGTCTATTTGTTATGCCCCACGATTCCGATGGGCGTGTTGACCCGCAGGTGGCTGCTGACATTTTGATTAAGGTCGAGCTGGAGGATCCTCTGGTGTCCACTCTGGATGTATGCTTTACCACAAGAGATGATTGGTGTGCGGCCCGAACGGACCGGGAGGTTTCCGGCTCACGCTTCTTTCAGCGCTTCGTCCTTCCCTGGGGTTCTGACGAAAGGGTGCCTTCAGAAATTCTCGAGTCTACCTTGGGTAAGGTGAAGGTGGAGGAGGCACAGGCCGTGGAGGCCTCATCAGCGGGGCAGGGGGAGGAGCTGGACTTCTCGGCCTTTGACTCGTATCCCTTCTCGGTGGATTTTTCGTCTTCCTAGGGTCGAGTCTCTATTTTCAGCAGCAACCCCTTTGGTGGAGGGGGCTCGTGTCGGCCTCCTGTGCGCAGTTGTCGTGGATGACTCTCCAGGTCCCGTGGTGTGTCCGGGAGGCTTGGCGGTGCGGCACCGTTGTCTTCCCGTAGTGGTACAGGGGGGCGTAGTTGGCTAGCCAGTTTGCTAGGAATAGATTCGATGTACAGAGGTTAACTATATAAAAAGACTTTTGTGTGTTCCTTTTCCTCTCCCTTTTTGATGATTGATTGCGCTAATGTCTCGCTTGTGCCCCTTGTCCCAGCCCCTTCACATCCTATGGTTGTCTGGCAGCCACAGGGTGTAAGACTACGAGGGGCATCGGAAGGGTTGGGTGACAGACTCAATTTTGTTGGGGTTTTTATCCCCTCGCCATGCCTAGGGCGGCCTGGCCTTAGAAATGACAGGGGGTGTTATGCCTGTCTGGTATGAAGGAACTACCTTCAAGATGCTGGAGTGGTCTTTGCCTATCTGACATTTTAGGTTTTCTAGGCCCAAATGATGGACAGAATGCCTGTCCAGCATAGAGGCTTATGCCTTCAAGATGCTGGAGAGGTCTTTGCCTATCCGCCATGTAGGTTAGCTAGACCTTAAAGATGGCGGACGGAGTGCCTATCCAGCACGGAGGCTTATGCCTTCAAGATGCTGGAGCGGACTTTGCCTATTCGCCACGTAGGGTAGCGAGACCTTAAGGATGGCAGACGGAGTGCCTGTCCAGCACGGAGGCTTATGCCTTCAAGATGCTGGAGCGGACTTTGCCTATTCGCCACGTAGGTTAGCGAGACCTTAAAGATGGCGGACGGAATACCTGTCCAGCACGGAGGCTTATGCCTCCAAGATGCCGGAGCGGTCTTTGACTATCGGCCACGTAGGTTGGTGAGAACTTAAAGATGGTGGACGGAATGCATGTCCAGCACAGAGGCTTATGCCTCCAAGATGCTGGTTTTTTTCTAGGAAGGTTGGGGCTCTTTATACATAATACTTGCGGAGGGTCTCTGCGTTCCAACTGTGTTCGAGGGGGTTGCCCTCTGCATTGGCTAGTCGCTAGGAGCTAGGTCTGTTAGACTCGAGGACCAAGTACGAGCCTTCCCATTTGTTGCGTAGCTTTCCCAGGGCTAGGGCGCGTCGAAGCACGAGTTCGCCGGGTTTGAAGTTTCGTGGCGCAACCCTTGGAACGTACCAAGCGTTAGTTTTTTTTAATGTAGTGATCTAGGTTCTGAATGGCGTGGAGCCAGGTGCCCTCGGTAAGGTCGAGGGAGAGCTCCCTTTCTCCGTCAGTTTGTGGGAGTTGTACCCTGAGTGAGTAGGCATTGACCTTGGTGGGGGTCATGGCTTCATCTCCGTATAGGAGGCGGAAGGGTTTGAACCCGGTGGTCCGCATGATAGTGGTGCGGAGGGACCATAAAACCTTGGGTAATTCGTCGACCCATAGGCCTCAAGCTAAGCTGACGAGGCGCCAATTTAGACCGGAGAGGATGTTGCCGTTGGCCCTTTCATCGGTTCCATTAGATTGAGGGTGTCGAACTACTGTGAAGCATAATTCGATGCCAAGGCCGTTGGTGAATTGTCTAAAAGGCCCGGAGTAGAATTTTGTGCCATTATCCACCATGAGCTGTCGTGGGATGCCTAAGTGGCAGATTATGTTATTCTAGAAGAACTTCTGGACATTTTTTGATGTGATCGCAGTGAACAGTTCGGCCTCAACCCATTTGGAAAAATATTATATTGCGACCACTATGTACTGGAGGTTTCCTTTGGTGCGGGGAAATGGACTGATGAGGTCCATACCCCAACGAGCCAGGGGCGAGACAGGGGCAATTGGTTGCAAAGGAGTTGGAGGTCTTCGCCAGTGGTTTCGTTGTCCCATCCATTGGCATCCTTAGCAGGTGTGGACGAGTTCTTCCACGTTGGACATGATCGTAGGCCAATGGAGCCCCTGGTGGAGTGCCTTACCGGCTAGAGCCTGAGGTGCCAGATGACTGCCGCACAGGCCTTCGTGTATTCCTTTCAGGAGGGTGGCTCCTTCTTGTTTAGTGATGCATCGAAGGAGGGGGGCGCAGACACCTGTCTTGTAAAGGGTGTTGTTTATGAGGTGGTAGCCCCTGGCGCGATGTTGGATGCGGTGGAGTGCAATTGGGTCGTCCAGTTCTGTTGTTCCTCTTAGGAACGATTGGAAGGGGGCCCTCCAGTCTGCAGTTTGGATGGGGAGGATGACGATGGCTATTTTGTCAAGGGTTCTGGCCGTCGAATGGTGCAGGATCTCGAGGAAGGTGCCTATTGGTGGGTTTTTTCCTATGGCTGTAGCTTTTGCTAAAGTGTCTACTTGATTGTTGTCCACCCGTGGTATGCTTCGTATGGATATGCCGCAGAAGTGTGCCTCAGCTTTGCAAATGGCCTTGAGGTACGTTACCATGTCTGGATGGTGTACTTGGAAGTCCTTGTTGATGTGACCGACGACGATTTGAGAGTCGGTTTGGATGATGACTCTGGCTGCTCCTAAGGCTCGGGCCTTTCGGAGACCTAGGAGGACGACCTCGTATTCGGCTATGTTGTTGGTCATCTAAAAATCTAGGAGAGCAGCGTATTGGACCTGCTGGCCTGTGGGGAAGATGAGCATCGTGCCAGCTCCAGCGCCCATGGAGCAGTATGCTCTGTCAGTGTAGATGGTCCAGATGTCTTGGGTGGGCATGGTGTTGGGTTCGGTTGTTGCTGGGGTCCATTTGACAATGAAGTCTGCCAAGATTTGGGATTTTATGGCGGTGTGGGCTACAAACCATATGATGAAGGGGGCTAACTCTACCACCCACTTGCTAATGCGTCCTGTTGCCTCCCTGTTGCGAAACATGTCACCTAGCGGGTACAAGGTTGGGACAGTGATGTCGTAGGCAAGGAAGTAGTGCCGGAGCTTACGCGAGGCCATCAGTAGGACGTAAGCTATTTTTTCGAGCTCAGTGTAACATGTATTGGCTCCGGCTAAGGCCTCTAAGACGTAGTATGCAGCCCTTTGAGTAGGGAGACCACAACTTTTTTCCTCTTGTACCAGGGCGGTGCTGACGTCGGATGCGGAGACAGATAGGTACAGGAGCAGTCCTTCACTGGGGAGGGGCATTGCAAGGGTTTCGAGGTGGGATAGGTGCGCTTTTAAGGCCTCGAATGCCGCCTAGCAGTCCGGTGTCTAGCTAAACGGCTCGGAGCCCTTTAGCGTTTTAAAGAAAGGGAGGTTGTGCTCAGCGAATTCGCGAGGAAGTGACTGAGGGCTGTGAGGCGGCCGGCTAGGCGCTGTACTTCTTTAGGATTGGTGGGAGGCGACATTTCCGTGATAGCATGAATCTTTCCTGGGTTGGCCTTGATGCCTCTTTGGGAGACAAGATATTCTAGCATTTTTCCACCTCTAGCGCAAAATACACATTTTTCTGGGTTTAGCCGCACGCCAGTGGCTCGGAGGCTGTTGAATGTTTCTTGTAGGTCGGCAACATGGGTGGCTTCTAGTTGGCTTTTTACCACAATATTGTCTATGTAGGCCTCGATGTTGTGGCCTAACTGTTGTTGCAGCACCTTGTGAACTAGGCGGGAGAACATGGCCCCGACGTTTCGAAGACCAAAGGGCATCTGGACGTAGCAGAATACTCCGAAGGGGATAATAAAGCTAGTCTTGTTTTCATCCTCCGTTGCCATCCACACCTGATGGTATCCGGAGTAGGCATCGAGGAAGCTTAGCATTTCGTAACCGGTGGTAGAATCCACCAGCTGGTCGATGCGGGGGAGAGGGTACGGATCTTGAGGGCATACTTTGTTTAATGACGTGAAATCGATGCACATACGCCATTTTCCGCTATGTTTTTTGACCAGGACGGTGTTGGAAAGCCAATCGGAGTGGATCGCTGAGCTTCCTCCATCTATTAAGATCCTGTGCACTTTGTTTCTCGAGATGTTTGCTGTGATAATGAAGGCATCTATGTGTGGGTAGTCTAAGACCCTCATGTCCTCTTGCGAGAATGTAATGGGAACGTTTGACCACCTTGAATGAATGTACGTTGGTCCCACTTCGACGTGGTTGACCCTTCGCACGTATTCTTTCTGCTGTCTCTTAAATTCTGTCTGCTGGTTAGATAGCCCTGAGATAGCCAACACCACGTTGTATCCACGATTTACCGTGTTCACGAACTTACTGCTCTCTGGTGGTGCTTTGATCGCAGGCCTTGGTGGTGGCGGAGGTAGCTCTCCCTAGAGATTCATTTGCCTCGTTTGATCCAACTGAACCGAGGCTGCAGGTGTATACTGCGGTGCAGGAATCGGTCGCCACTGGTTTGCAAACGCCATGTTCTGATTGTGGATTCCCACGCTTCGCTTCTCACGAAACTTGCTGCATAGTGTATGGTCCTTGCGTGGTCAAGAGATTACTTCGCCAAGCTCTCTTTCATAGACACAACTTGCGGGCACTGCTTGGTCCTGTGGCCGGCTCCTTCGCCATGCAGCTCACAATAAAACGTCGTTGGGTCCTGCGGAACCTGTCCTCCTCGGCCTCTGTGGCCTCTTCCCCTACCGGCTTGGCCTCCTTGATTAGCCACACTGTGAGCTTCGCTTACCGCTTGAGTGACTTTGAATGGGCTAGAGTTAATCTGATTGACTTCTATTTGCCTTGAGTAGTCAGAAACTTCGGGTATCCTTGGATGGTGCAATCTGTCTCTAGGATTGCTATTGCCTGCCTCTCTGGCTGATGCATGTGGTTTTACTTTGGAGGCTGCTATTTCATTTTTCCTTCGAAGATGATCGAGCTCAGATCTTGAGTATTCTTCCATCTTGTTAAGTAGCTCTTGTACGCTTCCAGGTCCTTTTCTCGTGAGCTTTCCTGCTAATAGCCATCCTCTGATGCCCTATATCTCCGCATCGATGATTGTATCTTCGCTCAGCCCCTTCGCTTGACAACATATGTGCACGAAGCGGCGCAAGTAGCTCTGCAAGGTTTCTGTTGGCTGCTGCTTCAGTGCGAAGAGGTCGGTAGCGGTAATTTTATCTGCTTGATTTCCCTGGAAATTGTTGTACAGTGCATTACACAATTACTCCTATGAGTATATGGATCCCGGGGGCAACGCGGAGTACCAGGATCTTGCTATCCCTTTTATGGCCAATACAAAGGCTTTCGCCAATGTTGTACCATCCCCTCCGGCAGACTCCACAACCGCTCATTACAAATTCCCTTGGGTCTGACTCTCCGTCAAACATAACCACTCTGGGCATCTTGAACCCTGGTGGCCACGGCTGGTTTTGCATATCCATGGCCAGCGGGGACTCCGGGTCTCCCGTGGACGACCTCTGCCGAAGATCCTGCGAAGTTCATGCCATGTCTCCCTGCGGCGTCACCTGACGAGACATGCCTTCCGCTTGGTGTAGCATATCGATTTCCTCTTGGATTTTTTCCAATGTTTTCCTAGCTTCATCCGCCCATCTGTGATATTCTGCGGCTTTTTGACTTGTTGCCAGGCTATCTAACATGCGCTTCTTCTGTGCTATCTGCCTTTCCAACTCTTCGGCTTCTTGCCTGGCTATTCTTTCTTCATTTGTTTCATCTTCGTTTTCATACTCTGCGAAGTCATCAAGGTCTTCCCATTCTTTGTCTCACACCCTTTCACCTTCTTTCACCGGAGGCTCAAAGTGTGCACGATCAATTGGTTCCATGACCCGCATCGGCTCCGCATTAACCCAGACTGCTTCACCGTGGCGGCCATCACTGGCAACTTGTGGCGCTACTTCAACTCCGCAGCATTGCTCTCGTCCGCCCGAAGCTCCACCGGCCGAAGCATTACTTGATCCTGGCAGGGCCGAAGGGGGTCTTTCGGCCGAAGGCCTGGTTGCGGCTGAAGGTTCCTGCAATGCTTCCACTATTCCGGTTGGCTTCGATTTCTTCTTGGGTGGCATGGCGTCGAAGTGTTCGATCCCCACAGACGGCGCCAACTGTTGGGGCTGAGATCCCAAACAATATGGACCTTCGGTTATGGGAATATCGAAGGGTCCTCGGGGTCACATGTTAGAGGCGGAACAGTTTTTCTGATGTCTCTTCCGGGTACAGTGTGGCCCTATTTATAGCCCGTACTCGACCACCCTAGGCGCGGTTTACAAATCCTACCCCTTTACCTGCTACATTCTCGGAATATCCGGGGGCATTATGGTACAAGTGAGAATAATTACATAATTACAACCCTGCCCCGAACGACCAAAAACGGGCCCACTGTCCCGCAGTGATCTTTGTCTCCAGAGATCTGCCGAAGCCTTCTCCACTTAGTCGTTCGTCAGATGGCCTTCGGCCCCCAAGCGAAGGTCGGCTTGTATCTTCGCCCGCCGTGATCACTCAGGACCGCAGGCACGGATTTCGCCCTCCGGTCGAAGGTCGCCCTCGTCTTCGCCGGCACGGGAGATCGAGGATGCGAGCGCGTCTACACCCTTCGACCAATGGAGCTTCGTGATCTTCGCCACCTGCGGATGAAGTCCCTGAAACGAAGTTGCAATGGCAAGCATGCGATCTTTCCAGTAGACTTCGAGGTACCCTCCGAAGAGGGTGGGCGGGAGATCATCCCCAACAGCTGATTCATTCACAAAGGAGCCTGGGTCAGACTAAGTGTTCATCCCTGATCTAGACCAGATGAAGTAGAAGAAGGGACGGCATAAGACGATGAAGATTCGTAATGATATGGACAAAGCAGAAGATGGGTATCATGTGAAATTATTCAGCAAGTGCAACAGAACATGCCACACTTATAAGAAATGCAATGTTGGTGCCAACCCTGCTGAAGCAGGTCCTTCGGGCTCAGCTGCAGATGTGAAACGTCCTCATGCTCGTTGATCATCTGCTTTGTCCACTCATTGGGTTTGCTTTATGTTGTAATTTGTGGTGTGAGAAATATTCATGTATCTGACATTGTAGTTTGCAATTCTTGTTGTGGAATTATTATTATCAATTATGTTGTAATGTAGTAATTTGTGTTATGTGTGTTTGTATTTTTTTCGAGTACGTTATGTAATGTAGTATATCTATAGGGACTATGTTAACATATGTTTGTATGTTTGAAATACTTTCCTCTGTCATTTCATATGTTGCACTTTAATTTGTTACTTTCTATTGTTTTATTTAAGAAAGTCTAATTAAGTTTTCAACTTGTAGGAATGGCTCAAGCACACCCGGAGCTGCTTGACCCTTAGCTCGACGTCAGGAACCACTCTTAACTAACCGTCGTGCAGGCTGAGGAGCTAATATGAACAAGGGTTCCCGATCTTCCGAAAGGTTCTGGTAACTCTCGATTTGGTGGAAACGAGACACAAGTCGATCCGGCTTCCGAACAACACGATCCGAAACCCCGCAATCGCAGCACCACGTCTCCTCTGGTTATCAACCGGCGTTGCACGGTTGACCTCGCCAAGAAGGCTAAAATCCTTGCCTGCGAATCGAAGAACACAAGCAAGAACAAGGAAGAATGCAACCAAATTGCAGATGAATGATTAATCTCACGAGTTGGGGTCTCACAAACCGACGAAACGGCGAAACTGTTCTTGACAGAATAATCTAAGCAAAACCCAACCCTAATTAGGGCGGCGGCTACTGTATATAAAGGATTAGGGTCGGCCAAGGACCCCTAGACGCGTCCCTAATGGACTCCAACACGATACATGGCCCAACGGACCAAAAACGGTGACGCAGCACCGGGACAGATTCTGGACGCTGACTTGTTTCGACGTTTCCCGTTGACTCAGAAGGAATTTGGACCTCAAACCAACGCCATTGGTTTCCTTATGAAATTATCTTTCCAACCATATGTGAATCGTCGAAAACGGAGTCCGGATGCGTCCTGGGCGTCCGTTTTATTGCTCGCTGGTCCTGGAGGCCGAGGCTGATTCGGACTCGAGTTGGACTGGACCTCCTGCTGTTGTTGAACGTCCTAGCTGCTCCTCCACGCCTCCAAGCCTTCCTCTATGTGTTTCCTTGTCCTCTCCATGATTCCTAAACAACACATAATCATTAGGTAGTAATCTATTCTCAAAATTATATAAAGAGTTGCTTAGGAACGAGCTCACCTCTAAATTTAATTGTCGTGCGCGAGCTCTTGTGATTGGACCTTGAAGGTTCAATGAAGGCCAACATATCCTCCGTCTTCTTAGCACCAAAATGTCCCATCAATCCTCCTCCATGTGCTTCCTGCAACAACAAAAGACGAACGGAACCAACTGGAATGCATAGACGGTTAGCTCTAAACACAAATCCATCATTGATCACAAACTTATTCCATGTACGTCCCTCTTTACAGTTCAGCAATACATCTTTAAAATCAGGATCAAACACATATTGTTCCTTTATTGAGTCAAGTCCAAAAATTCTATAATCAAGTTGGGATAACAAAGCATATCGTCTAGACAAGGCATCAGCAATTATATTATCCTTCCCTTTCTTGTGTTTGATAACATAAGGAAAAGATTCAATAAATTCAACCCACTTAGCATGTCTACGATTCAGATTATTTTGAGAACGAAGATACTTAAGCGATTCATGATCTGAATGTATAACAAATTATTTAGGCCACAAATAATGACGCCACGTCTCTAAAGAACGTACAAGTGCATACAATTCCTTATCATACGTAGAGTAATTAAGAACAGGGCCATGCAATTTTTCGCTAAAGTATGCAACGGGCTTACCTTCTTGCATCAAAACACCTCCAATGCCAACTCCACTAGCATCACGTTCTAGCTCAAAGGTCTTACCAAAATTTGGAAGTTGCAGCAATGGCGCGTGCGTAAGCTTGTCCTTCAAAGTGTCAAAGGACTCCTCTTGTGCCTTACCCCAATGGAACACCACACCTTTCTTTGTCAACTCGTGTAAGGGGGCAGCAATGGCGCTGAAATCCTTCACGAAACGACGATAAAAACCTGCAAGTCCAAGAAAACTTCTCACATGTTTGATGTTTTGGGGCACCGGCCAACTCTTTATGGCTTCAATTTTCATCTCATCCACCTCAATTCCCTGTGGAGTAATAACATAGCCAAGAAAAGAGACTCGATCCGTGCAAAAGATGCACTTCTCAAGGTTACCAAATAAACGTGCATCACGTAAAGCATTAAAAACAGCACGTAAGTGATCCATATGTTCATCCAAAGACTTGCTATAAATCAATATGTCATCAAAGTAAACCACCACAAATCGTCCAATAAAAGCTCTTAAAACCTCATTCATCAAACGCATGAAAGTGCTAGGTGCATTAGTTAAACCAAAAGGCATTACTAACCACTCATATAATCCGAATTTAGTTTTGAAAGCTGTTTTCCATTCATCTCCAAGTTTCATTCTAATTTGGTGGTAACCACTACGCAAGTCGATCTTTGTAAAAATTACAGAGCCACACAACTCATCAAGCATATCATCAAGTCTAGGAATAGGATGGCGATATCGAATAGTAATGTTATTAATGGCTCTACAATCAACACACATACGCCAAGTACCATCTTTCTTAGGAACCAAAATCACAGGAACAGCACAAGGACTAAGGCTCTCACGTACATACCCGCGGTCCAAAAGCTCTTGGACTTGCTGCTGAATTTCCTTAGTCTCCTCGGGATTGGTTCGATACGCAGCACGATTTGGCAATGTTGCTCCCGGGATCAAATCGATTTGATGCTCTATCCCTCTCATAGGTGGCAGTCCCGGGGGTATCTCAGCTGGAAAAACATCATCATACTCCTGCAAAAGGTTAGTGGCAGTAGGAGGTATCGAACTAATAACATCATCAAGCGAATACAAAACTCGTTTGCAAACCAAGGTGTAGCAAATATCATTATTAGAAATTTCAGCAAGGTCACTTTTTAGTGCAAGCATAACACCACCCTTCAATTTTATGCCCTCTACCTTAGAACTAGGTGTAGACTTATCCTTTTTAGGTGGGTAAAGAGAATTAGCAACTTGCTGATTTTCAGATTTAGTATCACGCAAATTAGCAGCTCGTTCTTTATCAGCTTGTACAATTTCAGCAGGGGTCATAGGAACCAAAGTAATTTTCTTTCCTTTATGCATAAAAGTATATGTATTACTTCTACCATGGTGTATAGCATCATTATCAAATTCCCAAGGTCGACCCAATAAAAGTGAGCAAGCTTCCATAGGTACCATATCACAGTCAACATAATCAGCATAGGAACCAATGGAAAAAGAAACTCTGCAAGTTTGTGTTACCTTAGCTTTTCCAGCATCATTAAACCACTGAAGATTATATGGATGGGGGTGTTGGCGTGTGGTCAAGCCAAGCTTCTTGATCAAATCTGAACTCACCAAATTATTACAACTACCTCCATCGATGATGACACGTGCTCGCCGATTTTGGATGACGAAGAAAATCTGGAACAAGTTATGGCGTTGCAGCTTCTCTGGTTGTTGTACCTTTGTGCTGAGCGCCCGCTGCACAATGATGCTCCTATAGGTCGCTGTGTCATCACTGCCCAAGATTTCGTTGCTCTCCTCAACAACTGGTTCTTCTTCTTCTTCAATGTCAGAGGCGCTGATGTACCCATCTTCCGTTGCAATGTATGCCCGCTGACTTGGGCAATCCTTCTGCACATGACCGAATCCATGGCAGCGACGGCATTGAATGCCAGAGGTGCGTCCCGTTGATGCAACAGAGGAAGCACTCTTGGAAGGTCCCTGCAAAACAGAATTTTTACCTGAGCCTGAAGGTCGTGTAGTGACCGGATTTGGTGCCGTAGCTGCTTGTTGCTTGCTCGCTGGTGAGGGAGCCCTGTAAGTGGATGGTTTGGACAGCCCAAAGGATGGTCCTGTGCGCGGCGTGTATGTGGTGCTGGCCTTGTACTTGCCCTGCTGCTCACGCCCCTGCAACTCCTTCTCTGCAAGCATAGCAAACTGAAACAACTGGTTGACATTGTTAAATTCTTTATAATCAATAATATCCTGGATTTCACGCCTCAAACCCGAATAAAATCGACAAATAGAATCTTCGTTTCCCTCTACTATGCCACAACGCATCAAGCCCTTTTGAAGCTCACCATAATAATCCTGCACAGATTTATCTCCCTGTTCTAAGCGCATCAATTTCTTACGCAAGTCTCTATGATAAGATGGGGGAACAAATCTATCACGCATAGCAACCTTAAGCTCTTCCCATGTACGAGGTGTGGCACCATCTGCAGCTAAACCAGTCCACCAAATAATAGCAAAATCTTTAAACTCACTAGTGGCTTGTCTAACTCTATGTTGTTCAGGTACTTGATGGGCACTAAATTTTTGCTCTACTGTCATCTCCCAATCAAGATATCCCTCAGCATCATAATGTCCCGAAAAAGAAGGTATAGTAAATTTAACCTTAGCATAAGGATCTTCAGGAGCTCGATTATACATACCTCGATGGTGGTGGTGATGTGGAACGCCACCCATACCTGTGGTGTTAGTGCGAAGACGACGCCGTAATCTGTTTTGCAATGTCGCCGCTGGATCAACATTAACATCGTCATCATACAACTCATCACCGGTGTTGCTTCCATTCACATCTTCGTTGTGCACAGGACGGTTTTCCAAAGCATTTACCCTGTCGGTGAGCTCGGATAACCGTTTGTCCACCCGCTCAACCGCGTTTGCGAGTTTCATCTCAATTATCGCTTCAGTGACAGCCTTGATGACTGTCTCCCTCATCTCCTTCTGAGCATTGTCTACAACAGCTTGTAGCTGCTCTTGGCTGACACACTCCTTGAAGTCCTTTGGCGTTTTATCTCCTTCAACTGACATTGTGGAAACAAACACAACAACAAACAGTGAAGGTTATCCCTAATAATCGTACTACAAAGGTGGAGTGGTGCCTCTCAATCAAGATCAGCAAAGGTAGACACCTAACCAAGCTCTTACCAGGGTTCTTACCAGCAAAGCAAAGGATACCTGGAAGGCGTGCGAGCGATTGCAGGGATGCAAACCAGTGCTGTCCAGAAGAATCTGTGGGGCTTGGAAGGCACACAAAGAGAACAAATATGTATATGTGGAACACAAATCAGAAACAGATAGTAATGCTGAATTATAGTCCCAAGTACTTGTTCTTGTTGCTGGCCTAAAGTGTTGCAAGTACCAAGTATGTGTGTGAAACAAGGTGGAGAAACAAGTATGATGGATAGCAAGAGCAACAGAAACAAAGAACTAAACAGCACACGCTAACACAGCTCACTTTGCCCTTCTCTATGTGCTCCTCTAGATATTGTTCCTCTTTTGCCCCTCTCTTTTTTCTATTTTTTTGGGCTGTCGTTGTTTTTTTGGGAAAATTCGACTTTTTCTTTTTATTTTTTTGATATTTTTTTTCACTTAGGATCACACAAGAGGGAACCACAGAAAATTTGAGCTTAAACAAGTGAAAGACGTGGCCTGTAGAATTTTCTGAAGTTCAGCCGTAAAATGAGAAAAATATTTGGAAATTGAAAACTCAAACTTCGGAGGCGAATTTGGGAATTCTGATTTCGCCGAACCCGGCAAAGCGGGGGACGAACGGATCCGAAACGTTGTTTCGATGCGAAAAACTCTATGACTTTTCTGAAAACGGAGTTCGTATGCGAAAGTTATGCCCGATTTGAGAAACGACTCCGAATTAGAGGACAAAACGGGAAGAAAGTGGGGAAAATATGCGACGGAGGCTAGGGTTTGATGGAAACGGTGGGGGAAAACACACGAACTGGACTCTAACACGACCTAACCAGCAACAAGACCTTGACCAGGACACAAACTCAACACGATGAACTCTGAAACTGAAATATGCAAAAGCTAAAGGCGCGGAAGGGTTGTAGGACAGGAAAAAAAAACGATATGGCAGTGGACTATGGAACGAAGGCGAAAACACTCAAAACTAAGGGTAGATATGAACCTGACGGTATACCTGAAGCTCTGAATACCACTTAATATGAACAAGAATTCCCGATCTTCCGAAAGGTTCTGGTAACTCTCGATTTGGTGGAAACGAGACACAAGTCGATCCGGCTTCCGAACAACACGATCCGAAACCCCGCAATCGCAGCACCACGTCTCCTCTGGTTATCAACCGGCGTTGCACGGTTGACCTCGCCAAGAAGGCTAAAATCCTTGCCTGCGAATCGAAGAACACAAGCAAGAACAAGGAAGAATGCAACCAAATTGCAGATGAATGATTAATCTCACGAGTTGGGGTCTCACAAACCGACGAAACGGCGAAACTGTTCTTGACAGAATAATCTAAGCAAAACCCAACCCTAATTAGGGCGGCGGCTACTGTATATAAAGGATTAGGGTCGGCCAAGGACCCCTAGACGCGTCCCTAATGGACTCCAACACGATACATGGCCCAACGGACCAAAAACGGTGACGCAGCACCGGGACAGATTCTGGACGCTGACTTGTTTCGACGTTTCCCGTTGACTCAGAAGGAATTTGGACCTCAAACCAACGCCATTGGTTTCCTTATGAAATTATCTTTCCAACCATATGTGAATTGTCGAAAACGGAGTCCGGATGCGTCCTGGGCGTCCGTTTTATTGCTCGCTGGTCCTGGAGGCCGAGGCTGATTCGGACTCGAGTTGGACTGGACCTCCTGCTGTTGTTGAACGTCCTAGCTGCTCCTCCACGCCTCCAAGCCTTCCTCTATGTATTTCCTTGTCCTCTCCATAATTCCTAAACAACACATAATCATTAGGTAGTAATCTATTCTCAAAATTATATAAAGAGTTGCTTAGGAACGAGCTCACCTCTAAATTTAATTGTCGTGCGCGAGCTCTTGTGATTGGACCTTGAAGGTTCAATGGAGGATCATTGTATGTATCCGAGGGAGTGATGTCCTCATCAGGAGCTCCCAATACTATGACCCCGTGCTCTGGGAGAGCTCATGAGGCTTGATGATCGGTGGATCCTGAGGTTTGGAATATTTTCCTTTATCATCGTATACATCTTCTTTTTGAAATACTTCTCTTAATATATTTCGGTTGTAGGTTGTGTGGTGTTGGGCTTCTCTCACTGTGCAGGCTAGTGGAGGTGGACATGGTTTTGGGGGTGTAGAGATGCACACCTTCCACCTTCGTGCGATGAGATGGCGCTAACGCTTGAGGACATCTCTCTCCTGCTAGGCCTACCTTGCATGAGCACTGCAGTTGGTGCAAGGGACGTAGGAGTCACGTGGTATGAGGAGTTCCTCTGATGGTTCAAAGCCATTGTTTGGAGGGACGTCCTGGCCCCCTTGAGGATGATACCTGGGTCGGAGAAGCACAGCCTGACAAAGACGTTTCTCCTTCAGTTCGTGGTACATCATTCATGAAATGTTGATTCATGTGTTTCATGTTACTCACCGATTACCTTATTGTTTGACGTTTTGTAATTCACAGGCGTAGAACATCCACCCAGAGGTGGGCGATGATGACGTCTCATGGCACTTGGAGGCGTACTTGATATGGTTGTTCATGTGGATCATGTTCACCAAGACCAACGACAACTCAGCGTTGAGGAGCATGATCCCATACACCATGGAGATAGCAGACGTTAGACCAGGGGAGGCCCCCCAGTACAGTTGGGCTTCAGCTATTCTTGCTGCTACCTACAAGGGTTTGTGTGAGGCCTATGTGAAGGTTTATTCCAATTCAATCTTCACTGGTTGTTCGCTACTTCTGTAGTTGTAGTCGTATGAGCGGTTCACCATCAGCCGACTGGTAGTAGACCACACCGCATACATCTTTCCAGCAGATGGCATTGACGAGCCCACCATGGGGTCTTTGTGGTGCCGACGGTGGGTAAGAGATATTAACTTGTCACGTATTCGTTACATTTTTCATTACCTTGTATGTCTAACAAATATTTTGTACACAACCAACTTGGTCTAATGTCTAGACACACTGTGTGTACTCGGACTTCATAGCCTAGTTTGATGAGCTCACGGTCCATGATGTGAGGTGGATGTCGTGCACCGATGATGAGGTACACGCACGAGCCTCCTTTGGAATCTTATGAGATGAGGGAGGCTGAGTGTAAATGCATTTAGGAGGAACAGTAGAAGATAAGGAAGGAGAAAACCCGCAAGAAGGAGGAGGCCCGTGAGGCAGAAAGGGCACATCGGGCGCATGAGGCAGAACTAAAAGCTACGAGGAAGGGAAAGTACCCACGTTGCACTCAGTAGATTTGATAGGTTAGAATGATAGTGTATTGTACATGCCATCGTGCTTGTGGCTGCTCCGAATAAAATTACTGTGTTCAACTATCCTTATCTATCAATTCCACATATAAAATTATCTCAAAAACAATAGATGGCGATGGACTTTGAAATACTTTGAAAACAACGAATGGCAACAGACTTTGAAATACTTTGAAAACAACGAATGGTGACGAACGACGGTAACTCTGGCGCAAAACCAAAAACAGACGATGAAACCCTAACTCAGTAGCCAGCAAACCCTAGCATTATAGCGCATGTTGGTTGGGCGACACCTTCTTGTCACCCATCCAATGGGCGATAGAAGGTTAGAGTTGCAATAATTTCAAATGAGCACCTAGTTTTGGAAATATTGAAAAAAAGTAAAAAAAAAAATTGCCTAGTGTGGGGCATAGAAGCCTAGCATGATGCTTGGTCTGGAGTCTACAGGAGCACGAGACTTAGGACAAAATCAGCCCAGGAGCATACAGGCCTAGTGTGTGAGCCGGCCTAAACATGAGGTGGCTCAGGCCGGCAAGCAGTGGCGGCGGTGTAGTCGTTGGCATCTCGGCCTGACAGTGGCCCAGGCAGAAGGGACTGGGAGAAATGTCATGGAGGCAGCCTGGCAGCCAAGTCGGGCGATTGGCCTAGGCGTGCAGGTAGTCTGGGCAGGAATGTCGCAGCCTAGGTGGGTGACGGCCAAGGCGACTGGTCATGCAGGTTGTCGCGAGGCAGTGGCCTTGGTGGGCTGCACACTGGTGGGCCAAGGAGTGCCGACGGCCCAGGAGGTGCATAGCAGTGCAGCCCAATGTGTGTAGAGGCCCAGGCGATGGTCACGAGGCCCAGGCGATGGTCAAGTCCGAGTTGAATCAGACCATGAATCCATGTGGACTATAGGTATGGGCCACGGATCCGAGGCGGCTACGGTGATGGGCTAACCTGGGTATAAATGTAGGGGTTAGGGCTGTTGTTTGGTGCATCCCAAGCAAGTTGTGAGCCCAACTCGAGAAAGAGGAAAGGGAAATTTAGGAGAGAAAAATAGGGATTTTTCTAGAGAATTTTGTGTGCTTTTTGTGAGGCATCTTGTGAACATTCAAGCTATAAAGATGAAAATTTTAAGATGATGTGTTGATAATCTTTAGGTTTGCATAGTTTTCTTATTTTCACCATCCGACGCAATCTTTGCTTTCGGGGGAATATCTTAAGATCCGAATATCCGATTGACGTGATTCTTGTTGCATTAGTTGTACATTTTGTCTACTTTCCGCTGCCACCATTTCAAACCAATCAGATCTTATTCCTAAGATTTTACTAAGTTTAAAATCATGGTGAATTTATGTAGTGTGAATTTTTAATCACAAAAAAAATTGATTTTAGCTTCCGCAATCATTGCCTAATTAGTGAGTAATCAATCCTACAACATACTCCACAAGTCACTAGTAGATTTACATGAACAAAAGTTGAGAATTGCAACAAAGAATGTTATTCACATACCAACGAACCATCCAGTCACATTTTCTCCTTCGACTTCATATGTTCCCTTCCTGTCAGCAAACTCCGTGCGGTTTGCAACATCGGTTGTTGCATCCAATGTTACACCATGAAAACATATCAGATGTCCATCCTTTGACGCAAGTATATCAGTCTCAATGAAGTCTGAACCTTCTTCGATAGCCCTCTACAAAAACCGATGCGTATCTTTGAGTTTGCGTTAAAATATTGTAATGAGATATTTAGAGACACTCTGCAATGTGCTTGTGTCTACAATGATTTAGACAACAGGTTTACTTGGTGTTGTAAACTATAATATTAACGTAGTTGTGTTTCATGCGTCATTAAAGTATATCAATCCATACTTGAACACTAGTCATATCATTTAAGCTTTGTTTAGGCAGATTTTAAGGGTGATATTGCTTTCTTCCAAAAAAATTAGGAAATTTTTGATGCAGTAGTTGCAGAAATATAAGGATATAGTTACCAAGTAGGCCGCCGATGTTTCCTCAGGTAATTCACCATTTGACCCTCTATGGGCAATGTTATAAGGTCTAAATGTCTGTAATGGCTTCTTGTGGTTTACTTCCAGCTGAGTATGTGGAGGTGCAGCTGGTTTGGCTTTGGATCCTCCAAAAAGTAGTACAAGGACAATGATAGAGATGTGCCCTGTCAAAGATGCCATCCTCTCAGTACTCAAAAGACAAAATCTTGACACTAACGAAGCATTCAAGATAGATGAAGCATAAGTGATTTTCTGAATTTTCAGTTAAGCAGGAAAAGAAATGTTCCAGCCAGTCTTTGAGGAATAGGAATCCTCCACTCTCATTCGTAGTAACTAAGAAAGAGTGAAATCAAAGAACCTAACTCTTTTGAAGATCATCTCGCTATGAAAAAGACGAATTACACTTACCCCAAGTCTCCAACTCTCCTAGCGTGCTATTCAAAAGGATAATATCGAGTTCTAAAAAAAGTGTAAGATCACCAGAATCATATAAACTAGAGCTTATATGGGAGAAAATACACCATCCAAAATAAAGAAACACATATCAGTTGGTCTGAGAGTATCATAGATACTGATTATTTGATAAACCTACACCAACATTCAGATTAAACTGATGCTTCCATGGACAACACTAGAGATGGAATTATGCGAGAAAAAACAAGAGCAACCATTAATGTAATCCGATGCTCTCGTGAAGAGCAGCGGAAATGGGGCAACAAGAGAGTGAAGAGGAGAACAATTTGAACTTACAAATGGAAGCCATGCGGCTCACCCTGCTTTTTCCCCTTCTGCTCTGCTCAAAGGAGACTGTGTTTCTGTCTCCTCCTCTTGCCTTCGTCTCTCCTGAAGTGTTGATGAGCTTCTTGTGTAGAACAGGAGAGGTCTGCCTGGGAATATTCCCGGGAGACTGATTTATTTCTTGTAATTTGCAACGCTGTTTCTGATACACAGATACTTTCTGTACCAGTTAAGAGCTAAGCCAAGGGAGATGACAATACGACCCTCCTCTGCAGACTTCTATTTATCAGGATTTGGACACGGCACGAACTTCCAATAGTTTAGTGAAACAGAATGAAAATGATGGAAGATGATGACCCGATGTCATGTGCATAGTCTTAGTAAATTTCGGATGCCTTCCGAAGGAAATGCGCGCAGAACTTTTGCGTGTTCTGGACAAGTGCGCATAGGCTTTGTTCTTGTTCAAAGCATGAGCGGTCGCTGTTCTGATGGTCCTGGGTCCTCTTGGCAAGAAGCACCGTGTCTGCAAGTCTCTGTCAGTTTTGCACAGGGGTTTTGAATTTTCATGCAGTTAGTCACGTTTTTCAGAGGTCGACGAAAGACACCAATGAATCAAGGGAAAAATGCAAAAAAACCCCCCAAAAGTCACTTGGATTTTGACTTTCCCCCCAAAAATTGTTTTGTTGTAAAACCCCCCAGGTTTGATTTTGTTGCAAAAACACCTTAAAAATTCAAAAAAAAAAAATTAAAAAATTACAAAAAATTCTAAAAAAACTAGAGACAATTATAAGACCTTTTGTGAAATTTGTTTTCAAAAATAATATCCTTTGCATCATATTTCATGGAGAGTAAGTTTGAAAAAAAAAAAGAAAAACGTGCAACTCATTTATTAATTCGAGTTAAATGCATAGTTAATTATTTACTAATCCAAAAATCATGAAACAAAATTTTTTAGTCTTATTACATGATCCTCTATCTTGTAAAAATACATGAAATCTTGAAATAGTTATTGTAACGTGCAGGATTGAGTAAATGTGTTGCAGATAGATTAATTCATAACTAATCCATAACACCCCTAAAATTAGTGAAACCACTTTTATTAGTTTACTTAAACAATTATTTGTGTAGAAAAAATAATGGTAGACATGACAAAGTTAAAATAACTTGAGTTAATAAATGAGCTGTACATTTTTCTTTTTTTTCCAAACTTCCTCTCTATGAAATATGATGCAAAGGATATTAGTTTTGAAAATAAATTTCACAGAAGGTCTTAGATCTCTAGTTTTTTTAGAATTTTTTTAATAATTTTTTTTTAAAATTTTTAGGGGATTTTTTGCAACAAAGTCAAACTTTTGAAGGGGTTTTTTTTCAACAAAACAACTTTTGGGGGAAAAATCAAAATCCAAGTGACTTTGGGGGGTTTGCAGTTTTCCCATGAATCAATTCCGGCCAAGTGTCATGCAGGTCTGGAGGGGCCCCACCCAAGTTTGAATCGCTGCCGTGAAGAATGGGCTAGCAATGCCTGATAGAGACTGTGTACCTGAAACATGCTTCTGAGTTTCGCACAGGTACCAACAAAATAATTTCTGCAACTTATGTTATCTAGTCGTGCATTCGATCAAGAGAAGTGCTTGCTTTCTGGAAACAGAGAGGCACGAATCATAGAGCACTTTTCATTTAATTACATAGTTAAGGGTTATTAATTGTGGACTATGGCCAAAGGAGCCTGGACCGCAAGCCCATCTGAGCCTAAACCGTCCACGCAACATAGTCGCTTTTCCTTCTCTCACATGGTGCCGCTCTCGGTCTTCTTTCACCTCCCTCCCCGCCACCGCTCCTCGTCACGTGGTGCCGCTCCTCCGCCACAGCCCGTCCTCGCCACGTGGTGCCGCTCCGCCGCCGCAGCCCTTCCTCGCCGTGTGGTGCCGCTCCTCCGCCGCAGCTCGTCCTCGCCGTGTGGTGCCGCTCCTCCGCCGCAGCCCGTCCTCGCCGCGTGGTGCCGCTCCTCCGCCGCAGCCCGTCCTCGCCGTGTGGTGCCACTCCTCCGCCGTAGCCCGTCCTCGCCGCGTGGTGCCGCTCCTCCGCCGCAGTCCGTCCTCGCCGCGTGGTGGCCACTCCGCCGGCACCCGTCCTCGTCGCATGGTGCTGCTCCGCCGCCGTCCCTCATTGGCCGACTCCCCTGCAAGGCGAGATCGAAGGAGAGTTTCTGAGCAGTTGTTGCTCTGGTGAAATCCCTTATTCCGCAACCACAGATGCACTAAAGGTTTCACTTGCTATTGTTCATTCGATCGATGACTTCTATTGACCTTGCTGAAACTTTTTATTGACTTTTATAACGCTTCATTCATTAGATCAATGATGATGAGGTGGAATGTTGGATTGTGAAAGCAATAGCATGCAAGATATTGGACTGTAAGGTTGATCAGCTTAATCAGACTGTTATCGTCAGGTAGTCACCTCTCTCAAGGCTTCTCAGGCAATTATGTTCATGTCTAAGAAGAAGGAACATTTGAACTGCTGCTCATCTTTCTAACATGATAGAGCCTCTAATATTCTTGGTCTTATGAAATAAAGTTAAAGTTAAGTTATACCTAACAAGTACCCAATTTGAACACGCCATTATTACCCTAGTGTTTCATCTTGCTCTTTGAGCTTGTCAGGGAGAAACTCGAGAAGACTTCAACAATAATTTGGCAATCACACATGCCAGGGGTCACCCTGTATACATGTTCCTATGTATCATTTTTTGCTTTGTCTACAACAACTGGATAATGCCTTGTGTAAAAAAATTTGCAGTGATAATTGTTCATTGGTTTACACATTGATAGTTTGGTCAAGAAATTCTGTTGAACATGAGACACCGGGAAAGAAACTAGAGTAGACAGTTCACCAACATTTGTTATACCTTTGGTGAAGTTCCAATACGATGTGTATTATCTGCTGGAATTGTAATGGTTGGTGCCTTTTGGCATCTTTCTACAGCTGATATGTAGATGGAAGGGTATAATCACTCGGAGTAGACATGCAGTGGCTACAACAACTCTATGGAGGTTTGCTTATTATGGCCTGAATTATAAATGCTTTTGCTTTGTAATTAATCACTGCGAGCTCTTATTGATCGGGACGAATCATACATTTATTTTTTATCCACAGGAAAATGCGAGTACTAGTGAATCTCATGAGAATGGGAGCAGCTGTGGTGGATTCTACAATGTTGAGGAAAGAAACGTTGCTCTGGAAGAGTTTTGGAATGTAGTGCAGATGACATTTGGAAGCGAAGACGAGTGATATAGTTTCTATAATAAGTATGCCAGGGGCAAAGGATTCAGCATTAGGAAGGATGTTGTGAGGCGTGAGAAAAAGGTTGGGGACATATTCTACAGACGTTATCTGTGCTGTAAAGAAGGGAGTCGAGATCCTGAACTAAGACATCAAGAATCAGAAAAGGAGGGAAAGAGCAAAAACAAGATGTGATTGTCTTGCTCAACTCTGCATTAGACTTGACAAGGCATGTGGTATTTGGTTTGTTGACAATTTTGTGGATGACCATAATCATCATTTGACATCTCCTGATGAAACTCCGTTTCTTCGGTCTCAAAGGAAGATGACAGAATCTCTGAAATCTGAAATTAAACTAATGGAATCAATGGGCATCTGAAAGCATGTAATAATGGATATCTTGGAGTGCAGGTATGGAGGATATGATAAGGTTGTTTTTGTTAGGAAGGACATTTACAATTTATCATCTAGTTATAAGAGGTCAAGAATTGTGGATGGTGATGCAAATGCTGCTTTAGAGATCATGTAGATCAGGCGGGACAAGGATCCTGATTTCTTTTATGAGTACCAAGTTGATGCTGAAGGCCGAATGAAAGATCCTTTCTGGTGTGATGCACAGTCGCGCATGGACTACCAATCATTTGGTGATGTTGTTGTGTTTGATAGCACATATAGGATTAATAGGTACAAAATGCCATTTGTTCCGTTTGTTGGACTCAACCACCACCGCCAAACTACAATATTTGGTTGTGGTATCATAGGAGATGAGCGTGTTGAGTCATATATTTGGTTGCTTGGTGTGTTTTTTAGAGCAATGTGCCAACAGAAGCCAAAGTCCATAATTACCGATAGTGACAATTCAATGATGAAAGCAATCCAATGTGTGCTACCAGGTACCAGTCATCGCATTTGCTCTTGGCATATTAAGAAAGGTATGCTTAAGCATCTTCACCAGTCAAACCTCGAACAGTTTAGGTCATTCATATACGATGCTTGCTTACCGACTATCTTTGAAGAAAAGTGGAAATCCTTTGTTTCAAAGTACCAAACTAGTAGGAATAGGGAGTGGCTGAATAGGATATATAGAAAGAGGGAATTATGGGCTGCTACCTTTTTATCTGACAAGTACTTTTTGGGTATGAGAAGCAACCAGCGAAGTGAGAGTTTGAATTCTCTTCTTCACTGGCATCTTGACTACTACATGTCTCTAGTTGATTTGGTAGAACACTACGAGGTTTGCATTTCTGCTATGCGTCGAAGGGAGGCCGAGTTTGATTCCAAAGCATCACAGTCTTGGCCTGCCACTATTACCAACAGCCAAGAACTCGAAGAAGCTGCTGGACATATTTTTACATCAGCAAATTTCGATTTAGTCCAAGGAGAGCTTCAGACGATATGCAGGTTTGATGTTCTTGGAGTTTTGCATGAAGGCAAATGCACCAGATACATGGTGACTTCAAAGGAACAGCAGGGAAAGTTGTTTTATGTTGACCACACTTTAGTAAAGTCTGTTTCAGATATTAAATGCAGATGCCAAAAAATGGAGCGAGATGGGATCCCTTGCAGGCACATTCTCTGTGTTTTGAAGCATTTGGAGTTGAACGAGATACCAAAGTGTTGTGTGCTGCAGCGGCTTTCAAAAAAAGCAAAAGGTAGCCTTCCTTCTATTAGGAAAAGTGATTTACATGTTTGGACAGAGAAACAAACGTGATATTATGAGTTGAGCGACATAGGATCTGAACTATTTGACTTGTCATCCACTGATCATGGTGCCTTTGAGGAGCTGAACGAATATATGGTTGAACAACTATCAAAAAGAAGAAAGACATCCAATCACACTCACAGGGATGTTGGTGAGAAAAATAATTCATTCTACTATCCTAAAGGTTCGGTTGTCGATCCCGCAAATGCGGTCACCAAGGGTGCACCTAGGGCTAATAAGAGGCAAAGATCATTTGATGAGCGCAGGTTGAGATTATGCAGTCGATGTCGCCAACCTGACCATGATATTCGGCATTGTCCCCTTGCAATGAAAGAAGAGTAAGTTTATCACATGTTGAGCAAGGCATGAGGGTGAAGCATTGGATGAGATGCTTGCTTATAGTCCTGTTTTGTTATCTGTGGACCTTGTAGTGTATTTTGCTATTCACTATATTAATTGTCTAAAGTTGGATGCTACAATACTTGCAGCATGGACTAAGTCTCTTTAGTTACATTCATATCTTTATGGTATACGTTGTTATCTTTCAATTTAGTTATATTTTTCCAGCACTGACAGTGTTTAGCTGCCAAGGAATAGTATTGGACTATGCATGGCCATTTAGCTTTCCTGATGCTGTTAGCTGCACTGTGAGTTGCTGTTGGTTGGTGGGGTTGTAGACTTCTAGAGGAGTCACAAAATCTAATTCAAAAACATTTTCTTTTGAATTTACATGAAATTTGGGCCTGAATGTGATAGTGGGTTCCTTTTTCAGTATACAGGAGTTTATGTTTGTTCATTTGTTTACTTGAGGTTCTTTCATGTGCCGTTAAATGTAGAACACTAGAACATATTGATGTCTTGAGAAGCACAGTTCAAGTTTACCAATTTTTCTAGTTTGTTGTGTGACCTTGTACAAATGACAACCAGAGAAGTATTCACTTATCAGTATTTGTCTACGACTGATATTCTCCTGTCTTAAACTTGAACATGTTTTTGCAGCTGCTAATGTGTTCCTGTGGAGCAACAGGAACATCTCTGCTAGAGTACTTGGTGATGCTACTGCAGTCTGGATCCTATTTGAATTGATTGGCAACCATCTTCTAACTTTTGTTTGCCTTGGTCTTATGTTGATGCTACTTATATTGATGCAGTTTGGAGTTTGATGATATTTATGGACTATTGTTGAGCTTAAAAACCATCTACTCTATTTCACCATGGTTTTGGTGAAATAATTTATTATCTTGTTCTGGTTGGACTATTCGTACTCAGTTTGGGATGCGTTAAGCCTATATTGTTCTGAGCTTAGTACAGATGTGATTAGTACAGAATCTCCCCCGTGCAAACAAATTGTTCCCTGACACGTTTGATCTCATAGACGAGGTACTCTAATTCATAACAAAGTCACTTTTATATTATGTTTTGCATCGCTTTAACGTTTGCATAACAATGATTTAATGACTACTCAGGACAATCATGAGAACACATTTTCTGACAATGATAAGGTACCTAGTACAAATCTTCCTAGGGAGGCACCTACTGAAGAATCCATTGGAACCCATGATCAGCGCAATGGCAAGAAGGTCTATGATGTGGATGTGTCTAATAACCACAACATTGATATTTCATCTACCAAAGTGTCAGAGGAGGCCACCTTTGTGGGTGCAAAAGGAAAAATGCAATATGGGAAAAGCAAAGAGAGTTCATTTATTGACTTAACCATTACCTCTACTTCTGTAGAGGAGATAAACTCCAACATTGCTAAGAGAGTCAAGTATTTTAGGAACCACAAAAAAGCAAAACATACAATACGAACTCCTATTGTCCTAAAGAAGACGCGTGGAGTACGCAAGTGCTAAGGTAATCTAATTTGCACAATTCTTTGAAAATATATAAACAACATTACATGTAATTAATGTTTCTTAAATTTACTTTTAGAGTTGGCACTAGATGATGCTTGCAAACTGTACATTGAAGTGTACTACAAATCAGACAAGGATACTGTGGTGATCCACTTCAGCAGGTTTCAGACTGCTTTGAAGTTATGGATTTAAGACCCTTAATACTTGGACCATCACATGATGCCAAGAGCAAATATCTAAATGATAAGGTAAGTACTCTCTCCGGTCGTTTTTACTTGACGTTCCGACCAGAGGGTCTTGCCTGCTGCCAGTGCAAACGCCCAGTCGGTAATGTCATATATTCCCAACCGGTGGGAGTACTATTATAGTGTTTTGCTTACTAGTATAGTGTGTGTGAAATACAAGTGCCTTAGGATAGCTTTATATGTGCAGGTAATAGATGCACGTGGCCAACAATTGATGGATGCACGTGCTAATGAGGAAATCCATAACAACATTTTTGTCGTTGGAACCCTCATGTACCAGTTGTTACTGGGCTTTGGAAAGCAAATTCCTGAAACGGACACTTATGTTGACCTAGCTCTGGAAATGATCAACAATGATATGGTTAGTTCACCGTACTCACATTCTAATTTGGGACTACCATATTATTAATTTCATTTATCATATATGTGCAGATTTTCATGCCCATAAATATAGAGTATGAGCGCATGAAACACTGGATCCTATTCGTGGTAAACAACAAGAAACAAGAGTTTCAAGTTTTAGATTCCCTGTGGAACATAAGCATGTACCGACAAAAAATGATTAACTTGGTAATCCATTTTGTTGAATTATTTCTAATATTTTTCTTAGTTTTCTTACTATTTAATTATACCTGATTGGATCTAATGTGAAAAATACAGAAAAATGTCGTCAGCAATTTGCTAGCTATGGTGGCAAGGAAAAAAGGAATTCATATAAGAGACGTGAGTGATTGGCCGATCAATGAATACAACAACATACCAAATCAGGAAGATGGGTACGTTACTAAAATTGTATATATTGAATGATTTATAAATGTACATATTAATTTTGCTTTTTTGTCTTTTCATTTCAGGTGTTCTTGTGCCCTCTTCGTCCTTAAGTTTATCGAACTATGGAACGGAACTGAGCTAAGAGAAACATTTACCCAAGTATGATACAATCCTTTATTAATTGGTGTTTTTTCTGTACATTTTACGAAGCTAATTGTTAACAAAAATAAATATTCATCTTGCGTAGGATATATCCACGTATTTAGGAAAACCTTGCTGGCCGAGCTTATATTCTCAAAGCTGAATGTCCTGGTGGATGTGATAGAGGATCTGCTGTGAAACGTTAATTTTAGTACCCCGTATGAGATACATTTAGTTGGTACCTTGGACGGTTAATTTTTATATATTCAATTTTTATTAGAATTTCTGTAAGGCAGTGCTGTTTAAAAGGTTTTTAAATGAAATATTTTTTAAGTATCAAAACATGCCTGTCAGCTATTTCACTGCCATGCGGGCTAGATGGCTGGGACACAGTCACACGGGCGCGCGGCACAATGAAAGCGCAAAAGAAAGAAGGTGAATTTGTGCTTGGGCGCGTCAACAGATGACTGAGTTGACTTCCTCCGATGGCCAACACCATCGCTGCCCACGAACCACGTTGTGGCCTTGTGGGAGACTGAGAACCACCTCCGACTCTTTTGCCCACTCGTCGTCCCCTTGCCCAATTCCCTTACCATTCTGTCCACTCATCGTTCCCTTGCCCACGTTTGCCCAGCATGGCATCGGCGTGGTCTGCTCTCCAACTCTTAATGGTGCAAAAGAACTTCTGTGGGATAATGAAATATCTCTGGAGGTTGGGAAAAAGGTGACGCTCCTAGTTGCTATTCTGTTCGTGTATGGTGCTCAATAACTTTGGTCCATATATTTCGGAGGTAGATAAATCTCTTTATTTTCTTCATCCTAAAACTATGCTGCCAATATGTTGTTTTTGTCATCCTAAAACTATGCTGCCAATATGTTGTTTTTGTCATAATACATTTTAATATGTTATTTTTCTGACTTCCTAATATTGATCTCAGCTAATTTGTTTCTTTCCACCTCTGAATAAGTTTACATCATATCGTAGTACTCTCTTTGATCTCAGCTAATTTGTTGTTATGATGTTTACTGTAGAAGTTAAGCCGTGGAGCATTGGTTTGACTAATGCAGAGGAATCCCAGGTTGACTACTTTCAAGAATCAGCTCTTGAGAAGAGGATACTCTAGGTTTTGCGTAACCTTGTGCGTGATCTCTGTTTAGTCGAACTTTCGGGAAATATTTTGTAGTGCAGCATCAACATAGAGGGGCCATCTTGTTGCCGTGTATATGTTCATATTGTAGCAATTTATATTCATTTTTTTAGTTCAAAAGCCAAAAGGTGGTATATAAAAAGTCTTAAACCTTCTGCTTAGTTACAAATTACTTCAGGAGTTTCAATAAAAGCATGAGTCATTTTTGTCTGCAAGTACTGAAATTTTCTTCAGGTGGGATGATGATGTAAAATTTGTTGTCGGAGACAATAAGCTGTTGCATTTCGTAGCATAAATATTGGCAGCAGAATTACATTTGAGCAAAACTCTCGGTACAACCAGGAGGAAAAACAGTAAAAATTTCTGAGTACAACTAGGCAAAGCATTAAAAATTTCATCATCAGATCTAAACAAAAATATGAATTATCATAATTTAATAAGATAAGCATTAGCAAGGGAGGAAAATTATCATGACAAACTGCCATCCTGTCGAAAAACTTGGTACATGTGTAATGTAACAACTGGCTTGGTATTGTTTAGCATGCCATTGCAAGTTGCAACCCAGATCTAGCCAGCATGGTCACGGGATCCAAGTAACTCAGGTTACAAGCTATCTCGTACAAAAGATTGCTCATCCAATCTCAAGCTACAATCTCAATAATCTTAATTCAGAAACTCTCCTCCGATCAACGGATCATCGAGCCTTGCATCCCTTGTGTCCTCTCTTCAGTGACCTTGTTGGCTTGGATTGTGCTGATAGCACTGGCAATGTTTCCCTGGACCATAATTTTCAATGAAAACTGAATCAGGAGCACAATAAACATTAACAGGTCAATTCACGAGAGTAGTCTCTCTAAATAACATACTTAAATCAAGTTGCAAATTAGATATGAAATAAGAGATTACCCTCCAAACTTGTAGCTTTGTGCGCAGACCCTGCCACTGTGGCATTCCAAAGATTCTCTCAGAATGCCGACTGAAATTTGCACATCAGACCACATATTAACCGAAATAAGAAAATAATGTCATAAGATGGAACAAATAAACATTGACCCACAGCTAAAATATAAAGATTGCCTGAGAAGCCTTGAGAGAGGTGACTACCTGACGATGACAGTCTGATTAAGCTGATCAACCTTACAGTCCAATATCTTGCATGCTATTGCTTTCACAATCCAATATTCCACCTCATCATCATTGATCTAATGAATGAAGCGTTATAAAAATCAATAAAAAGTTTCAAAAACTCTCCTTCGATCTCGCCTGGCAAGGGAGCCGGACAACAAGAGACGGCGAGGGACAGCGGCGGAGTGGCACCACGCGACGAGGACGGGTGCTGGCGGAGCGGCAACCACGCGGCGAGGACGGGCTACGGTGGAGGAGCGGCACCACGCGGTGAGGACGGGTTGCGGCGAAGCGGCACCATGCGGCAAGGACAGGCTGCGGCGAAGGAGCGGCACCACGTGACGAGGAGCGACGACGGGGAGGGAGGTGAAAGAAGACCGAAAGCGGCACCACGTGAGAGAAGGGATAGCGACTGCGTTGTGTGGACGGTTCAGGCCCAGATGGGCTTGCGGTCCAGGCTCCTGTGGCCCTAATCCACAATTAATACCCTTAACTACGTAATTAGATGGAAAGTGCTTCGTGATTCGTGCCTCTCTGTTTCCAGAAAGCATAGAAGCACTTCTCTTCGATCAATAATAGATGAAATTTTGCGAATCATCTTCTTTTTATATATATGATCGTTTTTATTCTGACAATATGAACTGAGGAGCATTACATTGAAAAGATGCGGCATATTCCTTAATCCTTGCCCCTGTGCGTGTACCATGATCTGTTGACTTCATTATTTCTAGTGCATCATGTTGATGACAGGAGACATTGAAAAACGGCAAGTGCCGGAATAGATTTAGGACTTGAGACGAAGAATATAATGAGGTGTAATCCATTTCTCCGAGCCCATGAGTTATGCAATCTAAAATTACCATCTGATCGACTTTCATTACATGGAGGCAACGGCACAACTGAGGAAGATTCAGCCGTGTTGCTTGCCTGTATAAGCGATCTGTTATCTCAACTCGTCATTCATCATTCTATACCCAGGAGTCCCAGACGAACTATTTGTTTTTCAATTTGGGGAATAATATGCAAGTGCGAACCATAATTTTAGTGAGCCAATTGCAGTAAGCATATTCCCACTGTGATCAGAATACTCCTGTGAACAAATTCTGAATATCAGCATACACAAGGGGGGGAAAACTGACCTAATCCTATTATTTTTAACTTATACCAACAGAATAACACGTGCAAGCGTGACAGCACACACGAGTTCAACACATCTTAAATCCCCCAGCCAGCAATTCATCAGCCTGATGTTGATTGGTTGTAATATCGACATTACTCGAAACAGATTGATGCCACCATTCAGAAATATTCATGATGAGCAAAACATCAAAGTAGCTCGATGGAAATTTAATACTAAATTGCACCAAAATTTGCAAAAAAAATCAAGGAACTAATTGCACAGATATAGTCCGTTTTATACCAAATAAACTGTCATAAGATTATCTAGAAATGTTTGGAACATCAAGCTAATCATAGAATCCAAGTACAAATACTCCACAAGGCACAAGCCCATTACAAGGCTAACATCATTGAAATCCCAAACTATACGCTTCTAAGCAACTCTAAGTAGGTTTAAATGGCCATTAGATCACCGAAATTGCGCATCAGGAAGATGGATCCGGCAAATAGACCTACAGCCTTTAGCAGCTTCTGTAAACAAAAAGACAACAGAAAACAGTGTAGTTAGCTCCAAGGAACAATTGGGAAGATTATCAACAAAAATAAGAGCAATAATAGACCATACTTGAACTTTGTGTGCCTTGTTTCATGCACCAGGAAAAAAGGGGACCTGATGCTTAGGAGGCTAAAATGTTGGATTAACTTGTCTATAAACCCCATTGTTTCAAAAAATGGCAATCTATCCCGTCTAAGCGGCACCAAGGAGGTAAGCACCACCCTCCCACCTAGGGTCGTTTAGGCAGTGATTAGGCGGAAGGCACCATCCTCGGGCCTGCATAGTGCCTAGCACTTGCTAACACATTGATAGGCTCTTGTTAGCTAAGTAGTCTTACATGTAACTTATATCTAAAAACAAACTCTACAATAGTGCATCAGTTGCAGTAAACTTCCCAACTCCCTTTTCGTTTGATGATTTAGACTTGTACACACATACTAAGAACAAGCAAAGATCATGCTCCTACTACAGTTGACCCTTACTTGCTCACTGAATTTCTTTATCGCCTAAACCATATTTATGACCGATGAAAAAAGAGCCGGAGCATTGTAAAATGTAGCATACACTAAATGATGTAAGGGCACTTTAGGAAGAGATAGGTATGTCTCTTCTCGAAATCCTACAACAAAAAATAAAAATGAACACTTGTCCACTCCTAAACATAAAAGCAAAAGAGGAATGGGGGTACTAACAGGTAAGTTATACAACTCTCTTAAATTCTACAAAACAGCATACAGAAACAGAAACACATTAAGCAATGCCAAAGAATCTGGCATGACAAAACAAGACCAGAAGTTTCTAGTGATTCATTGATGTGGATCTTACATCTCTGGCCAAACTTTTATATGATGTTTGTATGTTTGGTCATGTAGTCACTAGTGAGGAATGACGATATGATGCTCAATTGCTCATCTTTGTACTAACCAACATGGTAGCAATAGCAAGCAGGTTTCCAACATGATGGGATACTTGCTCAATCCTACCTAGCACTACTATAGTTCTCTCTCCTTTTTTTAACAACAACAACAACAATAGCCTTTGTCCCAAGCAAGTTAAGGTAGTTTAGAGATGAAACCCACAAGATCCAACTAAAAAGGTGATGAGAAAACAATAATGATAATAAAGGTACTAGCAATAGTAAAAATAAATAAAAGTAGTACAAGGAGACTGATGCTATTCTGAAAAAAATGAAGAGAAAAAAGGTTTGCTGTTGGCTGAAACTATTCTGAAACATGCTATTTATTGTTCTGAAGTTTGAAACAAAGTGCCCTATTTTGACCACATTTGCGCTCCAAGAAGTACACACTTATAAATTAGCTTTCGTTGTCCGCTAAGTGGTAAGCCTTGCTCTAATTACCAAGGCTGATCATGAATTTGGTGGCATTTTACATTTCTGAGAGACAGAACAGCAAGGCAGTCAAAAGGGTTATTTAGTTAAGCCAGATGCAGCACAGGTCGCCACACAATCAGTTCACAACCTTACAACCAACAGTAAGAAGAAATAGACGAAAGCAAGAAAAAAATAGTAAAAATAATGTGATTCTCTCATTATATTTTGCAGTGGAAAATAAATTACAGCATATGTGCAGGCAAAACACAAACTTATGTCCCCTGTTGACCCATAGTGGACTTTAACTAGGAAGGAACGAAACAAAAAACTCCTAACGTAACTGAAAAAAGGTAACTGGTAACTACTACCATGGTAAAGGGATTGCAAATGGAAAGAGTCTCAGGGCTTGTTGTTTGGGCTTCTGCTTTGAGGCTTTTCTGAAAAGCTGTGCTTTTAGTTTGTCTGAAAAGCTACTTCTGGAAATAGGCTATTGGCTTCTACAACAAATTGTTGACTTCTCAGCACATAGCTTCTCAAAAAGCATCTCTCAGCGAGCTTCTCAGCTTTAGTTCATTTTCCTTAGGAGCAGGCTTCTAGAGTGATCATAACCCCGTTTGTTCTGACTTCTGGCTTTTAGCAGCAGCAGAAGCACGAAACAAACAGGGCCTTAGTTCGCTGGCATTGCAAGCATAACTAAAAAATCCATCCTACCAGCTATCCAGTGCTTGTTGCAGGTGCCAAAGATGTTCGGACTACATCGATTAAACTATACCTTACTGATAATCCATTTTCCTTTTAGATGGTAAAGAATCCTAACCAGAACATACATACGAAACCTAATCAGTAGAAACATAATTAACATATAATCCATTGAACTTTTAGGAGGTTAGGAGCAAAACACATGTACAAAGAAACCTAACCAGAACATACATACCAAACCTAATCAATAGAAACATAATTAACACAGATTGCAATATCATACAGCGAATCGTCCACTCCAAGAGTGGATGCACTGGCGTGGGATCTATGAGCCAAATAGTACATCCGCACAGAAGTTAACTAGCAAGTCTAGCCTCATGGCAGCAGCGTGAAATCGAATCGAGCATTGAAGTGGGAGATCATCACCAGCCCCACCTCGAACCACGCAGCAGCAAGATTATCGCCACTAGCACCACGGATTCGAACAACAACAGGTCTTTACACGAACCAGGGAGAAGAACAAGAACAAGAAGGGGAAAGTGAGGGCGAGCGGGTAGGGTACGGACATAGTTGAGCGCCCACTGCTCCTCGTCGTTGACCTGCGAGTCCCAGAAGCCCTTGAGCTTCTCCACCGCCGACGCCGCCATCTCCGGTCTGGTCGGATCGCCTTCCTCGAGGGTTAGGGTCGGGGCTTAGGGTTTCGCTTCTCCTCGGTCTCCCTTTCTCTTTCCTTCTCGCGGCCTCTTCTCCGCGGCTCCGGCTTTGTAACCTGCAATTTCCATCTTGTATTGATTGGGCCGGGCCATTATAAGGCTGGCTGACCACAATCTGGTTTGTATCATGATTATTTTTTTCTGGGCCTGCGAAAAGAAAAGCTGCCCTCAGGTCAAGAAATGCATTAGTAAAAATCATGATACAGTCCTCTGATGATGTGTTTGATCTTTGCTGTCTGATTAGTCGAGTCAAGTGAGCTAGACCTCGCCCGGAGAAAAAAGGTAGGCTAGACCTCAAAAATCGAAAACACGAAATTACCTTGGCTCCATGGTTAAAAAAGCAATGAAACAATAACCATCTAAGCTTGATCAAACTTTCTTATTTTTTTTGGAGCAGAGTTGAATCAAACTTGGGTCGGGTTGATTCGAGTCTACAAAGGTTTGAGGCCAAAGAGAAGCTACTAATTAGCTCAACAAAATTCACTTTAAAGAAATAAAGATTTATCTATCTCTTTCTCAACTACTTAAAAAATACGTAGTGATCAGTCCTCAATCAGACAAGATGTCCTGCCCCTCCTCCTCTTTATTTCTGACAGGTGGTCCCTCTTTCCTATCCCCTTCTCAACAGGCACTCTCCCACGAGCGTTATCGCCGCTCACCTCCTCCCTCCCATTTGCACCGCCACCGCTCGTCCACGGCACCACCGCCCACCAAAATGGAACGATTCCCAAGCCCTTCCACCACGTCCTGTCTCCAGATCCGGTGGAGATAGACTCTATCTGTGCCTCAACGGCCGAGCGCCTCCACCATGCCCTCGTCATCTAGGAGGGACAGCCACACTGCCCCCTAAGTAGATCTAGTAGTCATGCATCCCCCGAGCCAAGCTACATGGCTAGATCCGACGAGCGTCATTCGACTTCCCTAACCATGTGGCGACGACCACCCCAGATGGCAACTTCTGTGACACCCCCGTGGCCCAAATGTAGGAGCAGGTCTTCCGTATTGGCGGAGAGAGAGAGAGAGAGAGAGAGAGAGAGAGAGAGAGAGAGAGAGAGAGAGCGGGAGAGAAAGGAGAGCGCGGGAGAAGCGGAGGTCGGTTGGGGCGCACGGGGATATTTCCAGGAGGAGGTGGCTGCCGCAATGGTGAGCAGCGTAGCATCGCACTGAAGGACATGGTGGACGCGCGGCACGTGGATGGCCGAGTGCACATGGGCATGGGAGAGGGCGTGACGGGCATGGTGGATGCGTGGCACGTGGATGGCTGAGCGCACATGGGCATGTGAGAGCGCACGGGAGCAGGCCGACGTGTGGCGAGCTGGGCCAAGGGGCGCGATGGCAGCCCAGCGTGGGTCAGAAGGAGGGGGAGGAAAGAAGAAGGCCGTGCCGGCTGGATGGGCTGAGAAAGAGAGGGAGAGGAGGAAATCTGTCCTGGGGAGAAATGGAAGAAAAGAAGGAAAAGAAAAGGAAAAAATGAGGAGGAAGTTTGTAATAAATTCAAATGGAGTATTTGAATTTAGTTTTTACCTTGGATTAGGATCAACTCATTTGAACATATTTGAACTATGATTTGGATTTGGATCTTGAGATTTTGAAGATGATTTAAATCAAAGGATTTGAATTTGAATTGGATTTGCGTTGAATAGAATCTTAGAGTAGATTTGAAATGGAGAGACATTCGATTTCAAACCTCCACACAAAGAACTATAAAGATCTCAAACCAATGCATATGAACCAATTTAATGCAGGAATTATTTTGAAATTGATTATAATGCACTTAATATATATGAATGTATACACACTGGTATATATACATTCATATACTTATTTCCTTAATCTTAGTTAGCCTAACTAATCATAAAAAGATTTGATTTGGAGTGAAATTTGCAATTAATTTAACATGTTTAAACTCAGGATATTACAAACCTACCCCACTTAAACAGAAGATATTTGGAAACTCGTTCTTCAGATCCTTTTCGTGTTCCCATGTAGCTTCTACTTTCGTGTGATTACTCCATTTTACTGGGTAGAACCTAACTGTTGTTCTTCTGGTTTGACGAGTTGCCATATCTAAGATTTGAATAGGTCTTTCCTTATACGGAAGATCTTGCTGGAGATCCATGACTTTTAAGGGAACTTGTTCCTTTGGAACCCTCAAATATTTCTTTAATTGCGCTACATGGAACACATTGTGCGCATTGGACATCTCTTCCGGAAGTGCCAACTTGTATGTCATTGCTCCAATCTTGTCGAGAATCTTGTATGGTCCCACATACCTAGGTGCAAACTTTTCATGAACCTGAAATATCCGGGTGCCTCTTATTGGGGATACCTTAAGTTATATGTAGTCTCCAACTTTGAAGGTCAAGTCTCTCCTTCGGTTATCCATATAACCCTTCTATCTACTTTGAGCTGCTCTAAGATTTTCTCTAATCTCAGCAACTCTTTCTTCTGCGTATTTTATTAACGTAGGTCTGAAGAGCGTATACTCTCCTACTTCTAACCATAGTAAAGGTATTCTGCATTTCCGTCCATATAAAGCCTCAAAAGGCGACATCTTCAGACTAGCTTGAAAATTGTTGTTGTAAGAGAACTCTAGAAATGATAGACGTTTCTCCCAGTCTTTTGCGTAGGTTATATCACATGATCTCATAAGATCTTCCAAGATCTGATTTACTCTTTCAGTTTGACCATCAGTCTGTGGGTGGTTGGCAGAACTAAAGTCCAATCTAGTTTCCAGGGTAGTGTGCAAACTCTTCCAGAATCTAAAGGTGAACTGGGGGCCCCTATCAGAGATGATCCTACTTGGGATTTTGTGCAGTCTCAAGATATTGCCAATATACAAGTCAGCCAACTTGTCTCCACTATAGGTTGTCTTAACAGGTATGAAGTGAGCCACTTTAGTCAAATGATCCACGATAACCCATATGGAATCGTTACCCTTTTGAGTTCTAGGTAATGCAACTATGAAATATATACCAATTCCATCCCATTTCCAAGTTGGGATCTGCAATGGTTGCAGCAATCCTGCTAATCTTTGGTGCTCTGCCTTGACCCTTTGACAAGTGTCACGCTGAGCAACGAACCCTACTATGTCAACCTTCATTCATGTCCACCAATATTTGGTCCTTAGATCCATGAATATTTTGGTACATCCAGGATGAATAAAATAAGGGGAGTTGTGGGCTTCATTCATGATCAACTCCCTTAGGTTTTCCCAATCTAGTACACATAATCGATCCTTGTACCATGTAGTTCCTTGCTGATTCACTCTGAACCCTGGTGCTTTATCTAAACTGAGATTCTTTTTTATTTCCAAAACCTCTTCGTCTTCTGATTAGGCTTCATGAATTTTGTCTTACAGTGTTGGATGTAACACTAGGGTGTGAACTGCCCTTGTGTTATGTGCAGAATCAATTGCTGCATTTCTGAGAGAAGTTCTAGTCTTAACTCTAGTACTGGAAGACTACTACAGTAAACTTTTCTACTCAGGGCATCAGCCACCACATTAGCTTTGCCCAGGTGATATTGGATACTCAAATTGTAATCCTTTATCAACTCTAACCATCTTTGTTGCCTCAGGTTCAATTATGACTGAGTGAAAATATACTTCAGGCTCTTGTGATCCGTATAGATCTCACACTTATTTCCAAGAATGTAGTGTCTCCATATCTTAAGTGTGTGCACAACTGCTACTAACTCTAGATCATGAGTTGGGTAATTCTCTTCATACGGCTTCAATTGCCTGAATGCATAAGCTACAACCTTGCCTTCTTGCATCAATACACAACATAAACCTTAGCGTGAGGCATCACAATAGACCACGAAATACTTCTGAATATCTGGCAACTTTAACACTGGGGCGGTAGTCAGTCTTTTCTTGAGTTCTTGGAAACTCTTCTCACATGCTTCATCCCATTCAAACTTGGTGTCTTTTTGGAGAAGCTTGGTCATTGGCTTGGCCAATTTTGAAAACCTTCAATAAACTTGCGGTAATAACCCACCAGTCTAAGTATGCTTCTGATTTCTGAGATATTGGCTGGTTGAATCCACTCAACCACTGCTTCAAACTTTTGAAGGGTCCACCGATATTCCCTCTGGCATGAGGACATGCCCAAGAAATGCCACTTCTTGAAGCCAAAATCCACACTTGCTGAATATGGCGTAGAGCTGGTGTGCTCTTAGCCTTTCCATAACCACCCTCAGATGTTGTTCGTGCTCTTTGACACTCCTTGATCAGATGAGAATATTATCAATAAGGAACAATTTGCTGAGTACCATTGCAAAAATCACAAAAGTTGGAAAATACCATCGGTTGTGACGATGACATATGGGTCTATGTCATCCTCACAACTGATGGTATTTTCTAATATGGGCACTTTTGTGATGGTACCCACCTAATTTTTTTCTATCAATAAACACTATCACAAATTGGTCTTGTTCCTCCATGAACACCTTGTTCATCAGATTCATAAAGTATGCTAGGGCATTTATCATTTCAAATGACATGATTGTAAACTCATTTTCTAACCTTTAATTGGTAGTATCCATATCTCAAATCTATCTTAGAGAAGTACTTGGCTCCCCTTAACTAATCAAACAGATCATCAATACAGGGTAGTGGGTACTTGTTCTTGATGGTCATCTCATTCAAGGAGCGGTAATCAACACACATCCTTTGACTCCCATCTTTCTTCTCTACAAATAGAACTGGTGATCCCCAGGGGGAAGAACTAGGTCTGATGAACCCACTTGCTTGCATTATCTGATTTGCTCCTTCAACAACTCTAGCTCATTAATTGCCATTCTATATGGTCCCTTGGCAATCAGGGCTGCTCCGGGTAGACATTAATAACGAACTCTATGTCACGATCTGGTGGCATACCAGGTAATTCCTTTGTAAATACATCAAGGTATTCACATAATATTGGCACCTCTTTTATTGACTTAGTTAACTTGCATATCATTGGGCCTGATTTGGGTCCTTTAGGCTCAAACTCTACCTTGATTCCTTTATGATTGACCAGAGTAACTCTTCTACTAGCACAAGCTATATTGCTCTCATGCTTGGTTAACCAATCCATTCCCTGTATGACCTCTATTCCATTTGAATTCAGAATAACTAGATTTGCTAGGAACTCTACCCCACTTAAACAGAGTTTAACCCAAGGGCATCCAAGACGACACAAGATATTTCCCACAAGGGATCGAACCAGCTTAGGAGTCTTAAGAACCACAGTTGGTAACTTATGAAGTGCAACAAACTTTGAAGAAACAAACAAATGCGAAGCTCCAGAATCAAATAAGACTGTTGCAAGGGTTGATTTGATGGGAAACTCAACGAGTATGACTTTCGGTGCTTCTTGGGCCTCCTGCGCATCAACGTTGTTCACGCGCCTCGTCCATAGTTCCGTGCTATCCGACTGATTGATTCTCTCCTTGTCATGCTCCTGCTGCTAGAGCTCTAGGGGCTGAACGGGTTGGAGCATTGTTCTTGTTGGCATTGGGGCAGTCCTTCATGTAGTGACCTAGTTGATGGAAGATGTAGCATCTCCTCTGTGTAACTGCTGGAGTTTGGGTGTTGCTCTGATGGGATTTCCCTGCATTGGAACTGTGGGGAGCTGACGCTGCTATGTGGGATGTGGACCCCGGAGTCTGGTATTGCATAGTTTGTTATTGCCGATATTGGAATTTCTGCTGCTGGCTTTGGCTATTCCATCGGGGTCTACTACCCTGCTACCTTTGGTCAAAGAACTTTCTCTTCCTTTCTGCCTCTATGGGTGCATAGGCCTCTTCTAGAAGAATGCTCCTATTCATCAGAGTGTTGAAGTCATGATAGACGACAGGCACGAACTGGACATCCAAGCTGCGTTGCAGTCCTTTCTTAAACGATCCTGCTTCTTCTTGTCTGTTGATACGTCTTCTATGGTAGAGTGGGAAGATGGTTGAACTTCTGGATATACTGGTTTACTATCATTTATCCTTGTTTTAGGCTTTGAAATTCGTGAGCCTTCATTTCCATGGTCCCTTCCGGCACATGGTACTTCTGAAACTCTTCATATAATTCCTCCAAAGTGATGGCATCGGTATCTAGTGATGCCTCGTAGTAATTCTTCCACCATTCTGCTACTAATCTAGTAAGTTGATGGGCAGCGAGATTCATCATGTCTCGGCCCTCACAATTTATGATCTTGAGCTTCCTAGTGATTGTCCCGAGCTAGTCATCAGCTTCCAAGGGGTCGTCGATACTATCGAAGGTTGGAGGTTTGATCCTCATAAACTCTGCCATCTTGTTCTGAGGTCCATAACATCCGTTGTTGTTTCCTACTTGTGCTATGGCCTCTAGTAGGTGGGTTTGTTTGACCATCACTGCCACTAGGTCAGTTCCGGTGATGGGGGCAGTGGGGTTCCTTGACTACTGGGATGACTTTGCTGGACTTCCTACTCTATTGGTTCTCGGCTGACTTGGGAGTTGGCAATCCTGTCTCTACCTCTACCTTGGCTCGTAGCAGCTCTCCCCTGCCGTTGTTATCAAAGGCAAGACGATTGCCTGGATGACTCCATTTGTTCTCTGTAGATAAGAGAGAAAACAAGAGCTGAGATGTAGCTAAAAGATGAGGGTAGGCAAGATAAAAGCAAGAACAATCCTTACCAATCACACAATCAAGAGCCAACAAGAATCAACACTGAACAAAAGCACCAACAACATGTATTAAACAAACCTAGGACTATCTCTACTAGGTCACTAGTACAAAAGTTTTCGTTCTAAAAGCGACAAAAGCATGCTCAGAAAGCATCTGACTACAGGGTTATCTACAACAAAATCTACAATAGGATCTACTCCTACTGCTAACTAGCCACGATGCGTTGTCCTCATGCGTCACCTACGGACCTATCAGTGGCATTGCCAGCGGCTGACTTAACAGGTGAGAGGCTCCCTGATGGTTCTGGGGTGGAAGTGGGATCGAAGATCTTGTCGACACCTTTGTAGCTATCGTGGTCACTAATGAACTCACGCTTGGTAGGGTCCTCCTCCTCCGAGTTGTCGGTGGGTATCGCCATATCTCCATCTTGAATTGGCTCGGCAGGCACTAAACCTCCACTGGCTGCTAGAACTGGCAAGGGGCCAATCGTTCCATCTGCTATAGCTGCTGCTATATGTGCTGGTAGGAGAGGTACACCTGAAAAACGATGTGTTGGGTCTGACTCACGGGTAGCGTGAAGGTACTCTTCCTACCAGTTGTTCTGACTTGGGAGCCATTCATGGCATTCTGTCTGTTAAAATCCCTGTGATGCGCCCTTACCACCCTCTGCCATCCTTCGTGGTTCCTTACCGCGGTGTCTTCAGCGGCTGTGGCCTGGACTCTGGTCTGATCCAGCATCACATAGAGGGCTCTCTCATGTGCCTCTAACTCCTCTGCCCTCTAGCGACTAGCCTGGAACAACTGATATGTCTCATTGTGCATGTGCTCCAAGGCATGGAAGTACTATGATGTGACAGCCACGGTGGTGTCGTCCTCCTCTTCCTCTTATCCTGCATCCTCCCTGGTGGTTAGGCGTGCACACCAAGCAACTCTCTGGCCAGCGGTAGCTGGAAAGTGCCTCATGGGAGTGTGTGTCACCTCTCTGACACGTCTCCTGTATAGGTGCTGAAGTGCTTCGTAGGCCACCAACTGGTATGTGTTAGGGTACCGTACTCCAATGGTGCTGAAGTACCATGGCCGCCAGTTGGGGTGCCTCGGGCAATCGAAGATTTGTAGAAGAACTTAGCACTTCCGAGATCCATTCTCGTCGCACTCATGCCTAGTGTACTCTGGGCATCAGGTATATCTCAGGCGACAACAAGCTTCCCACATCAACTTGGGTGAAGTCAGCATCAGTTTTTCAGCCAGGTTCCCTTTTTAAGCATTTGCCAGTCTCTGCACACGCAAACAGAGGGTCACATAGTCACTTGTCTGCTCGCTGCTCTCAGCCTCCTAGTAGGATGCCTAACTTAGTCCGGTGAAAGAGAAGTCAAGTCCTGCCCATTCAGGACGCATGGTTGCACAGGGATGGCTAAGCATGACGGCAATAACTCAGTCCTTGAACGACCGGAGTAAGTATCTTCTGGCAATGAACACCACAGAGGTGACTAAAACCCCTAGAAGCATCCTCATCCAGAGTACTTGATGAGTAATGTTGGCCTGATCTTCCGATAGGTAGCGATAAGTCGGTGGGTGGAGAACTCGACGTTGATGATCCAAAGGCTTCGACCCGAAGAGATCGTCTCCCTTGCAATCACTACACCACAGCTCCGATGGTTATCAACCGTGTCGCGTGGTTGACCTCGCCAAGAAGGCTCAATCCCTGCAAGCGTACCGAGAACACAAGCAAGAACATAGAAGATGCAATCTGAAATATTGCGAATTGAATTCAAGCACTCGAAGTTGGGGTTCCACAAACACTTGCGGCGGCCTAGTCGGTCCGGAACAAGAGCGAACATCTCACAACTGTGTGTAGATCAATATCTAAGCAAAACCCAACCCTAATTAGAGCGGCGGCTACTGTATATAAAAGACTAGGATCGGCCAAGGACCCCTGGACGTGTCCCTAATGGACTCCAACACATTACACGGCCCAACGGCCCAAAAGATGGTGGCGCAGCACCCTGACATATTCTGGACGTCACCTTATTTCAACAATTTCTGTTGACTCAGAAAGAATTCGGACATGAGACCAATTCCATTGGAAAGCTTATCTCCTTATCTTTCCAACCATGTGTAGAACGTTAAAAACGGAGTCCGTATGCGTCCTGGGCGACGATTTTAGTGCAGGCTGGTCCTGGACTCTGAAACGGACTCGAACTTGATTGGACCTCCACCTTGGCTTGGGCGCCCTTGCTGTTCTTCTCCCGTGTTCCTAAGTAATAATACATCACAATTATTCAGTAGCATCCCATCCTTATCAAAATATAAAGGAACACTAAGGAACGAACTCACCTCATGATTTAGTTGACGTGCACTAGCTCGTGTCAATGGACCTATTGTTGGAGGAATACTCGGTGTGTGTGTATCCGAAAGAGTGATGTCCTCATCAGTACTACTTTACCTGCCCCCGCTAAACAGTTTTCACCCATTCTTACACATCACCCACCGTATCTCACACAACATCAAGGATTTCACATTCATCACAAAATTCACAACCATCAAGGATTCATGGTATAGATGGTATATGAGTTATCATTGATAACAGTAAATTTTATCTCTGAGGAGAGGTGTTTTTAAAAACGACATCTCTGAGGAGACGTATTCTGTAACATCCTGAGTTTTAAAAATGTTAATTAATTACAAATTTCACTCCAAATTTTAAAAAAATTATGATTAATTAAGCTAACTAAAGACAAGGAAGTATGTGTATGTATGCATTCATATATGTAATTGGACTAAGTATTCCAAGTTGAGCCAAAATTTATTCTAAACCAATCCCTGCACTGAATTATTTCACATACGATGGTTTATGGTTTTTATGGTTGTTGTGTGGAGATTGAAATCGAATGTCTCTCAATTTCAAATATATTCTTAGAATCTTCTTAGCTCAAATCCAAATTGAATTCAAATTGGATTCAAATCATCTTCCAAAATCTCAGAGCTTTACTTCTAATTCATAATTCAAATAATTCCAATTGAATTGATCCTAATCCAAAGTCAAATACAAATTCAAATCTCACATTTGAATTTATCCAAAACCCATTTTCTTTTTCCTTTTTCCTTTTTCTCCCCGGGCTCAATCTCCCCTCTCCTTCTCTGATCCGGCCTGGAGCCATCAGCCCAACTCTCCCTCTCCTTCTCTGATCTGACCGTAAGCCATCAGCCCAACCCTTTCCTTCCTCCCCCCCCCCCCCGCTTGTGAATGCACACGAGCGTGGCCCTCCACATGTCGACGATCTCGTCGTCACCACCCGGCCTCCGTCTTCCCTCCTCCAGCGCGATGCCACGTCACCGCGACAGTGCAAAGCCACTTGCCTCTCTCACTTGTCCCATCGTGCGCTCCCGCTCTAACTCCCTCTCGCTTAGCTCTCTCCCACAACCTTCCCTGGCACCAGTGACTTTCACGCCCGGCACACGCATGAACGGTGCAGAGCGCCCACGCCTCGGGAAAATGGTGGGCTCTACCCTGCCACCTCGCCACCGCACCTGCTGCCTATGCCGCCCGACGTCACGAGCCGCACCACCCTGTTGTGCCTCTCCCTCTATAAATAGCAAGCCCGGTCTCTCTCTCTCTCTCCTTTCCCCATTTCGCCATCCACACCACCGCGTCGCGGTCATCATTTACGCCATCGCACCTCCGCCGTTGCAAATCAATTGTCCACAAGCCACTAGAGGCCTGATGGGAGCTACCCACGCACAAAGCCGAGCCAACACCATCACCACTACAGCTTCCCACCGCCTGCTGCCTTCCTGTTCCTTTGACCCAGACACCAGTGAGCCTCCGAGTTCCCCTTCGTGTCTGCGTAGATAGCATGTGGCCGCCCCAAGCTCTCTGTCAGCATGTAGCCGCGTGCCGTCATGCTTCCTGCCTTCCGCCGACGTGCAGCGGTCGCGCCGGCGTGCTAGTGCTGCATATGTATGGCCGGCCATCGTGCCGTGATGCCTAGAGACCTCAGGCCCATTTTTCATTGCAAGTTGGCACCTACCAGTACAGAGGAGGTGCTGCCTAATTTTGGCCGTGTAGCTACCCCTCTTCGGCCGCTGTCTGGTAGCGCTCTCGCCGTCGGCCACCGTCAATGAGCCCTCCGTTGAGTCTGCCTTGTCGCGTAGAAACCCGATGTCCTCTCGTCGTCGTGAAGCCCCGACGAGAAACCAACCCCAGTGAGCTCTCTGGCGTCGTTCCGCCTCGATTCCTCGCCGCCGGTTGCTGATCCCCCTTCACCGTCACGTGCCCACGTGAGCATAGCTGGGCCGCTATTCACGCACCGCGTGGCCCGACCAAGCTGTGCAGCCCAGCCACGAGTGGGCCGGCCTGTTAAGGCGGCCCAGCCTCCCAATGGCTGCGCCCCGTGGGCTGACCCAACCTCAAAGACAACCACTAAGGCCCGCTAAACCACTGGCCCAATCTTGAGCGGGCTGGCACTGTGCAGCCCAAGCTTGGCCTGGCCCATCGAGGCCCAGACCCAGCCCAAATCCAAGCCCATCTTGGCTCACCTGGTACTGTTCATGTGGGCCCAGGTACTGTTTATGTGGGCACAATCTACTGTTTAGTGGGCCCCACCTATAAATAGTGTAATTTCATAATTTTTCTGATTTAATTTTAGATTTAATCTTTCTGGGGTCATAACTTCTCCATTCTGGCTCCGATTTCGGTGATTCTTTCGCTGAAATTCATATAAATTCGGGATCTACCCATCTATCACAATGTGATATTTATTAGGGCTCATTTTGTTTTCTATTTAGTGTTAAATTGGTTCTCCTCTAGTATAGCCTGCATTGATCGTAGTCACACTTTGAAAGTGCATCTGGGCCCCCTAAGTGGGTTTTGGCTTATTGATGACAAGACGATTAAGGAACTAATATGTTTATCTAAGTTATGAACAGTTTAAGTATTAGTTGAGAAGACATATGACGTTTGATGCCTGTCGAAACAAAAGGAGAAGCAAGTAAGAGTACTCAATAGGATTTAAATTCTTTTATTTTTGAAATTGAGTCTAGGATAGCCGCTCTATTAAGAGGGTTATATTTGATTGCTTGGTTAGTGTCTCAATGGTCAAAATATCCTTTAGAACCAACAAGTTGAGAGACACACTCACCCACGGACACCGAGTTAATTCTGCAAAAGTTCACTGAGTCTGGATACTCCGGTGTTCACCGGATACTCCGATACTCAGTGCTTAGTCCGGAGTCTCCGAGGTAGACTCTGGCAGAGAGTCTCGGTTTCGATTTATTTTAATTGAAAAAGACCGGAGTCTCCGGTGTTCACCGGATACTCCTGTAGTTTATGGGTTTTGAGGCCGGAGTCTCCGAGGGAGACTCCGCCAGAGAGTCTCAGTTAAGTCTTTATTTTAATTGAAAAAGACCGGAGTCTCCGGTGTTCACCGGATACTCCAGTAAGAGGATAAGTTTTAACCGGAGTCTCCGAGAGAGATTCCGGCATGGGTGTCTCGGTTAGCTTTTAATCTTTTTGATAAAAAGACCGGAGTCTCCGGTGTTCACCGGATACTCCGGTACCTGGAGAGGCCGGAGGGTCCGACTAGTCTCCGGACTTAGTCTTTTTGAAAGCCCTATCAGGACAGGAGACTCCGGTGTTCATCGGAGACTCCGGTAACTTAACAGAATTGTAACGGCTAGTTCTGACACGTTCTATGACCGTTCTGATGCCATTTTTGGATTTGGGGCCGGATACTCCGGTGTTCACCGGATACTCCGGTCAGGTCTGACAGAACAATAACGGCTAGTTTTTGAGAGAGGGCTATAAGTAAAGATTCTACATTCCTAACACTTTGACATCTACTTATGTTTTTTAGGGAACACATCTACCTATGTTAGTTGGACCGACATTACAGTAAATATTTCTAGGTGAAATATGTTACCGTGTCAATCCTATTGACAGGGATCTGACACTGTTGCTGTTGCCACTTCTGCGATATTGGGTGGCGCCAACATAATTCCACAAAACTAGATTTTGTGTTGATACGCAAAGATTGTGATGCTTTGCTTTTGCAAAGAAAGCCTGGAAAGTTTTCTGACATTGAAGTCAAGACTTATTTTCCTTTTAGACAAGCAAGAAAGAATTTGTTAAATAGCATTTTTCATGTTCTGTTAAATGGCATTTCCAGCTCACTAAACTGAAAGTGGGGATTTCTTCTACTTCAGCGCATCGAACGTCCTCTTTTAATCCATATATCCATTTTCTAGCTTTCTTTTTACATAACCATTTTTATACTGGCTTCTTTTGGCCATTTGTCTACTTCATTTGTGTGTCAACTTTTGCCCTTTGTTGATGGAATATGATATAGCTCTTTGTTTTTTGGACACACTATTTCTTGTTACTGCATAAGAAATCTGTACACTCTGACTTCTGTGCATATGTATGCCTTTCTCTATGGAAACTGTCAGAACACTGATTTCCAGGTGCAATAGAATTTTGGGAATATACATTGCATTTTCATATCTTGTACTTGTTTCATCACATGGGATGCCATCGGAGCGGTGTGCACTTTGCATATGCCTTCTGCTTGAGCATGTACCAGCTCTTGTGCCTAATTCACGATTGTTCAGGCAACGTGTGTCCGTCGCTATCTGTAATTACTTCTGATCATAGATGTTCCGTGCAAAAATGTGAATTAACAGTGTCAGTGCACTACAGAGTGAAGTTTGCGTGTCAATTCTTGTGAGTGCATGCATGTGGTTGTGCACTCCATCTGCCTGTTTTGTTGTTGTCCATATGGCTGGTCTGATTTGTATCTTGTTCTTTAGTCATTTTCTTGTAGATGTGGAAAGTATCTTAGTTAGGCATTTGCTTTCGAGCATTTGTTTTAAATTTTTTGTATCCAGTTAGAAGTTACTTCTATTAGTTATTTAGTTTCATAGCCTTGCATTGGTTCTGGACATTCCAGTTTCAGATTAACGAGTATGTTCAGTCCTAAACGCAATCAGCAACAATTGCCCTGCTTTAATCTGGAATAGTTATTATGAATACATTTGGATTTTACACAGAATACATAGAACAGACTTCTTAGTGTTACGAGTTTTGCATACACAATTTATTACCAAAAGGCCACAAGGTATCAGTTTCAGCAAACAGAGTGGAGAACTCTTTATCTTCTAAACTGAAGTAAAATAGCAGCACCATTCATGGATGTCCTGATGTATCCTGTCTATGAAAAATAGGTCTTACTGCAACGGAATTGAAACAGACAAGCTACAAGTTATCAGAACTGTAAGTTATATATTTTTAAGTTGCTCTTTATTTGCACGCCTGATCCAGGATCTTCGTAATTTAGGGAAAATTGACCTGTCACCAAAAAGCTGAAATCTTCATGTCAAAAGAAAAGCTGAAATCTTGTGTACGTAATAGTAGTATAGAGCAGCATGGCTCTCAGAGTGTAGAATAGTGCAGTTTCATTTCCTCTTAACAGTAGCAATGGTAGTGCTTCTGGATTTCAACAACTGTTGACATCTTTAGCGGAAGAAATAAATATTGCTTTTCTTTATGTTGAGGTGAACAAAGTTCTTTTCCTTTCATCAACATGTTGCCTAAACAATTGAAGGAATTTCTTTTGGTGAACATGAGCTCCTTACCTTTTTATGGAATTGAAAGCAATTACCACTGAAGTAGTTATCATCTATAACATGTTCAATAAGGTAAAACTTGTACTCCTCCTTTGTCCCTCCTTCATGTGTTGCAGTCAGGACTCAGGATCGCTTCATATTTTTGGAATCAGTTGGCACATTTGTAAAATCTGTCAGAAATCTGCATATGGACAGCTGGTTTCTGTATCAAGTTCAGAAGCATAGAAGCCAAATGAACTTCTGTTTCATTTTTAAAACTGATCAACCAAAACAATACAGGAGCATCTGGTGGCTTTGGACATCAATTTCCTAGTAAACCTATGATAACTATATCATCCCTATAACACTCCTGTTGGCACGGATACATTTTACAAGCGCCAAATGGTTGTTATAATCCTTTGATATGGCCAGCAGCATCAGCATTGCAGAGTTACTCTATCCGAGTCTGAATCCTATCTAAACTTCGGGGCAAAATGTTGCAAGATCAGTAATCTTGAACTCGGATATGTAGCCCGTTGGGAGCCGCCACTCTGGGGAACTTTGATATTTTGTTGTTTCCTTCTTCCTCCCATCTGCAAGAGAAGAACGGTTCCAAGACGTCGTCAGCAAAATAGCTCTGGATGTTGTCTTATAGCTATCAAGGTCTTATGAGAGGAACAGACCTGTATCGCGTCACGAAATAGTGAAGGAAAGTTGCAATCTCAACTGTTCCTACTTCCTTCCCTGGGCACATACGGGCACCTCCTCCAAATAACATGAAGTGTGGATGTGATTCCAGGTTCTTCTCCTATTGTCAGGAAGTATTTACCAGATTAGAATTTCGCCACGAATGGTGTCATTTGTTTATTGTTAGTAATACTTGTTTGCTGTATTCCTTACCAGCCATCTCCATGGATTGAAAACCATAGGTTCCGGATACAGGAATGGATCATAATTTATCTCCCTTGTGTAGACATAAATCCTCCAACCTTTTGGAATAACATACCCTGAAATAAATAGATAATATTGCTTTAGAACTAGCTTGCGATTTACATTAAAAAAAATGTTGATAGTAGAAGCAGCATATATCGTGTACAATTCTCACCATTCATTTCTACATCCTGGGTAGGTTTCCTCAGCAGCCCATTGACAACTGTAGCTAATCTTAGAGTCTCATAGATGACCTGCATGTTAGAAGAAGAATTGGTTAGTTCACCATGCTCATATTGCAGTTCTATTGCAGCAGCTTTTTGGGTCTATCATCTCTAACTTACAGCTCGGGTGAAGGTCATCGATTTATAATCGTTCCAGTCAAGGGCATCCTCTGGTGATTTCCCCTTCCTGATGTCAAAATGTTCTTTCTGCAAAAGCCGACAGATCATTGGCAAACTCGACAATTGTAGGACTTCCTTTTTTTACTGTGGAATTGAACTCGGTTCGGGAGCATACGTACCCTGATTTGTTCAAGAGCTTTCGGATTGTCTGACAGGTACTTCACCGCCATCATCGAGGTCGTCGACACGGTTTCATATCCAGAGTATATGAGGGTGATGAGCAGGTCAATGACCTGCTCATCACTGAGCTTTGTCCTGGTGCCCTCATTGCCGCTTAAGAGGGCGTCCAGAATGTCATCGCGGGCACAACCGGAAGACCTCCGACCCGTTATCATCTGTTGTAGCATGGCCACAAGCTTCTTCCTTGCCTGGAGACCTTTTTGGTAATTGGTTCCTGGGATGTTGATTGGCAGGGAGAAGGTGCCAAGTACAAGGGTGTACAGCTCTGTCTTGAGGGCGTCAGAGAGTGGGCCAGCAGAGATGCCAGCAATCTGCCTGAGTGCAGAGAGCAATGCCATCTGAAAGGAGAGAAAAAAGGCAGTTATAAGATTCTGTAATAATAAGTTGCCATGCAAGGAGCAATACTGGTAGTATGAAATTCTGCACCCAAAAGCAACAATGCGCTTCATGAGAAACAAGTGTTTCTTTTTGCATTGAGACATGTGATAGCCATGATGATGCATATTCACTTTGGAATGTGTAGAGAGATGCTTTCCTTTCCCCCCTGTCTGCCCTTTTTTTTTTCTGCTCATAAATTTTTGCTATCCAGCAGTACAGGTTCTAGAAAGCCAAAGATTCCCCTTTTGGTCGAGAGAGGAAAGGAGGATCTCTCGCCCTTCTCGCTCCTTTCCTCTTGCTCCACTCCTCCACAGTCCCTAAATTTTCAAGAGGCACCATCATATTTTGTCGTGTCTATGCCATTGCCGCCCTCATTGGATGGCAAGTGAAAAATGGTACTGGTAGTACCATAAAAAGGTCAAAAGAAATGACTCTCGGATTTGTTGCCAACCAATGTCAACAACAATGGGCTCATCCTGCAAATGCAGCAAGGTAAACCAAGATTTTCCTCTGTGGGCCCCACAAATTACCACTCTTTAGTGTGTTCCTTTTTCCCTTGCCTACACTGTTCTTGATTATGAAAGATGAAGAATTCTTTTCATGCAGATCACTTTTGTTTCAGAAGTTCGCAGCAACATCAACAGAGGCGGCATCAACAGGCGTGGCAAAAAAACAACAACGAGCATTCAACATGAGAAAGAAGTGAGGTGGTGACACTGACTCACCTCCTTGGTCTTCTCCTGGATGTCGACGCGGCGGCCGGCCCAGCCGTCGAGGTGGGAGCGCATGAAGGCGTCGATCTTGTCGAGGAGAGTGGCGCGGATCATGGTCGGGCGGATGAGCGAGAGCATGGCGCCGCGCATGGCGCGGTGGAGCGGGCCGTGCACAGCGGCGATGTTGTTGGGGCCCAGGATGTCCAGCATCGATTGCGGGTATCCAGGGACGAAGCCGGCGCCCTCGCTGGCGAGCATCCGGCGGTTCAGCTCCGGGTCCATGCACACCACCGTGGGGCAGCCCAGGATGTGCGTCCGGAACAGGTTCCCGTACCTGCATCATCATCCAACATCAGCATCAACAGCAATTCTTGTATACACATTTTTTTATTTTTTTAAAAGTGTTTTTTAGACCAAGCCTTCTTTGGAGGCTTTCGCAGGTGCCAGATTGGAGCCTCGGCCGGCCGACGACAACGATGATGATGATGCAGAGATTGTTTCTTTTTAATTAGTATAGCAGTTGCCGTGTGTATTGTGCTAGCACTGCTACCATGAATTTTATTTTATTTTAAAATAGAAAAAAGGGAAGTTAAAGTGGGGATTTTAGTATCACTAGTTTTTTTCCTTATTCTGTTCTAGTATGGTAAGTGAGGTGGTGCTTTAGGAGGACCTCCCAGCTGGAACAGTGGGGGTTGTGAGCTTTTGGGGAACACAGCACTGATGTTCTTCCTCTGCTCCAGATCACTTTTTCTCCTAGCAAAGTGCTACTTGTACTGCAACAGGGGATCAGGAACTCATCTTCTTGGAAAAATACTAACTAATGATTGATGAGCTAGCCAAGCTTGGCAAAAGGAAAACAGAGTAGCTCTGCTCTTAGAGCAGAGCAAGGAGAACTCTCCTCTGTTCTTGCATGCATATGCGAAATGCACCATTCAACATCATCGTCTAGCTAGAGATGCCGTGCCAGGCTGGTTACCTGAGCCTCCTGGCCTTCATGAAGCTGGGCCCCTGCTTGAGGAACTCGGTGGTCTCGCCGAAGAGCGGCCACCCCATTGTGCCCGGCGGCAGGCCCCGCCTGCTGCTGTACCTCACCTCGTTCCACCGCAGCAGCAGGCTGCTCGCCACCACCACGCCAAGGAGAAGACCAAGCACCAGCAAGAGCACCATGGTCTTCTATTCTCTCCTCTCCTATCTGCTCTGCTTCGAAGGAGGAAGGAGGAGGGAGGGTGCTGCAGAAATGGTGGTGCCTTAGCAGAGAAAGGAGAGGAGCTTGCTGTTGTACTGGGAGAGGCGGAGCAGAGCCCCCTTTATATAGGCCACAGCCAGCACACGGCCACCCTCACACAGAGAGAGCAAGAATTATTGCGTGCCTCTCTTTTTATTTTTCTCCTCCTCTCTCTGTAAAAGACTTACTAATTATCGGCTGCGAATGAAGAGGAAAAAAACAGCTCTCTTTTATTGTTGCAGATAGAGGGGAGGGGATCCACATTCCAAGGTGGAGTCTTGACCGTGGGGTCACGACAAGAGTCAGAGAGACGGCACAAGCATCTCCTGCAGCCCAAAGAAAATTTCGTAGCATGAATTAATTGCTAGAGATACTGCTAGAAATTGAAAAAATACTACTCCTAATAAAGCTCGTAGGCCTGCAAGCAAATACAAACGACGAGCATCTATCTACTCTGCAGAGCCTGGCCGCTGGCCGGGTGCGCATGCTCGGCCTTGGGAACGGCGCTTGTCTCCGGTCAAACCCGAAGAGGAATAACGCGAAATGCTGCCCATGTGTGCGCGCATGCTCGCTTGTTGTTTTCAGGCCGAGCACACATGCTGCTGCTGCAATACGATGTCACGGCACCTAGCCCCGCCTCGCGCAGGCCACTTGGTGTACCTGTCCTCCCATCAACCGGTATCACGCAACACCGTAAAGAAGCACATAAATAATACTATGTGTTCTCTTAAGGTTACTACCACTGTTTTCATTATTTATCACTAGATTTTACTATAATAATTTAGATTTTACATTTTTTATAAAAAATTATAAATATTTAAAGGTATACAATATTAATAAAGTACATTTCATAACGAATCTAATGATACGAAATTGTAAGTGTATATAAACTTTTCATAACAAACACAATGTTACAATTGCTATAGTAAAAACTGGTTGCAAGTAAATGAAAATGGAGGTGGTACATAATTGACTTCTGATTGTTTTTGAGAACCAATTTGTGCTTTGTGGGATAGCCATATGAATTTCTGCAAAACTATATCTCAAACTCTCCTTTGAGCTGACCAAGCCTTATCATTCTAAAGGTCTCATTTGGCTGCCAGAATCGTTTCGGATTCTCAGCCGTTTAACGGTGAAGTGATTTTGGTAGCTCGATTAAGGATCGGGAGGGAACCGCTAAAACACCTAGGAGGTCTTTCTCACTGATTCTCCCTATTCAGGCTCTTTTGCAAGATTCCTCAAAAATCCATCTCTGTTTTTTATAGGTTTATACCTTCTAAAAGGCTCCAAAAAAAACCTACCAATTTTTTTTAATTCTATAATCCATAAGCAACCCATTTTAACTAGTTGCACTTAAAAAGTATGAACAAAATTAAAATTAAAATTGACTATTTTTGCACCTTCCAAGAATTTTTAGAGCTTTAAAAGGATTCCCAAAAATTAGGAAAAATTAACCAATATTCATCTTAATTAATGGACTAATTTATAAAATTATCACTAGCTCTAAGTTAAATTGTGAAATTTCTAGTGTCTTAAACTTTTCATGAATTTGACCAATTCAAATTAAATTCAAATGCATGCAACAGTTGCACAAAAAAAAATGAGAGATGATGAAAATGTTGTATATTTATGTTAACTGTTGTTACTATAATGTTGTTATCGCAAAAAATAAAGCATATCAGTAAAGGGTAAAATGGTCAATTACGCCACTATCCTCTCTGAATCCAAACAACTAGCCAAATGATTTCCTTCGATGATTCTGATTCACCGGAGAAACATTTCTAGAGAAAATCTGAAACCGAAATATTTTTGAAAGAATCTAATCCCTACCAAATACACCCTAAATTTATGGTAACATGCTTCCTACTATCCAAATTGAGGCCAATATCAAATTAAGGGAGAACGTAGGATTATGGAAACGAAAAAATCCCTGCAAGTAATATTGAAAAAGTCTGTATCTCAGAGTTATAATATGGAGTTAGGGCCATTGGAGCCATTCTTCCTCTATTTTCTGCCTTGTAGTGTTAAGGGTCGCTATCAAGGACTGCTGATGTCGTACGTGTGCTGGAGTTCAGAGAAACTCATAGATACTTGAAAAGACATCCAAGTAATCAAAGTGCTAAAAGTGATCATCCAAGATAATTAAGCACAAGATTAAGGAAGTGATTAGTAGTATTAGGTCAAGAGAGAGTTGTTGCTAGGTGTTGCTACCTAGAGAGATAATCAAGAAGTGATCCTACGTTATACCAAGTGGTACGCCGGTACATTGGGATCTTGATGAATCACCAGCACCGTGAGCCTGGGTGGCTCATACTTATTGACCCTCTGACTTGGTGTGGAGTGGCGGCAAGGCTTTTGTACGGGGACGCGGAGACCCTTACCTTGGTGGCTCAAGCTCCAAAGTGAAGACGACGGCAACTAACCAGAAGAGAGGCTTGTGATGAGGTCTTATCTTGGTGGCTTAGTGGCTCAACCTACTTGATGCCCAAGTGGCTCAATGATCGTGACTGGGTGTCGTCTGTGAACTATAGCCTAGGTGGCTACTCCAACGTGGACTATAGGTGGCGTTTATGCTATAGATACCACGAGATAAAAATCTCTTGTGCTAAATTTACTCTCTCTACCTTCTTTATGTTTTTGTATTTACACCTTGCAATCTACCTTTGCTTGTTTACCTTCCTAGAATAGTATGCTAAGATTGGATATAGGTTGCAAATATTTTTAAACGATAGAGTAGATACACTAGATGAACCTAGAATATATTTAGATAGAAATTGATATAGGTTTATCTTATGAATTTTTAGAGCCGATTAGTTTTAGGTGTCCTAATGCACCCCCTCTTAGGACATCACTGATCCCTATAGGAGTCCAGTGTGATGCAACTATGAAAACTAAAACATCGAGGCCACCCAGACGCTCAAGTCAGCAAAAGCCTAGGCAAGCACCCTCATGGCAACTTAGAGCCAGCGGAGCGTCGGTCCTAGGACATTCGGGCCAAAGGGCAAAGGTGGGCCCTTGGCCCCAAGGCCACCCAGAGCACTGTCAATGGCACGGGTCGCCGAGCTTGCGCATGAGGCTACAAAGCCAGCTGGGGGTCAAGTCCGAAGGGGGATCATGGGGAGTGCGGAAGCTGCAGCACATGAGGCCCCTTGCCCTAGCTTTCCAGCAACTAAGGACTTCGCCAAGTCTAGCCATGCTGGAGCCAACATCCCGAGGCAGGAGCAGACACAGTCCCAACCAGCTCCAGATGTTGGTCACACTCAGCAACGAATGGTTGGCTGAGAAGTCTATCCATGATCTTAGTCACTTGGTCCAGCGTAGGGCACCTCTCTAAAGGCAAATGGTGTCGTACTTTTGTTGATTCGATGCTAGACAAAAGGGAGGACTCACCAAAAGTGACAGTGGGCCCAGAGTACATGTTAGGCTTACCCTCCTCACCCTGCTCGAAGGTGCGGTCCAAATCTGCTCAAACTAGGCAAATGTGCAGCATCGTGAACTCCTTTGCGAGATCATGCATGCTCATTCTCCGGGCCACCCTTCGAAGAAGCATCACCCCTGAGGCAAGTTGGGCCTCAAGATGGTCCACCACCACGGTCCAGACGTAATGAGTGTCCCAGTTGGTAGAGCAAAGGGGAGATCCACAATTTACATCGTAGTAGAACCACACCTTCAGCCACCCGGTGTACCAGCGGTCATTGATGGCCTTTGTAGAGAAGGAAAACTGGTACTCCAACCGGAGCTAGAAGTTCACGCTGCAAAAGTTGACGACCATCGTCTCCTTACCTTCCATTCAAAGTCTAGGTTGGCAGCTTCCTTCGTTGATAGTGGCGAACAACTCAACTCGCCCCTCATAGCCCTTCGCCCACATGGCCCATTCGAAGATGGCTAGACGGGTAATAGCATTGGTTGAGAGTTGGGGGAGCTTCGCGTAGAAGTGACGGAACACCCCGTCGAGGAGCGGCATGGCTGGGAAGTCGAGGCACGCATCGAAGAAGGCCTCAAAGACTACGGTCTTGTGGTCCCATGGTACCGGAATCACCACGTCCCCTAAGGCACAAGCAACGGATCTGGAGGGGATTTTTCCCTCCTCGGCCATGCGGTCAAGCTCAGCCTCGGTGATAGTTGCCACCCCTAGCGCGCTTAGCCTCGGTGATGGTTGACACCCCTAGCGCACTGGTTTGAAGAGGATACTTCTTACTAGCACAATAGAGTGGCATGCCTGGTGAAAACTCGAGCAGTGGTGGACGATTCACTGCCGCCATGGTACCCACTGGGCAGTGGCAAAACCGATTCCTCTAGCACAGCCTCACCCCGTGATGTGTCCTCTTACATGTGGGGTTCACGGTGAGCCGGCCCACATAATAGCGACCATGTCACGGTGCCAATACGATAGGTGAATCTCACTGGTGTCAGACGTGCTGCCATTATTTTTGCGTAATCATATCCTTACGCTAGAAAAACAACAAAATATCTCACCACCATACGAGATCTCTGCTTTGATGGTTCAATTTCTAAAGGCATGCCGTCAGACAACTAATTGTCACCACCACGGGGCTATGGATGGCCCTGCTTCCATCAAGGCTCGCCACGGCCTATGACCTCGATCTCACCATCCCATCCGTGCTATGGGGGCCCAAGGCACGCGAGGCAGCAATGATGGCATCAATACACCCATCACTGTGGCACCCTCTGCCACCTTGAAGTCCACAGGCCTCGGTCGCATCAAGGTACAAACTCTCCGCCATCGGAGGTCATAGGCCCTGGTCACGTCGAGGCCACATGCCTCAGTTGTATCAAGGCCCAAACCCTTTGCCACCTCCAAGACCACATGCCTCGGTTGAGTATAAACCCTTTTGAAGGGATCGGTGACGTCCTAAGGGGGAGGGTGAATTAGGATACTTAGAACTATTTTGGCTCAAAAAATAACACAAGATAAACCTATATCATATTCTATATAGATGTGCTCTAGGTTTATCTAGTGTGTCTACTCTACCAATTAAAACACTTGCAACCTATTTAAGAATGTAAATTGCAAGAATGTAAATGCGGAAATGTAAATAACGTAGAGAGAGCAAACTCGTCATAACGATTTTTTTTCCGTGGTATCGATGGCATAAATGCCACCCCTAGTCCACATTGGAGCTCCATAAAAGATATGCTCCTGGTCGACACTCGATCACGGCTCTTGAGCCACAAAGTCACAAAGACAAGACCTCCACCCGGATGAGCCACCAATCCACCATGGTAAGGTCTCACCACTAGCCTCTCTTGCAGTTTCTTGCCACCATGATCACTTCGGAGGTTGAGCCACCAAGGCAAGGGTCTCCGTGACCCCGCATAATCGCCTTGCAGCCGCTCTACACCAAGTCAGAGGGTCAACAAGCTTACCGGTGAGTCACCAAGACTCCAAGGTGCTGGTGTACCACTTGGTACAAGGTTGGATCACTCCTTGATCCACTCTCTAGGCAGCAATCACCTAGCAACACTGTCTTTAGGCCTATAAGCACTAATCACTCACTAATCTTGTGCTTAATTGCCTTGGATAATCACTTTAAGCACTTTAGCAACTTAGATGTCTTCTCAGATGTACATGAACTTCTCTGGACTCCAGCAGCATGACACAACTTCAAATGACTGAGTGGAGTGAGTACACTCTCACAAACTAGCCGTTGGAACCCCACTTAAGCCTCTGTGAACACTGGATATTCTGGTATATACTTCATCTCCATCACCGAACTATCCGGTGAGTTATCTTGAGTCATATGAGCCTTTGCTTCTTCTTTGTGTAAATTGCTCCGATGTAGGCATCCGGTGCACATCACTTCATCACCAGATAATTCGGTGAGTTGACTTCAGCCAACAGAGCCAATGCAACCCTCTCTGAAAATAATACTCCAGTGTGCACAACCTTCATCACCGCACCATCTGTTGTGTTGAACTTCGTTTGGCATCTTTGCACCGTTCATTGTCCAAGGTGTGCAACATTTTCATCACCGAAACATGTGGTGCTTTGATCTTTAACTTCAATGACTCCAACCCTCTCTGGACAAAATGCTCCAGTGTGTATCTTCTCTAATCACCGAACCTTTTGGTGAGGTCTTAAGGCATCTCTCCCCTTTGCCAAATATGCTACAGTTAGTATAACACCCAGTGCACCAGACCATCCAGTGAGGCAAATCTTTCTGGGACTTCTCCAATTCAGTCCAACTTTGTCCCGACTGTAGTGGCTTCTTCATGTATTGCATCCATGAGACCTACTAACATATATTCTTGACAAACATGTTAGTTCTATTGACTATATTGTCATTAATCACCAAAATCACAATAGTTGCCTAATGGGGCCATTTTCGCTATGATCAACCTATTTTTGGTGATCGATGACAATACAACCAAAGCAAGTAGCAAATAATAAATGATACTAAATGTAAAGATCATAAGCGAGCACAAAGTCTTACCACATTGCTTGAATGCATGTTCTTACCACTTAGTCCCCCTTTTGTTATGGCTCTCCCTTTCTCCATTGTCACTATCTCCCTTGAACGACCTATATAAGAGCTTCTCTTTTGTCAATCTAGGCACTTAGCATCTTTTCTTCTCCCCGTTTGTTAACTTCGGTATTCCTTGATATCTTGTTTGTTGCTACAATCTTCTCACATTGTTCATCTTGCTTTGGTCGTCAAACTTCTTCCACTTTATCAACAATCTCACAAAAAGATTATAAACACATGTTGAATTCAAGGGAAAAATATTAGAGCATATGAGAGAGAGGTTCACAAATTATGATCCAATAAAAGGATATCAATTGTATGGATATCACTACAAATGAAATATACCAATTGTAGGCTATAAAAGCACATGAATCATAATTTATGAAACTCACATAATATAGTCTAAACTCTCCCTATATATGTGCATACATATGATGAGAAACAAATATATTCACAACTAGACAATATATCAAGATAGAAAGTTAAGCTATATTATATATGGAGGTAGCTTAAATAAATAAAAGATTTGACAATGATACTAACTGAAGAATTTAAGTATTGCATACCTTCGGAGACATATTGATTGCTCCATGAGACTAAAAAAATATAACTAAAATACATATTAGTCTCAAAATCACAACCTGTAGGATATATTCTCCCTAAATGTGTGCATACAAGTGTTGAATACTTGTGAGATATATATATGCACTTGTTATCGATAACAATGGAGATTTATCCTATAGATTGGATCATGGCACATAAAAGATACCAAATATAAAAACTAATGCCATAGAAAAAACCTACAACTAATAAACCATGTAGGTTGCTCACGGGTTAGAAATAAACAGAAGCAACCTACCGTATGAAAACCTACACTAGGTATTGCAATAAATTGAAATAAGCATATGCAATCCTAGACAAGGTAAATGAGTTAGAAGCAAAAAATAAAATACATGAACATTAGTCTAGCTACCATTTACCTCCTTTCCTTTGGATGGAGATTTGGGTATGTGATGATTATGATTTTCATCAAAGTGCCCAAACTCGTATACTTGAGTTCTTTGCTTAAACTTTCACTTCATCTTATGAACCAAGTCTCCAAATCCTCATAGCTGCCTCGAGCTTCAAGTCTTCTTTGGAACCCAAACCGATTAGTGCCCCTTCGTGTTGGTGATGACTTTCTTGGACATCCAAATGGGTTGATTCCACCTCCGATCCTTTCTCCCAACTATAGGTGCGACCACCTTATCATTGTCCTTCTTTTTGAGCTTGTAGTGGTTGCTCTTGGTCTTTATCTTGTAGTTGGGCTTGGTGCAGAGGTCGGAGGTCTTGTTGGAGAGGTTCGCCATCTTCTTCTCCTCATTGGTCTCCTTTTTTCACTTATTTGCATCGGAAGGACTTGTTGTATTCTTGATAGCATTTGAAGTATGTCACGGTAGACCCCTCTGTAAGCATCTTCACCATGAAAGCACAGTTATCTTGAGGAGGTTGGACATGTTCTTTACCCTTTAAACTCGCCAAGTCCTTCTTGAGCTTCTCTACTTTTTGCTTAAGCTCATCATTCTCTTGTGCAATCAGGTTGTTAGATGATTTTACAATAACATTCTCAACACAAATTTCATTGCAAAGGGGTGAGCATGACATATCAATTAAATTATTGCAAGAAGTAGAAGTATCTACCTTAGGCTTGAAATTAAATAGAGAGGTAGATTGCTTTAAAGGGATCTTAGTTTGAGATTCAATGCACTTAAATTTAGCTTTAAGCTCTCCATACTTCTTATTTAGTAAATTAAATTTGCACAATAATTGTTCATAATTAGAAACAAGTTAGCATGAATGTCATTAAGTGCATAAAATTTCTTAAGCTCTTTTGATTATTTCTTAAGTACCCTTTGTTGCTCATTGATCAAATGAAGGAGTTCATCATAGAAGGGAGAATCCTCATCAGATTCATCATCACTTACATCACTATCTATACCTTTGACCATAAGGCACTTGTGAGGTGACTTGCACGATGACGGCTTGTGTAATAATGACCTTGAGAAAGAGATTTTCTTGGAGGGAAGGATGGTGAAGCTTTTATCACTTGATCTTGACTCTTGATCGTCGCTCACCCATCTCCCTATACTTGCGAATACCTTGGCTCTTCCCCTTTTCTCTGTCTTGTTCTTAGTCTTCTTCTCCTTTTTGATATGATCAATTGTGTGGACCAAATCTTCAATGGAGATAGAATGATCAATCTTTGCATTGATCCTCTTCATATTCTTCTCTATCTTTGAGAAGAGCTTGGCCATCTTAGAATAAATTTCTTCATCACTTGATGTGCTTTGATCATTCTCTTCATAGCTCTCTCCATCTCGATCACCATCATCTTTGCTTGAGCTTGACTCTTACTCTTGTCTCCTTATCCTTGCCTTCATGTGTTGGCATTTAGCTTGCTTGCTTGTGAGAGCAAGGTTCTTGATGTCAAATGAGGAAGAAGCTTCCACCCTTATGTTCATTGTCATCTCATAGACGGTGATCTTGCCGAGCACTTAACTTAGAGTCATCTTCTTGCTGACATTACTATAGTAGATGATGAAAACTATCAACTTGTACTTTGGAAGAAAAGCTTGAAGTATTCTTCTCACCACTTGATCATCTTCAATTTGTATCAAACCTAACCCATTGATCTCATTGACAATAATATTCAAACTTGAGTACATGTCGTTAGCACTTTCATGGGGTAATTGCTTGATGCCATTGAGCTTAGTAACAAGAACATGATATTTTTCATTGCGCACATCCTTTGTGCCTTCATATATTTTAATGGGACTAATCCAAATATCATGTGCATTGGTGAGAGAATAAACACGATTAAATGCATCAACACATATAGATGATAAAAGGATACTCTTGGCCAATGCATGTAATTGCCTCTCCTTGGTGATGCGAGGTCTCATCCCATCCTCGGTGACTCTCCAAACATACAACCCTCGGGCTTGCAAATAACAAGTCATTAGAATTTTTCACCATGGAAAATATGTGCCATCGAAAAGTGGAGCACTATAGGAATCCATCCCAACCCCGAACATCACAACTCACTAGGTGGTGAAGCCTAACTGATCACAATGAGATAAGGAACTTGAATTGGCGAAACCTTGTGAATGGTGTAAAACTCTAACACAATTTGTAGAGGCTAGATGTGAGCCGTAGCATTGGTACCAATTGAAGGCATCGGTAACGTCCTAAGACGGGAATGAATTAGGACACTTAGAACTATTTCGGCTCCAAAAATAACACAAGATAAAACTATATCGAATTCTATCTAGATGTGCTCTAGGTTTATCTAGTGTGTCTACTCTACCGATCAAAACACTTGCAACCTATCTAAGATGGTAAATTGTAAGAATGTAAATGCGAAAAGTCACCCTTAGTCCACGTTGAAGCTCCACAAAAGATATGCTCCCGGTCGGCACCCGGTCACAACTCTTATGCCACCAAGTCACAAAGACAAGGCCTCCACTCGGATGAACCACCAAGCCACTAAGGCAAGGTCTTACCACTAGCCTCTCTTCCAGTTCCATGCTGACGTGATCACTTCGGAGCTTGAGCCACCAAGGTAAGGTTCTCCACGTCCCCGCACAATCGCTTTCCCGCTGCTCCACACCAAGTCAGTGGGTCAACAAGCTTGTCAGTGAGTCACCAAGAGTCCAAGGTGCTGATGTACCACTTGATACAAGGTTGGATCACTCCTTGATCCACTCTCTAGACAGCAATCACCTAGCAACACTCTCTCTAGGCCTATAAGTACTAATCACTCACTAATCGAGTGCTTAATTGCCTTGTATAATCACTCTAAGCACTTTGGTGGCTTAGATGTCTTCTCAGGTGTACATGAACTTCTCTAGACTCCAGCAGCATGCTATAGCTTCAAATGACTGAGTGGAGGGGTCGGCTTAGAAAAGTTCTTAACACTTGATGATCCGATGAGAATAATAGTACTAACACCGGATCATCCAGTGAATACACTCTCACAAACTAGCCGTTGGAACCCCACTCAAGCCTCTATGAACACCGAACATTCTGTTGTATAATTCATCTCTATCACCGAACTATCTAGTGAGTTATCCTGAGCTATCCGAGCCTTTCCTTCTGCTCTATATAAATTGCTCCGGTGTAGGCATCTGGTGCATATCACTTCATCACTGGACTATTCAGTGAGTTGATTTCAGCCAACCGAACCAATGCAACCCTCTCTGAAAATAATGCTCCGGTGTGAACAACCTTCATCACGGACCATCCGATGTGTTGAACTTCATTCTGCCTCTTTGCATTGTTCATTATCCGATATGTGTAACACTTTGATCACCGGACCATCTGGTGCTTTGATCTTTAACTTCAATGGCTGCAACCTTCTCTGAACAAAATGATCTAGTGTGTATCTTCTCTAATAACCGGACCTTGCAGTGAGGTTTTCAGGCCTCTCTCCCCTTTACGAAATATGCTTTGGTGAGGTCAACACCTAGAGCACCGGACCATCCGGTGAGGTAAGTCTTCTTGGGACTTCTCCAATTCAGTCTAACTTTGTCCCGACTGCAATAGTTTTTTCATGTATTGCAAACATGAGACCTACTAACATATATTCTTGATAAACATATTAGTCATATTGGCTATGTTGTCATTAATCATCAAAATCACAATCATTGCCTAATGTGGCCATTTTCGCTACACCTTCACCACCTCGAAGGCCACATGCCTCAGTCGTCTCAAGGTTCAAACCCTCCGCCACCTAGAATGCCACAGGCATCAGTCATGTCGAGGTACAAACCCTCCGCTATTGGAGGCCACAGGCTTTGGTCACATCGAGGTCAAAACCCTCCACCTCTGGAGGCCAAAAGGCCTCGATCACGTTGAGGTACAAACCCTCTGCCAGCTCGAAGGCCACATGCCTCGGCCACGTCGAGGTCCAAACCCTCCACCACCTTGAAGGCCACAAGCCTCAGTCACGTTGAGGTCCTAACCCTCTGCCACCTCGAAGGCTAGCCTTAGTAGCGTCGAGGTACAAACCCTTCGCAACTGGAGGCCACAGGCCTCGATCGCGTCAAGATCCCAACTCTTCGCCACCTCGAAGGCCACAGGCCTCGGTCGCGTCGAGGTCTCCACCCTCTAATGCTGCGAGCCTCAGGTTCCAGCCCCGTCGAGGTACACACCAGTGTTCTGACACAGAAGAAAATGTTGAAGAACACAACAGATGGACCAGTGTTAAGGTGATGTACACACCGAAGCATTTTTCAAGAGGTGCATTTTTGTAGTAGAGGAGTTGTACACACCGCATGGTCCGGTGATAAAGAGGAGTGTACACCGGAGGCTTCACCAGAGCATTTTTTAGACGATTTTCAGTGAAGAGAGGAGTGGTACACACCGGATGGTTCGGTGATCAGAGGACTATACACATTGGACAAATGCACAGTAAGGAGTGCCTCAGTTGGTTGAATTCTACACACCGGATAGTCTGGTGATAGAGTTTAAATTAGCATCGAAATATCCGGTGTTTGCAATGTGTTTGAATGGGGTTTCAATGACTAATTTCTACTGTTGTGCACACCAGATGGTCTTGTGTTTGTATTGCTGTTAACGCTGGAGCATCTAGTGTTCATAGTCTTTTTGAGTCGTTGGAGCAACAGTTAGTTTGTGGGTTTGAGGCTATAAATATCCCCCCAATTGTCCATTTCAGTGTGCTGGAGTTCAGAGAATCTCATAGATACTTGAGAAGATATTCAAGCCACCAAAGTGCTAAAGTGATCATTCAAGGCAATTAAGCACAAGATTAAAGGAGTGATTAGTGTTGTTAGTCCTAGAGAGAGTTGTTGTTAGGTGTTGCTGCATAGAGAGGAGATCAAGAAATGATCCTATGTTGTACCAAGCGTTACGTCGGCACCTTAGAGTCTTGGTGACTCGTCGGCACTGTGAGCCTTCGTGGCTCATACTTATTGACCCTCTGACTTAGTGTGGAGCAGCGGCAAGACTCTTGTATGAGGACGTGGAGACCCTTTCCTTAATGGCTCAAGCTCTGAAGTGAAAACGGTAGCAAGTGACTGGAAGAGAGGCCTTTAGTGAGGCCTTGCCTTAGTGGATTGGTGTCCCAACTTACTTGAGGCCTAAGTGGCTCAAGGGTCGTGACCAGATGTCGTCCGGGAGCTATAGCCTAGGTGGTCGGTCCAACCTAGACTATGGATGGCGTGTATGCCATAGATACCATAGGATAAAAATCCCTTGTACCGAATTTTCTCTCTCTACCATCTTTACATTTCCGCATTTACATTTTGCAATCCACCTTTGCTTGTTTACCTTCCTAGAGTAGTATGCTAGGATTTGCTATATGTTGCAAACATTTTTTAATGGTAGAGTAGACACACTAGATGAAACTAGAGCACATTTAGATAGAAATTGATATAGCTTTATCTTGTAAATTTTTTAGAGCTGATTAATTCTAGATGTCCTAATTCGCCCCCTCTTAGGATGTCAGCGATCCCTATAGGAATGTAGCACAATACAGCAGTGACAACTTAAATTTCAAGGTCACTCGGACGCTCAAGTTAGCAAAGGCCTAGGTAGCCACTCCCACGCTAACTCAGAGCTACCGGAGCATCGGGCCTAGGACTTTTGGCCAGAGGGAAAAGGTGTGCCGTTGGCCCCAAGGCCACCTATAGAACTCTCAAAGGTGTGGATCGCATCCATCACGTGCTAGGCCAGCCCTTACGCTCCATGCACAATGCCTCCTCCACTGCCTAGGCTTCCCGCCACTCCTGTTGGGTCATGGTCACCACAATGCAGAGATCCCAGGCTTCACCCTTGGCAGCTATGCATCCCGTGATGGTCGAGTCCATTGATGCCTCTACAATCTAGTGGGCTTCGATAGCATCTCGAGCCGCAAGCCTCCACATGCTCTCGGCGCATCATCTCCTCCTGCAGGTGACCCTCCTTAGCCTCTGCTCGCTTCACAGCCTCCTCCAGGGCGTGGTGGAGCCCTGCCGCTTCCTCCCTAGCCATGTCTTGGACCACCACGAGGGCCTGTCGGTGCGAACAGACTAGTGCCATTGCTAGGAGCAATTGCTGTGAAGCACACTGGAGAAAAGATCATACTAGCAGCCCTAAGTTTGGAACTAGAAAGGCATCGTCCCAAAACATACCTTCCAGGGCATCGCTTCTAGATGCTTTTCCACCTCTTCCGGGGGCCTCCGAGCCAGGGACAGTTTGATCCCTCTCCTAAGAAGAGATGAAGCGAAGGCAAATGCACTTGATGCCTCCGAACGAAGTGCAAAGTCGTCCGGAGTTAGGGCCTCAAAGCTCAAGGCCAGCTCCAGGACTGCCGGGGCATCTGTCGTGGAGGGTTCGGCTTCACTAGCACTGGCCATGAGGCAGCATCCCGAGGCTCCAGATCAGGGTTCAAAGCGGCATCCTAAGGTAGCGAAGCCATCACCTCTAGAGTGGTTGCCTCGGGTACCTCCGAAGGAGGTGGCATGCCCTTTACGAGAGCTAATACCTATAGAGCGGAGGCCAAGGTTAGGTTTATTTTGATGGCCCCTGTAACTAGACAAACACAGAAGTCATGATCCTTACGTGTCGGCATAGCAGGATAACAAAAGGGGCAGCGATGCCTTACCCATGCCACCGGTCGTGTAGTAGTGGGCCTCGTAATGTCCTCGATGTCGAAGGGGTCTGTGATCCCCAACACCGCGTAGTCGTCAAGGGAGGTCTCGCTCCCTCCTACGCCTTGGGCAGGGCCTGCCGAGTTTGAGATTTTCAGAGCATTCCCCAAGCCATGGGCGGAGCTACAGGGTAGTCTGGGTAGGCCCAGGACTACCCTGTAGCCTGTGTTTTTGGGCTTTTTTTACCTCATGGCCCAGCTCGATTAGCAGACAAAAAATAAATCCATCCGGCTCTCTGCAGTGTGCAGTCCTCACTCCCAATTCCCCATCTCCATTCTCCCAAAATCACGGCGCTCCCAGCCTCCCACTCCCCATCTGACTATCTGAGAATCCCTGCGCCGGGCCGCCAGCCGCTGAGCCACCGACCGCCCGACCCCCTGCCGCCTCGCCGACCCCCTGCCGGCTGCCGCAGTGCGCCAGTGCCAAGCTCCATCGCATCGCTGCCGCCGAACGGTAGCTCGCCGCGCGCCGAACCGTAGCTCGCCGCCTCGCCGACGCCCGACGCCCAACCCACCTCGTGGCCGCGCTGAGCCGCCACAGCGCCACCTGCGGCTGTAGACCTCGGGACCTGCCGTCTACCGACCCCCAGCTGGGCGCCGACTGCGGCGCCGCCGCGTCGAGCCGCCGAGGCACGGACTGGCGGGTGACGGCCACTGCGTCGAGCTGCCGCTGCCGCCTGCCGACAGCTGACCACCCGAATCGGTGAATCCCGACCGGCGAGGCGGCGACCGACACCCTGAGCTCTGACCCGATGACCCCCTGCTGGCTGCTGGGCGCGTCTGGCGTCTCACAGCTACAGTGCTCACTGCTGACTGCTCGGTGCTACTCGCCGCACTGCCGCAGCTCGGCAGCTGCCGTCGCCCGTCTGCGCCTCTGCGGTATGCCCGTCTGTCGAGTGCCGACCCCCTGCTGGCTGGTGGCTGCTGCAGTGCCGGCTGGCGGCTGCCGACCCCTAGCTAGGCTCCTGGGCACGTCTCACAGCCCGTCATCACAGGGTAATTGATGATTTGATGTCACTGATGATTGATGAATTGAATAATTGATGTTTGATGGAGTGATGGTGAGGACTGATGACAGAGCATAGAGGATATGAGGTTCAGTTGTTCACTACTTCACACAATTAAAAGAGTCATTCATTTAGTAATCTGAATTAGTAATTAGTAGCATGTACTTCATCGATAACTCGATATTATATATTCACTTAATCAGTATGCCAACTTTTTTGTATTTGATGCCAAGAATTTGCCCATATGTTAAAGTTTTAACTGAAACAATACATAAGCATGCACATATTTTGTATCTCATTTGTAACTCACTTAGTTGTACTTTTGAATTGCAAATGTAGAATTGTGAAGACATGAAGAGGAACAATGATATTGCGTCACTTTTTCGGAAACATGAAGCAAAGACAAAAAAGATTGCGAATGAAGTGCAAACTCAACACCAAGAATCATCTCCCGATCCGGTTGTGGCTCAAGTGCAAACTCAACAGCAAGAATCACCTCCGGTTCCGGTTATGGCTCAAGGGCAAACTCAAGAACAAGAACCACCTCCTGTTTACGATGTTAATCGTCTCCAACTTGATCCAGGATTAAGGGTGTATATTGCAAGCTATCATATCAATGATCAAGATGCAGTTCGAAGAGGATATATTCTAAAAGGTCTATGCCAACCTTATGCTCATGAGTACAAAACCAGAAAAATATACGGTAAAGATCGCCGCTTCAGTCTTATTTGGTTTCATAAATACCCTTGGCTTGAATATAGTATTGAGAAGGATGCAGCATTTTGCATGGTTTGTTTCTTGTTTGGCAAGGGAAGTGGTAAATTTGTTAAGGATGGTTGGAGAAATTGGAACAAAAGTGACGCACTAGACAAACATGTAGGGGGTATAGGTAGTGCTCACAATATGGCTCAAGAGAAATACAACTTATTTGTGCAAGGTAAACCAATTGGTAATGTTCTTGTGAAGGTGTCACAAGAGAATCTATCTCTTTACAAGGCTAGGTTGACTTATTCACTTAGATGTTTGAGGTTTCTTTTGCATCAAGGATTGGCATGCCGTGGACATGATGAAAGTGAAGAATCTAGCAATCGAGGAAACTTTCTTGAACTTTTGAAATGGCTTGCAGAAAATAATGAAGAAGTTAATAAGTTGGTTCTGAAAAATTCTCCAAAAAATTGCATTTTGACTTCCCCTCCCATACAAAAGCAAATTGTTCAGTGTTGTGCCGAGGAAACTACTAGACACATAATTGAAGAACTTGGTGATGATCATTATGCAATTTTAGCTGATGAGTCTAATGATGTATCACATAAAGAACAACTAGCTCTTTGCTTGCGTTATGTTGATAAATATGGAAGGGTATGTGAAAGATTTCTTGGAATAATTCATGTAGCTGGTACCACTTCTTTGTCACTTAAGGCAGCAATTCAATCTTTACTTATTGGTCACCACTTGACTCTTACTCAAATTTGTGGACAAGGATATGATTGGGCTAGTAATATGAAAGGAGAGATTAATGGGCTGAAAACATTGATCATGAAAGAGTCTCCTTCTGCTTATTACATCCATTGTTTTGCACATCAACTCCAGTTGTTTCTTGTTGCTGTTGCCAAGGGAAATGATGGTTGTGTATGGTTTTTTGCTCAACTTTCTCGCTTGTTGAATATTGTTGGAGTTTCTTGTAAGCGTCATGATATGCTTTGAAATGTTAGAGCTCAAAAACTAAAGACAGCACTTGAATTGGGTGAAATAGAAAGTGGAAGTGGATTAAATCAAGAGATGGGCTTAGCTAGACCCGGAGACACTCGGTGGGGCTCTCATTACAAAACTATTTTGCACATCATTGATATGTATTCCACAATCCGAGAAGTGCTTATAATTCTTGGAAAAGATCCCACACAATGGGGTGATTGGCCAAACATACATGCTATGGTTGATGTCTTTGAGTCATTTGAGTTTGTTTTCAATGCTCACTTGATGCTGGTCATTCTTGGATATACAAATGAGTTGTGTCAGTCTTTACAAAAGAGAGATCAAAATATTGTTAATGCAATGTCACTTGTGAGTTTGGCAAAGGAAAGAATGCAACATATGAGATCTCATGGGTGGGAAGAGTTCTTTAAAGGAAAGGTTACATCATTTTGTGTAAAATATAGCATCATCATTCCTTCATTGGATGGTAATTATGTGCCTCATAGAAGATCCTCACGGTTTTACCCCGAACAAACAATTGATGATCATTATAGAAGAGAGGTATATCTTGGTGTCATTGATAAAATTCGGCAAGAGCTTGACAATCGGTTTGATGACGTTAATATGGAGTTGCTTCTTTGCATGTCGGCTTTGAATCCGTTCAATTCATTTGCTTCTTATGATGCACATAAGATACTTAGACTTGCCAAGTTTTATCCAAGGACATATCAAGTATGGATTTGATAAGACTTGAAATTCAACTTGATAACTTTATTCATGATATGAGAAGAGATGATAGATTCAAATGTCTAAACAATCTTGGGGAGCTCTCTATTAGGCTTGTTGAAACAAATAAACATACTCTTTATGATTTGGTGTACTTGCTTCTTAAATTGGTATTGATCCTACCGGTGGTGACGGTAAGTGTTGAAAGAGTATTTTCTGCATTGAGTCTAGTGAAGAATAAATTGAGAAATAGTATGGGTGATGAGTTATTGAACGATTGTTTAGTCACATTTATTGAGCGTGATGTTTTTTGCAAGATAAGTGAGGATGATATAATCGAGAGTTTTATGGTCATGAGAAAGCGTAGAGTAGAGTTCTAGAGTATGTATTGTAATCTTACATGTACCAATTTATGCAAGATTTTATTTTATATTTGGACTATTTATATTGTACTTTTCGTAAATTTTAAATTTATTTGTTGAATTTACTATGGTGAGAATTTTTAATATTATTATATTGTACTTCTAGTAAATTTTATACTTGTATATTAGATTCAAAAATTTTCACGAGGCACACCCAGCGTTCAAATCCTGGCTCCGCCCATGCCCCAAGCCACCTACTCTGGACTAAGACTCGTCCTCTGCTGCACCGCCCACAACTCAGGTGTCCTCGACACATTACCTACGCTTCATTCCGGTCGACTCCACATCGGAAGACTCGACCGCTGAGCTTGCGCATGTGCCTACGGAGCCAGCTGGGGGTTGACTGTGAAGGGGATCACAGGGAGTGTGGAGGTTGTGGCACATGAGGCCCCTCGCCCTGGCTTTCTAACAACTTGGGACTCTGCCGAGTTTGGCCATGCCGGAGCCAACATCATAAGGCAGGAGCAGACACAATTATACCACTCTTAGCTCCCAACCAGTTCTAGATGCTAGTCCCCGCTTGGCAACGGATGGTTGGCCGAGAAGTCTATCCATGATCTTGGCTACTTGGTCTCCCGTAAAGCACCTATTAAAAGGCAAAAGGCATCTCACATTTGTTGATTCAATGCTAGACAAAGGGGAGGACTCACCAGAAGTGATAGTGGGCCCAGAGTACACGTTAGGCTCTCCCTCCTCACCCTCCTCTAAGTTGCGGTCCCAATCTACCTGAAGGGGCCAAATGCGTAGCACCGTGAACTCCTCTGCGAGATCATGCATGCTCATCCTCTGGGCCACCCTTCGAAGAAGCACCACCCTTGAGGCAAGTTGGGCCTCGGGAAGGTCCACCACCGGAGTTCGGACATAATGAATGTCTTTGTTGGTAGAATGGAGGGGAGATCCATGGCCTATGTCATAGTAGAAGCACACCTTCAGCCACTTGGTGTACCACCGGTCATTGATGGCCTTTGTCGGGAAGGTGTTCTGGTACTCGGACTAGAACTGGAAGTTCACGCTACAGAAGTTGAGAGTCTTCATCTCCTTACCCTTCGTCTAAAGTTTGGGTTGGTAGATTGCTTCGTGGATAGCGATGAAAAGCTTTGCTCGCCTCTCACAGCCCTCTGCCCACATGGCCCATTCGAAGATGGTAAGGTGGGCAATAGCGTTGGCCGAAAGTTGGGGGAGGTTCGCGTATAAGTGACAAAGCACCCCCTTGAGGAGCGGCACGATAGGGAAGCTAAGGCCCACGTTGAAGAATTCCTCAAAGACCACGGTCTCATGATCCCGCGTGGTCGAAATCACCTCCACCCCTAGGGCGCGAGCAACGGATCTGGAGGAGATTTTTCTCTCCTCGACCCAGTGGCCGAGCTCAGCCTCAGTGACGATTGACGCCCCTAATGCACTGGTTTGAAGAGGATACTTATTGCTAGCACGACAGAGTGCCATGCCTAGCGATGGCCCAAGCGGTGGCAGATGATTCATTATCACCATGGTTCCCATCTGCAAGTGCGCACCAATAGCCCTGCCTGTTGCAGACTCACCCACACCGGTGGCGGCAGCCGATGAACTAGCCCCACTGCATGCACCAGAGCGAGTCATAAGGTCCTTGAGTGTGGCGATGAGCACTCGCCGGCAATGGAGGCTAGGAGCAGTAGGATATGTGGTTGCAGATCGCAAGAGCAAGGGCGGAAAAGAGCAAGAGTGCTAGATAAGGATGTTGTTCGACCGATATCCCGACCTTATATACCCAAGGAGGAGCTGTTGTATCCTCGGGGTGTGCGTGCACATCCTGTCCTTTCTCCCACAATCATGGGGGGAGTGGGGCGGAACCGCTCTCCACCACCCTCCAACATTGAGGTGCCATGTGTCCCACTATTACCTGGCAAGATGTGATTGCACCACTAACTGCAGGGTACATTAAATGCCCTTTCTTGCATGTGACGTTAGGCTTTTGGCTCGACTGCTAGACCGACACTCAAACGATTCAAAAATAGTTGGAGGTCCATAGGCCCCCCAGCAACGTAGCCAAGGATCGCCAGAGGCCCTACTCCGAAAGACCGCGAGGTTAGCCGCTTCGCTGGCCACCCTCATGAGGGGCTGCCGTTGGGGGTCACCATCAAGGACCCACGACACCTTTGCCTCCGTCAGCCTATGTCCGTGGGCCACTAGCCTCGAAGCCCTCTGGAGCTCCAGGCTCCAGAGTCAGCCCAAAGACCTAGGCTTTCGGAGTTTGTGGACCCTCAGAGGCCGCTAACCCTCGAAGCCTTAGGGGAGCTCTTAGCCCTTCCAGAAAGATCAGCCAGAGGGGACCTACCGGCCATCCTCTGCTTGTCACGAAGTGATCGACATTTAATTCTGGTCTAATTAGTGACAAACCTGACACACGGGTCAGAGCGGCGCCGTAATAGGCGACCGACTAAGCTCTAAGCCTCCAGGGCCACTTGCCAGGATAATCGTTGCAACTATTTATAGCAGTGTTTTACAGGACTAGCCCTGTGTTCTTGTTGTACAGTGAAAATTTGAATCTCTACCAACTCTATAGGTTATACTTATACACTTACCTCTGAATTACAATATAAATACTGATCCATGCCCATCGTGCTAGGAGAGAGCTTTTTGGATCATCACTCTGAGCATCATTTTCCTCTCGACTTCTTCTCCAAGCTTGAGTCTTTCTAGTAGGTTGGTTCTTGCCGCACTTTGTTCGTAGGAGATATTTTCTTTCACCAACACGTACATTTCTCCAAGTGCAATCGGTCTTCAAAACCTGGTAGCTCCAGCGTTCAGCTGAAGGACTGGAGTTTTTTTTTCTCAAATACGTAGTAGGACTATGCATCATTATTATATTAATAGTTTTAAGGCCCAACAATGACCAAACACACTTAATTTGCTGGCTCAACGCTGAAACATCATGAATGTTAAGTGATCATTTGCTACATAGTTTTTCCTTCGTTGAAAAGTGATGCTGTTCTTGATCCTGAACGGAGATTTGTTTTGTGACTGGTGTGATCCAATCAATCATGAGATGGGTAACATCAAATTGAAAAAGGGAGTGCATGCATGGCTGGTCGACGGCCGGCGCCATGTGCAGCATACATGGCAGTGTCTAGCTACTGATTGCCCATGCACTGATATTTTAGATGGACAGATTAATTCTATGTCCAGTAGTGTAGTGTAGGTTAAAAACTTAATTTTGATCAAATAGAAAAACAAAGCATTGAGAGAGAGAAGGTTGCGTGCAATTGAGGTGGCACATGGGGTGGTTCTTCCCCTTGGACCATTGTTGTGGGGGTTGATTGGGTATAGTACAAAAGTACTTGAAGCAGCAATGAGCAATTACAAGAGCCAGATCAAACTGGCAGAAAATTAGTACACTAGCAATCACCTCACATGCATATGTATATGTGGTTACAAGGTTAGTTAGATCTGTGACTTAACTAGATACACCTGTTTGTGATTAGGTTAAGATGAGATGAGATCCTTTTAGGATGGATGATAGCAGATGGCTGGATGAGAGGTTTGGGTGACGAAGAGAGCCCCTGTCCCTGGCTGGCCAAGGCAAGAGTACCTACTGGCCGGGTGCATGTGAGTGTTGGTGGCAGCACATAAATAAAACCTTGGCCCTACTTACACGGCTGATTTCCCTAGATCTCCTGCACTGCCCTGCCCTACCCACTCGTGCACCCCTCTGCTCCCCCTGCCCCTCACTCTGTTCCTCTGGCTAGTTTCACTTATGGTTTTACCTTTCCCCTTCTCCCAATTACTGACCACTGGTGCTGGAAAATTGAAATGTCAAATTTGATGTAATACATTTTGTTGCCGGCCTACTCGTGGTTTATATGGTACTCCTCCGTGTTAGTAAACTTGTGTTTCTTTTACTTAGCATGTTTGCTGTTTTGCTTAAGAAGTCAGAGCATGGTTGAGTCTGTTCGGCTATGCGCGTTTGTAGGCTCGAGACGTGTTCGTTCACGTTGGAGCGAAGTAGTGTTCGTGTCGCGCGCGGTACGATCTGGCGTGCGGGATGGCGCACGTCATTACGGGTGGTGGCGCGCGCAAGTAGGGCGGTCTCAACAGCCGTGCCATAGTCTGTTAAATAAACAAAGCAAAAAATCAGAAAACGCTGCAGAACTTTGAGGCAGCACAAAAACATTTCTCACAAGTTCATTCGAGTGTGTGTGTTTTTTGTGACTCCTTCTGCACACTGGAAGAACCGGTGACACACATCCGAGCTTGCCGGAGCAAGCTGGCAGGCTGATAATTCGGATCAGAGCATGGCTGATCACGGGCACTGATCTTGACGAAATCGGCATCAACAGCTGGGGGATCACGGCGCCACCATGTCGCCGCCATTAGTCGCCTTCTCCTCCCCCACGTCGGGGAGGTTATCATACAACGTATAGTGAAGAAGCATAGTGAAGGAGACAGGTGCTAACATCCAATACCTCATGCTCATGCTCACCAACTACCACGAGTGATCGTTGTTGATGCGTGTGAACTTGCAGGCTCAAGACTTATGGCAGGTCATTGAGCCGGAGGATGATGAGGTCGTGGACTATCGCAAGGGTAGGCTCACACTCGTGGCCATCTTACGTGCAGTGCTACCCGAGATGCTTAGATTCCTCACGGTGAAGCGAACGACGCAGTCAGCATGGGAAGCAGTCAAGACTGTCTGTGTCGGTGTGCAGCGTGTACGTGAGGCCAATGCGCAGCTACTGCGCCGGGAGTTCGGGGAGATCGAATTCAAGGACGGTGAGTCCGTAGATGAATTCTCTCTCCGCATTACCGGTCTCGCCAACGGCATCCGCATCCTTAGCGATGAGATCACCGATGCTGAGGTAGTAAAAAAGTTCTTGCAGGTCGTTCCTGGCAGGCTATTGCAAGTGGCGATCTCTATTGGAATGCTCCTCAATGTGAACGAGCTGTCGATCAAGAAGGTTACGAGACGCCTCCACACCGTCGAGCTGTTGTGCCACGTCTCCCCCAATCGCCCATAAGGCGGGCGACTTCTCCTCACAAAGGAGGTGTGGCTCGCGCGGCTAAAGATCCACGAGCATTATGGCGATCATGGCGGATTGGATAGCGGCAATGGTGGCAAGAAGCGCGTGAAGCCACGCAGTCGTGGGTGAAATGGTGGCTCCTGCGATAAAAGGCTGGATCATCCTCAAGAGTGGGCTAGGAGTGTGCGACGGACAAATACTGCAACTATGGCAAGACCAGTCACTGGGCCAAGGACTACCGTAACAAGCACAAGAGGGCCGAGGCCCACCTTACGCAAGGAGAAGAAGACGATGAGCCCACCCTGCTCATGGCTAGGATTGTCATAGTTTTGAACTCCCCACCACAGCACGCCGCTACCATCGAGCCACCTGCGCCTGAGACTCACCCCCTGCAACTTATCGAGGCTTGATCGGGATGAGGAGCGCGACAAGACCCTCTGGTACCTTGACAGCGGCACCACCAACCACATGTCTAGGGTGTGCGCCCCGTTCTTCGACCTTGACACCTAGATCCACGGCACTGTCAAGTTCGGCAACAGCTACGTAGTCGACATCGAGGGTCGTGGTACGATCCTATTCGATGCAAAGACTGATGAGCATCGCCCCCTCAAAGGGTGTACTTCATCCAAGACTTACTACCAACATCGTGAGCCTTGGCCAACTTGACAAAGGAGGCTGCAAGATCCTGATCAATGGCAGGGTGCTCAGGATCTGAGACCAGAGCCATCGTCTCCTCGTGAGGGTAAGGCGCTCGGCGAATCGCCTGTACACCCTACGGCTCACCATCGCGTGTCCCGTCTGTCTGGAGGCCCGCTGCAAGGATGGTGCGTGGCTGTCGCACAAACGCTACAAGCACCTTCACTTTGACACCCTCCGCAAGCTGGTGCGAGAAGGCACGGTGTGCGGTCTGCCTCAAGTCAAGCACGTGCACCAGCTCTGCAACAACTACATCGCCACTAAGCAGCGCTAGAGCCCTTTCCCCGGTGCAAGTCAAGTACCGTGCTGAGGGACTGCTAGACTTAGTACATGACGATCTGTGCGGACCGATCTCGTCCACAACCCCCATGGTAAGCACTATTTTCTGCTGCTGGTTGATAATCGGAGCAGGTATATGTGGCTTGTTCTGTTAGAGCGAAGAGTGACGCTCCGATGGCATTGGCGATTCTAGACCATGGTGAAAGTGGAGACCTTTTCAGCCGCCTCTTCCTCTCGAATAGAGACATCTGTTTTTTGACTCCTGCACACCGGAAGAACCGGTGTTTTTTTAGTCCTCCTGCACATCGGAAGAACTGTGATGCACATCCGCAGCTCGCGGGAGCAAGCTGGCAAGCTGACACTTCGTTCTTTTTTTATCGTTTTAGATTTGTGCACGGTATTAAAGAAAGCTATAATATGGTGGTACTCCACACCGTCGACAAACAATGGCTTGATCGTACAAATATTCAACTGTATCCTTTGCGGCTTCTGCTTGTATGTCTTGCCGTCCCTCACGGAAACTATTATTAACCTGACTTACAGCTCGTTTAGAACGTGGAATTTTCCCATTTGTACAAAGACTAGCTAGAATACTGCAGGTGGATCTTGTGAAATTCTAGCGTTGCAAATGGAGTCCTAACATCCTCACACAAAAACGATACACCGTGTCTTTAGGAAGTTCTATAATATGCTCACATGGCGAAATCGACGGCGTAGATAGACATTTGATCTGAGAAATTTCGTAGGATGGTCTCAAAACATAAACTCTGAGCATAATACAAAGAAAGAAAATATATTATGTGGCGAGGAGTCACCGCAAAATGATCACAATGCTCGTTTTATTTATTTATAGGATCGATATATACGACGTTGCAAAGAAGACATTATTCGGGAAGTTGAGGAGACTGCATGGATTTTATTCCGGAGACTGTTGGCGAGATTTTGATAGATTCGTACGACATGACGGTGCCGATTCACGACACGGTGCTACTGTGCAGTGCTTTATCATATCGGTCGATGGGCAGGATTATGCCAAACCTTTTTGTTTAGCTATAGCTAGCTATGGTGCTAGTGCTAGTAATAAGCATGCGGAAAGGTCACCTGCGCTGTGACCCATCCATCAATCCGATCGACGAGACGGAAGCGAAGCGATCTTTTTGACCCGTGATCCTGGAGGGCGACCGTGCGCCTTGCCTTGGGCCGAGGGATCCATCGCGCCTCTGTTCTGTGCTGCCGGTACACGGCTGCGGACGGTGACTTGCGTACCTAGAGAGAGAGAGCTGAGAAAGAAGAAGGAAGCAGATCAGGTAGACGGAGAGTCGGTCATGTCCGACGTGTCACGATTGATTCTAGTTTTAGGCTTTTAGCTTCTTGGCATGTTCCTTCATATTCTAGATGGTTCCGTGTGCAAACTTACTGCTTCCTCCGTTTCGCAATATTTATCTATAGTCTCGAAAGTATCTGTTTCAAATTGTTTGTCTATTACGGTAACCAATGATGTTTTATGGTCTATTTTCTTGTTATGCCTTTGAGTGCATGCATGCATTTACTTTAACGCTGATGAGTTACTTGCTCTCATCCTTAAATTTATTAGAGGTAGCATGTTCATCTCACTGTGTTTTTTACTCAATTTTAGTATTTTTTTAGTTTATATGTAATGATAGGTGTGAATAAATATTACGAAACGAAGATAGTATGATCATAAACATTTATAGATGATATTTGTGAAAGTATGTATGTCATTTATCATAAACAACTCAGTTAAAGAGCCATTCACTATGTGAGTCATTATGACAGACGACTCTTACCGATAACCATTCAGGATAATATCTACACCATCAAATATGTGACCTTCTACGGCAGTAATTATATACTACCTCTGTTTCGTAATATTTATTCACGCCTACTATTATGTACAAACCAAGAAATACTAAAATTGAGTAAAAATACAGTGAGATGATCATGCTACCCCTAATAAATTTAAGGATGAGAGCAAGTAACTTATCAGCGTTAGAGTAAATGCATGCATACACTCAAGGACATAACTGAAAATAAACTATAAAATATCATTAGTTACCGCAATAGACAAATAATTTAAGACAGATACTCCCGAGACTATAGACAAATATTACGAAACAGAGGGAGTATATAATATGAAATGTAGTAAGTGGTTTTTAGAACGACAAATATATATCGCTGCAAATGGTAATAGGCATGTCTATTTCGATTTTGGATTGTGCCTTTCAGTTTTTAAATCCAAAGTTGAAACAAACATATAATTTTTTTTCTCATAACTTTTTACAGTCTGCTTGTTGGATTATAGGAATCCAAGAAGCTAGTTTCTCTTGATTTTTTACAGATTATGAGAGTTCATTTACTTAATTGCCCATCAAATTTTTTAGAATTCAAAATCTAAAAGTTTTTCACGATTCAACTTTTTACGATCTACTGTCTATAAACTGTTTTTTTTAAATCTTTAGCTAAAAAAACCATTAGTTACCCACGTCACACACACATGTTTTTGGTATGAGCAAACAAAATTGGTGCCCACGTGTGTTGAATTTACTACGCCATCAAAATACAAATAGTAACATCTTGACATCGATATGACATTTAAAATATAATTTTAATTACTATTTTTTATTATAATACATTATAAAATAGTAAAAAATATATTATTATAAATATACTTTTAAAATAAATCTAATCATATTCTTTTCAACTATCTAAATTTAATATATAAAAAATAATTTATAACAAATTTGAAACGGCTCACTGCAGGTACCAAAAAAAATACTAATGTGTGACGAGTACGCGGTACGCCTCAGCAGCAGGGCTATGATCTGCTGCATGCACGGGAGGAGCGAGGGAGACCAAGGCTGAACAAGCTGTGCCCTACTGCTGGGCTGGCCTCCATAGTCCCTAGTGGTCGAGTACTGTGCCCTAGTTACTACCGCTACAACACACACAATTACTGCCCCTGCCTCTGCCTGCCCTGACCCCTGACAAGCTAGCTACAACACGCGCAAGTAGGGGTAGGCTGGCCGGGAGCGTGGGGCTCACGCGGCAGCAGCAGCAGCATGGTTGCGATGGAGCAATGAAGGCGCGCGCGCACGTACGCGGATATGAGCTACTCCTAGTAACGGAGCAGAGATAGACATGATGCGTACGCACGCACGTGTGGTTGGCCCATGGCAGGCGCTGGCAGCTCATGCATGGTCGATCTGCCCGGGGCTGCCAACGGACACCGTACCGCTTGCAACTGCGCATTTATCGGGCTAGCTGCAACAGCATCCATGCAAACGGTGGCTATTCCTATTCCCAGAGAGAAGCATTGGGAAGTGAGCTATTTGGAGGGTTTGTTAAAAGTTAATACCGTAGTTCTCTTTTTACTTTAATTAACTCCCTCTAATTATAAATGTTGGTTATTTTAATTTATATATAAGGATTAAGAAAGTAAATCAAATGATCTTGTTGCTCTTTATTTATTCTACATTAGAAAGATAACTTATTTATTTATGAGAGTGATAGCATTTATTAAACAAAAGCAAGATGAGAAAAAAAAGAAAAAAATAAATAGAATTTGAGAATAACTTATATTCAGAGAATAGTTGAGGAGGCTAAAACAACCTATATTTGCAACCAGAGGGAGTATATAGATACGGTCTTTAATAACCATATTAAATCATTATATTTGATAATTAGTTTTTAATAAAAAATGTTTAAAATTAGATGATATTAAAATATTTTTATAACAAATTCACTACTATCAATTTTATATATCAAATATTAATAGTTTTATGTATATTAGTAATTAAAATTTTAAAATTTAACTGTATATATTTAGAACAACATCTATTTAAAAACAGTGATAGTACATATAACTCATCCAAAAGGGTATGCGAGCCAAAAAGAACCTTCGCGCTCCGTCGTCTCCTTCATCAACATCATCGCTCCCACTAGCTCCGTTGTTTGTCTTAGATAGATATATGCTGTGTGCGATGCTGTGTGCGCCTATGGGGGCGCACGCGGTTTACGAGGATTTGTTGCTGACAGGTAGGCAACTGCATGGGGTTGGTTGATGGACCATGGTCCAGCTCGGTGTACCAGCTAGGACTGTGATTTCTCGCATCTTGCCGAAAAACCGAAGCGAACAAACTGAATCGGATCAGTCAATTCGGTTTGACTGGTTTTTGTTCGGTTTTTAGAATTATGTTGTTTTGTAGGTTCGTTTTTTAAAAAACTGACTATTAATCGAATAAACTGATTTAACCGAAATGAATAAAATATATATGATGTTAGGGAGATTTGAACAAGTGGACAAACTAAGTTAGTGGATATACATCTTAACCACTTGACAAAGAGTCATTGTGTGCTATTGAAGAAACTTTAATCATTTTATATAGTTATGTTGAGTTGCTCAGCTCGATGAAAAAGGCAAAAAAATAAAACTTCTCTAATTGGTCAAGACTTGTTCTATTTAGTGCCAAACATGATTAGATATGTCTCGTGTTTAGTTGATACCATATTTTCTTACTACGGACAGTAAATAAAAGTGAGGCTAACTTGAGTTTACGTTATATGTAATAAATATGGTATTAACCAAAACCGTACCAAAATAAATTGATATTAATCGAGACTGAACCGTACATTAAAGAAGCATCATATTAACCAAACAAATAATATCGTATTTACTGATATATCGTAATACCCGAATCGAAAAAACCGAACAAACATACTAGTACCAGCCGCACGCAGTTGCAGCGCAGATCTGATGTTGTGCGCTGTGGTGGGGTTCAGGCTACGAAAGCGACACCACACTAGGCCCTCCACATAGCAGGAGCTAGGAGCCGCTTGGGGTGGGTTGCCGCGCCTTCTCTAGCAAATCTTTAGGTGCCTTTGTTGCCTAAATTTACCGTCCAGTGGACACGTATAATTTTTTAAAAAAAGTTTTATCAGGAAAAATCCTGACAATGATTGCGAGGTGTATCGGACGACTGGTGCATGATCTTTGTTCGGGGAGTGCCTACTAAATTTGTTTGTGTATGTGCAACTCAAGAACATCGAGGACTATCCAGATTCAGGCCCCCTTAAGGTAATAGCCATACATCCTATGTATTCTTTTCTTATGGTCTCAGTTGGTTACAGATGATGTTCTCGCTCCTCCTTGGAGCCCTCTCCTCTCCTCCCTTTATAGCCCAAGAGGAAAGATCCTTACAAGTGGGTCCATCCAACTGACCCATCCCTATCTAGACGGTCAGCAATAGGCTATCATTATGGACCACGCACACGCTGCGCTAACTCCAGAGCGCTACGAAGCCTATCTCGTCCGTTAGATCCTTCTGTACTTATCGGTCTGGGACGCTCGGCCTGCTCCGTCCCATCATCGGTAGCTCACTCGCGCCTACCACGCCCTTAGTGATGTCCGTGAACCTATCCTGTAATAATTAATGTTGCGGGAGGGAACACGGAAGCTCTGCATCCGCCCCAGTCGCCTCGGCCGGTGGGATGCGCCTGGGAAAGGAAAACTGCATAGGCATTAGCATTAAATGAGAGTGGTTTGGTTTAGACGAGTACCTGTCCCGCGACCAGTAGGGATTGGTTGCGGAAAATCTAGCGGGGGTCAGGAGTGTGGTCGTGTGATGCCGAGTGGTCAAGCGGTGGACCCTGTTTAGAGAAAAAGAACTAGTCCCACAAAAACCGGTCGTTGATGTCCGTCCTGGTAGGGGACCCCTACACCGATAGTAGCCCCCAAGCTCCCCCGCGGGTATGGTGGCCTAAAACGATCCTTACACGGACGCGATTGGGTCTGCTCGTGCCATTCGAGCCCCGGACGAACTCAAGCTATGCCCATGGAGTGGTCGGCGACGCAACTTGTTTCAGCGATGGGTTAAGAAAACCGCACCCCGAGGGGAGATTAAACATCCATAGAAAAAGGATAGTGGGAGAGAGAAAATAGGGAAGCGTGTGCAAGAAAGAGAATCGTGGGAGAGAGAAAACATTAATGGACGCTGGATTTCGAGGGAATTTTTGTTCCCCAGATGGATCCACGGGTGTCGAAGTTGTGGAACCAAGTCGATCCTATAAATGGAAGGACAGAAGGTTACAGAAATCTCTCTGCCTTTTGAGCCCTTGTACCAGAGACCATCGCCTCCAATCCTCACCAGAGTCTTTCAAAGAACCACCACTGCATTCCCATGGCGACGCACACCGGAAAGGAGGCTGATTTCCCTAAGTCCAAATGCACCGCCGCGAAGCTGAAGGAAATGTATGAGAATCGACTGCTTTTGCGTCGTCTGTCCTCCTGATACCACCCTAGGGGAGAAGTTTCTGCTCCCCGCTAGGGGGAGATTATAATCTTCACCTCGTTTTTCTTGGCGGTTCTCGTCCCCGCCTTCTCCGAGTTCTTCTGTACTGTCATTTCCTTCTATGATATCTGCCATCTTCATCTAAACCCCAATTCCATTATCATGCTGAGTGTGTTTGCTCACATGTGCGAAAACTTCATCGTGGTTGAGCCATATCTCCATCTCTTCAGGTTTTTCTATGTGGCCTGACTACAGCGAGGGCTAGCTGTCGAGAGCTGCAGTTTTCGTCTTCGACTACCTAGAGATGAATCTTAAATCATCATGGTCGGGCTGGAGGGAGGAGTGGTTCTACCTTATGACCGACGACTCCTTCGAAAACCTTTGCGTGCCGGAAGCGCTGGCGTGCCTTGCAGAGAGTTGGGCAACCTCTCCCACGCCGACCGCCGAACTACTATCCCTTGCCGACCAGGTCAGGGCGCTCGCGAAAATTGGTCTGTCGGGGTTGGATGTCATCTGCGACTTCATCAAGCGCCGGCTGTGCCCCTTACGACAAAGGGTGCGCTCGGCCTACCTATACACTGGAAGCGATGATGATACCCGGGAGAGCTCCGCCGGTAATATTATAGCCGTCCCCTTGCCTTGAGAGGCTTGATCGAGTGGTGTTTACTATTATTGTTTTCAGATCTTCAAGATGAGGTCATTGACCTGTGGGTCAGATCGCTGATGGTAGCAGCCACCAGGAAAGGTGGCCCTCTGAGTGTCCCTCTATGTGAGCTCCCTCCAGTGGAGAGGGCCCGGGTAAGGCTGGTATGTTTAGAATTTTCCCAGAATTTTCTATTCCAAGTTTTTTCCTTGGTCAGAGTTTTATTTTTCGAGCTATCTTCAGCATCTTCCCGAGGTCGATGCCCTGAGGCTAATAATTGACGAGGTCAACGAGGCCCTTCGGGAGATTGATCGTGAAGTGTCTGCCCCCGCATCAGGCGTCCCCCGTCCTGGTTGCACTTCACATCCGACTTGACCGGGACGCAGCCAACCTTCACAGGGTCAGGTGGTGGTTGAGGGCGGCAGCCTCGTGAGTGATTTCGGTCAGCAAGAGGCTGAGCAGGCACCCCATGACTGGTCCAGGACCGACCTGGCATCTTGCGACCAAACCAGGACCGACCGGGCGCCCTGTGACCAGCCCGGGACTAACTCGATGCCTTGCGACCAGATCTTAACCGACCCGGTACCCCGCGACCAGACCCACCCAGGCCAAGCACGGTCCGACCCCACCGCCACGGGTCTAGCATCTACACGGCGTGGGAAGAGGGTGGCGGAAGAAACGTCCTCTTAGGACCCCGAGCGCCGTCAGCCCACTTGCGGGGTTGTCATCTCCGATCGGCCGATTTGGCGGTTTCGTGAGGGCCAAGCTGGTGCTCCATCCTCCGTTGCTGAGGTAAGGTTTTTTGGGCAGGTGAGATACTTTGAATTGCTCTTTTCTTCTTGATTTAACAACTTTGCTTGTTTATCGCAGGCCCTCAGTGACCACCGTGACAACCCCTCCTACAGTGCCCTGGCCAGATATCCTGACCCCTCTGCCAGCATTGTCCTTGACCCTCGGAGCATCGATGATAGCTCCAGGCCCTACGGGCTCATTCGAGGAGTCCGTTCCAACTCCTGACTTGCTCTCATGGGTCAGTCATTTCCCGACTGCCGTCCGCAAGCTGGTCGAAGAGAAGGAGATGATGACTAGCATATGCGCCGAATTGAAGAAGTAGCTAGCCGAGCTGCAGCGGAGGTAAGGCAAGCTCTCCAAAGAGAAGGCCGCACTGGCCGCCGAGCGCTCTCAGCTCAAGGAGGATGAACGAACTACCCTCAGCATTCTCTGGGAAGCCTTCGGAGCGCTGACGGATCCCCTGGGTAGCCTCGGGCTGGGGGTTATCGAGCCAAAAGATGACTGCATTGCTCAAGCCTATCCTATGCCCTCAGGGTCCTTGCGGAGCACTTCACTCAGCTCCCAACCACCCTGTTGCTGAGGGGCGCGGAAGACGTCTTGTAGGCGGTGAGAGCGATCGCGGAGTATATCTTCCGGTGCTACCGCAACCGTGACCCCAACTTCAACCTGGACTTGGTCTGGGAGGGGACTGTGGCTGTCGGACCCAAAGCTGAGGAGAGACTACGGCGAGAGTGCCAAGGGGCGATGGACTACATGACGTCCATCTTCCGGGTGGAGGCCGCTGAGGAGTAAAAAACTTGATTGTAACTTTTGTTCTGTAACATTTTTGAATGGAGCCCCCACGCTTTTGTTTTCTGATAAGTTTGTATCGTTGTGGTCGTAGGGTTCCTGGAGTGTCCGAACCTTCCGCCCGAACTGATCCCCCGCCTACGCTGATTGGCTCCCCAGCCCTCACCGAATCCCCAACCATACCCATCGACCACCCTTCCGACCAACATTTCTTGGAGGTGGTGGCTAGATGTGTGCGGGGGTCTGCGGCCGAGTGGGCAAGTACATCGAGTGACCTTCAAGGTGCATTGCACCGACCACCCGCATCACATGATAGTCCTAGGTTACACATGTAGGATTCAACCGGCTGACACCGGTGTGACTTACGATCTATTTTTTGACTAGCCTACCGGGAGGAGTTACTCGAGGCGCAGAGGGACCTAGAATGCGTGACTAGGGAAAGCGCCCAGCAGAGAGAGGAGTTCTACGACCGCCTTCGCCGCTGCCGGGAAGATCTGCATGCGGTGCGAAAAGAACTCGAGCGGCTAACCAAGGAGAGCAACAAGTGGCGTTCTACGACCGACTCAGTTGTGCTTTTACCCCTTTCGACTCATTGCTTTGGTCCACCAGTGTCCAGGTTCGCCCCACCCCTGGGAACACCATGACCGGTCATATCGAGTGGTTTCTGGCGGCCTCTGAGGAGGCTGGTGGCCTCGAGTAGAGGATTCGTGAGACCGTCGGAGACCATCTTTTTGAGGTTGAAGTCTCTGGCGCCTACCTTGCCCTTGCCTGCGTCCATGACCACTTCCCCGATCTGGACCTCTTGCTGGCAGTTGGCGCTAATTTTGAGGGTACTTAGATGACCACGGAGGAACTTGGTATCCATGCTGATTAATTTTTGTATGCCGTTCGTTCTTGTCTTTGGACCATCCGGTTCGACCCTCTTAAGGGTATTTTTGGGTGCTAGGAAGAATGTCTTAGTTTTGTTTGGAACCAGACCCGGGCTTTGTAATGACAGGCATTGGCCTTTATGTGGGTCTTTTCCATGTTCGGATGATGAATAGCCTTCGGAGTGCATATAGCGCTTAGGGACGATCGCATCAAGTCGCTCGCAAGCAACATTCCTGGTGCTGAGGGAGACCCTTAGCACAACGAGCCTTTCGGTGGTGACTAGCACTCGACCCGACCGAGGACTTGCGGTCTTGTGGTCGTTAACCCTCGAGTGCCTTTACCCTGTCATCATGCGAGTGGGTTAGTTTTGGATCTCATCCTATCAACACGAGCGAGCGGCTAAACAAATCTTGGAATTTGGCAGGAGACCGCGTTTGTCCATGGAGTATTGCAACATAGAGAGTTCGATTGCTTGGATTTGAAAAAACTTACAAGTCATGTCCACGCTCGTCCGGAAGGTCCTGCAAAATAGACAAATAGGCTCATCGCCGAGCAGGCTTATACACAGAGCTAGCGCTCTGTGAGCTGTATGATCGGCGGCTGACCACCCTGGCAAACCCGACCATGTGAGGCTGGGAAACTGAAGGTCGCCAGTGACCTGTGACCAGTTTCGCGCATGGTGGTCACGACCGTGTCTGAGGCCCTGTTAGGACCTGGCTGCCCGGGCCATGGAGTACACTTGCAAACCTCTTCGCTCGAGTTCTCATCGTCATCTTCGCGGGGCCAACTAGTTGGGCTCGACTGGCTGGCCATCAGAGACGGCTAGCGTGCGACCACCGACTCGCTTATTGGGTTCCGTTGTCCATATTTATGCAACTTGGACTGCTAGGCCGCGTTGCCGGCACTCACTTGAGCCTTAACCGTTGCTGCGGCGGTGATCTTCCTAACGGGCTTGGCCTCAAATCTCCTTGTAAATTTGTTGATTGCCACGAGTAGGAATTTAGGATCGCTTGGAGCTTTAAAGAACGGTCCCACGATGTCCAGCCTCCAGACAGCGAAAATCCAAGAGAGTGGTATGGTTTGCATGTTGGTGATATGCCCTAGAGGCGATTGAGTTTGCGGATTGGATCTGCTAATGGGCTTTAATATTGATTAAAGGACCATTAGGGTTTAGAGTCATAATGGGCTTTAATGTTGATTAAAGGCCCATTAGCGTGCTCTATATAAGAATAGGCAGGGGCCAAGGCGCATTGAGTTTTTCAGAAACCCTGGCCGCCTCCTATTCCCGAACTCCCTTCAAAACCCTAGCCGGGCGCGCGGTGCTAGCACACCGGCGCACGGCGATTCCATCCTTGTACGTGTGGATACCGTAGAGGCGCTGCTACTATTGCGGTGCTGATCTGCTCGGGAGTACTCGGGACGTACCCGCGAGTACTCGGAAGGTGCTCGGGACGTGCTCGGGACGAGGTTGACGATCGACTACTTGACGCGCACGACGTTGGATTGGTCTGCTCCAACTCTTCTTCCGCTGCACTGCTCGTCAAGTGGTAACGATTCATGATCCCCTACTCGCATGGCTTCCTGGTTGAATGCGGTAGAGAAAATTTATTTTATGCTAGCGTAGCCTACCCGCAACCCTTCATTGCAGTGCCTGGGCTAGTATGTTGGTATTCCGGTCGTGGTGCTGGTACGACCCGCACATTTTCACCTACTCGCGAGCATCCTGGAGGGCGGTGGGAGGTTCGGCCTCCATGTCTGCCTTCGAGGATGTTAGGGAGCGCTGTGCTCCCCCCATCCTGAGCGATGTATTTCAGTAAATGGTCGTTGTTGGTGGTAGAGGCGTCCCTCTACCAAGGAGGATTCTCGCGATTAGCCCGCGTGACCTTTTCTGCTGACACATCGCTGTCAGGGGTTGCTTGATTCTGAAAGTAGTCTGAGATTTGATTCATCCAGGTCGTACCCGAATCGAGTGGGGAGACCACATGATGGCCACCTGAGGTCGACGGCACTGAGGGAGGCGTTGCCTCCAAAGTTGTTGCCTCCAAAGGCGTTCCCTCTGGTGTTCCGTTTTCGAGCGGAGCATCCCTTCCGTGTTGGCCCGAGATTGCAGCGGGTGGCCGTGTGAGTCTTTTTCTCAAAGACTCCGACCAAGACAGGTGGGTTGCGCCTAGGAAAGGAAAACTGCATGGGTATTAGCATTAAATGAGAGTTGTTTAGTTTAGACGAGTACCTGCCACGTGACCAGTAGGGACTGGTCGTGGGAAATCTAGCGAGGATCGGGTGTGTGGTCGTGCGATGTCGAGTGGTCACGCAGCGGACCCTTCTTAGAGAAAAAGAACTAGTCCCGCAAAAATCGGTCGTTGACGTCCGTCTTGGCAGGGGACCCCCATATACCTTATCGACAAGTTTATTTGGCTGCTTATATTTATTATTGTAGCATGTGAAGTAGGTGTAAATATACGATATCATTCTGATTCTGGAGTAAAGCTCAACTCCAAGCATCACTCCGTAGCCTAGCCTGACGAATACTACTCATATAGGCATGCCCACTTATCATTATAATAAAATCATCTTCACGCGAGTAACCTATTATAATCTCAACTCTTGTATCCTCTCGTGTGGTCTCAGATTTTGTCAGTAAAATAGAAAATCAGCTTAGATTGTCCGTATAAAAACTACCAACTAAACATTCTTTTTTTAGTAAATATGGTTCTGCCCAATCTGCTTTTACTTAGCCTAAATATATAATACATATATTAAAAAAAATCCATCCTAACAACCAAACACACACCATTAATTCAGCTCAAGCCTCTCTCCGAATCCTTAACCTGACGACGACGTGCAAACGCCAACAGTAAAAATTGATTAGAGCATAATCTTATGTCACCTCATTTAAAAGATAGTATAGCCATCTAATAATTCAACTTTTAACATTTTGCTGTGGGTCATATGTGTAAACTGTTTTTTACTCATCCACACGGGACCATCTCTCATCTGCCGAGGGGTGTGGTGGGTCCCGTGGCTAGCTTTGGGATGTGCGCGAGACTAGCGCTCCTGCACACGCTAGTCCTAGCCTTTTTCGCCCTATCTCCCGTCTAGTGTGAAATGGGAAATGAAGGTGGCACCATAGAGCTATCTGCCGTGGCATTGTTAGGTCCTGTTTGTTTCAGCTTCGGATTCTGGCTTTCAGCTTTTATAATCCGAAGCTAAAATAAATAGGCAGCTTTTGGTTATAGCTTTTTAAAATTTGCTGGTTGGATTGTGATAATCTGAGAAGCTGGTTTTTCTCAGCTTTTGATAGATTGTGAAAGTCCATTTTACTAAACTGTCCATTAAATTTTTTTAGAATCTATAGTCTAAAAGCTTTTCACAATCCAGCTTTTCACAATCCAGCTTTTAACAATCCAGCTTTTATAAGCTACTTTTCAGAATCTCTAGCTGAAACAAACAGACCTAGAGCTGCTCTCAACTTCGATCGCCTGCAGAATAGGAAATGCGATAATATATAGTACAAACGAAGTGTACGTACTACGAGTAGATCTACCGATGAAAAAGAAGGAATGTCATGTTTGTGTCAAAAGAATCTTCGAGGAACGTACGTGAGGGAAGCATGCACACGACGGGGATCCACCGTATCACCAAAAAGCGTGTACTTCCAACGGGTACAGTACCATACTAACATCCAAGCAGATGCATGCTCTATTGCACGTCCAAACAAAAAGCTATTTGTTTTAGCCTATTTGTTTTAATTACAGATTACAATTATAATTTATAAACTGAAACAAATAAATTGGATTGTAAAAACTGGATTGTACATATTGTAACAAACTAGAAATCTGTCTTTCACCGAGTTCTGTACATTGTACAATCTAGTTTTTATAATTCAGCTTTTAAATTGTAATAATCTAGCAACATGTATTTTATTAGCTTCTATAAATTATAAAATCTAATTTTTACAATCCAATTGTCACCGTTCACAATCAACCGGCTATTTTTCGAACATGAGTAAAAGACGAGTGATAATTGACGAGAGAAAGAGAGAAGGCAAATTTTCACCGTTCACAATCAACCGGCTATTTTTCGAACATGAGTAAAAGACGAGTAATAATTGACGAGAGAAAGAGAGAAGGCCGGATATATCAAATTAATTTAGGTAGTACCAGCACCAGTACGACACAGCATGACGTTGGATGCATGCACGTACGTGCTCGCACTGGCCACGCACACGAGCGGAGAATGTCCCTGCCCTTCCCTCCTTCACATGCGGCTATCCATTATAGCAGCATGCAATTTCTCGCGTCCGATCCATCACATGGCGAGCTCACATGCCCTGCCCATCCCTCCTCCTGTCCTATATCTATCTACCAGTTGTTTCTGCAGCATCCTCACCAGTCACCACCACAGGCCGGCCAGAGCGCCAGAGTAGAAGTGTGCTCATTTCGTTTTAATATTTGTTGGCGTTGAGGGTTTCCTTCTGCTTGCTGTTTCTTCTTTCTTTCTTTATGAGAGAGAGAGAGAGTTTGGTTTGTTGTGTTTCGGGGTGTCCATGCATGGACGGATGCAGTGGTATAACTAGTACTGGTACACGAAGCCTCATCAATGAAATCAGAGTAGCACGAGGGCCTCTCCCTTGTCCTCTCATGTCCTCACCCTTTCCAGGGGATTTGTATCCTCTAGTTGTAAAGTCACTAAAATGTACAGTAATTTGAGTTTATATGAACAGTAGTAGGTAATTTGGAATGTTCATTTATGAAGCTACTGTTGCAGATAATTAATATTATAATACTGTTCATTGTCTTGCATTGGTTCAGAGAATACGAATCCCTTTCTAGGCCGGGACCCGCCGGTGGATGCCTCTCCTTTTCTATCGCTTAATGCCACCCGGCCTACTCATTCATGTGTACGTCTATTATCTACGAGAGAGACCTAGATAGAGAGCACTTTGTTGTGTGTACTACAAATTACTTGTCAAATCGAGTTAGGAGGATAGCTTAGCTAGGAGTGTGTTGTATTAGTTGAATTTCGTGGCCTTTCTTTCCTTCGCCTGCTCATTTCTATACACTTTTTTATTAGTAAAATAAAAAAGATAGATAACATATGCTATCATATATATTAAAATAGATAATATATCGATGTATTTACATATTTAGCATATGTGTTAAGCACTTCAAATAAAAAATCAATTTAAGTACCTGAGGCACCAAAAAACAACAGGCTTGCTGTATTCGGCACCTGAGATGTTGAATACGACGCTGTGAACCTATTTAGGATCTCAGGTGCCGAAAACGCAGTGTATTTGACACATGAGATACCAAATACGGTGAATGTATCGAATACGGTGAACAGTATTATATTTGTCACCTCATGTGTCGAATATAGGCTGGACGTGGTGCTCACGTCCCCTCACATCGCGTCTTCTCGGTGCTTCGGTGCATCTCCCGGTGCTTTCGCTTTTGTTGATTCTTTCAGCCCACGTGTGTTGTCCCCATGGCTTTTAGCCCCCGTGCTACCGTATTTTGCTATAAGATGAGAACGAGGTGCTAAAGAGCCACAGCAAAAAAAGAGAGGAGATGAGCAAAAGAGAAGCAGCGCAAAGGCGAGGAGGAGCAACAGCACGAGGAGAGGAGCAGCAACACGAGGAAAGGAGAAGTAGCATGAGGTGATGAGTAGTAGCAGCGCGGGGAGAGGAGAATCATCCCGAGGCGAGGAGGAGCAGCAGCACGAGTTACAGTAAATACTTCAATTATATATTTAATTAATGCTTTTAACAATAATAGTAACTAGAGTAAGTAGATTGTTTAATCTATTTAATTACATTTGTTTAATTATTTGCTTAGTTAATGTATTAGTAATTGAAATGAATTTGTATAATACTAATTAGCGTGAATTTGTATAATAGTAATTATTTGCTTATACGAGTAAGTAGATTGTATAATAGTAATTAGCGTGAATTTGATTAGTCAATGTAATTAGATTATTTAATTAGTTTAATAACATGATGATCTAGTGAAGGCACTTTGTGCTAGTGGTGGCATAGGGTGATGGCTTAGTATATGCATAGTTTTTATAGGTGTAAGTAGGGTGTCGATGCAATGAGAGAAAAAGAAAGGAAAAAGAAAAAAATAAATTTCAGAAAAATTAAAAAAACTTAGGTTGTACATAAAGTTTCGATTAAAATCATAATGCACCGAAAAATTGTTAAATTAAATTTTTTAATTAATAGTGGTGTGTGCCTGTTTAATTAGTATTTTAATTCAATCTATTAAAATATTGGTGCGCACCGAACAAACGTATAGCTAGATAGGTGGTCAGAGATGGGATGTGATATGAATGGTGGATGGATAATGTAAACCTGTTTAATTAATATTTTAATTCAACCTTAAATATTAATTATTTTTATTTGAATTCAATATTGATGATTTAATTAGCATTGTTAATTACTTAAATACCTAGCATTGTTAAGTATTGTACTATTTAATTGTATTGTTAATTTATTTATTATTTATCGAGGGGTGTAATTAGTTGTGTATCGTACATACATCTAAGCAGTTATTTTATTACATATATATTTATTTAGCAGATATGATATGACTTGCTATATTTATTATAGAGAACGTCCCGTAGTTTTGCATAGAAGGCTTCTAACAATTCAGACTACCAGCACATAGAGAGTTCGGTTGAGGTACATAATGACTTAGATAGCCTAAAATCACATGTTATGAGCCTTTTACGTGTGAATCAGCTATCCCTTACTATTGTCTCGGAGGGTGTGCGGCCATGACTTATTCTAAATAGCTCGGTCGTTGTCCATACGTTGTTCGAGGTGATAAGGAACAATACATGGGCTTTGTACTAATGTAAAAAATTAGAGGAGAATTTTGATATAGGGGTGTACGTAAACAAAGTGCCACAACTGGTGTAAGGTGATATAGTGAGTACTGTGGAAGGATCATGTCAGCACATGATGCATGAATAGGATGGAGGGCATGTCGGGGAGGGCAATTCCGGTAGAGCGGGAGCTAGAGTGGACCCTTCTGAGGTAGATGCAAGATGCATAGATGATGAATCCAAAGGTAGCGGGGATGAAGAAGCTGCTGACAACGATGACCCGGTGCTAGCAATCCAGTACTTTCGTGGTGCTAGGCTGCTGGATTGTACCATCATTGAGTATAACATTTTATCTAACTAAGGATACTAGAATAGTGACATCTAGGTCGAGCAACAATTTTGTAACAGGGGGAGGTCATCCACTTTATTAGCAACTATGTTGTAAAGACATGAAGTGACCACAAGTGCGCTCGGTCTAACCCTATGGAGTACGAGGTCAGGTATATCAAGCACCCGAATTGAACTTACTTCGTATGAGTACATAAGTGAAAATATGAGAACTATTTTGTGATCAGTAGACACACCCCACATACATACAACGAAGAGGCTATTAGGAATGTGAACCACGTCGTTGATGCGAGGTTCATAGCCTAACTTCTCATCACCCTTATTGGCACGAATATTTATTTGTCGCCAAAATTTACTATGAAGGAGGTGCAGACTACGATGGGTATGCTGATCAATTACTACACTAGTTGGCGAGCGAAGTAGGAGGCGTTGAAGATGCTTCTTGGAAGCTTCGAGGAGTCTTACAATTGTACTCTGATGCTACTGCAGAAAATTACCATGACAAATCCAGGGACTCAGTGGGTCATGGCGGATGAGCCGATCAAGCTAGAGGATGGGTCATACGAGATGCCGTTTGGGCGCATGATGCCGTTCAGGCGCATTGGTAAGTGTGTTATTGTAGGTAGCATTAGTACCTTAGCCGATCCATGTTAATAAATTATAACTGTTTATGTCATGTACAGGAGGAATACACAGGGGGGCGGAGGCATGTAGAACTGGGAATCCGTGATTGTCGAGCAGCTAGAGAGGTGGACGGAGTCAATCGCGGTGGATGTC